>NW_027325372.1:8193989-9393989 GCF_036924035.1 Leuresthes tenuis | reverse complement strand
TGTGGGTGCGTTTGTCTGTTTCTGTGAAGCGCTGTGTGCGTGGAGTTGGTCTGCAAAAGCCTGTGCATGTGTGTACGTGTAGGGATGCATGCACACGTGTGTCTTTTCAGAACAAGTGTACGTGTACGTGCACTCGAGTGTGTGTGTGATTGCTCCCGTCTGCTCTCCCCAACCGTTTGATCTTTCACATTTTGCACGGGCAGGAGGGACAGGAGGCTGCCAGGCTGCGCCCGAAGCCTGGGTACAGTACAGTTAGCAATGCCCGGCATTCATTAGCACCTCCCAAGCTGTCTGCACTTTTACCAAACGCTCAAGCTAGCTAACATGCACTGGCTCCCTGCACCCTGCTCTTGTCACCCCAGCAAAGGCCTTCATGCGTTGGCTCCACTCAGCCACAGCTGAGGCCTACAGTCTTGGCTTGGGCCATTTCAACTTTGTCACAGTTCATAGAACTTTTAGAGACCAGGATATCAGCTCCTCCTTTATGCCGTCAATCATAGAGAATACAGGGTCACTTACTTATGCAGAATAAACTGGCAAGTAAAATAAACATACCAGACACAGTTGGTTGAAGTTGTACCTCAGCTGAATGATGGTTGTGGGGACAATTAATCATAGTGTTGTCCATTTAAAGCAGCCTTTATAAACACGGATACATAAATTGATAGAAACTAGATAGATAAATAGATTTTTACATTGTTGGTACAGAGTTTGTGGACATGTAAATTAACTCTCAGTTAGATAGCGAGTGATAAAAAGATTTTTAATGTATGATGATTTTTAATTGTAGTTTGCACATTAGCAGTGCTAACAGATGTTGCAGAGTTGAAGCTGTGTGTTACAAAGTATTGGATCTGCTTCTTTTCCTGTCGCTGGTGCATAAGTCAGCTAGAAGTGATGATAAGCTGTGAGGAAGAAATATATCTCCTACACAGAGACAAAATTGATCTCCGGCAGGAGTAGACATCAACTTAAAACTAGGGATGCACCAGTTCCAAAATTCTGGGCTGATACCCATATTAGAAATAGTCTTTTTGCCATCAGCGGATACCAATTGTTTTGTGTCACTTACTTTCCCTTTAATGCCAGGGAAACAATTAGATACGCATTGTAAGAAATAATAGAACAGTTTCAGAGTATCAAAGAATAATTAGGGGTTGGAGCTAAATGGATGCGCAGCTTTACATGGTGCAAACAGACAAACATTTTGGCACGTCTCTGTCTTCATCAATTCGACAGTAGTGTCGAAACAATAGTCTGTTTGCAACATTGAAAATGACACCTTATAGCCTGTTACAAACTCAAAATCAATGCAACACAACTCCAGGACATGCCAGATTAATATAGATCACTGTCATTGGTTAATATTATGCTTTTTGCTGAGGCTAACAAGCTCAATGTTGACAGATACCAGTAATAGGCCAAAGTATCTGTGCATCTAACAAGACAAATGTCACAAAGAAATCAAATTACCAGCAATCATTTTCTGATTCATGCACCGTTACCATCTGTGGGGTTTTTGTGGTCAGGTTTCCAGGACAGCCTGGAATGCAACATAGGGTCAGTGACTTTAAATGTCAGTTTGAAACTAATGCATTGCTTGGCATCCAAACAATCCTGTTGGGTTTGTATCATCCATATATTCCATGAGCATAGATTACGTTCTCACCAGTAGATCTGAGTGGGGTATTCGGTGTACATGTTTGCTGATTCACTGTTTAAATGGTGTGCAGACTCCACCTGCTGCTGGTGTGAACCAGCCTGTAAATGGGACGGCCCACTGTAAATGTTTAGAAATGTGGTCTGCGGAAGTTTGAAAAAAATCTGAATTGGCACGGGGATACATTTTTTTTGGACTTTCTGAAAAATAGGAAATTATGGTTTCAGTTTATATTTGGTACCACCAACTACAATTATTCCTGTCAAGGTCTACATCATCTGAAATTGCATTATGGTTTGAGTCAAAGTCAGATTACATTGGACATTTTTTATGGGACCTGTCCAGGGTGTACCCCGCCTCTCGCCCAATGACCTCTGGGATAGGTTCCAGCACCCCTCGCAGCCCAACAGTTGTATTAAGAGGGTATAGAAAATGGATGGATGGACATTTTTCATGGTGTTAAAAGAAAAAGAAGTATGCAGTTAAGGCCTGTACATTTCACACAACATGCAAAAAAAGCAAGTTAAAATGTTCTTCTAAATGACATTTCAGAAAAAAATTGAAGCATTTAATATGTGTTGACACAGATAAGAAGGCTGGCTGCAAAATGAACAGAACCAGATACTTTGTCCCTATTACTTTAACCTTCTTTAAACTGTATCCAACTACAATAATTAGTATCTTTATGCAAGATTAAGTTAAGCATATTGATTTCTGTGTCTGGAACCCCCTTACAGTTGTTTACATAGATGAGGTATATGAATTGTTTTATAAATGTGTTCTAAACAGGATATTCAGGTGGAAAAAAATAACTGAGCTGTGTATGTCAAAGATTAGGATCATGTCCCTTTTGCTTTCAGTTTTTGTTCAATAAAAATGAACAAACTGGGAGGAAAAAGCATAACCAAACAATGTCAAAAAGAAACATGTTCACAAAAATGTTTTAATTTAAATTACTGCATACATGTCCGATCAAAGGAAGATGTCTATTACACACAGTCATATAGCCACGGTTGGCATGCTGCTGAGTGGGTTATTTTCTTTCTTTCTTTCTTTCTTTCTCTTTTTTAACACTCTGCACAATCATATGATTTAATGACAGTTCTCAGGGAAGGAGCGAAAGAGCTGAGCAGGAGCTAGAGAATCAGACCTAAGGGCTGAAGCTGCGGCAGGCAACATACAAGGTGTGCCTCACCTCATCAAACTCATCTCTTGTTTTTACACATCTGGTCCTCCTCTTACCCACTCTCCCTCCTTTATCATATGTTCTGTCTCTTCTCCTTCTCCTCTCCTTTGGTCCTCTTTCCCTCACAAGTTCAACAGGCTGGGAATACCTCTGAGAGCTGCGACCGGGGTGCAAAGAACACAGCAGGAGTGGTATTCGCTAGTCCTGGCACTTTCCCAGCCAACTCCGTGAAAGCCTGAATTTGCTCATTCTGACGTGCCTATGAGAAACTTCTGAAATTCTTGCATGGTTCCTAGAAAATGGAGGTGAATGTAATACTAATGCAAAGTACCAACTGACCAGGGTGACCATGCACACTCCCACTAATATAATCATTTGCACATAGCATGAGCAGGAATAAAGTTTAGACCAAAAGGATTAACATAATTTTCTTTGGATAGAAAAAACTCTTGAGAAAATGGCCTCAAGAAAAAAATTGAGAAATTTTTTGTTTGTCAATCAGAGGTATAAAGGCCTGTTATCGAAGATGATAATAAGGTTAAGTTAAATATTAAACTCTCCACAAAGATAACAAATACTGTAGATGGTTAACAAAAATTAAAAGGTGGTTACATGAAAATAAAAGCGATCCTAACCACCAACCCATTGTCTCTGGCTTTCCAGCTCACACACATAGGCTAAAACAGGAGAAGTTGTCATACAAGCCTTCAGTATCTATAGCTGCAGGAACACCTAGATGAGCTTTAAAAGCATACATTATCCTAAAGAAGTGCCTAATATGAGGCTCTTCAGACCTAAGGGCCTTATACAATTAGTCGTGCTAATCTAGATTGCGATCCACCACAGACTGAAGAATAGATAGATGTCAGTGGATGATTCTGTTGTGGTAGACTGCAGGCCTGTCACTGTGTTTGTGGTATTTCTGTGGCTAGAATGAATGTGGTATTTACTGTGCTTAATTTTGCTTGTAATATATTTGGTGGACTTGCATTTGAAGATTTTTTTAACTGGTTCAATAGCATCAAAATCACTGACTCAGTCTGATGAGGCTTTTATTTCTAGTTTTGAGCAGTCAGAATAGTCTGATGTTTAGGTAATTAATTTAATTTGTTATAGTGGCAGAAAAGTGATTTTCTACATGTCAATAGTTTTATGAAGCCCTGTTGTGCTGAGGACAGTGAGGTGTAGTCATAATGTATGGAGTAACTCTTACATGTATTAAGCTATTTGATTTAAATGAGGGGACCATTTTACTTTTATTCAACTGACTTCTCATGAGTGACTTAATTTTTCCTTTTAGGGGTAACAAGCTTCTAACAACCCACCAGCATAAAAAAGCCATCAAATGAGACATTTAAAATGACTTTGCGTTCGGTCGTTGTGTGCTCAACCATAAACCTTGTAATTCACTCTCGCTGCTAGTTGTCAGTCTCATTTTCTCTCGCTGCAGATGCGGCACCATAATGTGTGTCTGCAGGCACCAAAAATGCTTTTTTTTTTTTTTTAAGGGTACGATGATATGGACTGAAGGTTCATGCCACGGGTTCAGGGTGCATGTTTAAGGCGCACCATGATCAGTCTGTTCCTCCATGAACAAATCCATCTGTTACTCAGATTCGCTGCAGCATGCTAGTCACCCTGACAAACACGTTTGAAATGTAGTTTGAGGCTAATCATCTTCAATGGAAGACAACCCGAGAAAAGCTGTTCCACCACATCCTGCAGTGGGAGGGGGCTAATGACATACGAAAGGGAATGTATTTAACTAGTGAGCCCCGTCATTCCCAATATACTCATGAGGAACATGGATGGGGAGGGAGCACAGAATCTGAAAACTAATTAACACTTAAGTGCATGACAAGGCTGTCATGTCTGTAATGCCGTGGACTTTAACAGTTCACTTCTGACTCAATTTTCTAATTTGTATTTTCTTTGACGAATACCGTCAACATGGCGATTGTGGTTAAATATGAGTATAAATTAATTTCTCAGGCCTTTGTTAAGACATAATATAATTTTTGGGGCCTATGTAATGACATTTGACAAACCTTTAAGTTATCATTTAATGTTCTTTCCATAAAAAGGTAAAATAAAAAAAATAAAAATCTGTTTTTTTTTCTGATCCACAGTGGCAAAGCTGCAAAAAGGCCACCGCTGACTTGAACTAATTTTAGGTTGATACCATGCACACAGGACAACCTGCTGGGCCTAAAATGGGCCTTCGCCATCTGATGACAAACAAGTAGTGGGCGAAAAGAGAAAGGGAAAATTGATAAATGCAGCAGCCCACGCCAGTTTTCTTTTCCAAGTGAACAATACCAACATTGTTCGGCAGGAGCTCTGGCACAACTAACATGGTGGCGGTTGATTGTTTTGTAAACTCAACAACTTAGAAAATAGATTTCTAAGATTTCTGGCTCTGGGTTCCAATGTGGGTAGGCCACATCTTTTTAAAAAAAAATGTCACCTTACCACGCAAGCTGAACGCAGGAGGCCAATTATACAGGAAAAATAAATATCTTTCATTTCACATGTACATTTCTTTAAATTCAGTTTTCCTTTATTCTTTTAGGCCTTGGGCAATCTGTGTCTATACATCTCCAAGCTTCACCAAATAAATTCTCTTTCTCTTCCAGCTCACCATGAGCGGTTTAGGCAGATGCTAAATTCAAACAGCATACCCTGTCTGCGCTCCTTAGATACTCCCCTTACCTCACATTCAACACATTGGCCTTTGTCTGCTTTAACTGAGCCTCTCGCTCCATTTAACGGCCTGTTTAATACTTATTGAAACAGAGCTACTGCTGGAGGTTAAATACATCTTAATGCACTGCGTTAATCCTTTCATTAAAAGAAATGTAAGGCTGGTTGAAAGCAGCAAGATTGCCTCCATTAATTAGGGGGTCTGTATGCCCCGTAGCGCTGCCCGCCAAGCCGTGTGTCACCGCTTTAAATGGTGGGAGAGGGCTGTAGAATAAGGGGCCGCCGGTCGTGCAAACTGCTAATACAACTGGCAAAAATGGATAAAAGAGGAGCCAGAGTTTTATTTAGCGAGGCATCAAAAGAAACCGTTCTCACAGTTGTTAGTAGGAGATGAAGACTAGGTGTTTTAGGATATAAACAAATAGGAAAGGATTAAGCCTCTATGTCACACTGCCTTTGTTCTTGTTTTACATAAATACGTCATTTATGTTGCTGAGTTTTTTGGGTGTTTTTTTTTTTTTTGCATTTGTCACGAGTTACATCTTTCATCGTGAATTCACACCATCTTGAGACTCATTAATGCAAATGGAACTTGCATGAATGTACCAGCTAGGATAATTTATCTGTTTTTTACAGAGTGGAGAGTTGGCACTGCGGCCTTTTGATCCCCACGCTGTTGTTCCTGACTCCTGCACAGAGCGGTCCTCTCTTCATAGTGGGGTGGGCAGACCTAGCATAGTCTTGTCTGGGCTGCAAGCCATGCTCTAGGGGTGAGGGCGTGTGGTCAAAACACTCCTATACCCTGCATTTCCACCCGCTTCCACTCACTGCACTGCCTTCAGTCATACCCAACCCCATCTTCTTTAACCTCCCATCCTCTTTCCTTCCGTTGTATTTTGGACTGAGTGCTTGCCTTTTTCCCCATTTTTTCTTCTACTTTTAAAGCCTGCAGGGCCACTTGAGAGAAAAATGGAGATCAGAAAAAAACTCTGAACCTGCTATTATGTCAGAAGTCTGAGGCTGCGGAGGACAACTCCTCTCTGGAGTCAGATAAGCAGATTGCAGTCATCTTGAATACTGCTCTACCACCACCCACCGACAACCCCCCACCCCCCCAACCACCACCACCCTCATCCCCCGCCCTGCTGCTGCACTCCGCTTTAATTTCCCGACACTTTGAAAGCTTTTCTCACTGTATATTTTATCACTTTTTCTTAAGACTTGCGCTCAGCTACGCCTCAGCTCCTTTTAAAATACAGAGCCAAAAAACAAGACAATTCGCCTCTTGGATTCTCTCTCTCTTCTCCTCTCCCTCATCTCATTGTGAACAGGCTTACTGGAAGGAGCACACTTAACAGAAGAATTTCACACTGTATTAGAAAAATGCATCTTTTCACACCTGTAAATATCTTGTCTAATCTGCTTGGTAACCAGCCCCTCTGAAGGAGGGCCACATGCTGTACAGCAGAGGGGAGATGGTGGAATTTGCTTTCACTGCCAGAATGAGAACTAGAACAGACAATAATGTTGTATGTTGTAATAATGATTAGAATATAGGACCGATATTCAGGTGAACATATATAAAAACAACTAAACGACTAAGGGTGTGTATGTGTGTGTGTGTGTGTGTGTGTGTGTGTGAGGATGCTCATTCATCATTTTCTAAAAAAGTCAAGTCAAACAAATAGCAGCAAACACCGTAAATTAATTCCCAACATGCGGTCGGATAATGTTATGTGATTGAAGTGTGACAAAAAGTTGTGAGGTTTATTTATTTTTTTGTTGCTGTTGCGATAGAGCTGGTAGATCTGTGGGCGTGTAATCGCACCGAGGTAGAAACACTTGAAGAGAGACACACATTGCATCTCGTCGTGCCAACAAGTTCAGGAGTGAAATCCTGTGGATGTGAGCACATGTAAAGTCATCATAACATTGGAACAAGGTTATCTGAGAAATGGCAGTTTATGTGGCAGTTTATGTTTTACCTTCATGAATAGAAAATATGCTGAGTGATTTGGATTTTGTGTACACACACACACACGCTCGCGCGCGCACACACATGTGGGCAAGTGAGTGAAATGCATTCTCTTATGAGCAGATGCCTACAAAATCACATATGCAAAACCCACATCAGATCCTTCTTAAATGAATTAAAAGGTCAGAAAATCACACTTAAGTACAAATTTTAGTAACTCCAGATTCAATTTTCCAGGATTGTTGGTGCTGAGCTTCTTGTTGTGTCTCGGTACAAGTCCTAACATGTGGCTATTGATCACTGCTCTGATCAATGCAACAATTGGCCTGCTGTTGATGAACAGGTGAAATTTCAAGTGGACAAGTGTCAGCATGTCCTATACAGAGGGCTCACGCTCCACTGCTGCCTCTTCGTTAACCTCCTCTTATAGCTCTTCGATATTTCTAATTGTCAACGGACTACACCCCCACCACCCCACCCCCCTCCTCAACCTTCCACCTTGCTCCCGGCCAGAACGGGTCCAGAATGGCGGTCGGTGGACCTTGGGAGAGAGTGGTCTCGGCTGGGGCCCCCTCACTAACACTCAGCCCAATGTGTTAATAGATCCAATGCCATCTTATTTTCGCACTTCTGTGAGACGGCAAGGGGCGGCCAGGCGGGATCAGCAATCTGCCTCAGTGAAAGAGCTTGAACAAGGGAAGGGGGGGGTGGAGGGAGGGTGGGGATAGTGGCGGGTTCACAGCACTCTACAGAGGAGGTCAACAAGAAGGCAGGGAGCACAAGTTCAACTGTGCAACACAGAATGATGGCATCAGGAGGGGAGGGGACGTATGAATGAATGCACTAAGTGTGGATGGGTAGATACACAGACAGACAAGGGAGGACCGTCCTGCATCTGGAAGGTATTTTGGCGTACATTGGATATCGAATCATTTGAATCTGTAGTCCAAACCTGAAATAGAACTCTTTGTTTGCATACAGAAAAATAATCATTTTTCCTAGAGATGTACAACAAATGTTATATTAAAGGTGCAGAAATTGACACTTTTACCTAATGGGAGTAAAGGATGAAGTCAGAGGAGATGGTTCTGGTGCCACAGATCGAGGAGGTAGAGGTGCATGGCTGGGTGAACAAAACATCAGGGTTTAAAGAGAAGCACATAGTTTGTTTGCTGTTTCAGATTGACGACGCATGTTGGCGTTTTTAACCACGACAGAGGAACATAATTGGGGAGGTGAAACAATTGTGAGTCATTTACAGAACAGTCATAGGGGTGTATGTGACCTGCAAGTGAAAAAAAAAAACCAGATTAAATGAAACATGGTGGTTCATTAGCCTAATTTTGTATGGACTGGCCAAAATAAGTAGACATTTTAACAACTCACCAGATTAATTTGCAACAATATCCTTTTTTTTCCCACAAAATAATTTTTTGCTTTAAATCGTTAATTTGTAATATTTTCTTTTGGCTTTTTATGTTTCAAAAGGCATCTATCTATCAAAGTATCAATAATTCCTTCAACCAAAGTGGTATTCAGGTGATAAAGAGCCCAGTGTATGAAATATAATCTAATCTGCTATAACAAACTTCATGGTGGCTGGGAAAACGTAAGTTCAAAGTAAGTTCAAAGTAAGTTGAATAATATGGGATAAACCGAATGTTTACTTCTTTATTAGGAATGAAGACACTGAAAACAAAACCTGATTTTGGATTTGAGGTCTGGATTCTGCTTTTAGCTTTGAAGGTGCTCTTTCCATTTTGGTGAACAGTTTACTCTCTTTTTTATTATACGTAATAATTGTGCCTCTGAGTTAAATGCAAAACCAAATTTCTACAAATTCCTTTTCCAGCAATACCAAAACTGTCAAAAGGGGGATCCTCAACTTTTTCACAACGTCACACTAAACTGGCCAAAATAATTGAAATAGTGGTGGAAAGTCAATGTTATTCTCATTCTTACTCTATTGTGAGTATTATTGTTGGCATTTACCCATAAAACCACAACCACAACTGACGTGAACCTGAACATGAAGTCTGAGCTGCCTCACTGTGAGTTTTATAACGCTGTTCTGGGAAATGAAAGGTTACTTGTGTGTGAGTGAAGATAATCCATAGACTATAATAATAAGAATTAAATATCCTCACATTATCCTGCATTGCTCTCACAATGCACTGAACAGCATCGACTGATTACAAATTCAGCATCAATGCTATTGTCTCAATAGACTTACTGTTAGGGTTTGTGGATTTTTGTGGGCTTTGGTTTGGTTTTGTCTTGGTTTTTCTGGGTTTTGTACTTTCCTGTTTGTTATTCAGTCATGGTTTTTATTCTATTTTATACATGTCAAGTTTATTTTAGTGTTTGTATTTATTATGTCATTATTCCTGTTTTCCTTTCAGTCAAATGGGTGTCTGGTTCACATTGTGACTCATGTTTCCTCAGTCCTCATGTTCTAGTCATGTTCTTCACTCACTCACCTGTGTTAATTGTCTCAGCTGCTATCCCTTCACTTATCAGTTGCCACTGTATTTAAGCTTTCTGGTTTCTCATAGTCGTTGTCAGATCCTCGCCATTGTCAATGCCTGTTTGTCCCTGTTGGTTCTTCTTCTTCTTTTTGTTCATGTTAAGCATCACAATTTGTTATTTCTTAGTTTTTCACTAGTTCAGTTTTGTTATGTTCCATCTTGACAGCATTACCTTTACCTCCTATATGTTCTGAGTCTGCATTGGAGTCCTTCTCCTCTCTGCACCATTCATCCTGACACTTAAGCCTAGTTTATGCTTCTGCGTCACGTCGGCGGTGTAGCTACGTCAGCCGCTCCACCTCGGTTGCCATTGTTTACTGTTGCTAACTATGACCGGAAGAAAAAGCTAGGATTCGGCTATAACCCCTGAAACCACACAAACACACAGGACTTCGAATGCTCAATGGCGACGTGACGCAGAAGCATAAATTAGGCTTTTCTCTGTGATCACCTGCAAAAGTCACAATTTTCTTTTACAAATCATTTTGGTCATGGACATATGTCATATGTCAGAAAGAAAAATAAATCCCCAAAGTAGTCTTTTAACATACACACAGAAAATGTGATTATGGAGGAAAATCACCTCAACCAAAAAGACCACCAAAACTTTTTTGTTGATGCACCTACGGGGTTCTGAGTCTTTGCTTGAAACGTGGAAGCCCTCGTTCGCTTTGTCACACCCACACAGTATCAAAACATTAGTCACCGTCATGCATTTTAGCGCTGAGAGGTTTCTCCAGACTCACAAGTGTTTTCTTTATCTACTTTCATGTGATTTCTGATAAGTCACGTGCTGTCAGTCATGTATTTTTGTGTACTAAGGCTGAGGATTATGTTGTTGATTTCACACCAAAACCACATGGAGATCTAGTGCAGTTTCACGTGTCTGCAGTTCCAGTGTATTTGTTTAAATAAAAGGCTTTTCAAATCATATTTTGCTCTGGTGGCATTTGTCTTCTAAAGCCATCATTTTTCAAAATAGAGTAAGCCTTTCTCTTGCTTGTCACATTGTCAAAAAGGTTGATAGGCTCTCATGAGACAAACTAATCAGTCTTTCAAATTCTCTCAGGGTTTAATCCTAGAATGTAAAGGTTAGAAGGATCATAAAGTATAAAAGTTCACATAGATACTCTGAGGTGTCAGGGAGAGGGGGGAGAAAAAAAAAAGAAAAGGGGAGTGGGGGGGGGTGCAGCTGCAAGTGAAAGAGGAGCAGAGTTTGGCTCTGAGCCAAGTGTGTCTTAAGCATTTTGGGTCCTCACTTTCTGCTGGCCCTGTCAGGACGCTCATGGTCTCCCTCTCTAGGCGTCAGAGATGCAAAGTGACAGCCAGGGTGGCTTCCATGTCAGTGAGGTGAGACCAGGCTCTCCGGCAAGATGCCCTGACCAGGACCACCCCTTTGGGTCTGCCTCGTGTGAAAACAGAAAAAAAATATATATTCTTCATGCTGCAGTGTCTCACCATGATTATATTGTCAGTGCCCCCCTCCTAACCTGTAAGATATCCCCACCCCTCCTCCTCCTCCTTCCTCTCATCCCTCTTTGGCTTCTCAGTAATCCAACAGTGGCAGATTAGGATGCTGTCATCAAAGTGGCAGAGTGCTAAAACATCCATTAAGCTTTTAATTGAAGAGACGGAGGATGGAGGGGAACAGAAGCATGTGATGTTGTGTGCACTGGTATGACAGAGCTTGTTTTGCAGAGGTGAGAAGTGACAGAGACTTGTCAAAGGTCAGAGTCGGCCAGAGGCCAGCCCCGCCACACTGTCAATCTGTGCTGCTCTTTTGTGGAAGCGTTCATTGATGCAAAACGCATCAACACACAGATATAATGCACTCATGCTTTTATTACGCATCACCGTTTTCACCACACCCTTTATTTACACCAAATTATGCCTGCATATAGTACAGTTTATATGTACTTTGGGCACATTGGTGTTTAAAATGATGTATGCATGTACATAAGTGTGGATTTCTTTTATTTGCCTCTTTGTTCAAAAGTCTCTGGCTCTAATGTGCGTTTTGATAGTACAAGCTCAGGGAACTGCACTTAGCTGCAAAGAGAACAGATGCACTAAGCCATGCAGTCTCACACCAAAATGTGAAATAGCTACTTTTGTCTACAACACAAAAGTTGCAATTTCGCAATAGAGGCTCAAAAATTGTGAAATTACTACAATCTCTGGGGTGCAAAAATGTTTTATGCCTACGTCTGTCTTTCAAATCTTAACATGCCAACATTTTGCATCACATGAAATTGTCGCGCATGCTCTGAAATGGTAAAACTACTACATAGTTAAGGCTCTAAATACCTTATATGCTTACATTTGCCTCTGCACACTAATGCTGACATTTTGCATTGGATGAAACTGTCATAAATGGCTAAAACCTTCCTTTTACAACACAGCAGATAATGAAAAAAAGTTACCATCTCACAGTGTGGGCACTTATTATGTCACTACTGTATTTTACACACGTGGACTAATGTACCTATTACACATTTTCTTATGAGACTCAGCTGACTTAAAGCATGTGCATGTTGTCTGTGGGATTTTTGGGGGGGATTTGTATCATCCTTTGTTAGCATTTTCCCCAAAACTTATCTTTGAAGCCATCAGGTTCTTTTTTTAAGAACCGTTTGCTGCATGCAGTTGTAAACTCAGCTTTTGTTCACTTTTAGTCAGGCTAACAATGGCTAAAAATGAGAGACTGCATCAAAAATATAAATAATCTTAAACAAAATCTCGTGAATCTTCCGTGACAAGCGCTGACATTTACATTTGCAGTTTGTAGATTAACTGTCTGCTGCCATTATCAGATATCATTTAAAGTTTGTCTGTTAATTATAACTTAAAACAACAGTAGATTTTTTACAAAAATGATAAAGGATCTTAAAAGAAGGCATCCATGTAAATGTCTAACTTGTTCGTGTATTCATTGAGAAAAGTGATCCAAAATTACACATTTGTGAGTGTCAAAACTGACACTCTAGCATTAACAGCTGATTTGTAGGTGAAATTTGAGTCAGGTGTTTCCAGTCAATGGAAATACTGTTTCATTTCAGGAATGGGGATCCATTTAAGTCTTATCTTCCATGGAAATATCTCATGGCACAAGCAAAGGAGATTTCTGAGAAGATCAGTCAAGGCTGGTGTTGCTCATCAGGCAGGGAAATCATCTCTAAAAGGTTTCATCTCCACAGTCAGGTAGACTATGTGCAAACTGAAGAGAATCAAAATTACTGTTGTGATATCAAACAACAAAGAAAACCAATAAATAAATGGCATGCAACAGTTTGCTGTGTAACAAATAAACAATGTGTTTGAGTTCACCGGCAGGAGAACCATTGAATAACAACTGTACATTGCAGAACTGCAAAGAGAAAGCCAATGTACTCCGAAAAGAGCGCTGCTGCCTGTCCTCAATTTGCTTAGGATCAAGTGAACAAAAAGGAAAGTAGGCACTGGATGCTGAAAGAAAAAGTTCACAAAGCTCTCGGTCACTCCGGTCATCAAAGGGTTGTCGTCTTGCAGTGCCTACACGATGCTTAAGACAATACAAACTCTTTTCATGTGTCGTTCCAAGTGCTACAAGAACATGGGCGTCCCTGTCTATCTTCAAGAAACTCTTGAAGACCCAGCTCTTAAGAGAGCATCTCCTATCCTAGCACTTACCCTGTACTTCCCTACCCCCTCTACTGCACTTTCTCTTTCTGTACTTCCCTCTATGCCTGCCCTCTATCTCCGCACTATCACCCCATCACCTCTGACAGAGTCTGACTAGTGGTTTCCTTCTATGTAGCTTATTGTTAGCTTTGATGTTAGCTGTAATGTTATATCCTCATTTGTAAGTCGCTTTGCATAAAAGCATCTGCTAAATGCATAAACATGAACAAATTGTCATACTTTTTACTTTTACGTGTTCTATCACCTAATGTTAAAGTGACCTTTGCAAATGCATTTTTAGTAGAAATACCTTTTTAGAGACTAATTAAGCCTTGAGCAGATTCTCAGTCAAAAATGAAGCCGCACAATCTCATTTATCAGTTTATGTCACAATAATGAGAGATACAAATATTGTACATTGTCTTGCTTGTTACGTAAAACTAACATTTGTGTTCTATAACACATGACATACATATATGCTTTGGTTCTATTCTTTTTAAATCCCCATTTTGAAAAGTCAGATTCAGTTAGCAGCACTAATATACAATGTATTTTCATTCTGTAGCAACTAAAACTGCACTATGCAAAAACAATCAACATAAGTGGAAAACATGGGCACGAGTAATATGTGTCAAAGTGAGAAGTGTTGCAAGGTCTGGCAGCAGTATTGACATCCTGATGCATTCTTCAATTCTACTATTTCTGATGCATGTACACATCCATGACTCACTCACACACACACACACACACACACACTCGTGCTGCCCTTCCTAGTTTTGTCTCCCTGCTGAGAGACAGTAATGTCACTGTTTGTGTTGGTCAGCAGGGTCTCTGTCCACACAGTCAGTGGGGTCAGTGGCCTCACAGCAGGACCTGGACACTGGGAAGAACCTATGGAGGGGGTTTGGGTTCTGAGGGGTCCACTCATCTTCAAATCCAAGCCAAGATCTCTGATGCCAAGCCAGTCTGTCGGGCCCCCTCTCACTGTAGCTGTGGCCTCAACACCCTGCAGTTATGGAGGCATGAACTGGCATGGGCCAGCATAAGCTTCCTCGCAGCACTGCATATGATTAACTGGACCATTGGGCAACTTGGCCTCGGAGAGATCCAGGTCCTGGGCATGGGTCCACAGGGCATGGACAAGGACAAGTGAGGTTTTGCCAGGATGGACACAGATCTCTCCTCTTGTTTACATTTCATGTAAATTTTGTGCTGACTTTGAGCAGAAGGCATTTTATTCTCAATTGCATCAGATGGAGCCTTTTGCCAGTGTCAGTGTCTCACACTTTCCAAGGCTCATGTATGTATGTGTAAAATTCTTCAGATGTTAGACAGTCAGGTTTTTACAAGTAGAGAAGGTGCCGGTGAGTCAGAAAAAATGTGTCTTGAGTGATGGTTAAGGTGTTTTAGCATATACACGATATTAGCATTTTTTAAGGTAATATAAGAAGTGGGTAATATATTCTAAAGGTTTTAAGTCTTTGCACTTAATATTGATGAGTTTCAATAACTCCACGCTCAGTTTAGATTAAAATGTAAACAGTTTTAACAGACACGTTCCCAGACTGGTGATTCATATTTATGCATGTGTTTGAATCCTGTTGGTTGAACTTAGTTGATAAAATGTACAATGCACACTACTTGAGAGAGGAAAGAATTCGGCAGCATGTTGTCTTGTTTTTAAAACAGCAGTCCAAAAAGCTGCCTTTAAACATGATCAAGACCTCACACCTTCAGCTTCACAAGTGTGACTTCCGTCTGTTGCATCTCTCTCTCACCATCTTTTTTTCCCTCCATCCCTCCTCCTCCTTCTCTTTTTCTCATTCCACCAATGTTTTGACACCCTCTATGCAGGAAAATTACATCTCCTTCAACATCTTAGATCTCCTCAAGAATATGACCACGATAACGCAGGCAAATTTGATAAGCATTTCATCTTTTTTTATCTGGCCCTCTGTAATTTTACACTCCCTGTAAGTGAGAAACCTCATAAGCAGACACAATGAATTTAAAAGTGTGAACAGGGTCAGAATGGAAATTTTACCGCTGAGTTAAGATTGTCATCTGTCAGACATGGTTGCACAGTTTTTAAAATGCTCTGTGTCTTCTCTGAGTTTGTTTGCAGACGACCATTTTCGGTCTGAGAAGAAATGATTGGCCATAACGTACATGACCACTGACCTGTATCTTTACATTAACAGTTTTCTATGGTAGGAATTGTCTTGCCTGCTGTTTAATGCCTATGGCCTGTTATCAAATAAATATTTAATGCTTTAGTGGATGTCAGACAACAAAAATGATATAAATGTTTTAGGAGAATATTTGTTTGCAAGCATGCTATGGCACACAGAAATTTGACCTCGACGTTAAACTCATCTGAAGTTGTGACATATTCTATGAGCATTACACAAGACAAGAGAAAGTAAACACACACTTGATAATGAGAGTTTCTAAGGCTACAAGAAAGAACCTGCAGGGACCAAGAGAAGTTCTTGTTCAATTTTAGTACATTCTACACAATATTGCAATACAGGATCTTTGATGTGAAGTTATTCATCTTCTTTGAGAGGTTAGCCATGAACTTTCATAAAATGACATCAACACAGACCATCTTAACTCCCTCCTGTAACCCTGCTCCCTTCCCCCTCTCCCCCCAGCCTGCAGACCCCTTCAGTCCATCACCCTTTTCGCCCTTCCTCCTCCACCTCCCTCTCTTCCTTTCCCTGAGGGCGATGTGGCATTTCTTCCCTCAGCCAGCCGCCTCCCTGGTCCTGTGCTGTCACTCTGGATGGCTCCTAGCATGCTGTGCCCTGCTGTGATTGAGCATTACGAGGTGTTTCACGCCTCCGTGCATTAGGCGAGACAGCAGGGAGGGCAGTGGGTAAATGATACGTATGGATTGCAAGGGCAGCAGAGTTCACGACTGGGTCAGGTCAGAGAGAAAAACGTGTTAACCAACAGAGAGGCAAATGCACATGCACACCTGCGTGTATGCACCCACACAAGATTTAAAGATGTGCACTTAATATACGCAGTAATATGATTTCATCTTTAAGTACAGGTGCACACATCAAATTTGTGCATGGACACGAGTGCACAACATGTCAACATCATGGATGGATTATTTTAAGAAAAACTCACTGACATTTTCTTGCACTCACAGCAGCTACAACACTGATATTTACTGGTATTCACAAGAAAAAAAGGCAAACACAACTAAACTCTGCACACTCTCCAGCTCAGTGTTTGAGAGCCACCACAAGGTAAAACAATGACTACTCACTTCTGATTTTTTGCCATTGCAACCTCATGTCCTGCACAAGCTTTTATGCAGCAACACAAGGACAGTAGCAGTAGTAAATTTAGTTTTCTAAATGATTAAAATAATTTCTGTTCTTAGTCCGTGTCATGCATGAACAAGCAAGGCTTATTTAAACTGGCGAGAGTGTGTAATTAATGTGCTGTGATGAGGGGCTCCTTCCCTGTGACAGTGAAAGACCACCTACTGGCTTTTAATACTGCCTGTCAATGTGGTCACAGAACGTTCAATACAGGCCCATGGCTGAAAGCTTAACAGAGACAGACAGGCAGAAAAAAAGGAAAGCAAGTTGAAGTGAATACAAAATGGAATGATTTCTTCAGAAAAATTAAATTAAATTTGACATGAAGAACCACTTTTCTTCGATTTTACAGAAATGACTTGTAATCAACTATGTGGCAGTACTTTTCACAGCAGCTTATGTTTAAGGTGAGCGTAAAAATGAAAAACCAAGCCAAATACTTTCCAAACACTATGGTATATAAGTTCTGCTATGTTCTGCACCAAGTTGTTCTCCAACGTTCTGCATCTTGGTAGCTTTACAATTTGTTTTATTCTTAAAATTGTTTTTCTTGTGCACCTCAGTGAGTGTCTCTCCTGACTTCAGTTTACACCTGTAAAAGTGGCCTAATTACCCTTCTCTCTGTTGTCATTGGTTGATTACCCCTGTCTGTATTTAAACTCCTCAGTTCCCTAAGTGTCTATACGAGGACATCATCACTGTTTGCTGTGTGAGTTGTCCAGTTAAGCCTTGTGCAAATGTTTTTTTTTGTTTGTTTGTTTGGGTTTTCTGGTCCATAATGAAGAATTCTGGTTACCCTATAAACCAGTTTGCGACAGCAGTGGCATCCCTTTGGCTAAATAAGTAAGAATTAAGGTTTAGTTTGCTCCACATCCCCCTCCCTTCTCATCCAGTGAATCTGCACTGGGGTTCTCACCTTCCTGAATCACACAAATGCTTGGACTATACAACTGATCTGGCAAAATTAAGACCTATCATTCCTTTAGAGTAAGGATATACCATCTTTGATCTCCATCATACTGAATTCATGTGAGTGTGTATTTGATTGCAAATTCTTGCCAGAAAACATTTAACTGGTTATGATTTTACCATGTTCAAAGCATAGTGGCTTTAAAATCCAGAGGAGTAAATTCCAACGTGGTATTAAGGGAAAGACTATGAATAGTAAAACATGTAAGCTTGTAGATCTAAAAAAAAAATTATAACAATTACTTTGACACGCTGACGGTTCTAAATTTAAACAGCATCTGTTTAGAGAATTGAGTAGGCTAAACTTAGTAATCGTATGATTTTTGAGCGTTCATTGCGAAACCGTTATGTTTCGAGCTGTGACAAGGCTCTACTCTCACCAGTGAAATACCCCAAGATCAGATAATACTACACACATGCAGCATTACATATGTCACACATTCAAGATGCCAATAGACCATTTGCCCTGACTTATGTGAGTGGGATGCAACTTCTGACATGAATGACTAAAATGGAGGAAACACAAAGAAAGTAAAAAGATATAAATCAAAACATTCATTAGACTAAAACTGTGGATGTTTCAGCTGCCTGACAAATCTCAAACAGGGAACTGATCAAACGTGTAGCATCACTCATGCAACATGAAATCACGCTGATGTACAGTGCAGTGTTTGTGTTTTATCCTTTGTCATTAAGTGCCTGTTGTGCTCTGTCACTGACATGCTCTTCACTGGCTTTGTCTTTTGTTGATAGGTCTCAACATACTTGTAACATGAAAGTTTCAGCCTGAGTAAGCAAACAAACACAAATAGAGCTCCGGGTCACATTCTGTACCACTGCACCTGTGTTTCAAAGGACCTAAATACCAACTTGAATTAAGTA
Organism: Leuresthes tenuis; assembly: GCF_036924035.1. Lineage (NCBI taxonomy): Eukaryota > Metazoa > Chordata > Actinopteri > Atheriniformes > Atherinopsidae > Leuresthes > Leuresthes tenuis. The sequence goes on along the minus strand of NW_027325372.1, from coordinate 9,375,085 downwards.
TGGTCTCTTGTACACAGCCGCCTTGTAAAGCTTTTTCCCTGCTTCTTGTTTTCCTGTCTTCTCCTCTGCTCTGGGAATGAACATGTTTCCTTCAGATCAATACAATCATCCAGGAGCTCTGCCTGTCAGCCTGCTTGTCGCTGTCTCTGGATTATCTGGAAGATTTTAAATCTCTTCTTATCAGTCCTCTCTTTTTTCTCTTAATTTGCTTTTCTTGTCACTTGCATGCTCATTCTTTACACACTCTCTATTTGCCATATTCTTTTTCTGTCTGCTCCTTCTGTTCTTTTTTCATTCAGTCCCTTCCTCTGTCACTCTCTCCCACTCTCCCTTGCTGCCTGCAACCCCGGGGCTTGACAAGCTGGCCAGTCCACCGCATCTGCCAGCACATCTTTAGCAGCTTGGCAGTGAGGAACGTCCGTCACAGGTTGTAATCAAACCTGCCTGGAAACTGAGCAGGAGGAGAGAGGAGAGGAGGAGGAGGAGGAGGTGGAGGAAGTGCAAGTGAGGGGGAGGGCCCCTCCTTCTGCCTGATTAATCATAATGTAATTTTAATTAAAAAGCACAGTGTCAAAGGGTTTAGCTGCCTGAGAAGTGAGCCCAGATTGCCACGCAGCAGCAGCCCCCTCAGTCTGCGGGCAGGAAATGCGTCCTGACAAATCCAGGCGCACGGGCCAAGAAAAACAAAGGCCACCATTACCAGGATATTGTCACTGAGGGAAGAGCAGGGGTGTGGGTGAGAGATAGAGGGGGTGACATGGATGATGAGGGGACAAGGAAAGGAAACAGAGCAGAGATGGGAGGGGATGGGTTGTGGGGACAAGCAGACAAAAAGGTTGGGGGTCACACTGTCATGCCAATTGGTGCTCGGCGCAAACACCCATGTCACGCAAAGAGAGAGTAGAGGCAAAAGAGAGGTGCGAGAGATTCTGGCATCGTCTTTTGTCAAGGGTGGATATTGTAAGCTATTGTGAGCGATGCTGTGGGCTGGGGCTTTTTTGATGCTTAAGTTTGTTTACATCTCAGGTACATGAAGTGTCCTCTCAGTGTCAGGCCGGACTATATTTATTCCACCTGAATGCTGTGGTGTCGGCTCCGGGCCAAAGTGTGCCTGAGACGATGTAGCTGCTTGAGACAGGGCAGAAGGAGCCACTGTGCCACCGAGAGGAGGCCAGAGGGCTGCAGCCAGGGTCAGGCAGAGTTTCTGAGGAGACATGGGGTGTCAACATGGCTGAGTTGAAAGCAAAGCCAAACACTTGTGGTGACATGGCATTACCCCGGGTCATGAAGACACATTAGGAAGATTACAGACATGAGTGAATTGAATCTATGCAGGGGTGCCCACAAGGTGTGCTGTTTTGGATGCAGACGTGTGTCTCTGCGGGCAGTGATGGATAAAGTTCCTAGATCTTTTGTTTACATAGTAATGCACTCCACTATAACTAGAAGTACTGCACTGGAAGTGGAAAGTGTTGTTGCTTTAACCTTAGTTTTTCTATAAAGTTTTTCAAACCCAAAACAAAGAGCAACCATGCTGGACACGGTCTCTATAAATGGTAAATGGACATATACATTGCTCAAGCGAAGCAGCAAAGGAGATAGATACACCCCTAGAGAGGCAAAGGGGCTAAAAGCCCAGTGGTTGCGCCCTTCATTCTGTTTCTCGCCATGGTTTTGTGGGGGTGGAGTGAAGCTAACACTGGATGACCTTTTTAAGAGGCAAGAGGGGAGAAAGTGGTGGGTCACCAGCATCCGGGTGGGGTTGGGGGGTCTTGAGTTGAGGTTTTGGAGGTGAGAGACCATGAAAGACCCTCGACCCAGCCCTAACAAGCATTTGATTTCTCCCTCCAGGTTTCATGTGCTTTACACTCCTCAGATGAGTGGTCTCCAAGCAGCATGAAATACTCTGAGGCAATTTCTGTGTGTTTTTCCTGAGCACAGACAAGCAGTCTGCTCATACTGTGATTTTTATTTTTATTTCTTGGATAAAGCAAGAAAATAATGTAAAAAAAACAAAAAACATTACAAACTGCTTTTTCTGCAATTTCCCACTAAGTTAGAAGATGCTTTAGGAAAATCAGAATAAAGCATTTAAACAGACAATTTCAGTTCAAATGAACACATTCTCAACTTGTTTCCTCACAAAGAAAAATTAAAAGGATTTCTCTTGGATAGTGTTAAGTTTGTGAAAAACAGGACTGCAGTATTTGATAAGTTATGATAATCAAAAGTAAAGATTTTATCAAACAAAACTCCTAAACAATGTTAAACTGGGTGTTGCCTTGCTCACAAACCTTCATATGTTCAGTTTATTGACACAAAAATATTTGTTTTCAAAATCTAAAACCAATTAAAATGTATATTTTAATTAACATGTGTAAGTGGTTCATCAAGTGTACTGTTTTGGCACAATTTTGTAAAGGTAAAAATCTGATTTAGCATGGTATTTAAAGAGGATGGCAATGTAATTATAATTATAATTATTGAATTCTGACTAGAAAAACACAGCTTTTGATACTTTCCTTGTCATTAATTATGTACAAAAATCCATGCAAACAAAACCTCTGCTATTCTTTCAAATGAATAATTAGAGGCTACTCAACCAGTTTCCTTTCTAATTGATGGCTGAATTACTTCCCTGTGCTGGAGCTAATGTACCACTTTTTGGCTTTATGTGCTAAACCATCTCCATTGAGCACTATTGACCAGTTAAAGCTAACAAGTGTTGGAGAGACCTAGAAGTGCACAGTGAATAATGAGGTCTCTGTATGATCTGATGTGGTCCATATTGTCCTGTGATCAAGAGAGGGATGCTCCAGCAGGGCACACACACACTCTCTGAGATGCTAACGAGGGTTTGAGGAACCTCCTTCAACTCCAGGGGTTGCGGACACAAAGCATGCCACCAACGCCTATGAATAGGGAGGCAAAATGAGACAGATGACATCTTAAACAAGCTTTAACACGCAGGTAGCTAACAAAGCCAGCTTGATTTTTATTTACATGTCAAAAGGCGTGTACATGCCTCAGGGGAAGGATTTGTACCAAAATGTACAAATGCAAAGGATAAATGAATTACATAAGCAGGAGCGCACATATGTGTGGGTGTGACACAAGAAACACACAGACCCAGACAATTACACACAGTCCTACAGGCTGAGACCAATTATTCGTGCCTATTGGATCAACGACTAGAGACAGAGTTGCTTCCTGTCAGTCTCTTTTTCACCCAGAGCTCCTGGCACTCCGGCTCCTGGTTCCCTCTGCACAAACCACCCACTGGCTGCCTTAACCGCCCTCTAATAAACCCATCTGTTGGGTCATTATTGCGTCCGCAACCATCTGAACAGGGGAGCAACCCCGGCTGAGCACGTGCAGAGCAGGAGAGGAGGAGAGCAATTTTTCTCTCACTTTTCTTTCATGATAAACAGAAGAAGAGATTAATTTACAGCTACATATATGGGCTAAACTTGTTAAACTATTAATTTGCATACTTAGCTTGTCCACCTCACTTAGTTATATTGCTCCTCCAGCAACTGTGGACTAATTTGAGCAGAGTTGAGCATCAAAGAGATTTGCTGCCTTTGTTTTTCACTGATTTCAAACCGAACAAATACAATTAGAAAAGAATAAACTGTCACCACAACATAAGAAAATACACTTTTCCAGGTCATGTGATCAAGATCTTCATTCAAAGATGAGATTTGGTCAGATGCTCAAAAATTGAAATTCTTTTAGTCATTAAACATGTTTTTATTTTTATTTAATTTGCTTGGCTTTGCAACTTATTCTAGATTTAAATTTGGTCTCTGAATCACTGATTGTGAAAAGAAAATTATGAATAATAATGTATATCAAATGGATGGTTTTATTAGATTTCTCAAAAATACTTCTAAAACAAAGCACATGACCTGAAAAAAAGTCCCAAGCCCTTTGAGTTATATTGTGGCCAATAGGTGAGCTGATACTGTGTGTACAACTGAGTGTGTGCAAGTTTGTATGCCCATATGTACCTTGCATGTGTGTTATTCCACTGGCATGGGCAGCCAAGGAGTGCTGGTGAGGCTTTAACTTTGCTAAGCTTTTCTCTGCCAGGTCCCCGGGAGATCCCACTGTTCGTTTATATTGAACTTTGTAGGCTGGTGGTTTTGCCAGGCTCCCCTGCCTACTGCTGTAATATAGGAGCTGCTGGGGACCTGCACAGCAAGCGAGACCTAGGGAGAGAGACACAGATCACACCGGCCCTGCGGTTATTACATTCACCATTGTGTGTGTGTGTGTGAGTGTGTTTAATGAGTGTTTTTCCATAGTTTTTAGAACCTAGCTGCGATGTCCGGCCTTTTAGAAGTGTTTGCTTGTGTGAATTTTCTGTTTGCACAATATGAATAATTGCAATGAAATTCACAGCAGTTTTTGTGCGCCCTGCTTTCGTGTGTGTTTGTATGTGCGCTTGCAGCTGGCAATGCTCCACCGTGTCCTCTCCAGCTTGCACAGCTACTGTCATAAACAGCCACAGCCTCTGGCAGGTGTTGCGCTGTAGTGCACAGATATGTGTTTCCCAATGAGACACACACGGTACCACATATGTGCAGACACACACGCTAATGAACACACGTCCGAATACACACCTTTGGGAATCCCCACAGGTGAACCTCAGAGGGCAGAGTCAACACCTTATTATTAAAATGCACAGACACCAACATGTGCACACACACACACACAAGCACAGTGACAGCTGTTTAGGGTGTCTCACACACTCCCATGCTTCCATAGGTTACTAGTTTTAGCCTTGATAACTCTTGTCTCATAAAAGCTGAATTTCTTTTTTTTATTTATTTCCATAACCATGACTTAAACAAGAAAAAAATCCTTTATAACTTTAACCAGCCACTGACTTTCTCCTCCACCGATGTAGGAGCGGCGCTAAGCAGGATTAAAGTCCAAAAGGCCGTGGGTCCTGATGGCATCCCTGGACGTGTTCTCAGAGTGTGTTCTGGGGAGCTGGCAGGAGTGCTGACGGACATATTCAACCTGTCCCTGGCCCGTGCTGTGGTACCGACTTGCTTTAAAACCACCTCCATCGTCCCGATACCCAAAAACTCCAACCCATCAAGACTCAATGACTACCGCCCAGTAGCCTTCACCCCCATCATCACAAAGTGCTTCGAGCAGCCGGTCCTAGCACACCTCACCTGACCACCATAAACACCGGTGTACCACAAGGCTGTGTGATGAGTCCCTTCCTCTACTCCCTCCTCACCCACGACTGCAAACCTGTCGATAGTTCCAACACCATCATTAGGTTTGCAGACGACACCACGGTGATCGGCCTCATCAAAGACAACGATGAGACTGCCAACAGGGAGGAGGTGGATCATCTGGCTGAGTGGCGCGACACCAACAACCTGCTGCTCAACGCTGAGAAGACCAAGGAGCTCATCGTGGACTTCAGGTGGAATGCTGACCCACACCCACCCATCCACATCAAGGGGACGGCGGTGGAGCGTGTGAACAGCTTCAAGTTCTTGGGTGTCCACATCTCCGAGGATCTCACCTGGACGACCGGCTACTCCAAGCTGGTCAAGAAGGCTCACCAGCGTCTCTTCTTTCAGAGGACTCTGAGGAAGAACCACCTGTCCCCAGACATCACAGTGAACTTTTACTGCTGCACCATTGAAAGCATCCTAACCAACTGCATCGCAGTCTGGTACGGGAGCTGCTCTGCCTTGGACCGGAAGGCACTGCAGAGGGTGGTGAAAGCCGTCCAGTGCATCACCGGAGCACCATTTCCTGCCATAGAGGACCTCTACAGGAAGCGGTGTCTGAAACGGGCTGAGAAAATCATCAAAGACTCCAATCACCCAGCACACAGACTCTTCACCCTCCTGCCCCCTGGGTGCTACAGGATTCCTGGACTAAGAAACCCAGGTTGACTTTATCATGCCTGTTCATACGGGATCGCAAATGTACATATACAAATAAACCTGACCTGTAGAAGCATTTAGGAGCACAACATTACATATCAAAACAGACTTGGATTCCTCAAACTGAGTATAAAAATCTCAGCTCTGCCACCACAGATTGGAGAGATAATCCCTACAAAGCAGTGTGTTTATCCCTTGTCCAGAAATAGCAATTCATCAGTGACCCTATAGTGCTATTCTCTGTCCAGGCCCAGCAAGACAGCACTAAATGTTCAAGTGGAGGTAAGTGCCGGCAAGTCCTTTGACAATACAAGCATGGTTTCAAGCTCCCGCTCAATACAGCTCTCCTCCTCAGAGGGAGCAAGGAGGAGAAGGTGGGGGAAATGGGGAGTACAAGGAGTTTGGGGTGGAGGGGGTCAGAGAGTTTGTGGCTAGGGACTTTGTGTGTGTGAGAGTGTATCTCCACAGTGTCTCTTCTTAGAGGTCCTGAAGAGAGACATTGGGCTCTCTGTGGAAAGGGAAGATGTCATCTCCTTGCTTCAATGAATCCTGCAACCCTGCAGACCAAAGGACTAACAGGGAGGATGGTCTTCTCAAACCGTAAGACAAACCAAATCCCCTGACATCTACTGAGACAATAAGTGGCAGCTCTCAGATGAGGGATGGCAAGAATAAAACAGGCAAAAAAAGATGGGTGTCAATGATAATCTAAGCTGAGGCTAGAATTGCTGTTTTTCTCTCCTTAATTTGAAAGAGTGTGGCATGGTAGTCTCTCTGGCAATACAGCATTATTATTCTTGATGTTGTCTTTAAGTGTGCTGTTTGGTTGTGGCTGGATTATCTCAGGAACTTCAGTCTTTGTCTGAATACCAGCTTAACTGCTTCTCTTTCATGAACGGTTAAGAAGTAGTGAAACAAACTAAAGATAAGTCATTGGTGGACCGCAGAAGTTTCTGTAAGCAAAAAAAAAACCCAAACAAAAGTCAGTCAGCCACAGGAAACAAAAAAAACTGAGCTGACTGTATACGACACACAAAATGCAGAAGCGAAAAGAGGGCCTTGGCACCATTTTGGTGTGAGGCTGTGGCCTCGACAGAGCTTCTGAGGCTCTGAAGGCTGATTCAGGCTGTGCGAGTGTGTGTGACTTTGTCCGTGAGGTGGTACGGGTACACATTAGTGTCATGGAATTCAAATAATCATGAAAAAGACATGACCTGTCCAGGGTGTACCCCGCCTTTCGCCCGATGACTGCTGGGATAGGCTCCAGCCCACCCGCTACCCGCTTAACGGATTGACGGTATAGAAAATGGATGGATGGATGAAAAAGACATTTGTGTTCTGCTGACATGAACCTGACAAAATGTAAGTGTGCTGCGCATGCCTGTGTCTGTGTCTGTCAGCATCTGAATGTGATCAATAGCAATCCACTCCCTTTTCTAATGATAGCAGTAATGCTGAATGGGGACTAGTTGTTAGCATATGACTTCAAGTTATATTTAGGGATCCATTGGTTTACACTAGTGATGAATGACTTTGGATTACAGATATATGATAGAGCGAGGGAAGGAAAATGATTAGCGAGGTCAATATGTTGAAAAAACATGTAACATCAAGTAACATATTGATGAGTTGGCCATCAAATATTACAAATTCATATAATTATATATTGGTACTGACAATATGAGAAGCAACCAAACCTTGAGCAGGAGATATACATTTTTTACTGACATCATAACCACTTTCATCACCCTTTATCTAACTCTACCCTACATCCTAGTTTTCTGATTTTAGAATGTTTCTTAACACTGGAAATAATTTTAAATAACAGTGCGTTAGTCAGCTCCAGGTCCATTTGTATGTATTTCTTTGTGCATAAGGTGCAGAATGTAGTAGAAGTAGAAGTCTTGCCAGTGCTCTATCCACCTCACACAATCAATAATGAAGTCCTTTAAGGCATATTCATGTTACTCCAAGACTGAGAGCCTCATCTATAAATAAAGTGTGGCATGTGCGGCTTTGTGAGTGCACCCAGTTTACATACAAAGCCAGACACGTGCAAACACTTTCTATGTCCCGGTTTTACAAAGCAGTGCATATGGATGAGTTTTATGTCATGAATCTCATCTTGAAACTACGCACATTTCCATAAACTTGAATTCCACCTTCATTTTTAGCCCTGAATGGAAGTGGACGCTCACAATTCGTAATATGCATACTAAAACAGTTTGCACCACAACTAAACAGACATGTCAATAAAAGGAACAGGAAAGAAGAAGCATGATTTTGTCAAATGTGAAAGTGAGGCAGACACTGAAAAGAGAGAGCAAAACCAAAAAGTAATGCAAAATAGCACATCAGAATCAGGGCTAGGAGAGGGGGAGTAACTTCTGCCTAATCGTCAGTGGTTGAACACTTAACCTCACCAGTATACAGTCACATGGGGAGATGATCAGGAGGGAGACAAAGATGTGTATTTGGAATATGGTATGTTGGCAAGTTTGTAAAACAGTCTTTGGAAGCCTAAATCAGCATGTGAGCCAATCATTAGCAAGATGTATCACAGACATTCTTGCGCACAACCGTTATACACTTCAGCAGTTATGTATGGCACCCATAATAAAATCCAAAAATAACATAAAAACATAAAAATCTGAAAGAAATCACTATTCAATACAAATTTAGTGGTGTTTACTGTTTTGTTTCATGTTGGCTTTTTACAGCAAATTATTATTATTGTTTTCTAACAGAACCATTTCTCTACTCGCATTGTTCCCAAAGGGATGCATTTTAACTGCACAATTTGAAGTTACACTCACAGGTTTACAAAGTTTGAGGTACATTATCATGAGAAGGCTCGAGGTTATCCCGCCATCAAATCATCAGGTGCGTAACTTCTGAAGACTTTACATGTACAAAGATAAAAGCGAACAACAAATACATGTGGCTTCCTGTGAGTCTGCACATTTGTAGAAATGCAGAACTTGCCCATAATTCAAAGCAAAATGGCAGCGAGGAGGTGATTTGCCATACAATTGAAAAAAGGCTGAATAATGGGTCTGTTGCTTTGCTTCGCAAGTATTGCAAAAACTTGAGGGTAGTTCAAGTTATCAGACAGTCGCTAGTAAAGGCACCAGCCAATCATACTGCATGACTGATCTTGTGACTGATTGTTACAAACAATCATTGAGCACACCCATTGCCAAGTATTTGCAGCAGCAAGATGGATCAACCATCATTCATGTATATGACAGTGCCCATGGTAATGACGAGTGACTCAATACATAGGTCCAGTCTTCTGCTTTCTAATTTTGAACAACATAATTTTAAAAAAGATGTGATGTTAGCCAAGGTTTGTCCAGTGTTTCCATTTTGTTTGGAAGCAGATTTGAAATGATGTGATATGCAGCAGTGCCTTACACAGTGGTTACAACATCCTAACTGTGACTGTAGACGTATAGATTGAACAAAGATAAGTGGCTGAGCTGCCTTTTCTCTTACAGAAACAGATTCTCCCACACCTCCCTCTGTTCTGCCTGGAGGCTTCTCACAGGTACGATTTCTTGCTCTGAACTGAAAATGAGAATCTCCAAATTAGAAGTCAGGAAGTCATGTCGGAACCTGACCTTGGTTTCTCACCTCCTATCCAGTCGGACCTGTGAATACAAGATCTGAGCTACTGTATGGCTTGCCATGCCTCTGATTCTCCTCTCAACTTTTGTAGACTTTTTACTTTTGTACTTTTATTTCTTTTATGATAAGCTCTTCTTTACCTCCCTATTTTTGTCTCATCTTTGTGTTCGAATTACACAATTGAAGTATTACATATGCATGCATGCATGCAAGCGTGTGAATGTATGCTCATCACTGTATGTGTGTGAAAGTAGGCGGGGTATATAGAAATATGGACATGTTATCTTAATCTAGGATATCATTTATGTCACTGTGAGCTGTTAAACTGTTTGCGGCTTGAAAATACATTGATTTTTCTTTTATAGCAGATGGCATTGAGGCATATGTGAGCACACTCTGCAGGGTTCCACTGTGACAGGTCTGGGACCTAGCAGCCCATTACCACACATGTCCTGTCAGGAGGGCTCCAGCAGCAGTCGGTAAGGTTTCAGCCTGAAACCCTCAATCCCGAGCGCAGAGTCGCTGCTTGGGGACCCTGCAAAACATGGCCTGTTTTCTTGAGCTCCATCCACAGGGGCCTGAGGGTGAGTGCGACTCTGGTTTTGCCTGACCATGAAGGGGAGGGGAATCGAGGAGTGGAAGTGGTGAGGCCTGATAAAGCATTAGTCGGCCCTGCTGGTGTGCTGGCCCCTGTGAACCAAGCAGCGATTGACTTGAAGTGCCTGGGGCTAAACGTGGCACCTTTGACAGTGTCAGGGTGGCACTATAGTGGCGAGACAGCTAGAGGCTTCTGCTACATTACACACCAAACGGTTGTTGGTGTCTATACTCATGCTGACTTAAACTGATGGATTACACTGACAGATATTCACAGTATATGGATGAGATGCAAACAGAGGAAACACAATGAATTAGTTTTCACTTTATTTTTAACATGTGGTTTTTAATTCCACAGTCCCAACACCTTGCTTAGCGGCTCCACAGCTCTCGTCTCAGTCAATCAAAAGCTGAATTGGTATAATGTAAAAAAAAAGTTTTAAAAAAAAGCCTATGTAGTGCAATAAAACAGTCATGAACGATAATTTGCTAACTTTACAAGAAAAAGAATAAATATGTATATAGTTCGTATTTTTCTTCTTATAACCAACTTTTGTGGGTTTCTGTTCAATCTCAACAAAAATGGCAGGAGCTGGCCTGCAAAAATGGCTCCACAGTGAAAATGTTTATGAAGTTTCTTTTAGGAACTCAAGTTGATGTATATATACACAAAATTAAGTCATCAATTTTAGTTTTAGTTTCTATAACATTTTCTTATGTAATAGATGGAAAAATAAATTAATAGATTTTGTGGCTAAAATGCCTAAAAAAGATCAAATTACACACATTTTGTACATTTTCTGAATATTTAAAAGCTAGATATACAAATTAGCTACTATTTTATAAAAACAGCACTAATTTGCATAAAGTGATAAAATGTAGTAAAAGATTCACTAAATGTGTATTTGAGTGTTTTCTTTCAACTAATTTGACAGAGCATTTGAGCAAAAAAAAAACTTTTACTTGATTCTAATTTTCCCATTACCCTAATATTTGGAGTTTTGTGGAAGAATTCTTGAAACAGCACTGCATAGCTATTTTTGTCAGGCTGTTGAATATAAGATTTGCAGACATCAGAGGTTTTGTTGTCATTCGATTAACACTGTTGTGCAGCAGCATGCTCATTAAGAGCAAGTGTTCTGCAGGAACACTCTTTTCACATATTCATTCTTTTATTTTGTCCTAGGAATCTATAAATACGAACATTTTGTTTCTCGCACAACATGCAAAACATGGGTCAGTATTATCTTAACTACACAGTGAACTCATTTGATGTCTAGTGCGTCATTAGTTGTTGGTGGGCTGAATTCTCAGATTCATTGCATCCAATGAACATGTGCCTGCTTTAAAACCTACATCAAGCTGTCTATTATACACAAAGCAAACTGGCACCCTCTCTCACAAACACACACGATAGCCATTGACAGGCTTCTCTCATCAAGTTTGTAAAAGACGCTGCTAATGGGGGAATGAGGGACATGAAATCACTTTCAGGGGGACATAAAAGAGGCATTGTGCAGCGGCCTGGTGGTAATTACACCACACAGGCCCACACTAAAGGAAGCTATTTAGCAATACGGCCCTGGCTTGGGCCTCTGCTGCTGATCTCATTTGGCTGCATTAATTAGCTTGCTCTGAGCTGAGGAACTAGGGTGTCAAAGCTGCAGCCCACTGCTTGGCTGGTTGAGTGGCTGGTTAGTTGGGATGACTAACACGACAGTCTGTTCAGTTTTGTTGTAAATCTACAGGCCTCCTGAACCTCCCTGCACCTTGCCCCCCCCCCCTTCTCAAGCCTATCAGTTAAAGACAGCTGGGGCTACACAGAGGGCATGACTGCTCCCTATTCACTGCATTCAGCCACTGCAGCACAAAAGGCCCTGCAGCCTGCTCCATTTGTAGAAGCAAGAGTTCCCCCTCATGTTGTTTGTCTTTTAAGTGAGTTTGATAACAAGGATCAAATCTCTACATTGCTGCAAATGGAGTCTTGGAAATTCCAGTTTTTGATAAGGAATATGTCAAAATATCAACAAGTTATTTTTCAATCCAATGGATATGTCAACAGCTGTCAATGAAAGTAAGAGGGAAAGAAAAAAAAAGCAAATATTAAGAATTATTCTTGCTTATTAGACACATGAACAGAGTAGATAGAGAAATGCAATCATTTCTTAGCATGAATTGTTTTTGATGTTGGACAAAAAAATTAAAAAATAAAACAGAACAGCACCTTACTATTTATTCAAAGTGTGAAACAACCACCTCTAAATGATACTGAAGTCCTCGTTTCAGCTTTTTTGATACCTCTATTTAATGAGATAAAAAACATTATAGTAAATCCCAAAACCACATCTGTCACCTTGTAATTTAGATATAACTGCGTGGACAGAGGCTGAACGTTGTGGTTTATAACATTCTCTCAATTATGTTCAAATAGCAACAGTTAAGATAGACAGCAGCTGTATTTCCATCCTCAGAAACCTTGCTGTAGCTGTTTTAAAGTTCAAAACTTTTTAAGTAATGTTAACTGCACAGTTTGTTTTCACACTAGAGCCTTTTTGAAGAAGGTGTTGGCTTTTCAAATACAGGAAGTCTTATTTTTAACTCAGCATTCTCTCCTGCTTGTGAAGTTGGTGCTTAACTCCTGTAAATTTCAGAGGGTTTACACTGAAATCGCATAGCAGTCACGTGCAAACCGCTGCTCAGCATGCTTCTGTGATGGTGAGGATTCAGCTGCACATATAGTAATAAACAGCAATTAGAGATGAAAAAGAAATACCCCTCCACTCTGACAACCATCTAATCCAGGTAGACATGTCGCACTACATTTGTGGGTGTCATAATGCCTCTTACAGTAAGCTACAGTTTTGAAATCTCAGACAGTGACACAAATACCTCCTGTCTTACTGACAAACCCTTTTATTTACATGACTAATTTCTAACTTATTACTTCACTCTAATCCTTCATTTTGTCATAAAAATAGAAAACTTTCAAACTGTTTGTTGCAAGTGAAATAGGGGAAGAGAAGACTTAAACTTGCACCAATCATTCATAAAGAGAAGACAGAGAGGCCAAGGTGGCATATGCTGAAGGTGAGCCATGCATGTCCGCTAGGTCAGGCAGCAGTAGGTCATTTCCATAAGGTGCCGATGGAGCAGGTGATGGGAAGGTGCTGGCATGAGCAGGACAGAGGTAGTGGGGCAGATGGACCTGTCTTGCACTGACCATGTATTCCTGCACCCTGCTGGGGCACCAGGAGGGGCCTGAGCAGGCTCCCAGAAAGAAGAGTGTCCCACTGACACTCTGGCATAGAGCCCTGCCCAGCCTTGGCCTGCACCCATCTCCACAGCCTCCCCTCTCACCAACCCACCCTGCAAAACACCCTAAACGCTGACCAAGCCCTCAGGGCTCAGGCCAGCCTCCTGGGCTAACAATGGCCCAGACAACAAGCTGGTCCTTGGGAAGGCAATGCCAAATGAGCATGCCAGGGATGGGTTCTTGCAGGGGGTGTAACAGTGCCTCGCTGATGTAGTTTAACGTCAGGATTTAGCTGTAGTGCTGCTCCATTTTCACCTCAAGGAAAGGTTACTGTCCTGTAATTTTCAACTTGGCAAAAACCTCCTTCGATGATTTGCGAATGCATTTGTTTTTTTATGTAAAAGAGTAATCTGTTTATGCAGATGTAACTTCTCATCTTTTTATCTGCTTCTTTGGAGGTCCAGTCATTTTCCGTTATGTGGCAAACACACACAGCTTGAGCTGTGAATTTTCTTTGCAAGGTGACATTTCCTGGCTATGTGCAAATAAAGCACACACAAAAGCACTGTCACAGACAAAGACTGAGGTGGATCTTCTGTGTGAGAGATGACATAATTTTCTATTAAGAGCAGTGTTCAAAATAAGAAATGAAGTAGTGCAGCCTTTAACAAGTGGATGAAAGTATTATTAAGGCATAATTAAAAGTAATTATGTTTTACTCTGAGTATGTTTGATGGTGTGTTGTAGCTGGATTGTGTAGTAGGAAAGAGGGGAAGTGTGGGGGGTGGGGGGTGGGGTTTGACATCTTAAGTAAGCTCTTCAAACTATTATTCTCCAACAGAAACTCAATTTGCACCACACTGGATTACACGTTGTCTTTATCGACCCGTAGCTGCCTCTCTGCAGCTGCATGAGGCCTGGTTAAATCATGAGGGAGGAGGTTGGTAGGGGGTTGCAGAGCAGTAGATTGGCGATAATTGGTTGAAGGACAGTATACAGTGATAAAGGGTCTAAATAGCCACGTTTGTACCTGTCATGTTTCACCACTTCTATTTCCATACCAATTAAACCTTGTTGAAACTGCCGTGATGAGAAAATGAAAGTGCAGAGAATGCAGAATAACTGAGCACATCAAAGCAATGCTCCCTTTTTTATTTATTCAACTTCCTCATCAGGATATTTATTGGAAGTGCAACATCTTTGCGGATACTTATCCAACATGTCTGGAGTGTTTTAACGTCTGCATTTTGAATACGTTATAATGTAACACTATTATTTTCTTTTATGTTTAACAGAATTAATGCTTTTTTCAATGAATTCACAAAGGCTTAGGGATTTCATTTGAAATCATATTTCTGATTAAAATATGGATTATCTTCTTTCATTTGGAGTTCATCCAAATACAGGATGTGAGGGATGGATAGAGGGCCAGAGAGACTGAGAGGAGTGCGGGGAGAAAAATTAAGATCTGAAATATAGGATGGATACGGATCTCTGGAGATATCTACCGGCGCTTTCATCCCATGATGAGCCACCTATAATCCATGAGGATGGCTAGGTCTCATTTCAAAGTAAGATTGAGGGGGTATTGATTCCCCTTGACTGAGAAGAGATCTGATTTAAGTTTTGAATGTCTGAGTGAGAGCTAGTGCACCCCAATTTCAAAACAGATGAAATTGGCTTTGGTGCATTAGATATTCTTCTGCTGCCCAGTGGACCGTGCTGGGTGTCGTGTTTTGTCACACTGTGACAGCTAAGGAGTACAGGCATGGTGTCACATGTACCTCCACAGCTGAAAGACATGCCCATGCATGATGCTACATCAAACCATGGCCCAGTTTAAAAATAATTCCCCATAACATTATAACTCCATTTGGAACACATCACCTAGGACCTATACTCAGAACAACTGCATCTAAGCAAGACTTCATCTCTATGCTGTGAGCATCAATGTCATCACGTTACGACTGGAGTGGTGAGGTTATCAGTAGCACAACAGGAGCTATATCACAAAAAAAAAGCTGAGGAAGACACTGTAGCTATTGCATATATTTTTCATATATTTATTTTCAGTTCACAGCGTTGTCAGCCATAGAGGGTAGTATGTGACTGGCATAGCTTAAAACATATATTTTATGTATATCTAGTAAAAGCTGCTTTAACAAGAAAAAAATTATTCTTTGGGTGCTTCAGCAGACTATGAGAAATGCGGGTTATAGGCTCAAATGACAGCAGTGCAACAGTTGTTATCTCTCACACTGTATCTCTATAGGCCAACAGATCTACACTTTTGGTGCTAAACCATCTAAATGACAGGAATACCCACCACCTGACTTCAATACAAAAGTAGTGGAGGGCCCTTTATGAAAACCAAAAGTGTCTCTTTTGTGTTCAAATATGGCACTGTAGTGTACACACCTACGTTTGCAGGGGAGCCTTGCAGTGCCTACAGTGGCACTGTGTTAACTGTGTGGCACAATGCACTGTGGTAACAGAAGTTGCAGTTTCTTTTTTCAAGAATGATGATTTGAAACCAAACTTGAATTAATTTTCAGTCTGAATCAGAGAGAAACTAGCACTTAGCTTCATCATGGCAACCTCATCTGTCTTTTCGAACTCACTGCTGCAGCCTTTATTTTGTTGTTGCCATTGTTGTTTTGGGGGCGGTTTCTATTGTCTTTTGTTTGTTCTTCCAAAATAGATAGTTTCCGATTCAGGCTCTTTTAACCTTTTGTTTTCATTGTCATTTTCTGATGTTAAAGTAATTGCTGAATAGCAGCCTCAGTCAATTTGTTTTTCTGGTTCTTGAGAAGATGATGTGTGATCACAAGGGATTTAGTGAGGTACTGTTTTGTCCGTGATTGTTCCCCTTGGCTCAGTAATCGTAAGAATATGTCGTCTAATATAGCATCTGATGAGCAATTATTTTCTTGTTGTGTGTATGTATGAAATGAGTAAGATTGATGGGAAATATCCCCCCTTGTGTGGGATATAACACCATTTGAAAATGTTGCATCATTTGACATTAGAGGAGTCGATAGACTGATTGTTTTCAACCATCACAAAGAGCTGCACTTCTGCTTTTCCCCAGCTACTATCTTCATGATAACCATCTCCTGGCTGTAATTAATGTAATGAAGAATGAGAGCAGAACTGATTCTCTCATTCAGCTTTCAAACAGAAGCAGATTTTCCAAATGAGAGCTTGTCCTCCAGGCTACAATAAACATCTTATTTATATACCGCAGAATATATAGCATCATACTGTATTTGATAGGCTATATTGTTAAAGAAAATATGATCACTCCTCACAACCCTACACATAAAATAGTATACATGGGATACAGAGAGGATAAATCTATAAATGCAAGAGATGTGAACTGTATGAGGTTGAGACTGACGTCTTATTCTCTCTGTGTGAGGAGAGACACTGATGAGAAGAAGCCAAGAGGCCGCATCTGAGGAGTGTGATTCCCCCATATTGACAAAGCAGAGTCCCTACTCCAGGCCTGTGTTTACGTTTCCCTTCGAGTGTTTCCCCCCACGGCACTCCGTCCAAGTCTCCTCAACAAGGGAACATGAGGGAGCAGGGTAAAATGAGAGTGGGCTCATGAATGGAAGGGGACAAATTGACATGTGGCGTTTTGTGAGGTGAGTGCCCAACCTCTCGACCGCTGATTACCATTCGCTAATGAGCACTCCTGTTTGTGTGTCTCTGCGTTTCTCTCTCCCTGCTTCTCCGCAGAATGTTCTTTCTCCTCTTCAGCTTTGTGCAAACCCAAAGTGGTCGGCTGACCATAGGTGCTCTGTTAATAGGGAGACGCACACATCAGTAATTAAAGCAGTAGGGGGCCTTGTACTATACCAGTTCCCTCCATTCCCCCCTTTTTAAAGCCCGCCCTCCTGCTATATTTCAATCCTGTCTGCCGAATTGATCATTGTTCAAGGCCAGTTTTGCCCCTGGCAGTTTTGTCACTTTCTAATGATGCCTTTCAGAGATGCAAGGCCTGTGTCCTCCCATCACCATGCAGGACCAGTTGGGGCCAGTCGTTGTCCTCACGCCAGCCTCAACCCATCTGATAAAAAAACCTATACATTTAGCTATTAGAAAACCTCCAAACTGATAGATACGCATAAAATATAATCAAATTCTCAAACGTCCGTTATCGAAAGATGCTAAAAAATTAGCGTCTCTTCCAGACAAATTTTGAAAATAAACACTTATCCTCTCATATAATTCCCTGCCTAGTTACCATTTTAAAAAAAATCACAACCTACCATCAAGATTGTCTCTGAATTTACCACAAGTGCTCTGTTTGCTCTGTTCAATTCTAAGGAAAAATTAGAATACAGCAGCATCCAACTTTGATAACAGGCTCTTTGTATTAGACCAGCACATGAAGAACATACCTGATGTTCTTGTTCTATGTGATCTGAATCAAAAAGACAACAACTACACATTTGTACAAGCCTGCACATTGCAGGTCAACAAAAACTGTCAGATCTTCTGAACCTGACAGCAGCCCTGCCATAATATATTGTGAATCTGTAATAAATGGCAGATTCTTTTACCCTCTGGCAATATTTTCTATACTGTATGTCCCCAAAACTTCTTACTCGGTGCCCAGCGGGCTACAATGATCCAATGGGAATGTCTCTCACTTCTCCTGGCCGTGCTTATTCATAGTGAGCTAAAGACAGCAGGGAATCACTGTGTCAAAAGTTTCATTTTTGTTGGTAATGGAAACATGCTGGGTCAGTTGTGTAGGTGCAATTTGAATTAGAATTATGATATAGAGTTAAATGTAGAGCAAACTGTCATATTTGATTTATATTTTCTGTAGTTGTTTCTTATATTTTTTTTATCTACCATGCTATGGAAACAATCCTCAAGAAATGACAATGGTACTGACCCGGAGTGCTTTTTCCTCATGCTACACGCTGACACCACTTGTGGCTATAGTTAATAGTGTAGCATGCCCTATGTAATTAAAGTAACCCAGCCGAGGTGTTTTAACAAGGCTTTCTCTGCATCTCGTAGTTATGTTTGTACTGTTTCCTGCCCTGAACAGCTCCCCCCTTATCTCTTAGACCCCCTTGAGTATGGCGTTTTACATTTCTGTTTGTAAAACTGTCAACACATCCACTGGCTGTACTAACGTGTGATTTAGCGCCAACAGAGAGGAGGGATAGAGAGTGAGAGAGAGGCAACTGCATGAGATCTTGCACATTCTCAAAGTGGAATATTTTTCAGTTATCCCCCTAACCCCCAACTCCACACCCCCAAGGATGACTGGATTTTTGTGAAATGCTTCTTTTACCCTTCAGGAATCAAAAGGTTTCTTATTTTTTCATTTAAAAGCAAATCAGATATAGGAAGAACACTAACCAAATTCCCGAATGAAACACTTTGTTTGAAAATAAACCGTTTCGATTTATTTGGTACCAACGTCTCAAAGCCTTCTTGTTTCTGATCTGCTGGTTGAGAGAGAATGAAAAGATGTTCAAAATTAATTGGACTGATGTGTGGAGCTGAACTGGGTGTGTGAAATTTACACCTGTCTAAATGCTGTCAAATCAGAAATCATCTGTCATTACTAATAAGTACCTGGGGGAAGTGGTAGCACCTCAGGACCAGAAAACAAACAGCAGCTATGAATCCAGCTCATTTGTGTATACAGCATATAGCTTGCTCACATCATACAATTACCCTCCATGGTGCAAAATTTTAAGACGAACAAAAGTGTTGATTGAAATTTGCAAAAGTATTATCACAGAGAAAAATCTAATTTAGAAAATTCATTCCAAAAATCACACACAGTATGCAAAATATTTAAAAAAATTATACAGCTAACACCAAAAGCTGCAGAAACATCATGCGCTAAGAGGAAAGATTTAGACCAACACGGGCTTCTACCAGAAATGGAATAATTTCTACAGTTAATAGAAGTACTGTAGCCTGGCCTTATATTCAGATTTTTTTAAGCTTATTTGGCTTTAATTTACACCTCTGTTTTGCAGCTGTGCGAGGGGAATTCAGCGTTAGTCCCCTTTTGAGAGGAGCACTGGCAGCAGAACATTAGCTTATTTTAACGGCCAGTGTAATAATCTGTGCACCGGAGGGCCTCTGTTGGAAGCGCTACTTTGCACTGATGCATTGCAGAGGCTCCCCTGTCAATAACAAGACAGTCACTTCATTACAGCCTCGCAAGTTATCCATTTATTATCTATTGGCCCCAGCAGAAGACGAGAGAACATGGAGTCAGATGTTACAATATATTAATCAAAGATGCACCATTGTGTCAAAATGTAATTTTCTGCTTCAGGACTGCACATATAATTGTTTGATTTGATAACAGAAGTACATAATGTGCCTGGGGACAGAACTCTCTCACGCATACACAAATAGCCGAGGCTGTTGGCTTGCACGAATGTTTAAATTTAAGAGAAAAAAAAGAGAAGTGAAAGTACGATTGGTATTGACTGTATCAATTTAATTAACAGAATGGTTTATTTCAAGATTAATATCTTTCATATGGTTTAGAATGTTACGTCGACTGATTTGTTATCTGTTTTATGTGAATTCTAGAAAATTTGAAACTTTTTTTGTATTTTGATGCATTCCTCTTTGATTATCAATGCTGAGTTGCTGCCTGCATCTTTTATACGTTAGTGCAGATCAAATGAATTTAAAAAAAAACTTCTTTGGTCAATCAGTAAAAAAATCTATTGACCGTTTAGGAGTTGAGGTGTGCTCCTTTCACTATCTTAGAAATATTCTTAAGTTGGTACATGGGGGAAAAAAAGAATTGAAAAGAGATCGCACAACACTTCTGAAGGCCTGAATGTGTGAATCCACAGACACGTCTGCAGGAGCGTAGTGGCTTGGTGCCGATTATAGTTGCACCAAATGTTGAATAGGACTTTCAAAAAACACATTCACGAGAAGCTGTGAGAAATTCACTCACACCAGCAAATGCAAAAGCTGACCACAGCCAACTAAAGGAGTGGAGCAGAAAAGCCACATAGCAAGCGGGCAACTGTAACTGAAGAAGAGGAAGGAGGGCGCAGAACACCCAACGACAGACAGGCAAAAATAAAGGCATGAGTCCTATCACAATTCATATAGTTTCATATAGATTTAATAAAAGAAACATTTTGTAAAGGGAGGAAGTATTGTTATGAATGTTGACAATAATAAAATAACAGTAAGTGAAAGGAGTAATCTGATGTTCTTCTCCCTTTTTTTTTTTTTTTAACCTGAGGAGGCAAAGTTCTCTGTCACACTCCCAACAAGCAGACAGAGAAAGACAGCGCGAAACCCCGACAACCCCCTTTCACATGTAATGATTACTCCCCTTCATTAAAACTGCTAGTAACCCTGTTAGGCTGGAATAGACTCACTACGGGTAATCGTGAAAACACTTTTAATCAACGCACAGCAACAGTAGAGACCTTGCTAGAATGCATTCACTCCAAATAAAGCAGGCTCTTTATAAACAGGCGCAGCAAAACAGCTAAGACCCTGATAAGACTCCTCACACTCTCCATGGCGAAACCTGCCTGTGAATGTCTCCTGACAGCTCCTTAGCCCTTGTTAGAGAGAATCACTTCCTAATGATTCAACCCAGCTTGGAAACATCAACAACCACAAAGTAACACTTGGACGTGTAGTTTTATATGAAGTAACATGCAGACGCTGATCAGCTAAAGTCACTGAGGTGCACTGGCTATGAACACCTTTCAGTAAACAACAAGACACGACTAAATTTAAGGGCATTGTAAATTCAGGTCTTATTTTCATGGTTCTTTGTCAGTGGAATGAAAGATATAGGCATAAAGCGGTGGTGTGTAAATGAAAATTGTTTAGACAATGTTCAATCAAAAGTTAAAAAATAGAACATTTACCAGGTGCAATTTGAATACAAATTTTCTCTTGCACATTTCAAATCAGTTAAACTTAGCTCTCGCAATGTGCGATATTTTTACAGTTTGGTGTTTGCAACTTTCACATTCCATTATAAAACTGATTGAACTGAATTTCTTGTACAGTTCACACCCAAGAAAGAAAAAATTGCCACCTTTATGCACACTGTGGCTGACACAAATGTATGCATGTGCTTGCTCATAGTCACCCACATGCACACACGAACACTCGCGCATACCCAAACACACACATGCACGTACACACATATACACGCAGACACAAACAGGGCAGTTGACACATGGTATATCAGCAGGCGCAGTTCTTTGTCCTCTTGCTTGTTTTAGTGAAACCACTCCTCTTGGAACATGTTACGCTTTTGTCCAAAAAAATATATGATGCAGTTAGAAAAACATGCCCTTTGTTCTTTATTACTACAATTTGAATAATAGAAATCTTTTAAATCTTTTTACTTTATTTTGTCTGGATAATAATAGATACTTAAAGATCTCCACTGCACTCTTGGAATTTTTTGTTGACCAGTAAATAATGGTGATAAAAATCAAAGTGTGACTAAAATTTTTCAAGGTCCTGCTCTGTGACTTGCAGGCATTTATTCTTTCACACGGTAGCAACTGTTTTTTGGTGATAATCTGGCCCGTGGTTTTGAACTTTGCCTCAGCTGTCAGTCATGCCACCAGTGGGTGGGGTTTGAGTCATGGAATTATGATTTTAACAGGTATGATTCAGTGGCAGAGGACAGGCATGCACGTGCACAAGCAAGCACACAAATGATGGGATGTACGCACAAATAATAACCAAAAGAGGAAAAAAAGGGGGGACTTGCATATTAAGTCAATTGACCTACTTCATCCTGCCTGTTCAAGTATGCTACCCACACTCCCTTGTGTAAATCTATCTCATCCAACACAGTCTTATCCCACAGATGCTGTAACTCCTTCATCCTGGGTGTGAGAAATATGGGAGCCAAAGGTGCTACTCTGTGACCAGGCTGGACTGTTCTACTTCATCCTGCGGCGTGCTGGTAACCGCCACAACTTCACAAGGCTGCTGTGTGACCCTGTAGCCTCTTCATTTGTCAGTCACTGGAGGAAGGTCCAATAAACACCAAACAAACAGAGACATAGACGCAAACACACGTAGAGCAGCGAGTTCTGAAACACTGGATGACGATCACACCAAGATTTGGAAAAAAGGATGCGATAAAAATCCAGAAAAGGCAGATGTGATTTTCTTTCTATTTTCACTGACATCTTTTGGCAGCGAAGACAGAGTATGAAATACAGTTTTCAGCCAATGCTCTGCTCGTGAACAGCAGATTCCAAGGTTGAATCTTTTTCTGTCGGCCTTCCCCAAGTGCGCTTAACACCTACAATTTATAGATCTATATATACATATATATATATATATATAAATCTACAATTAATATATATATATACATATAAAAAAATGAAAACATGATTGGACAATATTACTTACTTCTTGCATCATTCTGGAAAAACGCTTAACATCTTGACACTGGCTTTTAGTGAAAGCTGCAGCTTCCCTGGAGTGCGTCATGCCATTACAACAGATAAAAGCAACTTCTCCATACTCTTCCTTCTTTTGAGTCGGTGCTCCTTGCAGGGATTGGGTGCTTGGTTCAACCCTGAAATGGCAAATAGTTTGTATGATGGACTGAGGCACTAGCTGACGGCTCTGTCTAAAACAACATCCATGAAGCTCTGGAATAATGCTTCAGAACCAAACGAAGAGTTCCACTGATTATGATTCAGAGTAAAGAATAAAGATCTTTGAAAAAAAAAATACCCACAAATTTTAAAGTGATTGAATTTTAGATTCTTGAACAGTTTACCGAGGAGGCTTTGTTACTCTTACTTTTGATCCTAAGTCTCAAAGTGCCCCCTAGTGGGTCTTTCCTGTCTCTGTTCTAAATGATGTTGGGAAAACATCTGACCCTGTAATGAGGTCTCACAAGTTCACTGTGCTAATTAAGAGGGCATTTTCAACATGGGATCACAGGATAACACCAAGTGTCTAACACAGTCTGAGTGCATTAGCCGTTCTCTGTGCCCCAACTGCTTAGTGTCTGTGAGAGTAAAACCAGCTTCACAAAACCAAGATACTGCAAAATTGTAATAATCAGGACACAATTAGCCCTATCAGTACCATAGTTAAAATCAATATACATGTTAAAACTCACAATAAAGTAGAATTATAAACATATATACAGCAAAACATCCACTAAAGTTATTGTAGTGTTTTATACTTTTGACTTTTGGTCACTTTTGGTCACTTTTGATCACTTGAGGCAACTTTTCTCAATTCATTCCCAAAAGACATTTAGAATACTTATACTGGTGCTTAAATATGTGTTAAGTTATATCTTCCTCGGTTTGCATCCTTATATACAGCCTTGAAATGCTGGATGATAAGTACAGTTATTATCTGCTTTGCCGTTTTCCATTTGTAGAGCTGTAATTCAAGCCACATGGAGCACAAAGAAAAGCTGGACAGCCTGCAGGAAGCAGCCTCCAAAGCATTGCTGACTGTTAATACACTCTGTTCCTCCATAACTCCTTCCTACAACACAACCTGGCACCTTGTCCCACTGGCTGGCCCTGAAGGAAAACAATTACCAGGGAGGTGGAACAACAATACCCAGAAAACATCTGCTTGTGCCGGCAGGGGCCATCAGTGTGCCTGACTGTGTGTCCCTCCTGGCTTACATAGAGGACACATGCCTGTCTGGATATGGCTGAGGGGCCTGAGTGTACGGGGCCCAGTCTCCTGCTCCTTGTAACGCCTTACTCTCCGCCTGTTCGCCTGCTGATCCACCTGCCTCTCCCATTGCTCTGGCAATTGTAGCTCTTTCAGAACAGACGAGAGCCCGCCTGTCAGAGCAGTTGTTCATTTGGGTAAAATCCCTTCTGCTTGGATGAGACTGTGCAGTATGGCTCCTGCTGTAAGATGAGGCGGCAGGAAGGCAATGAAGATGGCAAAATGGGCCATCACCCACATGATGCCTCCCTCGTGTTATAGCTCAGCTCAACAGATGGGAAGGCATCATCTTTGTGGTAAACAAAGAATGAAGAAAGATCCTAAAATATTGCGGAATAACTCTTGGTTACTTCTGTTTGAAACATAGATTCAAAATTGTGTGACATTCAAGAGATAAAATACCAAAGGGTCAGTTACAAATGTGTGACTTGTTTAGAAGTTTTATATATCTTAAATTCCAGACAGAGATAATGCAAAAGCACATTATATCTTCTGTTCGTTATGGTCTGCTCTCTGTTTATAAGTTTATGTTGCCATCTTGTGGCCATCACTGAGGTCTACCAATTACTTCCCATCAGTGATTCTAAGAAAACTGGTGCAAAAGAAAATAACTAGATACATATGAGGAGATAAGAAATGCGAATAAAGAACAATTTTTGTCTTTAAATGAGTTTTCCCCCAAAATGTTTAAATATGACATTGTCCTCTAAAACTTCTACAAATGAAGCAGTCGGAGATAAAAATCTAAAGGAGGAGGCTAAAGGAGGACAATAAAAAGACAATGAAACAGACTAAAATCAATGCATGGATGCTTTGTTAATGTGTGACAAGAATAAAAGGAAACTGGGCTAATTTTTGCTGGGTTACAAGTAAATGTTTTGCCGAAATGTATCGCAAGTATGTAAGTTATCATTTATCATCATCAAATGTTGTCTTCATTTGAAAGCAATAGTCATACTGTATTATACTTCTGCTATCTTTAATATGATTTTTTACAGCCATTATAGCTTTGCACTGCACATGTGTTACATAATTAATCTATATCCACCTGCTCTGACCCGCCATGGCTTTACCTCCCCTCCAACTGTATAAATTGGCCCCGCCCACAGTATAAAATCTTTTGCTACATTTGGATATCGTTGGAAATTTTCAATAAGTAGAGGTTGTACGTTTAGACTGTTTATCATATTTAGCGATTTTACATAAGGGGTAGTGCGGCCATAAATGGAGTACAATCCAAAGAAACAAAGAGTGACTTAATGCTGATGTTCAATCTTTAAGGTGTGTACTAAAATGTTTCCGGGCCTGATTTTGTCATTCAAAAACTTCTCATCAGCTCGGCTAGAGGATATTTCGAGGAGCACTAGAACGCACCATTTTTGACACGAGTAACCAGGGGGGTGTGGGAGGGAAGGAGGAAGGATAGTTTGGTGACAGCTAGCGGGGACACGCCCGCCGTGACTAGAACAGCCACAGCAGCGTCTACAGAGGCGTTGACACCGTGCACTACCTCCTCAGCGGTGAAATGTCTCAAAGCTTCTCGGCCGGGTTTTGACGGAATAACTTCTCTTACAACTAAATGCACCGGTCGCCTGTTGTTCTGCCCCCGACTGCTGCTGTGGCTTTCCGCGTCAGAGCAGCAACAGAGATGTAAAGCAAGTTGCACTACCGCATCTTCCTCTTGATATGCTTCTGACATAACAAGGAGCCAAGAATTGACAGAGGTAATTCGGTATATTTTTGCGACTTGCTTATGTTAGTGTGCCGTTGCTATGAGGCGCTGAAAGCATTGTAATAACGCAGACACGGTGCAAGGAGCCCATTAGCGGCGTCATCACCTTGTATTGATGTCAATAAGTCGCTGGAAGCCGGGGAAACATTTCAAGCATATGCATTGCTTACATTGAACTGTGTCAGTTTGCATGAAGTTAAATGTTAAATTTTTAGCAAAGCTTAATTTGTCTGTCGCAACGAAGACAGACTTAGTCGATGCATAGGGGCAATGATGAAGTCGCCAACTTTGAGCAGTCTTCTTGAAATTTGGTGTTGACCCTGGGTCTCATCTGCTGGGTATCTGTTGCTTATACTAAGACATGTCAAACGTTTATGTTTCAGTAATACACGCTAACAAGCCATTGCACTCAGAGTTAGATGACATCGGTCAGAATGAGTGGATTTCACAATCATTATTCCCTTTCAATCAATAATGCATGAGCAGCCGCGTCACAGCTTATTTTACAGGAGTTAATTGACTTGACCATAAGATGCGTTCAATTGCTAATTCGAAAATGACAAGTTCTGTTTGCTCTCAAGGGCCTGCAATGTTAAAACTCTCAATGAACTGTCCTTAAGGACTTGCATTAAAGAGGCAGCTCGTCTCAGCTGTGAGAAACAACGACTGACCTCATTATTTATTCATGGCCCCAGAATACAGAATGAAGCAGCTCAGTCCAGAACACCACCCTGATACTGATTTCAGGTGGATGCTTTTGATCTGTCCTTCAGATGAGGTCAATCCTCCTTAGTTTGTCTGTGTCTGCTATATTGTTTGGAGACTTTGCAACAGAGTGCGATTGTTACTGATGTAATGCAATGAAACTTACATGCGGTTTTTTGATAGCATTCTAATCACAACTTGCCTAGAAGAGACTTTACACTTTAGGCTTATTTTAAGTTTTTCATTTAAAAGAAAAAAGGAAAAAAAAGTTACCTAAACATGCTTCTCTTTCATCCAGTGAAAAGGATAAGAGTGAAATTACAGCTGTTGAACAAAATTCTCGTTTTATTTTCAATAAAGTTCAGAATCAGCAGCATACCATTCTGGAGTTTGTGGTGATTCATTTTACATCCTGTCACAAACCTATGGTGGTGGAAAAAAAAACACAAGCTAACATACAAGTCACGATAATTTGTCGAGTAGCCACATGAAGTGACTCCAAAGGCAAGTTAATCCCCATAAACTGCATTTAGGTGAAATATAGCTTTTAACCCCAGGGAGCTTTTTTAAAGAATGAAAAGATTCCAAAAGACCATGGTTGTCTACATATCCGCTGTGGTAGGAAGTCTGTGGTCTAATTAGACAAATTAGTCTCTCGATGTATGGGGGGAAAAAGGTATCCCATAGTGAGCTTAGCTAACAGTATGCAGACAGAGCAGTGAAGCCTCAGTGGAAACATGGAATTACTCTTCTGCTGCATCCTAAGTCAGGTAATGTGTCACCCTCTTACAGAGATGTGCTGAGGTGTTGGCGCTCGAGCTGTGCTCTGTTTCCGGGCTCCTCTTCCTCTGGTCAAACTAGTCATGACTGGCGACGACTGGCTTGATGCTGCAAGTACTTGACCCATGTTTTGAGTGTTTAAAGCTGTACTTCTCAAAAGTTCTGCCACCAGACCATGGCTGTTTTGAGAGGTATCATATCTCCCTTGTGCTTTGTGGCCCCTGCACGTATGAGAATCTTACCACTAAGAATATGGTGAGCACAGTGGCCATTAACTAGTGCATTTGCATCCATCGTTTTTCATGTCTCCTTTTCCCCCAAACACCCAAGAAGCTGGATGCCTCAAAATGGGTAGTCCACAAATCTAGGGCTGAGATCAGTGACAGTGATCCAGCAAGCTCACTCCTTGACCATGGGATTAGTCCACCTATACAGAATACAACCACCTATCATGTTAGTCATCACACTTTTCCTTGGTTTGAAATGTGCAAATGTCTGCTGCTGTTGAAAAAATACATGCAGTCATGAATTCTTAAAGCTGTCGCTGATTCTTATTATCAAGTTAAAGTTCAGTCAGCATTTTCTCATTACTGTCTTCAGCTCTCACCAGGAAAGCAGAAGAAACCAGCTTCCTGTTGTGCAGTCCACCTGTTTAATTAACTCCTGTTTTCTATATTACTTCCCACCATCGTACTCTTATTTTAGGCACTGCAGAGGAAGATGGAGGTCCAAAGTGGCGTTCAGCAGCCTGAGCCCTGCCCTCTGGACTCTCCACTGTCAGGGTCCAGTCAGCAGAACGAAGTACACGACAGACAGATGGATGCTAGCAGCAGGCCTTCTACAGACAACCACAGCAAGGACGCGCAGCCAGCAACTCCGAAAGATGACAAAAAAGTGAGTTGCAGACTTTCACTGATGCACATCTGCAGGCGCCATGCTGTGCTTATGTGTGTCTATACATGTGTCTGATGAGTGATGAGATCCTGCCTGTGGAGCTATTCTGGGTAATACGTCCTGCACTTGCAGACTGACTCATTCCCTGAGTTATCTCTTGGAGTGCTAAAAAGCGAAAGTGCACTGTGGTTTGTATGTTTTGTGGTGTCAAGTGATATCAAGCGTTTTGCATGTGGGTTATCCAGAGTTGGAAGGACCTGTTTGCACACTGCCACTGTTACAAGAAAGAGTGAAACTGTCTTTTGCCTCAGCGGTTTCAAAGGAAGTAGGTAATGCGTTGTTGCGTTGCCATAAGAACCAATCAGAGCGAACTCTAAACCACATGCACATTTAGTATTGCTTACTTTTATATGCAGACCTAAGCGGCTCATGCAGTCTCCACGTGTCTTTCACTCATTCTCAAATGTATCAACCCTCTGCCATCTTGGAGCCCTCTGCACATTCAAGAGTGACAGCAAAATCCTCACTGGCTTTGCTCCATCTCAAGGGCGTCAATCATGCTTCTCTGGCAAGAGTCAGAACCTCTTTCCGTCAGTCAGCCTGAGAGGCTCTGAATGCCTCGGAGCAGAGAAGAGATAGAAGCAGAATAAACACAACAGATATATGAAAACATTCAATAGACGGCTGGCCTGACTGCTATTGGCAGCTCTGAATGGAATGCTTGTCATGGCTCGCTGTATCAATTCTGGCTCCTTCGAACAGTAATTAACATTATTTTGGTGAGGTGAAAGGGCTTCTGAAGTGTTAGGTGAACACCAAAAACTCTTGAAAATGTGTAATAATATATTTTTTATGTGTGTTGCCATCTTGTCTTGGCAGGAGCAAACGTTTCTGCAAAGGATATAATCTCTCTGATATAGTATACATCTGTTCATTTTGTTATCACTCAATTCAGAGCAGCATTTATATGTATTAAATGTATTTAGGAGGTTCCCAAGTAGAGAAGTCCCTTTGCATTTTGATAACAGAATATTACTTTATTAATTTATAAAGGGAAATGATCTTTTTGCAGTATAGAAAATAATTGGTGATTGGATTCAAATGGAAAAATAAACAAAGGATGAGCAGTTATTGTGAATGAAATACCCTTATAAAGAGTCATTGTATAAGGCTGTTGCAGTGAGCAGGATTTATCTTCTGTAACAGTTATTTCAAGTGAAAGTACTTTTCGAAATTACTGGAAATGATTCAACTATTTGTTTTGAAAAAATGGCAGCGGATAGTTGCAGCAGACTTACGGTATGCTTGTTTTACCCGGCAGAGTTTGCACTGGACCAAATATTTTCCTGTTTACTTTTTGAAGGAGTTCCACACAGAACTTTTTGACTGCTGTGGTCTTTGGCTCTCTTATTCATATACCATTGGCATCTAAGCTCACAGCGCCACACACATTTTGGCAATAAAGAAGCATTCTTCTGTTGTTGCTGTTTTGTGGCATTTGGCAAACGGCTCGGTTCATTTCGCCACCTTATGGCAGTAGTAATGCTTTACTGGCAGGTGTCTGTTAAAACACGATAGTTCCATATCAAGATGATCGTCACATCGGTTGTTTCTTAAAATATAATGATTGTTAAGAAATATTAAACTCATTGGTCATCCCTAACCTGTTCCTACTGCAGCAAAGCTGAATAAGCCTCTGGCTGAAGAAGCCTCTGACTGAAGACACTGTGTGTTTGATCACTATGTAGCTTGTGCAACATTTCTCTTTGGGCAGTCAGCTCCATGAGCTCAGTCCAGAGCGGTGCTTAGAGCCGAGCCAGCCTCCTCTATCATTTTAAATGTCTGCTTTGTTCATAAGATGTAATTATTCTGTGTAATCATGATAAGAGAAAAGAGTTCCATTATTATTATTATAGTCATTTATCCTTTTAGTGCAATTATGGAGTTGTAACAACGTCCAATTACTCACATGGATGCAATTTTTTTTCCCCCACTAACATGGTCAGCCTGATTAAGTCTTTGAGTAGCTGTAATAATGTAATGCTGAGTTAACATCTCCAACTGTGCAAATTTAAGCAACAATCTGATTTCTTTTCCACATTTCATTGGAATCTCGTTTGTCGGGAAATTCAGTAGTCATTCTACAGAAGGCTGGATGAAAGATCATCTCATTTCTGTTAAATAATTGAACAGAGAAGCAGAACCCTTCCACATCCACTGGACTTGTTTGCCGTCATGCTCTTTGTTCCAACAGTTGGCTTTCAGAACCCAAGTTACGCTTTTTACAGCCTGCACTTTCATTGCCCGCTTGTATCGAAACCATGGAGTGAAATGTTTAACAGTAAAAGCTGTAATGATGATTATTGCCACTGCAGGAGGTTGAATACACAGTGTTCATGTTCAACATGGGCATTTGTCTGTCTTTGGCTGTTGGTACCGTATTGTGAAGTAATGAGGCATGAAGGTGTTAACATCTTAAATTTAAGAGGGCTCCTAACAAGCTCACAGTGGCACTGCCCCTGTCATTAAACCCATTCTAAGTGTGTGTGTAAGGGAGGCATTTATTCCTGTATTTATTTGCTTCTTTTTGTGCTTTTTCGATCTCTGCTTTTAATTAGCAGTGCTGCATTTTCTCCAAAGGTTGCCCAGGGAGTGTGGGCCCCTCAGTCACTGCCCGACCAACTGGTTTGCAAGCTGGTTACTGCGTAATTCATCGATTCCTCTACAGTGTTAATTCATCAAGGTGTCATCAGTAGAAGTGGACCACTGCTCTTGTCCTTTTGAAAGGGTACTAGTCTCTTGTTTGCCTTGTTTTTTAGTGATTCATCATAAGAAAATTAGGGGACACAGATTGACCTGCGGGCTCAGAGCTGCAGTGGTATTGAAGGTCATCATGCGCTCGGTCAGATGTTGTGTAAAGGTTAAGGAAGTCAGCTGGTGAAAGTTAATTTGCCAGTTTGAGTCCCTAGACTGTCTTCAGTATCTCTATACCCAGAGGCAAAAAAAGTCAAGGTTTAAACTTCATTTCACTCGCAGAAATGTGCTGATGAAGTACTCTTCAGTGAGCAGTTAATCAAACTGTAATTTTATTTGCTCACTGTTGAAGTCTGTAGCTGTATTTTAAGGATGTGCAGCTTTTGAAGCAGGTCAGTGGTGAAAAATGAAGTTAAATTGGTCTCTGAGTTGTTTCCTCTTCTTATATTCAGCTCACACAGAGCTTGGTGTCACTTAATCAATGGGAACATGGGTTGATGACGTTGAAGAAGGCACAGTTGTTGTTCACAGTTGAGCATTTCTGATTCTATGTTGCACCACGTTACTCCCTTCTCAAAGCAGACCAAAGGTTTTCATACATTTTTTCGTTTCGGGCTTCTCAAAAACAGGCTTTTGAGTGTTTTGTGAATTCATGAAAAATAGAAGATTGATATATCTCTTTAACAGAAGTATGCACACCCTTCACTCTGTACCTGTTCCAAGCCCAGATCTTTTTGGGAATGACCCAACAAGCCTGATGCACCTTTCCAGTATATTTTTTTACTTCTACATCTGGGCAAAATTATTCAATCTTAACCAGGTCAAGGAATGTCAGAATAACCCTACAGAGGAACACTTGAGGGTGATAAGATCAGGGAAAGTTTTCCTTTTAAGAATTGAGCATAATAAAGCTGATCCTGCACTTTACCCAACAGGGTCCCTGCTATTTTTGACCCCAACCCCTGTGTTGATACATGACAGTAACTGAAGTGCAGAACATGACCCCCAAACCACCCCAAGGGAATATTTCAGTGGCATGACTCACCGCTGTGGGATGGATTTGTGCTTATTATTTTGTAATTAGGTTTGTTTAAATCTCAAAGCATCAGCCGACCACCAATGCTGATGAGCTGCAGTGCTGATTTGAAATATTGGACTAATTGGTGTCTTAGCAACCCAGCGACCTTTTACTCATTAACTGCATCGGAAGCAGAAATAAGCAGGCAAGCACAAAGGCTGTGGCCGCACGTAGAAGTTACCTCGCTGATCCTGCAGTTTGTTCTAATTGTTCTCTGCAGTTTTCCAAAGAAGAGGGTCTCTCTGAGTGCGGTAATGTCTGTGCGCGCTTTCTTTTCTCAGACATTTTATTTTATCTCTCATATGTATGTAAGATAGAGCAATGTATTCCTCGCCGTGGCAATTTGTGTTTTCTTTCCATTAGAAATGAGTCACTGGGGATGGGGCTGTTATGAGTGGAGTGGAATAGTGGTACCAGTGATTATTGCTGTTATATTTGATTACACAAATGAGAAACATTCAGGAACAGCAGAAGCAAATTATAGTGAATTGCTTAGAGTAAATCTGTGTGCACTTTCAGATGAGCGAGCAGAAAATGAAACTCTGTGCAGTTGTTACTTGGTCAGGGTCTGAATTAAATTTGTTTTATTAAACAATAAAATCGACTTATGTGAGCACGAGTCAGATAAGTGGAACTTTCTTGACTTTGTGATGACTTGTCGTCCAGATGGTCTTGGAAAATGTGCTTTATAGCTTGCTCATCATGATTTTTTTTAAAGATAACTGTAAAAGCAGATGGCTTCTCACCTTGCTTGGTAATTTTGGCTTCAGCTGCACTGTGGCAGGTTGGGAAATGATTCACTATGCTTTTGTGTCTTACCTATAAACGGCATTCGGCATGTTGCCTATAAACTCAGAAACTAGGCAGAAAGTTTCTTACCCATTGTTACAGAGCGGTCTCTTTGATAAATTTACAGGTGGTCGAACATGAACTGAACGACGATGCCATTTGAATTAAAACTAACTAAAATGGATAAGTGCAAAAAATGTTTGCAAGGTAAAGTGAAAGCATTTGTCTTCTCTATCAGTGTTCAGTGAGTTGACGAAAATGCGCACAGACATCCTGAACACCACCTCCACAGCCCGCTTTGTCCTCCACTCTACAGATTACCTTGGCAGTAGCTAGCGGGGTCCAGATAATTACCTTGTGTTACTTCTCCTCCCACACTTTGCTTTTGAAGTTGTAGCTGCCTGGCTGCCTAGCTGCCTCAGTTCTAATAGCATCCCGGCATGCCATCGATCCCACTCCCATCCTCCGGAAATGAATGTGTAGTGGAGGTGGGCTGATGGTTGCGTGGAGAGAGCAGCAACAGTCTGCCGCAGATCTCTGCAGGTTTCCTTAAATGCAGCTTAATCAATATGCCAGTGTGTTCGATTAAAGAAAGCTCAAATGGTTGCCTGTTTTCAACTAAACTAAATCTGGGAAAAATTATTTTTGTGTGTGTGTGTGTGTGTGTGTGTGAGTCCAGCATGGCAGCCCAAACCTACATAATGGTAGGGACCATTAAAAAAAAAATCCTTACAACTGAGTTTTGTCAAAGAAACAAAAAAAAAAACTGTTGTTTCTCTCAAAATGGACCCTGTGTTGCATGTTTGAAATCTCCATTTCTGATCTTACTCGGTTTTACTGTGGGGCTACGCAGTCATGGCAGAAATCATTATTTGGATTGATATTCAAATCATGATTATTCATTTCTTTGAGATAACCTTATCTTTCTTATTGAACTTTAACATGGGAGTTTCCTTTCACACTGCAACCTCTAACTTAAAACCAAGCAAGCATGTTGAGGGAGGGGATCAAGATGTTCCAAATAAGGGGAAAAGGAACGTCACTTAAATGAGGAACTTTACAGACTCTAATGAAAGAGATTCTGTCATGTTGTTTGATGCAAGTTCCTTTTTTTTCTTTGGAAGCGCTCTCCTCAAACTGAGAAAAGGTTTATATTTCTATCTGGTGAACTGAAGTAAATATATCGTCTCCAGAGTGTCCAAAGCATGATGTAATTGGGTTAGCTCCTTGCTGGGTGGCCGTGATCTTAAACCATGATCTCATGTATTAGGGACAGATCATCATTAGTGAGGACACGGAAGAGTATTACCAATCGATTTTCTGAAACCTTTACTCTATTTGAGAGTGCTATATGTATGTTTACTGTTAACTTTAGCTTGCCTTTATGCAAATCGATGGTCTGCGCAGGTAGTTGTGACACAACTTTCTAAATAGCTCTTTGCAAAAAAGCACAAGTCTTTGGATTTCCTGAATCCCAACTGAAGACAGTAACAAAAAAAAATGCTAATGAGTGTGACTATCTTGCTGATTATGACTGACTGGTTATTTGTAGAGACTTCACTTGTATTCTCACTTTTCTATTTTAGTCCCATTGTTTTCTTTCATCTGTCATACTAAGGTAGAGATGATGATCAAGCGTGTCAGATGTGTAGCGTGTAGTCCTGTATCAACAAACACGACCTCTTTTAGCAGCCCCATACATCTCTTATCAGTGCATTTTACTCCTCTGCATACTCTTAGCATAAACACCGGCGACACATGGACACTCACATGTTCATGCAGCCACTCGCACACACACACACACACACGCTGTGTCACACTACCAGCAGATCACAGGGACCTTATTAGCTGCTGTCACAGCACGTTTATCCCTCATCTGTTTCTGGGAGCTGTCGTGAGCAAAAGGTTGCTCTCTGCTGCAAAGTGGCAAAGTGGGCTCCGCACCGTGTTTTTTATTCTCTCTAATGGAGAGCGATGGCATGGGCCTTGAGCCATCACTATCTGTGGCCCCGCACAAAGCAGGGTGATTTCTGTCTGAAAATAGCCCCGCTGTCAGCTCGCCTTAGTTGCCAGGGCCGCTGAGAGAGTCAGTTAGAGGGATCAGTGTTCGCTAGAGTGTGTGACTCTCTGGTAAGACATGGTGCTGGTGACACATTGCTTTGATAGGATCACCAGCCTGCTCCTAATCCCCCCTCGACACAGATGACCTAAGAGTCACTAGTCATGACTCCAGCCCTTCCAGTCTTCAGCATCTAATCCAGCATTTAATCAACGCTGCATTTTGGTTCAGGGTCATTGTTTCCAAAAGACAATCTTGCAGATCTATGACTGTTAGTTTTACACATTCCTGTATTTGAAAAAGTACTGTTCGTGTTAAGACTGTCCTGGTGGTGATGGAAAACCAATTCTTCTCCAGAAATAATGCTAGAAATAGCTGGATATAAATTTTCCCCCCAAGAGTTTTTAAAGAGATGAACTGCATAAATGAAAAAAACGCCCTGCTGCTGTTATGAGTTTATTTGGCTCGTAATTAAATATTTGTTGGACTTGCAGCTTGATTTGTAGGCCAGTAATTTGGCATGCTATCATAAGCACGAGAGTATCCCGTTTGGAGGGCCATCTGGAAAATCATTTGCAGTGATTTAGAAAAAAAAAAATCAACCTCTTGCTTTTTTTTTTTTTTTTATCTAAGAATTATACACCCTTTGGATGTTTGCTATGTGTCTGCCACACTGTGTGTTGTTTGTGTCTGACTTGATGTCAGGGCTGGAAACTGTTCACTCTCTGTTGATGATGACTTGGCAGCAAAGGAAAGGTCAACGAAGACTTGAGCAGAATTGCCAAAAGTGCTGGATGAGCAGTAGTCGGTTCTAGTTTTCATAGGCTGAAATTCTCAAGTGTTTTATGCGTTGCTAGAAAATGTGTTAAATGATGTCATTTCTGGGTTTAAGCCAGATCGTCATGCGGCTCTGAAAGCCATAAAGATGCTCTGTTCAACATGTTCAGTGGGCTTCTTTTTTTGTTGTTGTGGCTGAACTACAGAAACAGAAAGTTTTTCACAATCACTTCTTCACATGGATTCACTAGCTGACATCGCTGAGCTGGTATGTGGTCCGTTTGTGGCCGCTCTGCGTCGTTGGAGATGATTTCATGAAGTCGTAAGCACACATAAAGAAGCCAAAATGCAGTGTTTACTAAGACTTCCATTGTTTTCCATTTCATAGAGGAAATGATGTTCTCTGCTATGATGTCTGTTTGTATTGGAAACCATTTCCAACCGATTAGATAAACTGCACTGATCCAGTACATATAAATGTCATTTTAATCACTTTTGCAACACCTGAATGGAGGAGTCGGACATACTAATCAGTTACTATAATTCCAACTATGGACAAAAGCCAAAACAATCATATGAAACAGCTGTTTTTGTTCAATCATTTAATTTTCTCTCTGTTTCTGTTGGACTATTCGAGTGGAGTGTATCTCATGCAATCTGGGAATTTTGTGTCACCAAACTGAACCTTTCTGTTGAGGCTTTGCTTTAATGTCACATACCATTACAGTTCAGTTAAATCACAACAGGTCTTTCTGTTTCTTGTACCTTGCACTGAAAATACTTATAATATATAAACATTTAAATAATAAATGAAGAATAAAGCATGTCAATACAAATGAAATAAGAGACAAAAGCTTTTGTCCCGTTGAACTGAGGAAAGGAAGGTAAACTGCTTTGCTTATTCTTTTGTTAGTGATGCAAACTGCTTGTACTTCTCATACGATTACAAAAACATCCACTGGTTTCTACACCTCTGTGCCAAGTTCAGGTTAAAAGTCACTGTGTCGAAATCAGGAGCAGATCTAAAGCAAAACTAATGTAATTTTCTTTTTCTTTAGTATTTTCCCAGAACATGGGCACAGATTCTGTAAATTAATTACATTCAGAATAGAATTATTTTTCGTTAAATTATTGTGTCTTTGAATTTAAATGCC
Organism: Leuresthes tenuis; assembly: GCF_036924035.1. Taxonomy (NCBI): domain Eukaryota; kingdom Metazoa; phylum Chordata; class Actinopteri; order Atheriniformes; family Atherinopsidae; genus Leuresthes; species Leuresthes tenuis. Next base: position 9,338,234 of record NW_027325372.1, on the reverse strand, counting down.
GTCCATCCTCAGAAAATGTTTCAGCTGTTAATGGCTTCCCACGGTCTTGTCAGTGCAAGCCTGAAATATTCTGATTTGTGGGATGTTATTTAGGCAACTGTCAAGATGAGAAAATTCACATCGGAGGACTGCTGCTCTGCTCTGTCCACTCGTGACATATGCTGCACTGTGTAGTTGTGACACATTTGCCAAAATATTTCTATTTAGACAATCTGTTTTGACTCAGAAATGTTGTCTGAGTAATTGTAATCATGTTCTTACTGTCAATGTTTTCCAGTCTTTGGAAGAGTTGTAGTAGAGTAGAGTTGGGCTTGTAGTCTTTATAATAGCTGAATTGTCATTTTGCTGCAATGTTTTATTTAAAATGAAACACTGCTTCATTCTAACATATAAAACTCCTAATTGATTCAATCTCTACTCTCATATATGTGCTTGAACCAGAAACACATACACATTTACAACAATTAGCAGTCACGACAATGTAATGACAGGAAATAGTTGACAGTCCTTTGAAGTCTTCATGGTGATGGTGAGATATCGATGAGGGAGGCAGTTTTGTTGATTTTTGGGAGTCTGTTTGGCCATAAAGTATGTATAAAGCACTGCTATTAGATCAAGGGGGCATCGTAGAAATATTCTTCTTTGTAAAAGTACTTTGCAAATGATCCTCTATTGAATTTGATACCATAATTGCTTTAGCTAAGGTTTGACTAATTTAATTTCCCTTTGGTGATGAAATATTTCTTTTCCATTGATCTGCATTGTCTGCTAACTGTTTTGTAAGGCTGGTAAACGGTCAATGCGACTCAATGCAGCACATCAAGCCTTGGCAGCACGGCTGCTGAAGAGTGATGTTTTTTCATTACCTGTGGGCATATATTGAGTTGATGTATTTTTGAAAATGAAAATAAGTACGCTTCAGACAAGGTGAGGAACATATCTGGTTGAATAAATCAGGACGGTGCAGACATCCATTATCTTGACCTGCATTATCCTTCAGAGGATTTTGGGGACTTGTCCCGGCCGGTTTTGAAGTCACCAATCAGCTGCAGGACTGACACAAAGAAAAGCATCCCACAACGCACACCCTTCTACCTAAGCCAGCCACCTAAGCCCATCTCAGTCTCGTTTGGTTAAGTATTTTTAAATTGTCATATATATATATATATATATGTAGGGGTATGCTACAGGAAAATAACATATATCTGTAAGGTGTGATTCCAGATAACTTCAGCTGGAGTCAGATCTTTTAAATGGCAGGGCACCAGGGCATTTGTGAAGCTTATTTTTTAAATTTTTTTTAATGAAACTTATTTCTTATCTGAGTTTTTTTCCATATGACAAATGGATGACAGCCGATTGCTGATGGCTGTTTCTCTTAACATGCATTGAATCCAACCAGTCATTTCTTTATACCCCATACAAGTAGGACGGCATAACGTGGGAGAAGGATCATGGCTTGTCCAGATAAAAAAAAATCCTCCAAAATACTAGTTGAACTTACTAGGACACATAAAGGACACTGGATTTCTATCCAGGAAGACATGCCTACAACCTTCTGTCCAGCTGGAGGCAGCACTAGAGGAGACTCAATTTCGGTCTCTACAATAGATAGATAGACAATAGTCTACTTTGTTACAGATTAAGCTTTGCCATTTCCATTTGTTAACAACACTCCAACCTCATTATAAATGATGCCCCATGAAAATGTGATAATTCTTGCATCCAGTTTTGTGTCTTGCAACAGCAGTGCATGCCATTCATCTGGGTGAAAATTGGATTTTAAACGGCTCCTACTCTGACAAAACCTGTGGATGTATTTAGATTATCTATCTTCTTTACACATGACAAAGAGCTCTTTTTTGTGTTAATTGTTTCAAAATAATCCAAATGTTGCTGTCACAGCAGGAAGTCCGGGCTCTGATATGCACGACTGCAGTTCAGACCAAGTTAGATACGTCTGTTCATCAATGAACTTTTTTTTTTTTTTAGAAGGCTGACTGCGATGAACACTTTGATGTCCTAATGAGTTGGTGACTGGCTGCTTGACTTCTTTGCAACAAAGGGGCATCATTAGGGCACCCCACCAGCTCTGTGATAACAAGAGCAAGCACCTCTCTTATGTTCCCTGGGGTCTGCAATATGCATATATATTCACACCTTGTTAGACTGTGTGACCAGCCTTATTAGTTGCAGCAGTTAGACTACGCTTGCCCACTCATTAACACTACAGATGGAGATGTAACACAATCATTGCAAGACAGGATACTGTACTGGCTTTTAACTAATTGTGGAAATGAAAAGACTGACCAGCTAATATATTACACTGTGATGTGCCACAACTGTGCCATAGAAGACATTACTGTTTTAAAAGCTGTTAGCGAAGCTTAGCAGTGCGCCAGCACATGGGTCAGCCGACTGCGCTGCGATGGTGTGTAAATGAAATGGTAATAGAGGGTTTCATCACCACTACTAATTACCGAGTGACGGTTTTCACACCAGTGTGTAAGTGAGTGTGTGCATGAGAGCGTGCCTGTGTGTGATAGGCCTAATTAGGTAAACTCCCATTACACTTAAAAGTGCATTACTGCTGCTCTTTTGTAAAGGCTATAATTAGAGCGCTGCACAGAGTGAGCAGTAATTAAGTTATATCTCAAGTATTATTTGTCTGCATGTTATGTGAGTCAGTTCTATTGAAAAGGATAGAATACATATTTGACTTTGTGCCAGATCTTTGTTAACTTTATAGATAACAGAGCAAAGAGTTATTATACAGTGCATTATATGAGTGCATTCGATATCTTGTCCCCTTCTTAAGGGATTTCTGTCTGATGAAATTAGAACATCACTATAAATGATTTTAGTCTGTAAAGACTTGTAGGAGCCGGATAAATAGCAAATGGCAATATGAATACAAACGGTTATGCTCACACATTTCTCATCTGAGCCTCTCAGCCTGACTTAGCATTTTTGTGCTTGTGCCGTCTGATGCCTGCAGTAGGAGCAGCATGAGTCTCAGATCCTTTGACTAATCCAGACTGCCTTCTAATCCTGAACACATTATCCGCTCCCAGGCCATTGACTCCATTATTCCTGTTCAGTTTTATGCAATCAATCTTTTAAAGTCCTCACAGAGTTTAAAAAGCATTGAAACGATTGTATAAAGTCTTGGTACTCACTATGATGATGAATATCGACTCACACAGTTGTTTTCCCTTATTTTGTCTGATCAAAGTAACCTTTAGATGGGCTTCATCCATATTTCCTTAAGGATTTTCTTATTTTTGTTAATGCAGATAAGGTATACAGTTCTTACAGACTAATCAATGATCCAAAACCCTTGTATCTTTGTATGATTATATCTTTCCGCTCTTCTTTTTGTTCAGTGGCAGATTTAAGAAACACTTGCTAAAACGTGAGCTGTTGTCTTAAGAGACTTTTACAGATCTTCAGGGAGAAAGCTTGGAAACTTGCTCACTGGCACATTTGCACATGTTTATGTTTATGCATTTGGCAGACGCTTTTATCCAAAGCGACTTACAGGTAGGCAGATAGGGTAAGGGTGTCTTGCCTAAGGACCCCTACTGGAGATAGTACCTTTCATGCAGGGGATTCGAACCCTGGTCTCCCACACGGAAGGTGGGAGTGGTTTTCACAGGCTTTGAAGCTCTTAGTGAAGCTCTTAGTAGCATAGTGCTCTGTTTGCTTACACTCACAGCCTATGTGCTTTTCCGCTGGGTATTGTGTGCGACATAAGCTAAAGAGTAGTAATGTGAAGGCTAATTAGACAGGGTTGATGTAACTAAGCTTGCTCCGATCAGGAAATTTTGGGGCTGACCACCAATCACAGAATGTTGGAAGCACGATTGGCTTATCCTGAACACTGTATATTTGAAGCCTTTGTTAGTCTAAATATAGCGTAACATTGTTTACAAGACATATAAAATTAAGAGGTGGGATTTTTAATGATTTGAAAGATGCTGATTCATCATTGGGCAACGTGAATCGTATCACTCCTAAACCACAGTAACCTTTTCCTTTTGAAAAACAGCTTGAATAAACAAAAACAGCTTAGAAAATGTAGTTTCCTTGTGGTTGAGAGTTAAAGCTAAATGAGAACAACACACAAAGTTAACAATAGATTGTACTAGGGCATTAAAATTGATTAAGTATTTCCCTGTGGGCTACTCGTTTTTCCGGTTTGTTTTGTTTAATTTGGTTGTTGTGCACACCAGGAGTCCCCAACCACCAGAAAGGGGATGTCATCATGTAGGAACACATGTGCCAAAATGGGCCAAGAAGAATTTTAAAGCATATATTTCAAATGGTTTAAATGGTAATTCATACATAGGTGCAGCTGAGTGGCAGGCCAGACAGAGACTGCACCAGATTGTCTATCTCATCTGAACTGCATAGATTTCACAGATGAGGAGGAAGAACACACGGAAATGTTCATTTTTCCCTCGAGGGTCATCTTAAAATGAATGTTGTGCCCGAGCAAATCTCATTTACAAATTCACTCAGGAAAATGACCCTCCTAGCCACAAGGGGTACCCCCTATTTAGCAGAACTGTAGAGCTGAAATGAAAACATTATCAAACCAGGAAATCTCAGCAATCTCCCTCTTTTTTCTTTATTTTCATTTTTTTTTTGTTAAATAGATCAATTCTAAACTGCATCTGCAAGACCTGAGTGGCATTTGTTCCTTTCTCATGATATGCATTGCAATGACCTAAATGGTGCCATCAATCACAGGGAGAATGTGATCTGAATAAATTAAAAAGGGAAAATTAAAAATATGTATTATTGAAATATTTAAAGCCAGAATGAAGTTTTGGTCACTGAACTGTTACGTGTGCTGCTTTGAAGACTTACATCTTCAAAATAGCTGGAAAAATATGCATCAACTGTGTTGTAAAAGTTTATCACATGCATAAAAGCAACACTTTCAGACCATTGAACAGGGTTTTGAGGGGATCCTGGTAGAGAGAAAGAACAGTAGTCTGTATCTGTATGTTGTTTATGTATATATGCTGGCTTTCGCTGCATATCTCTGGATAAACTGTATTTATCCCCAATTCATTGATCCCCAAATGCTTTGGCTGGATCCCGACATTCTAAGGTCTTCTTTATTTTGAGGCGCATTACAGAATGAAATAAGTGTTTTGAGAGATGATCACAGAACGTTCTCCCAAGAGAAATCTTAAGGAGGAGAGTGAGCCTATTTTCAGCACTGTAGCAGTGGAGAGTGGGACTCATTATGACTCACTCAGAGCTGAAATGCTCTGGATGATGTCTGAGTCAGACATAAGGGCAAGTGTCCGCTGCCATGGTGATGCACAGCCAAATGTAACTGAACTCAGAGTGCAGTATAGGTGGAAAGGAAATGAGAGGAAACTTAAAAGGGCCCAGAGGCTGCTTCTCTATTGTCATTATGATTTTTTTGGGGGAGTAACATTATATAGTCTCCTGGTATGTGCGTAGCTTCGCTTCAAGTGTTTACTTCTGTTGCTCCTCCTAGGCTAAGCCAACAAATTCAGGGTTAATTCCCACAATTATTTTTGAGGGAAGCTATTCAAAAAATGTTCCTTCCGCTGAGCAAACATGTAATAGATGTAATATGATACATCCACTCAACCTCTTCTCTTGTTCTCCAGTCTCTTTTCTGTGATTTCATTTTGACTGATGTATCCTCATATTTTTAGATCTAGGCTGTCTTGGCAGGTTCAGTAGGAATCATGCTCTAAAAGTAGACTCGATTTCAGTAAGTAATATATTCTGACTTTTAGTTATTTCTTAATTTCATTGATTACACACATTAAAACTGATATATCACCATCCCTTAGATAATGTACTATAGGTTTAATTTTGATGTTATCCTCCTTTCCCTTCATCGTTCAAGACAACGTGAGGTCTGTAGTAAAGACCTCTACTAACCTCTGTCTTTTCATAATTCTTATTTAGCCATAATTGTCATGTTGGTCTTTAGAAAAGGTGCTCAGGATCAAAAAATGCAGGTAATTCAAAGAGATTTAATGCGCTGAACACATTAGACACAATGATGAAAATCTGTGTGAACTAGAACATTAGACTGATGTATTGAGTTAATAAATGTAAAGGCAAGAAAGGTGTTTAGAAATAATCATTGTTTATAGATGTTTAGTGTGTTTTATGTGTGATTTATCTGTCTAACACCACAGTGTCACTGTACAGTCAGCAGCTGAAGACGTGATGTAAGAGTCACGCAACCGGCCAGCAGATATTAATCCGATGTGCCTGGCCTGACCTGGGCAGGTTGGCCTCTGGGCAGGTTGGCCTCGAGCCAGGGAAAGATACAAGAGGGACAGATTACGACACGTGTTCATGCCAATTCCAGCAGGTTCAGCATGGAGGCAGGAATAGACGAAACACCTTACTGTTCTTTCTGTCTCTTGGCATTTCTTTCAAAAAGATATAATGGCTGAAACTGTCAGCACTCACAGGTTTGAGCCCTGTTTTTTTTTTTTTTTTTTTGCTATCTCATGGAGAATTACGCTTGAGATGGACAAAATGTCAGAAATAAAGCATTTTTAAGAGCAGTAACTGTACTAAAATAAGCAAATGAATAGTAACTGGGGATGCAATAATTGTTATACTATTGAGTAATCTGTCACTTTTATTATGCATGAAAACCTATTTTGATAAATCAGATGATAGTGATAGTATCAAGTTCTATGTCCTGGAGACGAAAGTCATGTCTTGAGATTTTTCTCAGAGAAAATATCTGCAATGTGGTGAATATTCAGCATTTAAAAAGCTGGAGCCTGTGACTGTTGGAGTGTTTTCTTTTTTAACGAGTAGCTATCTAATTGATAAACTAACTTATTGCTTTAGTACACAAAAATTGAAACTTTGATTTCATGCTGTATTTGGAAATAGAATTGAAATCTTCGTAAAATGAAGCATGTTTTCTCATAACATGTTGTTTTGTAATTTATGTAAACTTAACAAATACATTATATGGAGTTAAAGAGAATAAATGTGAATGGGTACAGTTGAAAATAACGCTAATGTAATTTTGCCTCAGATGAGGTGCAATGACTACTTGTTGTTGCAGATAATAATCGTAAGGTTAAACCTCAGAGCAGATCGTGCCTGTTCGTTGATATGACTGCTGTAGGTCACACCTGTGCCCTGCCGAAAGTGGTACGTTTACTAGGTCTAATCTAGTCAAACTGTCGTCTAAATATTTTACAAGCACCATGGGGGATGTCACATGACACTAAAACATTCTGTTTCCACCAGAAGCAGCTAATGTAGTAGTACTGCTCTCACACCGGGCCTTCCATATCATTAGCCCTGAGGCCAGCTCTGTGACCTGGGAGTCGGTGACAGACCCGCAGGCACTCTGTGCCAAAAGTGCTGATGTGGCACCCTGCTGCCGCCAATATATATCATTCACATCAACATATAACGTGTAACATCATACTCCTTTACTTATTCATACCTTTTCTTACTGGTCCAAGTTATAGTTCTCTGCGTTCAACGTTTGACATGAATGTTTTGTGTGGCATTACGTATGAAAGATGCTACTGAACTGGGACTGGAGAACCGAAAGATTGTGAGCTGGTTTATGACTCTTTTTTTTTTTTATGACGTTTTCACCGAAAGCATGGACCTGATAGTACCATATTATGTCCTTTTCTAGCTGCAATTTGAGAGCAATGTGAGTGTTTAAAAGGTATCAGGTTTGTGTAAAATGACTGCTGTGATCAGGGCTTTTTCCGGCTCCAGCTCGGCACAGCATCAATGTGAACACAATACCCAGGTGTGCATGCACATTTTCTATGAGGACGCTGCGGTTGGAGCTACAAAAACGGGCACAGCTAATTTATTTATAACAGAAACACAAGTCTACTAACTGCAGGATCTCACATGGAAGCTCTGAAAACGACATCAACATCTCTCAGACAAAAATAGACGAGACTGATGAATTTGAACAGTCACAAAGACAGCTTCGAGCTAATTCTCTGTCCCACTGTGTGGGGCTGACATTCCAGTCCAAAAAATAGTAAACTGTCCTGATTATGTCAAAGAGTCTTAATTATCTGAAACAGCTAGTTTCTGATAAAACTAGTAGGATACAGTGTAACACCATGGCTTCTTGTTGTTGTGGAGTTGTAGCCCTCACAGTACTGAAGATAAAACACATAAATGTAATGGAAAGGGCTTTATCTGGCTTGTTTTAGCAGAGGAGCAGTGTTTGAAACGTTTAAACACACCAGTTTTGGTGTAAAAACTATATAGGGTACAGAGCATTGTGATCCCTTCATGTATTGTTCATATAGGCTTGTTTGAACAGTCATAATGTGTCACGTAAGCTTTTCTCCAACATACCAATGACTTCTCTGACCATCGCTTTCAGATTTTAGAGCATTGGTTACAACTGTGTCTCAATCCCAGTCCAGCTGCTGCCAAGCAGCAATTACAGGGTTTAGTGAAAATAAGGGGCCCAGCCAAATACCTGTACCTCTGATCTCTCATTGGACTGCATCTGAGTGCTCAAACAAGTGTTCAAACCCACTAAAAACACAAAGGTGTTTTCAACAGTTTCATCATATTTGATATATTGAGGAGAGCGTGTGCTGTGATCACAGTCTAATCTGTGGAAACCGGCTCTTTTATGCTCTCTATTGCACAAAGAGCATTTTCTCTTATCCTTCACTGTGTGCCAAAAAGCAAAAAAAAAAAAAAAGGTAAAGCAGGAAATCTCAAAAATTGTCTCTCTCACACCCACAGCCACCTTTCTCTAATGTGGTTTTCGTCTCTGCCAGTGACATTGATATCATTATCTATGTCGGACGAGTGCAGCGTCTCTCTCCTAAACAGAATTTTCACTTAGTGAGTTGAGTGAGCAGTTCACTTTGCATTTCATCCTGCAGTTTTCACACTTCTCAGCACATGTTCGCATTTCAGAATTAGTGGGTCCCTCTTTAAGATAAATTTTATTCAGAGTAAATCATGTGTGAGTATACAGTTGTGCGTTTGGATGTATGTGTGTATGTGTGTCAACAGGCTTTGGTGGCCTGCTGAACCATTTAAAGGATTCTATTTAACGGGTCAGCCGAGCAATTAATCAAGGGTTTAATTGGAATCCCGAGTGGAGTGACATGATGTATGCAAATAAGGTCATTAATATGCAGGCCTGCATTTGATACTTAAATTAAAATGGCTCATCCGCCAGCACCAGCTAGGACTTTCATTAGGGTAAATTAGAGAGCGATAATAACTCCAAATACACATATTTATTTTCTACAGACATTCAGAATAGGACATGCCCACAGGAAGAAAAATGTGAAAAAGCAAAACAAAGAAAGTTCTCATGTGGGAGACTGTTTGGAAGATGCAATGCTAATGCTGTTAATTTTACCTCATTAGAAGAACACTGCTATCTGCAGGGCTTCAGTTTTAATTGGCTCGCCAAGCAATTTAAACCACATTTGGTTCTTAATTGCCCCCACCCCCCCCACCCCTCTATTGTAAATGGTATGGCATCAGTAGTTTGAGAGTCACCAAATTCTTTGCCTGGTCGACAAAGAGCAGAAATTCCAGTGTCTGACCTATGCTGTTGCCCTTGGTAACTGTACCCACAGGGACACTTTGCGATCCCTGCTCCAATTGGTTCAGTTCACTTACCCTCATGATATGCTGATACCGAGCGATTGGAAACAAGGCGGCAGGGAGTAAAACCAAAGCTAAAGCGACATTCTCTTCCGAGTCACCCTTCAAGCTTCTCATCGTGAGAGATTCTTTTATAAGCTCGGCAGTTAGTTTGAACACATACTGTAGCCTGTGCCTGTTTATTTTGGCTTGACCGGAGTAGTGGAGGGCGCTACCAGTACTGTCACTTGCTGATGTAATAATGCCAAAAATATGTACAGCAGCAACATGTATTGTTAAATGAATATGTTGGTCCCAACTAATGACAATGGGACCAACTTATGTATTAGTGACCATCTCATTTAATTATTTCAACCTTCAGACAAAGACAGCAGCTCTGCGTCACACAACAAAGCCCACACATGCAGTCACCCACTGTTGCACTGTTGCTCTGTGCTGAGCGTGAGACATGATACCGTATGTGAGGATCTGATTCTTCTCGGATACAACAATCGATCATCAGCTGCTACTTTGGGCACGGACGGTATGTAACAGTGTCGGGGAAATATAAAACCAGATGCTTTTGCAAGCTTGTGAAGATGGAGGCAAAATGGCTTCATCTGCGAGCGTCACATGATGTTGTAGATGCAAGGTTAAATGCAAACAGCCAATGAGTCATCTCCAGTCATAACACAGGATGTTGAGAAATGAAATGTTTGTATAGCACTGTTTGTGCCATTCATCCACTGTCCGTCCACAGAAGTTATTAATATACCTAAAGTTATCCTCATGAGGCCTCAAACCAAATTATTAATTTTTTTCTTTCTACATATTCATTGATATATTGATGAACTACATTACAATCACTATCACGTGTGCCTTACTGTGTGCTACATGTGTAGGATATTTGAACCAGAGGATGTGATCCTGAAAGCAAGTCTAATGAGCTCACTATATGAAAACAGATAAAACCACTAAAACTGGACAATATCAGTTGAATTGGAACTATTTCATTCTACAGCATTATTAATCACTTTGGTTGTCACAGTGACAGCAAAATGACAGCAATACTCTGTCTGGTACTGGCTTCAAGAAATCAAATAAATATGTGTCAATCACGATTTGCCATCACTGTGCACAGTTTTGAAAGCTAGCTTTTGCTTGCTGGCTTTAGGAATAATATACAATCCCTTTGCATCTGCCATAACTAAGTCTCAGTATAATGAAAAAGCTTGATCTGCTCTGGTGTTTGGTGATTGAAACCAAACACAGGGGCATTCACAAAATTGGTTTTGTAAGTGTAATATTCAATTTAAAGATGGATTAAAAAGTATTACATTTTGAACAAATGAAATCGTTCAATCACACATTTTTCTACAATAGCCGAAAACTGTCTGTAGTACTTATTTTATTTGACTGATTTTATGCTTATTAATATAGGTATCCTACAAACTTGTTCTTGATTATTTATTTATTTATTTATTTTTTTTCTAGCCTGGGTTTCGTTTTCAACTGTAAAATATATATGTTAGTTGTTTTGTGACTGATAATGTCCCATAATATTGAATGAGATGTACCAGAGAAAGTGCGGCTGCCATGAAATATTTTTGTGTTATAGATTTGTGAAAGAAATTAAAAGTTGTATTTTCAAATTTCATCACAGAATTTCTTTACTCGTTTAGAGGTCAAATGTAGCTTTTAGCCAACAGTAGCATCTTCAAAAATGCCCCCTATCACAACGGGTCACATTAACCATTTAACCCATTTTAAACAAAATATTTAAGAAGTATATGTTTATAAGCATAAGGGCAATGTCAGTAATTTGCTAGAAGAGCAAAACGTTTAACCTCTAACATGCTTCCATTTTGTTCAGGGGCTGAATGATTACTGGTATTATTTAAACAAAGCCTCAAGTCTCAACTTTACCTGCTAATGCTTGCTGTCCGGGCAGATATCATTCATTTGAACCTTTAGCTTTTGTCTATTTGTTTTGTGCCTCAAATGGTTTCCTTGCTCTGTTCACACTGTAATAGCAAACAGCTCAACTATTTCAGTAAGGCTCAACAGGGAGGATTTGGCAGCTGGTTTATGCGGAGCACAATGGGTAACAACAAAGGAATGGCAGCAGAACGAGCTTTATGTGTACTGTACTGTGGCTGGAAAGAATCGGCCAGTTTTAAAATGACTTGATCTGCCCAGATTGGTTTGTGGCATCTTGCTAAGAAGCAGAAATGTCACCATTTTGTTCAAATTTACAGACTGACTAATGGCTCATTTTAAGTTTTCAGTTACTTACACACACACACAAAGACACACACATACTCTCAGTTATTTCCTCCTTTTTTTTTTTTTTTTTTCTATCTCTCAGACACAGCTCTTGTCCTCATGTGTGCCAGGGCTCACTGGCTGCTTGGGGTTTTCTGTAATTACAGCAGTGAGCGGGGAGCTGTCTTTTGCATGGCAGATGGTCCAGCACCATGCTGCATCAGGTATCCGTGACAACCGCCTCCCTCCTCGCAGTTAACAGCACCATCATGGCTCTTTACAGTGACCAAATGTCATTGTGGCGTCTGTGGAGACAGACAGAGCAGGGGGTTGAAGGAGAGACAGGAGAACAGAGAGATTGTAATGGGGGTGGATAGAGAAGGAAAAAGAGGTGCTTTTAGGAGCTCCTTTTTTCAAATGCAGAAAGATGGAAGAGAGAAAGTTTTGTAAATACCGCCATTGCTTTCATTTAATTCAGTTTAAAAATGGCTTGCAAATCTTATTCAGTTTATTTATCTTTCTCTTCAGATCAGTTTCATTGAATGACACAATATATGTGGCGTCAGTGCTACAGTGACTCTTGAAGCAAATATGATTAGCTTCTTTTTTTTTTCCTTGTGCATCTGATATGTGATTAACGTCATCAGCTTCGGTCAAGTAATGTATTTTGGATAAATGTTTAAGAGGGCAGGCATTGCAGATATGCAGTCTGTGTCTCGTCAGCGTATCATGAGGCAGTCCACTCAAGTTACCCCACCGGATAATGCTTCTACAGTTATAGATTATACCTGCGTAAAAGTAAAGCTGACTGCAGGTTATTTGACATTTTGTATCAATGGATCCAGCCTGGTTATCATTATGGAAATCATTAAGTTTTCCACCTTGTTCCATGCTCTGACTTCTACTGGTGAATTGGTACAGCTGGACATGAATAAATTAAAATTCCTTGTCATACTTTATTGCAATTAATATGATAATTAAGTGCAGTTAAGCCGTGATATTGGTCTATAAAGAGCAAGGAAAGTGGAGGAAGCACTCTGCTTCTTCGTGAGGTGTGTGCTTCCCTACAGTACCAGAGGGAGGCAGTGACACACCTTGAAGAGGCAGGAGGTGTCTGAGGCATGCTTTCCTCAACATGGAGTCATTTGTTCATTCAATTAATAACTTGTTCACCTGGTTAATGAACCAAATAAGTCAATCTTGTTTTATGCAAAATATCACTTTGTGTTGATAATGTTGGAGCTTCAGTTCCTCGTGGGAAAAATCATTTGAATTGCAGTCATTGTGAAAGGCTTTCATCATTATCGGCATATCTCAGAGGCTACTGCAGCCTGTCCTTCATCAGATATTAAAGTCACAATGAAATGGCATTTTTAAAGTATGTTTTTGTTGTACATGTTTTCAGAAACAGGATATTGGGAGGAGATGACGCACAGAGAAACCACTTGAGAGAAAGTCCAATTAATTTGATGAGGCATTATACAGTATATTTGTGATTCAGATGTTCATGTAAAGATGTTGGAACAATTCAGCAAGTCACTGAATGCACTGTTCAAGTGCATTTTTTAAGATGATTGTTGAGCAGATGGGTTGATGAGCAACACTTTTTTTTTTACTTTATTTTTGTTTCTCTTTCTTGATACCCAATCCCTAAATAAATTATTGAAAAACTTGTATGAGAATGAACCAGATTTTAAATATTGATTTAGATATTGACATATTTAAGAAGGAAAAATACACAGAATAAACAATCAAGTTTTTCTCTTTCTGCCCATTTTATGCCACTAGAGTGTTAGTTTTTGATGCTGAGCATCTGACAAACGTCATCCTCCAGTGCTGTAGTGTTTGCTATATGCAAAGCAAACATGGGTTATTTCTAACTGCATGTTTGTCTTCAGTATTAAATGCGTTAAATGTCATGAAAGAAAACAAAAAGGAAGCCCTTTTCCATTGTCCTATTCATTTTAGAAGATAATACAATTCAGTGCGTGAAATCTTTCTAATTTTTATCATTGCAAGTTTGGCTGAGTGTCCTTTTGCCGGTTCCCATGCCTCTCTGCGATGTCTTAGTTAGCACGTTTACAGCTGCATGCAGATGCAGTGCTGCAGTCTTTCAGGAGGACTTCCCCCTTGATGCCCTCAGGGAATGAACAAGCACTGCAGATTTTTATGCAAATGATTATTAGAATTTAAAAGAGTAAAATGATTACACTAAAATGCCGACTGGTGATATTGTAAGTGCAATAGATTTGACTGATTTAGCTTTAATTCACATCAATGGAACGACAATGTCTATACCACATGAAGCTTATCATCGTTCTCCTCTCCTCTCTTTTACTCACCTGCCACCAACACTGCAAAACTCAGTGCACAATGGTTAACTTTTTAAGAGTTCACACTGTGCTGTCCAATCAATAGTGGGTTTGTGCTGTGGTATAATTTCTTGCACCCTGTCTGATCATAAATGTACCTCTTGATCTGCCACTGCAGCGGGGAATCAATAGCCGTCCAGAAGGCCAGCTGTTAGATTGTATTATTACTTAAATCAGTCAAGTCTGCAGTTCAAAGTTACCGGAGTGGAGGCAGAAGCAACAGTGGAGCTTTTAGTTCATAAAACTAACATGTCTCTGAAACCTGTATATGAAGATATTGATCTTGTACTTTAAAAGCAAAAGGGTTTTCACTCTGTGCTCCAGAATCCACAGCAGTGGTGCTTTTGTGTAAAAGGGTTAGCACCGTGACTGCCTGGTTATAGACAGTAATACAGGGGCTTGAGGTGTTGGTGCATATGTTTAATTGTGGCATTTTTTATCCCTTTAAAAAAGTACGGGTGTTTTCATTCTTTTTTTTAATTTTCTGTTGCTCCCTTAATTTTTTTTTTTATTAAAGGCATATTTTACTCTTTATTTGTTATCCAGCCAAGAGGAGATATTCAGGAAAAACTTGGATGAGTTAGGTCCATTACAGTCCATGCTCTTTTTCCCATCTGTGTCATTGCTGCATTGCACTGTGGGAAATTTATCCCTGTGTCATGTCCAGTACTTGCATCCTAAACTATTGCCCCAGGAAGAGTATGAATTTGGCTTACTGCTGGGCATGTATTACTTTGAATCTCAAATAATGTTAAGCACATAACATGTTAGTATGGACTTACAGGTGCAGTGAATCTGGACAGTATATGAAGATGAAACATTTTAAAAGATGTATCAAGTCTCAGACAAATTCCAAAAGTCAATAGTTATGAGATGCCCGCAGACATTTTGTCAGTAGTCCATTTTTATGGACAACAGGATCCAGAGTTTTACAGGGGGGAGATATGATGGCATACTAATAAAAGTGATCTAAACAGGAAATTAGCCATTTAGTAGTTTAGAAATGAGCAGGGCTTGGAAAACACTTTTAAAATCCACTGGGAGCCAGTGTTGGATATGAGCTCTTGTCCTCCATTAGAGTTCAGTGTCTTGCTTTGACATTTCGCTTGTGTTCCATATTCACCAGGATGCTCATAACAAGATATTGAAAGTAATTTGATGCTGTTTTACTCCCCATAGTTCATTTTTAATTCTGACAATAAGTGCCTTGTAGTGATAGCATTGGACAGATCTATTTCACTGTTCCTTATTTGTTTAATAAATTGTATTTTATTTTTTACAAGCAAGCTGTTATATCTGTAAACTGTCAGAGTACGACTACAGTACATCTACTGGTATGCAGTTTATTGTATTCTGCTTGGCTCTGTTGGTTAGAGGATCAGCGCATTAAAGTGAAATTAATTTGCAACCTTTCATCACTTCTTTCAGACCGACATTTTGGATCATCAATAAATACTTCCTTACATTAACTGCATCCCAAAATATCACAACACAGAGGGGATTTGTATGGCTAAGTTGTGCTGTTTGAACTCCATTTGATGGTCATTTTATGTGTTATGCACGTCGATGTTCACTGTGTTTTCCTGATATGTTTGAAATAGCAGAACTTACCCAGTGCACATGATGGGTTTATCTTTCTTCGTTTGTCGTGTCATCTGTGTAATCTCATAAAAAGCTTGGCATTCAGTTTGCACATTTTACTAGGTCATGTATTTTAATTTAGCACCTTCCCGAAGCAAATCTGCAGCCTGCGACAGTCTATTCAGTTTGCTTAAGAAGTATTTAGATAACACTGATTACTGATTATTTTCGCAGTGAATCAAACATGATTTTAATTTTCACGTGGACATTTTTATTTATTTAGTGTATGAGTTTTGATGAGGTGTGCCTAGTCACTTAGTGTGTTTAAGGTATTTTGTAGATGTTTGGCCAAACACATCTGTTTTGGAGGTCTGGTTAGATTTTGTCCTGCATGTCGGGGACTAAACATTTTCCATAACAATTTTGACATATATCCATACCTATTCTGAGTTGACTAACCAGCCCAGCTCATGACCTCAGCTGTGCTTTGCCCGACTCTCGAGGCTATGTCTCTTGAGTCTTTGTCTCAGACAGCAGTTTTTCGGTCTCCTGCAAGCTCCCATCTAATCCACCAGTCATCCGAGTCCAGACCCTCATCTCACCAAGGTCGGGATGAAAGAGCGTCTCACCGGAGCCTAGTTCCGTCTGTGCATGGCAGGAGAAAAGGGAGAAGGCCTTAGTATGAAATGTCAGTGCTTTTCCTGTGAAGCTAGACTCATCAAAGGAGGATTAGTGTCGGACTGATGGCCTCACTGGATGAGCTACCTGTGATGGGGTAATCTGATGCATCAGAACAGATATGAGACTTGGATGAGAAGCATAGAGAAAGTATACCCTCTCACAAATGCAAGCACACATGTAAAAACACATAGGTGTGGATCGTTTCTCTGGCACATGTAGTGGCAAGCAGAATTTTGGCTGAAAGAATTATTCTTTTAAAGGACGTTAATATCTCTCTGGCTTATTAAGCTTGTAAATGTATAAATGAGCCATAAATGTACACAAACAAATGGTAAAAGTCTACACTGTGGCACTTATTGCTTCTGAAATGTGCAAAAATATTTCCATATCTGGGTGACAGGGCACTTCTGTGTTTGTCAACTCCCCATGAACATAAAAATGAACAAAAGTAAAAAACAGTTATGTTTAGATGGCTTGTTGATGGATTAAGTTCTGAGACTTGCTTCGCTTTGAAGTGCTAACCCAGAAAGATCATTGTTTTTGTCTCTGGTTCTAATTTTTGGCCGACACTACTGGAAGGATTCAGAGACGAAATCTGCTCTTTGTTTTCATGGTGATGCCATGTGCTCACTCTGGAGTGATGTCTGAGCCATTTTGTAATGGAGAATTTGCAGTTGCGTCATCTTCCCAGAAAGATCAAAGTTTGTTTTTCAAATACAATTTAAAATTCTCAAATGACCTGCCACCAGAGTGTCACTTGGATAAGATTGATTACACACTGATACTGCAGATAGGGTGATTCATGTTAAGGGGAAATTTCAGTAGCATCTGCCTGGGCCAAGTGCAAGATGATGACTTCACAATGCAGGGTGGGTGATATCTGCCTAAATGTTTTTTTTGAAGGTACTATAACTTTTTTTGAGTGCTTTCAGTCGTGCAGAAAGAGTAGGTGTCGTTTCTTTTAATCTAAAGTTGAAGATCTGATGAAGGATGACAGGATTCAGTGTGTTCATTTTTGTCCACCTGCTTCTCTTTTCTTTATTCTAAAAAAAAACACTTCTCAGCACTGCCTTGGGACTAATGGGAGGACCTGCACACCCTTTATTCGTTGGAGCTAAATCAACCGTTTTGCAACAAATAAACTGCAACACAAATAGCAACATCATTCTTAATTTGGAAAACCGACAGGGCAAGAAATGAGAACAATATGAAGGCCCAGCATTGTGCTCTTCATTATAGTGTCTGTCCTCCACACATGACAAAGCAGATTGGGATTGTGGCATTGACAGGCTGTGGACAATTACAAGTGATGTATTTATGGATTTACAGTGTGATCCAATATGAAATATAGCTGCTGTCAGTGCTAAAAACTTACCATATAGAGCTGCTTTATCAGAACTCGACTTAGTTTATATTGTGTTAGGGAAACCACAGTCAATGCTAAGAAATGAAACAAAGTCACTGAGAATTTATTTATAGAGGAGTGATTTATTTTTATTAGCCCTTTCTGGTTTTGCTTGTGTTATTTTTTTCTCCTGATTTATTGACACAATCTGAATATGGTCTTTGTGAAAAGCAAATTTTGGCCTCAACGAGGCAGACGCGGATGTGTGGAATGTGGTGTCTTTGATCAACGCTTCCTGTTTTGTGAAATGTGAAAAGAAAATTGCGGAAAAGAAAACTTTTCAAGCTGAATAACAGAAACCGAACCCTGCCCTCAGCAACCTCAGGAAGGCACAGCGCGTCTGTCAAAGTTTTCAGTTCTCCACGATGGAAGCAGTGGAAAGTGTGAAGGATCATTTTTTTCTTTTTAGCCTTCATGAAATTTACAAAAAGGTGTAAGTACTGTGTTTATCCTATTTAATGCAAGGTGTTAGATGTATTGCAGGTTAGTTTATGGCATACATTGTGACCAAGCTCTTAAACTAATGGCCATTAGAGCAACTGCAATTATTTAGCCTCTGAGTTTGGCACTTAGCTACAAAGAGCACATACAGTTTTGTAATTCATCTAGAAATATCAACGAGTGTTTTAAACCATCTCCTGAAACTAATGTTAACTTTATTTTATTCATTTATTTTTCTTATTCCTTTATTAAACCAGGAAAAGCCTCATTAAGATTAAAAATCTCTTTTTCAGGAGTGTCCTGGCCAAGACAGCAGCACAGAGATAAAAATGTACAGACAGACAGATCAACACACGCAAACTGACTGATAATCAGACAGAACATCTACAAACAGATGTATCAATTCTCCAAGTCATCCAGCATTTTTTTTAAATGGGAGCATGTCATGAAGTTTCAGGTCTTTTTGTGGTTCGTTCCAGGCAAAGGGAGCAGCATACATAAAAGCTTTTTTTTTTCACGTCTCAGTTCGTACCCTTGGAACTGAAAAAAATGAAAAAAAAATCCTGTGAACGAAGACTATAAGGCCCTGAACTCTTCAGATGGAGGAAGTACGAGAGGTAAGATGGAAGTAGACCAAGAACAGCCTTGTAAACAAGAATATGCCAATGTCTTAGCCTACGTATTGACAAGGAGCACCATCCAAAACGATTGTATATTAAACAGTGGGTACAGTTCTTAAGGATACAGGGTTGACATTTTCTGTCTGAAAACCTTTGTTTACCCCCATCCACAGAAGTTGTTCATTTTCTACACTTATCTTAATAAACTCAAATCAAATGCTTGTCATTTTCAAAAGTAAGTATTCTTTAAGAGACAGTCAGTTGAAACAGTGTGCAGTTGAATAAAAGGTGTTGACAGGCACAGGCGCTGGATATCGAGTGGATTTCCAGAGACTTACGATAACATTGTGAAGTCAGTTTCTGGTGTTTCACATCTGGGTTTGATTTTCTTTTATCGTGTGTATATGTCAAAATTAACAAAAGTGTCAAAACTCTTTTTTTTTTTGGGTAAATGACCTTGCCAAGTGGTTGGTTTTTTTCCGTTTACCCTAAAGTCATCCAAGCCAGTTAATGGCAATAACACACGCTTACTTTAAATTGGCCAATTGCCCCAAGGCTTCTGGTTATAGCCCTCCGTTTCAATACTGGAAGATTAATACTCTAAACCATGAAAGATGTGAAAGTGTGATTTTGAAAATATTCAAGATTTCCTTTGGATGGCACAAAACAGGAAGTTTTATGTAAAACGTGTCCAAGAATTGATCTAAAGCTGTAAAAATGTAAAACTGTAAAACGGTTTGTAGTGTTGTACTGTCACGTGATGTTTCTGTGAGCCTTACCTTGAAAACCCGAAGAATTTCTTCTTTTCTCCTGGCTAAAAGCTACTTCTACACAGCTTCTAATGAAAACTTGTGTATCAAGCTTCGTTACACATTCAGCATCTTCTGAAATGAGACACTGATGCGAGCGCTTTCTCAGATGGTCTCAAAGAATGCACAGGCGCCTACAGAATCAGAAATGTTTGCAGAGATCACTGTGGAAATTAGGTAATTCCGTGGTGCTGTTAATGGCAGAGTCTTGATAGAGGATATGTTTAATTTATCCTGTCTGCGTCAAGGTCGACGTGGTAATTACCATAGCGAGGAGAGTTTAAAAAAAGAGAATCCGCTTGCCCAGCGGAGAAGATACAACAAATCACCTGTGCTGTGCAGGGCTGAGAGATTTTAAAAAGGGTGATATAAAGGGTAGCTCAAAGGCAAACAGTTTAGGCATACAGGAAAAGAGCGACTGGTTTATTAGCCAAATCAATTGAGCACTGTGGCTCTTAAAAATAGCTCATACTTACATGCCTGGTTTAGGGGACAGGAAATACATCTAATTCTTTTTCTTAAGGGGCATATCCAACAGTGGTATTTTTTAGTCTAGATTAAGAAGTTAACAAGCTTCATAATGGTACTTGTGCTGCATCCATATATTTATATTTTCCTCTCGTAACAAGTGTTGTGTTTTGCATGAATAAAAGGCAATTAGCAGGATCCCTTCCTGGTTTATTAGTATGGCAAGCACTGCGGGGATGGTCTCAGTTTGCCACCAGGCTCTTGTCACCCTGGCCCTCAATCCCCCTTCTCTACTCTCACCTGAATAGCTGCTCAATTCCTCAGTGTTGTCCCTCTTGATCCCTTTACCACAGCTTTCCCACTTACCATCATCCTCTCCTCATCCTCCTTCCTTTCCTCCAGGCTTGTTACAGACTGTCAGGCTAGCAGCACAGCACACTTGCTGTGTTCACGCCAGTTGGTCAGCTCCGATTGGCATGCACAGTGCGTCTCCAGGACTGACCTGCCTGCCTGTGTTGTTCTCCTATTAAAATTCCTGTGCCAGATCCCCAATGAGGAGAATGTAGCAGGGTCAGCCTGGCTCGCTGGCCTCTCTCCCCTTGCCTGCCTAATGAAGAGGACGCCTGTAGGGTTCATTATTAAAGAACTGCTAATAACAGATGGAGATAGGGGAGTGATGGAGAGGAAGGCAAAGAGTGAGATAGTAATATTGAGACAATGGAGGAGGATCAACAAGCAACAATTAAATGGCAAGTTATTTTTCCACATAGGTATGCTTTTCACTTCCTATTGCCCAGTTGTTCTGCTGCTACAAGACACATTGCACTTGGTTATTATTTATGGATCTGTAGTCCAAAAATATTAGAGATGATGTGTAAAATGTTGGTCCGTCCGTATACCTCTCTGCTGTGCTTCAGCTCTTCCTCCAAAAGGCCCTACCTGCAGAGGGTGCCGTCATGCACGTGCAGGCTAGTAACCATGGCAACTGTTTAAATGGCAGTGATTAACACAGGTTAGAGACTCCAACTGGCTCTTACTGGTTGTTTTCATAATAGATTATCGCAAATTGCACAAAGAGCACTTGGAGGAGCCAGAAGAGCCTGATTTGTCTTTTTGATTTTTACTCTATTTATTTATTTTTTATTTAATTATTTTTTTTGTTGTCTCATTTGTCTTCATTATGAATCACGTTAAGAATATCTTTACAGTTTCATCAAATAAGATAAGAGGTTAAATTAACGTTGCTCAGGTAGCTACCTTATCATTTCAAATGGGAGTAGTTGCTATACAGAAAGAGAAATGTGGCTGAATTTAATCATCATGATCATTCTTCTCATTGAAAGTGTATCCTTAGCTGCTTTCACCTCAAGGAGACTCCATTTACAATATAACCTTAAACAGCATCGTGTCATTGTGGAAGGTGCTCGTTTTTTGTTCTTTTTTGGTCATGATTTGTGTGTGTATGGCCTGTGTTGGTCCATGTCGTATCTGTTTTCTGTGGTGGTTAGTGTTGTTGCCTCACAGCTTGAAGGTTTCTGGTTCAAGTCTCAGCTGGGGCCTTTTTTTGTTCAGTGTTTGCATGTTCTCCCCTAGAAAACGTGGGTTCTCTTGGGGTACTATGGCTTCCTCCTGCAGTCCAAAAACATGCATGCCTCCCTCCACCATGACCCTGAATGGGATTACGTGGTTATGGGAAATTATTGAATAATGGAATTCCATAATACAGTGAAAAGATCCTAGTACTTTGGTGTACCTGCATTCTTCTTTTGTTGTTCAAGAGGCTTTCAGACAGCCAAAGTGCAAAAACAAATTCTGTTCTGGGTCTCTTGAATGCCTCTGGGAGACTATATGTGCTTATCCAGATGTTCTCTACATATTCAAATAGTTACTGTTAAGAGTTCATCTGTGCTTAAAGCCTGCCTCTGAATTAATCTTTCCTATTCTAGTGAAACCATTAATTACTCTGAAATTATCATGTAACTATTCAGCGGACCCATACATTACGGAGAGAAAAATTTCCATATAGACACTTGTTTTTTGAGAGCAATAATAAGAATTCCTTATAGCTGCCTGAAGCACATCTATTCTAAATTAGTCTGTCTGCTGCAAATGCCCCCAGTAAAGGATGCGGGGTATTATACAGGTTATTAAATAGTCCTTAGAGGCCTAACTCCGAACCTACAGAATCTGTGTGTGTTTGTGCACATTCATTTTTGTTCTGTTTTCAGGTTTGGGATATTCATACTTGTATCAGCAGAGCACCCCACCATATGCCTCTCAGGTGTCCTGTCTGTCAACACAAACAAGGCAAAGGTTTAATGCAAATTACCAACCATAAACAGCCGTGCGTAACAACATGAATATGTATCACTGTCTCAGCTGCAGTACCGTTTCTTTGAAGAAAGAGTACCCACCTTAAGCATTGAGAAAGTTCTGAAAAAAAAAACGAAATAAAGAGATGGAATGCAAGTATATATTTCTGTGAAGCGAGTCAAGGATGTTTATATGATTTTCATGCGGCATGACCAGGGCTATTAGTTTCAAGTTGCAGAAGCAAACCATAGGGCCTGTTAAAAAGGAAGTTTGCCAATTAATTAAGTCGGATATAGGATCCAGCTGCACACAAAGCAAAAAGAAACAAAATGGAAAAAGAAATGCATAGAGGAGATGTCTCCATTTTGAAGATTGAAGCATGTTTTATTCAGCTTGCTTCAGCAAGACTGTGTAAAAGAGACTGCTTAGATTAGCATAATTAAGCTTCCTATCAGATCCTATGTCTCTCTGATGTTTACAGTCAGTCATTGATGGAATGACAACCAGCAGCAAAGACTCATGAATGCTGCTATAAGCACTTTCAAGACAAGGAAATGACTGAAAATCCAAGTTCTATCCCCCTGTGTAGATAGCTGCTTCTATTGTCATAACAGAGAAAAAAATGTTAAAACAGTCCTATTATCCACTGTAAAAAAATAAGAAGCCTGTTCAAATAAACCTTCTGTAATCATTAGAAGGAGAGAGCCTGTGTTTTCTCACTCCAAGCCTCTAATCTAGGTCACAATTGGATAGCTCATCCCTGTGCAGAAAGTAAATCCACTCAATGATCGTAGAAGGCCTTATCCTGGTGTTTACAACAGGGCTGGGTCGATATCCGTGGGAGGCGTTCAAATAAACAAACCATAAATGCCTGGCCTCGAGATTATGGCTGTAACAATGATTAATTTTAACAACCTGAGCTAATTGCCTTCGAAACTTTAGTTAACAGCAAATATGATCTAGTCCCGGGGGCTTTTCTCTTTTGTAATGAGGAATAATGAGCAATGGAATTACTACTGGCACAGGTTTTCTTCTTCGTCAGAGATTTGTGGAGAACACAGAGGCCAGCAGAGTGTATGTCCAGGAAACAAAAGATGGACTGTATCTGTCTGCGCTGCTGTCTGTCTGGAAGGAAATGAGCGAGGAAGGAAGGAATAGAGACTTGTGTTTGGCCCGAAATCAAATCTGGACCTCTTGATGAATGCGAGGGAGTTAGCCTTTTGTATCAGCCTTGTTGCTTTACTGCTCTTCAATGCTTGCAGTCGCTGTATCGCATCTTATCGTCTTAAGAAGCATCCACATGAAGCCTCATCATTCTTGTCTTTGTTATGATAAAGTTATTTTCCTCTCCTCCCTCTTCCTCCCTAAACTCTTATTCCTCATCTTTTGTGTCTACTGACCTGCTCTGTCTGTCCTATTTCTTCACCTCGTTCCCTGAGCCTGTGCACACAGAAGTTCATAACACCAGTACAGCTGTAGAAGGCTGCTTGGCCTCGAGCAGTGTCTGTGATTCGCCTTCAATCTTGGCTGTGCACTGTAACACTACCTGAGGCTGGAGATGAGACCTCTCCACAGGTGGCAGAACTTTAACGCCCTCTGTTATCTACACTATCTCTCCCCTAGTGAGGTGAGGAGTAGCAGGGACAGACGGAGGACTGGCCTCATTCCTTTTAGCTTTACTCAGACAGAGAGATGTGCACATCAAGTGCGTGGTTATGTAGAGGATGAGACCTTCAACACATACAGACAGCACATAGCATTTTCTGCTATCATGACAACTCAACACACTGTGAAAAGCGATTCGATCAATCTGAAATGCTTGTCTCTTTGTGTCTCTCTCAACTGTATATGTAATACCATGAGAACAGAATAGAGGCTTTGTTCGTCCCACTCCCTTTCTGTACTATATGCTCTTTTCCTGTTGTTTGTAGGAGGAATGCACAGTGTTGGTATGACCAGTTTCGACTTGTAGCATATTTATATCATTATCGCATTCCTCCTTCACCAACGTGCAAAAAGAACCGGACCTTTAACATAATCATTCTAACCCACACAGTATCCGACACGGCACAAGCTTATTCATATCATCTGCCTGCAGTCGATTGTCACCTTGGAAGAGTCAGTAGATGTAGGAAAACCTGTGAAATGTGTGATACAATTTAGTTGGAGTCGTCTTTCTAGACTTCCCCAATTCCTAATTTCAATCAATGTGCTGTAGTCATCTACTTTATTAGAGGTTCATCTCAAGATATGAAGGTTGGAGCTCTTTATTAGTTCTTTCAAGTGTTTTCAGGAGCCCCTTTAAATTGTGAGCCTCAAGTTAACCACAAGTTTAATGGGGACAGGCACTGGTAATATCTTAACATGTCTGTACTCTACACCGTGTGTGACAGTATCTTTCCTGCTCATCCTTATTTCAACAGAAACCCAGTACACTAGGTAAAAAAGGACAGAAGGCGACACCTTGTTCCAGTAAGTGCAGTTTGATGTCCATCATGGTAACACGTGCCAAGGGCCAAAATCAGCTACATTTTGTTTTTTATAGATAGATAAAGTTGGGTCAATTGCCAGGTGGCTTGTAGATCATTCTAGTGGTGTCCAACGGTATCTTTCTACTATTTGATGCTCTCTATGCTTGTATTTACAAAGTTGTAAATCTATGTAAAATAACCTCAGATGCTAAAGATAAGTTTGCATACTTACAACTGGAGGTAAATCTCAGTGCGTAAAGACCAAGGCCAGAAACCACAGCTGGATGTGTGTGACCTTCAATCCCTCAAGCGGCATTACATGAGAAACCGTCATGCCACTGTGTTCATTACTTCCACATGGGCTCTGTAGTACCTTGGAAAACCATTATCACTCAACACAGTCTGCTCCTTCATATGGAAAAGTAACCTGAAACTTTATTATGCAAGAAAAAGGCCATATATCAACTGGACACGAGCTCCATTTAAATGGACAGAAAGACAGTGGACACGTTTTCTGTGGTCAGATGAGGAAATGTTTCAGGTACTTTTGGGAAAATTCATCAGGTTCAACATGCCAAAGATGTAAGAG
This sequence comes from Leuresthes tenuis, assembly GCF_036924035.1. Taxonomy (NCBI): domain Eukaryota; kingdom Metazoa; phylum Chordata; class Actinopteri; order Atheriniformes; family Atherinopsidae; genus Leuresthes; species Leuresthes tenuis. The sequence continues at coordinate 9,312,580 of NW_027325372.1, read as the reverse complement.
ACCATCCAAGGCTTGTGTATGTAATGATTTTGGGGTGCATCAGTGTCCATGGCATGGGTGGCTTACATACATTTGAAAGTATCATTGATGAAAATCTGCCATCAAGGAGATGTCTTTTCCACGGACAGCTGACGTCTTGCATCAACTAAGAATTGACACAGATTCTTTTTCTCAGCAGCAGATTCTGCAACAATTAGTATCATCCATTCTTAAACAAGTAAAAAGTGTCATTTAAAAGGAGGGTGATGTAACATGATGGTAAACATTCATCTCTGCCAACTGTGAGGGTGTTCCTGGCATGATTTTCAAGATTTGTTTATATTTTCTAAACACAATGGAGATAGTTAGTATGAAAGAATAGTTTCCTTTGCAATTCAAGTTTTGAGGGGCAATTTTTTTTTCTAAATGCAGTTCCCCATGAATTTGCAAAATAAGAAGTCCTGGAGTGTTCAGCACTGAATTAGTGTTTGAGTTTTAAATTACATCATTACACATGTGCTAATTTACCAGATTTGGTAAAATATGATAGACATTTAACCAAAGTGGCCATTTATGACTACTTGAATAACCATGATGCATCACTGTCTCATTAAAAAACTTATTAAAGAGAACTGTTACTTCAAAAGAAAAGCAATAAAGAAAGATTATTATTTCACCTCCAAAGAGTTGCAGGCAGTATAAATGTGTGTTGCCATGAAACGTGTAAGTGATTTGATCCCATCTTCTTCTCCACAAAGCCATTCACTAAATGAACATTGTTAGGTCATATTGTGCACTCTGTTTATCTCTTTTTTTTGCTCCTTGCTTTTCCTCAACATTTGGTCATGAACATCTTTGTCTTGAGAAGAACGCAGAGAACCTCTCTTGAATTATAACTCTCATTTTCCTCCTCTTGAGCAAGCAAACTCAAGTCAATATATTCTTCCTCCCAACTTCAGCCATGTCAACCTTGAAATGCTTATTATTACCACTGATTGTCTCAAGTTATTACTTCTCTGGATTCAATAATGTTCTGTTCAGATTTTTCATCTTCTAAGTTCACCAGTTCAGAAGCAGGTTTTTAGCACATTATTGTAAACAGTTGACACAGTAATATTTCTTTTTAATACTTTGTACGGGACTATTCAGACTGGACCTTTTCTTTTAATCTGTGAAGCTCTGATAGTTGTGCATAGTGCAATCAGGAAAACTACACTGGATTCTTTTGGTAATCATCTAACTTTGCATGTTCTAGAAAAATATTTTGTGCGTAGGAACCCTACACTTAACCCTTTCCTGTTTATGTTTAACCTTAACCTTTACCTGCGTTTATGTGTTTATGATGGATGCCTCACGTTACCTGCTTAAGTATCCCTGAGTGGAATACTCTGTTTGCCTTTGTGAGTGTGAGGTTAAAAAGCAGAGATTTTATTTGCCTTAGCTCTAACTTGGATGTTTTACCCCATTATTAGCAAGCTTTGGTCATAAGATCTCATTAGGACCGTTTCTGATGATAACACACGCACACACACACACACACACCGCACACACACACACCACACGCACAAAGGTATAAAGTAAGATGTACCATGTAGGAAGATGGCAGATGTTTGGGCAAAGCTCCTTTCAAGTTTGGCAAATTACCAACAGAGATGAAAATAGTTCTGGGAAACAATGAATCCAGCTTCTATAATCTGAGTTTAAACATGAAAACATAGATTTTGATCTTTGGCATGTATTAACACCCCCAAAAAGAAGATACTGACTATATGTTTACTAAAATAGAGTATAATGAAAAATATTAAATCTTCAAGCACATCGAGATAATTACTTTTAACTGACTGGTCTGCATTGTTATCTTCATTGGCTGTTGTCAGATTATATATTCCTGAAAAAAAAAATAAAACTGACATCCGCCATGTCACCCATCTGCCCCCGAGGGCTTTAAACATGCTGTGTATGGAATGGGCGGTAGTCTTTCTGAGGCCTATGGGAGGAAACAGGAGCACATTAAAAGTGCTGATGAATCCAATCAGGCTGTTCACAGGCATCCAACACAGATATGCTGGTGCACTAAGCAGTGCTACTCAAGGGCTTAATTAGAGGGATGCTAGTGTATTGTTTGTTTTCAGGCATTAGTAAAGTCTGTATGTCCTGATAATGGAATTGGCTGGGAAATGGAATTGTTTGGCCCTGCCTTCATGCTGCTAGGCTTGATACTGCTTGTCAACACCATTGTTTCCTAACCCTCCTGTGGAGTCCCTATCGATGTCAATGATAGAAGACTGCTCTGCAGCAACCAGCCAACTTCTCAGCCAGAGCACTCGGGTTTGACTGTAAGCTAACAAGGCCCTCCATGCTGGAGAGTCTTACATATTCTCAACTAATTTCTGTCTCTAATAAGCATCTACGATCATCAAGTCATTGTATATACTGTAGCAGTTTTATTTTTTCTGTTTCACACTGTGCTGGAGGGCGTTATATTAAGGTCACATACCTTGCTCTAGTAACCTTTCCCTCCCTTGAAAAGCTGATCTGCGAGCTGATATAGCATGTAGTAGGACGTTTGACCTTCATGGGCAAATTCTGCTACATATGTGACAGCAGCAAAGTCTTTTAAACACTTAAAAGTAATGAACTACAATAAAACTACCTCCAAACACTGTGACGTCAGTAATAAATATAAAAGTAAAATTCTCATCCTTTTGATGGAAAATAAAAGGTAGAAGTTTGGCAAAAGTAACATTTTAGGCAGAGCTGACCTATTGGATTGCAAGAGATTTCACAGTTTTCCTGAATAAAGTGGCCTATAAGTTGAAGTATCATAAGCTGTTTTCATACAGGAACATTGGAGATGTTCAGAAGAATGCGTGGACAGTTTGGTCTGTTTTTTTTCCATTGCTTATCACACATGTACTTTGCAGAAGGAGATTTTCTCCTGCGGCTGCGCTCTTACAGCTAGAAACACAAGGGCTGGGGTATCCTGTCTAGGATGCTCAGGAGACGAGATGTGACGCAAATAGAATACTGTGGAAATCACTATGTTTATTTACATGCCAGAAATGTTAAATGAGGCTCCCTCACGACCATTTTCTATCTTTATACCAATGCCTTGTGTATCTGAACAGACCCAGTAACAAGGGATGACTTAAAAGACAACATTTAGGTCCTCAGAAAAAGAGTCTGTACCAACAGCTGTTTGTTTGACAGCATGAATACATGCTCATTTGCAGTTAATGCTCCAGAATATTTGCTGCCATGTTTGAACTTTTTCTCCTGCATTGATCTTTCAGAGATTTTGATAGGGAACTGGGTGGAAACGGTCTGCCAGAAGTCCAGAGCGAATTCTGCAGACATTTCTCTTTCACACGTGCCACTCCTCTGGAAATACTCGGGAACATTTCAGTACTGCGATGTGCATGGGTGTGAAAGGTTATACAGAGACAGAAGATGTTTAAGTCCACGTGGTACTAAAACCTGCCTATGAAATAAAACCACTAAATGCACTATTAATGCCAGTGGATAGAACAACAAATGATTTTCTGGAAAATGCACATTCAAAAAATGGTTAATAAATATAAACGATTTTACCGTAAACTGTAAATGATTGAGTGGAGCTCATTCATGAAAGATTTAAATTTCCACTGCACCAATCACAAATCTTGATTCTGAGTAAATAACTTTATAAATAAATAACTAAGTATTTTCTGTATTTTCATTTAATTACACAGCAGCACCAGTCTACGGCAGGTTAGCTAGGACTTCAACCAGTCCAGCCCTTCCTCCCTATACGGAAAGAAGTGAAGCTTAGGAATTCTTTCTGAGGGCAAGGCAGGAATTCAATCAGTCAGACTATAGGGCAAGGAAACTGGGCATCCGACACAGTTATGCTTCAGCACTTTTCAATTTGTGCTTGGCCTGCCTCAGCCCCTAGCCTGTAGCGCATCGTTAATGAAAGTCACATTAAGCACCCCTGTCGTCCTTAGTCTTCCTGCTCAGCCAGTAGGAGGTTTCATTGCAGAACGGGAGGCTAATATTTCTAGCTGTGTCCATTATAGCTGTCCTGCTCTTCAACTTCTGGATACCTGCTGCTCCTATTAAAATATAATGTCCCACAGCTGCTGTGGAAATCCCGGAAACCTTAGGAAATTCAGAGGACACTGGAAAGGATCATCCCTTGTTGTTATTATTGGTGTCATTTGAACATGCTCTTGATCATTTATTTAGATGCAATTTTAGAGATAAAAACAACCTGCTGCCCTTTTTCTTGTCCTTTTGCCATTATAATCTAACGTGATTAATGGTGTTTATGCTGTTAAAATGATCGCTTAGGCACTTCCTTGTGCGTATTGAAGGTACAGATTCCCAAGTTCATGCAATAGAAATTTAGAGGGATATTTAATGTCCCAAGTGCCAAATGTAGTATTCAAGAGGAGCTTCATACTGCAGATCTGCCCATGTGAGCCTATGTATTTCTGACAAATGGCCTTTCAGTGGACATATACTGTACTGATATAGACTCATGCTGTGTTTAGGTGACTTGAGTTGTAGAGCAGAAAGTACTCACTACTTATGTGTATGCAGCTTCTATGTGTGTCTGAACTGTCTTTTCACGCAGGCACTGCTGACCTGTCAAGAAGAAGTAAAGGGGGAAAACATTTTGTTGGTCTAGTTTTGGTTTCAAAATACCAAACTTTGTGAGGACCCGAGAGAAACGCACTGTTTCTTACTCTAAGGCTGTTTCTTTGGCCCGCGCACATATCAAAAAGCTTGCTCATCGTATCCGTGTCACATGTCATTATCAGTTAATGTTTGATGTATTTTGACGCCTCACTGTGTCATGTCTGTTTTTCTCACGCTGGCAGGATTTTGGCAGCGTGAGTTCTGTTTTTGGATCTCATTTTAGTGTCTTCTTGTTCTCTGCGTGTGTTGTCGATATCATGTTACCTCTCTTTGTCTGCATTGCCTTACTCAAGCTGTCAAAAGAAATCACATTCATTTATCTGCCTGAGAGACAGGATGCGGTTTAAAAGCTCTGAGTGTGCATCGTGGTCCAGTTTGAATGATAAGGCAGTGGTTGAAATGCTCAGACACATTAATGCCTACTGTACTTCCCTGTATGTTAAATGAGTAATTAAATTCAGACTGGCAGCAGACTGCTGCACTGTTGAACAGCTTTAGATGCTGTATGAGAGAGGGTGTGGAGCATGTGGAAATTGTGATCCTCGATCTGCAGTTTCCTGCATGGCCTCTCTCAGCCCCAGAGGACACATGCTGCAGTAGGAGGATTTGTGTTGTGCAATGCAGTGAAATGCATCTTGCCACTGGAAGACTTTGACCGCTAAATATAAACTAAAACCTGAATGATGCTTTCATTAGATCCTTTGAACTGAAGGAAGACTTGTGGTGTGGATTCGATAGCTTTTGCTGTTTTTTTTGTTTGTGTGTTTTTTCTTTCTTTTTCCGGCAGATTTACTTAGAATGATTGCCCAAAGTAGCATAAATCATGAAGTTTCTCCACCGGTTTTCTGATTCATTGTTAGTTTGTGCATTTGCTTAATGTTTGGGAACACTGTGTTGTGCACCAAATCATTTGGTCCATGAAAAGTGATGGCAGAAGCAGTAAGTGATGTTCAATAATTGAGGCATTATGCACTGAGTTGAAACTAGCATATGACTGAATTAGTATTTGTCCAGTTCAAGTAGAAATAGATAAAAATATTTTACAAGTACACTAATAGTAAACTTTTCTCAGTGGACTCCAATGTTTTTGTACATTTAATCAAGAAAATGTAAAGTGGTGAGTGACTTACAACTATGTCTTAATAAATCTTGGAGCACTTGGTGCTCTGTCAGCGGTGAGTTTGTTGCAGTTTGTACAATATCTTTGGCATGTGAGTGTGGCAGAAGGCAGAAGGCAGAACAACACTCGCTACAGAGAATCATCACCGAGCAGAAAATGTTACTTTGCATTCCACATCTGCAGAGCAGGCACATAAGTGCTTGCACTTGATTAATGTAATTGATTACAGTCTGCTCACAAATTCAAGTACCGCAGCTACATATTGGTGCTTTTTGGACATTTAACTGCATCTTTTTATAACTCTTTAGTTGGATAGTGCCTGTGTTAAAAGGGGATCAGAGACCTTGGTGCTTTGATTGACTGTTTTAATCTGGAGACCCAAAGTTCAGTTTTCCACAAGCATATTTGTTCAAGTTTGAGTATCTTTTATCATATTTTCTGTTCTTTTCTTTTTCATTATCACTTTATTTCCACCATGACTACAACCTGTTCTCACAGTCAACTCATCACATACTGATGTGGAGCCTGCTGTATCAATCTTAAACTTAATGGGTACCTCCTAAGTGTCACTGTTGGACATGCAAGGTATTTTGAGGTTGTAATGTAACAGCCATGGCACGTGTCACCATGGAAACATGGAAAATGTGGGCAATGTTTGCAATAAAATCTTTTGTATTTCAACACCCAACCAGGATGCTTTACAAACCTTATAACCAAGTACTTTTTTTTAACCTAACCATAACCAGCTATTTTAATACCTCTGGTAGTTGTATGCAACAATTGTACAGTTGAGTGAAACAATTAAAAGTTTAATTTTATTTATGTTGCGCCAAATTACGGAAATGTAATTTCAAGGCACTTCAAAGATACAATTCAAGTCAAGCCAATTAGAATCCAATTAATTGTAATACAGTCTTAATCCAATCAAATCCAATTAATGAAATTCCAATTTAGTCCCACTGGAGAAATAGGATAAAGACAGAAATTTGATATATGATAAAGACAATAAGTGAAAAATAGCGTTGTAAAGGTTGAACTCATTCACGAGTTTCTGCCCGCCTTACGCGGTCCATGTTAATTGCTGATGATTTAGATGATGTTTTAGCATTCGCTCTGAACTGGCCGTGTTCAACTGTAGAGCCCCATGAGCAGAGAGATGCTGACAAAGCGACAGTATGTGACGAGTTTGGAATGAGAATGTGTTGACAGGTAGAGCACCCAACCCCCCCCCCCCAAAAAAACAGGCCAAAACAAAAAGAAGACATTTCCTGACAATTGATGGTGCATCACTATCACAGGGCAGTTCTTCTAAACCAGTGACAGTACTGCTGTTTAGCTCTCAGCGGGGGCCAAGAGCCACCGTTCAGACATGTCCTTGTGTCAGCGGTCCAGAGAGAAGCTGGAATGTGGTCATGACTCTACACGTGTACCCTGTTATGCTCCACTGGGGTGCAGAGTGGCAGGATTGCTCTGTTTTTCACTGCAGTCCTCTTTGCTGCCTTCTTTCATACTTTCATACATCGAATAAGTGAGATGGAGAGATAGTGGAGCCAGAGATGGAGCATGAGATATGACACATTGTGAAATAATTTTGTATTCTAAAGGTGTTCATTGACCTTGTTCCTAATGTTCAGTTTTTTCTTTTGATTATAAATGCCACTAAAGGGGGTGCAAACACTTGACTAAAGTGGTTTGATCCTCAAATTGAGGAATACATCAATTCACGCTAAACTCATTTATTAACAACTCTACTGTGTTTTGTTTAGATATTGCAAAGCATTAAGTTCATGGGTAAAAAGTTTGCCCTTTTCATGTCCTTTGCAAAACTTTCAGGTCTATGTGTCTCAAATGTTTTCTCTGCCCTCACCTTAAGGCCACTCACTGTACCGCGTAGAACAAGAAGTGGATATTGATGGTTTATAATGTGTCCCTTTGCTAAAGAGTCGCCATGATTAGAAAAGATAATTCAACCCTTAACAGAATAAAGTATTTGGCCTTCCTTTTGTTCAGCTGGTAATTGTCTGTCTTTTTTCTTTTTCTTTCCATGGGAATCAAAACCAAGCCCAAGGTTTAAAAAGAATCTGTGTTCATAACGGCTTCTCACAGCAGTACATCCACAGCGTTTCAGTTAGTCATATTGCACAGGGCGGCCTCATATGGGAAACTGTGCGCTCACCTCAAAACTATACAGTTTTCATCCGAGCAGAGAAGGAGGACTTTATTCAATTTAAAGAAAAATGATAACATCATGTGGAGACTGTGTGCAGAGAAAATAGACTTTTATCAAGAACTGTTGTTATTGGAGACCTGCACTGTTCGCTGACTTGGTTGCAACTTGGTTTGTTGTCTTGTGCTCTTGTCTTAATTCTTCGTTTCCAGCCTCCGCAGGGACCTGGAGGAGGACTGATTTCAAATCAGTGTGGAGAACAGAGTAACTGTATGGGGGAGCTTTTGACCCTGAGCCTTTGTTCCCGTTTGCATATATTTTTTTTTGTTTTAGTCTGTGTGAGGTTTATGGTGTGTGTTCAGCATCCTGTGAAAGTATGACAGTTGCCCCTCACATTATATTCCTCCAAAACACATCCCTCAAGAGCTGGTTTGCAGCCTCTCATGTATGAGCCACAAACGTAAACAGCTTTTTTCTTTGTGCCCGTACTTTAAAACTGTACAATTCATGATGCCTGACAGATTTGTATGTTTGAAGGTAGTATCGGTTTTCTTCGAGGTGGTAGATGGAACAGGCCTAGAAATGGTTGCGACAGCAGTAAGCAGCTGGGGCCCATGTCAGCCTGAGAGGTACTGCAGGAGCCAAGGCCCATTTGGAGAGAACACAGAGCCAAGGACACTGCACATGATGGGGTGGAGGAGAAAGGAAAATACAAGTAGGACCCTGCTCGCCGTCCTTCTCACAGGACATTTAGAAAAGTGTTTGTTTGTTTGTTCCTTTTTCGATGTGGCAATCATCCAGCAAGGCACTCAGACACAAACAGAGAGGGAGTCTGACTTCACCCCTGACAGACAGATAAGAGTCTGTCTTGGAAGACTCTACGTCACCTCAAAGCCACGCTCATCTCATCTCATCTTACTTCCCTGCTCTTTCCAACCTCTAACTTTGAGCTGTTGGGACCGGTTCAGTGAAAGAAACATGGCCACACTACACGGCTACTTTGCATCGCCATAAACAGAGGAAGATACTGCACTGTTGGATGATGGGCTAGCTACTGTTTTGGACATTTACCGAAAACTAAAACGCTAATGTGTTATAAGGTTAATTATCATTAGAAACGATTAGCAGTTTGAAGTGCAACCCCAATTCCAAAAACTCAGAATGTTGTGTGTAAAATTCAGAAAGCATTGGAAGCTAATCTCATAAACCAATGTTTTACTTTCAAAAGAAAAAAAAATTAAAGTGCTGAAAGAGAGACATTTTACTATGTCGTAAAACAATATGAGCTCATTTTGGATTTGATGACAGCAACAAGTCTCAAAAGGGTCGGGACAGCACTTCTTTTAACTGCAGTCTGTAAACATCTGAGGACAGTTTCTGGACCTTTGGGAGAGGAATGTTGTCCCATTCTTGTCTGATGCAGGATTCAAGCTGCTCAACGGTCCTTGATGTTCTTCATCGTTGCATTTAAATATGCACCAAATGTTTTCAATTTAAAAATGCAGTCTCACTTGTCTCAAAATGCCTCAATGCCTCACTTTCAACATTTGATATGTATTCTGTGTTCCACTGTGAATAAGTTATTGGTTTATGAGATTTATGAATCATTGCATTCTGGATATTTGTAGCATTACAACTTTCTTATAGTTCACTTGTGGCTCACAGAACTTTACAACAACAAGAAAAAAAATGCAAGTTTGTGTCTGTGAACAACAACAAAAAAAAACTGCTAAAAGTTTTTTTTTTCATTTAGTCAGTTATGTTTTGCAATCTTACCTCTGCTCACTTAGTGGTTATTTGTGGATATTTTTTGCATTTTATAGGTGTTGTTTTAGTGGCACAGAGCTCGATGCAGCTCTCGGGATTAAGTGTACTGGAATCGGAGGCCTCGGGCAATCAGAATCATCCATCATCCCTACAGTTTATAAGTTGATGGAAGGAGAGAGAGAGGTGGACAGCCATACAGAGACCGAAAGACAGAAAGACAAAAGGGGACATTGATAGAGCGAGGCGAGCAGACAGAGTGACGGAGCCAGAGAGGTGGGTGTATAAAAGGCATACATAAGAAAAGGACTGAAATGTCAGTGTGAAAGCATTTGTCTGGAGGTGTGATTCATTCAGATGCATCTCAGCTGTCCCAGTGGGTAAACAGCTGTATTCACGGTTCATCTACAGACATTATCAGCCTCTCTTATTCTGTTAACACGGTGAAGTACTGTTCAGTAGATCGTCATTTGATCCAAATCATGCATCTAGTATTTTACAGTGTTTTACATTTATTAGTTTATCTTTGTGCGATTAAAGGAGGAAATGTAAACACTGACATAAACCTTAAATTTCCTGTATTTACCTTTATATGGTCCAACATATGACGACAGTTACAGTAATTCTAACTTTTGATCTTTGTTATTTAATCCTTCATTCCTTATGTACAGATCCGTCACAATTTTAAAACATCTCACTAATTAAGCGTATGATATTGCTAACTTTTGGTTTTGGGTCCTGATATTCACATGGCATTCCCATCAGATAGCAGGTTAATGCACTCTGCTACACGGACCATGAAAAAACGCATTCACCCATCACCAATCAAATCAGGAAGTAAAGAAAGATAAATAAATAAGAATGGGTGAATAGATGCTTGTACGGAAGTGTACAAAAGACATACAGACATTTCTGATGTGATATTCCGATTTGCAGGACCTGATTTGTCTTTTTATTATTCGATGGTATATCACTACATTAAATCTAAGCACGAAAACAATCAGTTTAGGGTAGGAAGGATAGTGGTCATGTTGTTAAGATGAGCTAAGAAGTGTGGCCATACTAAAACCATATTAAAAGTCAGAGGTTTGGCCGGTGAATCTACTACCCAGATGTCCTTCCTACACACCTGTGCTAAGACCTGTGGTAATAGTAACTACCACCTTCGCTTGTCATTCCTACAACCACAGTAGAGCAGTGCCACTTTAACTTGAAGATGTGTTGTTTTGGATGGCTTACTCAAATAATAAGGACAGTCTGTTTTTTTGCACATCACAGTTATTGCTCTCTATTGATAATGGTAGACCACGATAAACTTGATAGTGAGTGCTCTTGTATCTGCTAGAATACTGTACTAAATTTCACAAGCACCCAAAATCTCCTCTTGCCCAGTTAAACACAAGAATTAATAGAACATTGCCTATTTAGGTTTCCTTGTTGAAGCTTGGTGACTAAAATTAAAAAAACCCACAAAAACATCTACTTAGATGGCTACTTTGCTGCAGTTTACAATAGTGTGAAATTGAGTAAAGACAAAAGGAAAAAAAGACCCAGTGAACTGTCAACAATCTCTAATCCATCCTTCCACCAGTACTTCTATGTAAATATTTGTCTGGCCTCTGTAGAGAAGGGATGAATGCTATTTCTTCTTGTTTGCAAAAGCATAGTGGGAACCCGGGGGAAGTCATTTGAAAGGGAGCACTACGTATATGTATTTTCCTATTGTAAAATCAGGACACTTGAATGGAGTCTAACAATAATGCCTGTTATCGTGATCATCCCCCATGTCTTTCCATTTGCTTCCCATAGGATGTCAAGATGCAAATGTTGGGCTCTACATCCTCCTCACAGCAGCATTCGGCTCAAAGTCAATCAGAGCATAAACATGTGTCACGCCAAAGAAAATATTTGCAGAGACGGGTAACAGCCACAGAATATTGGGAGGTTTACTTAAAGCCCCGTGTTGAAGGGTCATGTTATTGTTCGTCAAAGATTCTCAGAGGTCAAAGACACACTCGGTAAATAAACATCTTTGCTTCTGTCCTCTTTTCTCTTTCGTGCGCCTGCTCTGCACCACCACTTTCCATTCTCCTCTGTCAGCACCTGAACAGTCTGTATTTGGAGTGAAAGCAGGTTTTCTTGAAGCAGTACGTACCGTCTGCTTTGAGCTGGAAGATGGAAATGGTGTATTGTTTCATTGAATACCTTACAATAACAATGCTAGAGCAAGAGGGCATTTGTGAATTCCAGACCCAGTAGTCCTCTCACTTGAGATTTTACACTCATCATGAAGTCAATGCAAAGATCCTAAAGTATAAACTATATTTCAAGCTTAGCAAAGTGGACACCGGGTAGAGAACTTTGTCTGTATTAATGGTGGTCTGTCATTCCACATATAATGCCACCCTATGACTCAGTTTCCTAGGTTACCATCCGGTCCCTGTCCATCAAAACTGTCTGAGATCACAGAAGTGTCTTCGTAAGAGTGCCATTAAAAGAGGCATTGATGAAAAAAGAGAGATTGACAGGGAGAACCAGAGGCAGGTAAGAGGTATTTGACCCTCTTTTCCCAGGTGCAGGTTGTCTTAGAGCCCCCTTTTTTTTTTCTCCCCCTTTCTCAAACTTAGAACATCGTGTAACTAGACTTACACCCACATGCCAAAATTCACACAAGCACTGCCACTGTGTTGCCTTGGTCCTTGGGTACCAGGGGAAAAAAAGAGAGTAGCTGAGTAGCTTTTCTTGGTGATCCACTGAACCTGTGTCAGTAAAAGGCTGCATGATGGCAGCAGGAAGCTGACCTCTAAGAAGGGATGAGGACCAGTTAAGGAGAGCGACCAATACAGAAGGAGTTAGTCATCAGACATGCAAACAAAGAGCTGTCTCTCTTTTATAGTCAGCCAAACAGATGTGAAAACAATATCCCCAAACAACTGTGGTGACCTTCACTGTTAATATGTAGTGCCCACTGGTAATATGGGCACTACGTGGGGAAGATGGGCCTTTTGGCAAAAGTCCAGTCATTGAAAACAAACCCAGAGCCAAGATAAAGCACAGTTAGGTCAACAGGAAACCAGGATATTTTGATTTGGATCTGTGTTGTGGGAAATCATCATTACTGCCTCGCTGTATAGCTGTGGGGCACAATGCCTCCTGGTATGATCAGATAATGGCGGCACTGTGTTATTTAGTGCTCAGAAAGAGAAAAAGCACTGACACAAGATGATTTGTCATAATGTAGTTTTAGCCACTGGGATGAAGCTTACATATTAAGATAAAATTTGATAACTTGTCAGGAAATAATGACAAACGAATAACAAAAGACAGAAAGTCAAAAGACAGCCTCGGGCTGTTTGACTCATCCTGCAAGAAAGTCAATATCCCAAGTATTTCTGTGAAACTTTTTGCACTATTCTGCACATACCATCTGATCGCAGTAGACCTCAGTTGACTTCCTTAACACCTTTTGGGAGTTGTTTTTGCTCCATCGTGTTACAGATTTTATGGTGCAAATATTTCCTGGAAAGCAGAGAATTGTTCAGTCTGACCATATTATTCCTTGGAGGCGAAGTTTCATCACAGTTATGAGGTCTCACAGTGTTCACATTGAAATGGCTCCCGAGGAATGAATGAATGAGGGAGCAGTGTCTTTCTTATCTGTCGTCTGGGAATCGTAAAATCGGCTTGTATAAACTTTTGTTGCCATGGACTTGTAACTGCCATCACCACCAAAACCTGGGCCAGATTTATTTTTGTCATATTCGAAATCAGCATCAAAAGTGATAGAATCTTTTGTTGTTGTTTTTTTATGACAAATCTGCATTCTGAATAAAAAGATGTCCCACCTGTGCGCAACTGAAATAAATAGACATTTACCCACAGCAAGGTACCTTATAGCATGGGACATTATATGAAGAGAAGCAGGATACAGAGGAGATCTGCAATTTACAAAGGTCCATCCCTTGACACCCTTAACCATGCATGTGTCACCAGAAGAAGCGAGAGTGGAGGAAATCACTTAACCAGAGACAAATGGACTCAGGAGAGTTGTCATGCTCTGGTTCTTTTCAGCGTATTAATGGAGCCACAATGTCCACTCACTTTTTCATTGCTGAGGGTGAAGTATTGTTCCACCTTGACTTCAATTTTTAGTAATAAATGGTGCTGATAATGTTCCGGAGTGTTGAAGCACTTGCATTTTTCTTGCCTCTTAAGCCAAATTGATATTTCTTATTAAAAGAATATAATGCACACCCCTCTCTATATGGCATATGTGATGATCCAAGATGTGAAACATCTGGAGCATGCTGGAAGTGATATTAATGTGTGAGCTGCCTGGGGAGCTAAGAAACACTGCTTAAAAGAAAAAAAAAGAAATGAGAGAACTCATTTAAGGATGCACTTAGAGTCTAGCTCGTTGTTTCTTCAGCTTTGATACTGTTTGAAGATTCAAATCATTGTTTTAAGACAGGCAGCACCTAAACAATATTGTTTACATAAATTATCCTAAGTTATCCTAAATTAGCCTAAAGCTACACAGAATGGGGCCATCAGGGGAGCAAATTTATCACCAACAACAACTCAATCTTAAAACATGTCATTTGGGTTTGAACGAGAGCCACACTGTGGATATTTACACCGCATCACTTCTGCATCCAGCAGTTGTTTACACTTCCTTCAGTGAAGAAAGTGCATGTAGCAGCACTGCCTGGCGTGTGTTCACAGGCAGCTTGTGTGGCTGTATGGGCCATGTTACACCATCGCAGTCCATATAACTATCTGATGCCGAAGTAGCACCATGTAAATATTCACAATATAGTGTTTGCTTGAACCGCTGTGAAATATTTTAGGTGAGACTGATATTTAGACTGATATTTAGATTCTTTGCTTGTACATGTATGTCACATCCATGTTCAATGTCACGTACACGCGGCAGTTTGTTGAAATTTGATCTATTAAGGCGTGCATGATGTGTATGTATGCTCTGCGTGTGTGGTATCTGTTACAATGCAATGAAACTGTAACAAATACAAGCCTTCCATTCAAAAAACAAAAGGTTGATGGTTATTTTAGCTTTCAAAGTGCTCGATAGTTGTGTAAACATTATTATTTACTGTCCACAGGACTTTTGCTGTCAGGAAGAGAGACAGTGTTACATGCGTACACGCATAAACACACACCAACCAGCACATACACACATCTGTTTGCAAGTATGTAAAACACCACCCCCTTCAGTAAAAATAACAATTGCAACCAGATCCTTTTATGAAATAGAGAAATATGGGCAGAGTAGAGCCTCCCTGACAAGCTGCTGAAAGTCTGTGACATGAATCTCAGTCTGGGGACCAATCATACATTCTGCAAAAGGAATGTCGAGACCTGCAGATCTGAGGCTCATGGTAAAATACAGCCCTGCCCCATGATATAAAAGGTGAATATCACCCATGTAACCTTAAAACATTTTCATCAATGACTCTTATTCCATATAACTTGGGCATTTGAAACATATTTCGAAATGTATTGCTCCCTTGGGATAGAGTCTTCAACAAAACACCTCTGCATAGATGCATTAGTTTGAGATGCCTCTTTGGCTGAATGATCCTCATTTATAAGTCCACTGAAGGTTGTTGCATGACTTGGGGCAGCACTTAAACTCTATGAACTGGTGAATACTCCCGTTAAAGTACCGTCTGTGGCCATGCAGTTTAATGTACCATAGTTTAGGCTATCCTTCCCTTTGGCTTTTATAGTGGAGCTATAATAGTGCGCGAATGTCTCTATGGCTCTCAATAACTTGGATCAGCAAGATACAGCTTTAAATGGTGATGTGTTGTTCCTTCCCACACAGTTTTCAAATTCTGACCCTATGACTGAGCCTTTCATTCAAGCCCTGAGAGAAAAAGAACATCTCAGTGTGTTTGTATGAGGCATCAAAAAAAAAGTAATTTGGTCATTTTAGTTTTAAAGCTGAAGTTTCCAAAGTTTCCATTTTCTTACATGGTGATTGGAATGGGTGCTTCATATATATATATATATATATATATATACACACCAGTAGGCCTATTTTTCTCTATACACTCAATGTGGTACTGTATAAATGCATTTATCCTACTTCACAGGAAACAGACTCCTCCTGTTTTATATTAACTTCATCCCTAAACTTGTCATTATATATTGTACGGCTGAACTATATATAGTATATATAAGGCTATATATATATATATATATATAAGGCTATATATATATATATATATATATATAAGGCTGAACCTGGGCTTACGTTTTTCCCCCTGTGGTTCTTAAGTGAGGAAGAATACGGGGCCGGCTGCTTTTCTACGCACAGCTGTGAGTCTATAATGCTGCTGTTGCTTTCCTCCAATAAGCCGTGTGTGGGATGGCCTCTGACCTTTGTGAAAATCCAACAGAGGCTAACGGGGGACTGTTAATGCTCACTAGTTATGTACAGCTGTACTTCATTGAAACTTTCCTTTGTTTTTGCTCGACACACAATTCTCACATGTAATTTAGATTATGGCAAATTGTAATAAGATTGCATCATATGTCATCATTCCTTCGAGGGAGTGAAATCTAAGTCAGGAATATCAGAGCAGCAAAAACAATAAAGGAACCTTTTCAAAGTAAATATTGTTATACAAGATCTCTGGTAAATTTGCTCTATTGAGTGACTCATGCTGAAACTAATGATGATTTTCATCCCTGAATAATCTATTTGTTTTTTCTATGCCAAAGAGCAGATAGAAATGTTTACATTAAATTCCACATATCATAGCTGAAAATATAATAGATATGTTTGAGTTAAAGGGGAACTCGTTTTTTTTTTTTAAACCTTGACCTTATTTCTGGCATGAAATACGTTTATCTACTCACCGATAACAGTTTGGCCAAAATATCCATATAACAAGTGAACAGGGCAAGGACGATGCATCCTCTAAATAAGGCATTATCTGTCTTTATTTCACTAATACTTTAAGACGAATGAATGAACGAACGCATACTATTGCTGTCTTAGCACATAGCTACTGTTATGTGGCTACTTGCAGCTATAGGAGAGCTAACGGAGGGAATTCTACACACACCTCTACTGGGACATCATCAACCCATGTCTTGCTAAGTGTTTACTTGAGAATGAGAATGCTAGATTTTAAAAGTACACAGGGAGAAAAACTCCCACCCTTGCTCCTCAAAACTCCCTCCAAAGCCACATCTCTACAACATATGCACACGCACCACTCCAGTTAGCTGGAAGAACTGCAAATTAGCCTCGAGCTAACACCAGAAGCTGTAGTAACCGTGGTAGCAACATAGCTGTGTTAGCTGTATAGAATTCAGAACAGCCTCTGGCTTGAGCTCTTTCTTTGTCCAAACATTTTTTCATTGTCGCCTTTACTAATATAGTCTTTGTTTTCTTGCCTTCTGTAGCAGTTTTTGATGTGGATGTTGCTGCTCTTTCTCTGTCATTACTGTGCTGTCTCTTGCTCTCACACTTCACTTCAGCAATCTATAGACTTCGGTCACAGACACGGTGCACGCAGGAGGGAGGGTCAACGGGGAGAGGAGCTGGAAAAGGAGCTACAAGATGGATTTTTTCCCCCTTCTTTCATGCAGAATTATTGATAGCTGACGGGATATCAAGAGAACGTCAATACATCTGACAAAAAGTGCATTTAGAGAAGATAAGATACTGTACCTTTTATAGACACGGTAAGGTTTTGATGGTTATATAAATACATGGTTAGGCAAGAAAAATTTGGTTTGGGCTTGAATGTTTCTATATTCATGGCTCACAATTAGGGAAATGTGTGTGTATTACCCTTTATAAAACAACAGCATACTCCAACAGTACTTTGCCAACTTATTATTTTTAACCCTGAATTGTGACACACCTTCATTTTGGACATGTGGAAAAACAATACCAATTACAAGTGTTCTTGTGAGACGGGGCTGTTTTGAAAACGCGCTGCCAACCATCAATCAAAATGCAACAAAGATAAACTTGAATTATGAATTTTCATTATAGTAACACCACAGGTCGCCATCCTTTCATATTGCTACAGTTGCCCAGAAGGGGCAAACCAAACCTTGGGTCTTGAGAGAGACTTTCACATTTTTTATGACCACCACAGTGGCCACCATGTGGGCATAAGTATAGGGGATTCAGTTGTTTGCTGTTTGTATTTTGAGCCATGAGAGGTCATCCTGCATACTGGACTTTAAAACAGTTTTCGAAGTATGAACGAGTCATAATTAAACATGTTTTTTCTGTGGTTTATTTAACTGATCCCAAAGAAGAATCAACCCAATAAACCTTATGATCACCTCATTACAGGCCGATGGTTCTCCTTGGAGAAAGTTACAGATGAGAGCCTTGCAAACACAGCGCAAGTTGACTTTAGAAGTAGTACCTGTTGCTAAGACATTTAATGCGCATTAAAAAGAATACTGAAAATAAAGGAAAAGTAGCTTTGCTGTCTAAAGTTTGCAAACACTACATTGTGTGCCCTTGGTCTTGTTAAAATGACAGAGATTGGCATGCGTGCCCTTTTGCATCCTGTATTTGTTCCTGCTTCAGTAGCCATGATAGCCAAGGTAACCCATCTCAGAGCAATGTAAGCCAGACTGTCAGCAGCTTCAACCCTGTGTTTCCTGGACCCTGTTGATACCAAATACATAATGGCACACTGGGAAGCCTGTTGCCAGCCTGTAATCCAAGCATCTTATCAAACCAATCAGTGCTTTTTGAGCAAGAACACACCTCAACCGTGACAGAAGGGGGTTTCACAACATCTGGTGCACCGAGAAAGAAAGGGAGGGAGAAGGGGAGTTTAGCGTGGAAAAGAAAGTGTGAGAACAATTTTCCTAGTCTAGCATGAGATTTCAAATCAACACAACATCCTGCTTTCTCTTTCGATGCAGGTCAGTGAGCAGGCAGTTTGTTGTCAGTGCTTGCCCGCTGCAGAGTTGTGCGTGCTTGCAGTTATGACAGTGATACTCTTGATGTACCAATATTCATCACTGCACTCCTCTCACAGTTTCTGTCCTTTTCCCTCTTTCCATTTCCTTGGTTTCTTCCAGCCCAGTGCAGCAGTGCGTGGTTACCACAGCAGTAAGACAGCAGCCATGAGTCCAGGCCTCGGCTCCAGTTGGACACCCGGTAGCAGCGGTGGGCAAGGGACCTGGAGCAGCCCCTCCTTTACTCGTGCAAGTCTGCAGCATTATATGTCTCATCACCAACAACACCCACATCACCACCCTCCATCCACGCACACAAGCTACACCTACTGCACAGCCCATACAGCTGTGAGTAATGCTTTTAGCTTGTTTGTTGTTTGAATACGTCTTTGCTCTTCCTGTCTGTCTCTCTGTTTCTGTTGTCCATTAGTGGCTGTTATTATCAGCACAGCTCTCATCCACACTGAATATTCACTTTGCTCTTCTCCTCCTGTCTAACTTTCTTTCTCTATTTTTTTCCCTGTACTCTCACTTTCTTTCCTTTTAAGTCAACATGATTTCATCGTACCTCCCTCCTTCCCCCCATTTTAATAACTTCTTTAACCCTCCGGACCCCCTTTTCTGCTCTACAACTTAGTTTGTTTTTGTTTTATCCATCTCCTGCATCAACATTGCAGTGAGAGTCTAATTTAGGTACCATGGAGACACTTTTGGATAGCTTCCTTTTTCAGTATTCAATATCCCTGGAATTAATTGCTGTTCTGCAATCCATCTGATTTGACTTTATTTGTGGTGTCTGGTTTTCAAATGTAATATTTGGGAAGTGACTGGAAGGCACCAACCAGAAATGAGGAATTATATTATCATCATGTCTCTCTCACAGTCAGAGAGCTGGAAACAAAGCTTTTGCAGGGAGTGAGTTTTCAGGTTGTTTCTGTCCCTCTGCCTTTCTGTTCCATTATCTAGATTGTGATATCTTCAAAACATCATGTGGGGATTTCTTCATTTCTGGCACAAACATTCACTTGGACTAAGGATGAACTGATTCGATTTCCTGTTACCTCATGTCAATCTCATCCTTGTGAAGGTGATACATGGTGAATGCCTGGGGAGAATTTTATTACACCAGGCAAAAAGGATAAAATTATGACTTTTTCATGTACCCAAAAGGTCAAAGGGTAGCTTATCTGAGACAATATAATGTTCCACTAAAACACTTTAGTGATCATTATTCAACTACATCATTCAGAAACAGAAGAGGAGATTGTAAGTATATGTCACATTTGGACACTAATCTGCTTTGCTTGTCTTGAAATTGTGTAGTTTGAAAATATTTCCTGTGTTGATATGGTCAAGACATCTGTGAGGCATCCATGTTATAGTTTGTGTTTCTTTTGAAGCATTTTTTCCCTCTTTTAATGACCTTCCACTCTGATACAGTTGCCACAAAGCAGAGCAAGATCATAAAAGCTTAAAAAAAGTCCTTTCATATCGTTTTCTATATATCACAGGTCATAAAATTTGACCTCAGGGACTTTACAGTCGGTACAGCAAGCACCACCTTTGACCCTTAGTTTAGATTAAGGACAATTTTTTACGAATGAGCAAAATGGAAACGTTCAAGCGCCGGCTTAAAAGTTTTGGAGCAGGCAAACGACCACAAAGCCGCAATGCTAGTTACTTTTTGTATTTCTTGCTGTAATAAGTGGAAGAATAAATAACAGGGTTCCATACCAAATCTTTCTTTTATCTTCTGTTATTTTCCTTTCAACACTCTCATCTTACATTCGCACCACTTAAATTCCTGTCTGCCTATCTGCCAACATGTTGAGGCTTCCCCAAAGCACCTGCATGCATGAAGTGAAGAAACAGGATTGGATTTAGATATGATGATCATCGCTGTACATTGGATTCTGGTTGCACAGAGCATTCCTTTTATGTTATTGCTGTGATACCACAAAACATAAGCATTCATTCTTTCGAGTTAGAAGGAAGGAAATTTTCTTCGAGTGCCGAAGCCGTAGTGTGTGCGTCGTTTTGCTTCAGCATTCCAATCATAATCACCATCCTCTTGTTTTACACAGTTGTAACCATCAGCAACAAACACAAGGAGGAGCTCTGTTGTTTTTGATCTATGTTTGGCACAGACAGGAAGCAAAAAGAAAGAACTTTCCATAAAACAGGCATAAATGATTTAGTTGTGGTGGTACTTTGTCACTTTTTTACTTCTTCTTGGCATCGTTATGGCCCTTACTGTAACTCCTTACCCTCAGGGAGCAAAGTCATTGTCATCAACACCCATGCACATGGATTTTTAACAGAAAGCTTGACTTCATTTTCCTATGATTGAAGCACAACTTTACCACTGAGCTGAATCACTGCTTTAATGTTTTTTTTTTACATTCACATGTGATCTGCAGTTATCAACTGCAAAATAGTTGAGGGCCTCATCTTTTTTCTCCCCCACTATTATGCCTTCATCTGACAGAGGCATGGTTCCAATGTTTGAGTCTGCTCTGTGTGTTTTCAATGTAATCTTTGGAATGTCATATGAAACCCACATTGTGCTGTACATGGAGCAGAAATCCCTCATTTCTCAAACAAACTGAGGCAGACTTCCTCTCCTTTCACAAACTCTTTCTCCCAAACTCCCTCCCCTTTTATTGCATCGTTTTTTTTATTGCCCCCCTAAATGCTATTGTAATTTCAGGCATGTTATATGCAAAGAATGTCCTACAGAAAGAGAAGGAAAACAGAACCGATAGCTCAGCATGTGTCTGTCCTCTCGGCTAAGAGAGGTGAGTAAATACATGAAGAAAGAAAAACAAGTCAGGATCCAGCAGAGATCAAGAAGCTTTGCCTCCAGTGGGTTTGTAATTACAATGGAAGCAGATACATTTCCACTTTTAATATGGTGGGATGAAGATCCCTCAAGGGGGAGAAAGGAATGACAAAACATCAGTAGAGAAAGTCGTGTAGAAGTCAGAAGAAGTGACGAGACGGAGAGTCAAAGAATTGTTTTTTGCTTTATTCTGTTACTATGCAACACTAACTCCTCCTAAAGTTATACCCTGCAAAACTTCCTTGTCAAATTAATATTTATAGAAACATTTTTGCTGTCTGGACTACTAGTAGTCAAGCTCATCTCGCCACATAATGTCTTATAACTACATTGCAAAATCTTTTTTTCAAAGTTTTTGTGTTTTTTCTCCTTATTGTTTTTTGTTCACCTGCATTCATATCAGGTATCTGTCGAATTACTTTTCCTTTGCAGATAAGGAGCGCTCCAAAGCTTGCACTAACAGTAAGATGCGGGGATTGTTGTGTTGTATGTCAGAGGACTTTTAACCAGGGGACATTTGTTCAGGGTTTTTCGTAAGAAAATCTGTAAGGAAAGATCATGGTTTGGGTTTAAATTTATCTGTTAACCACTTGTCAGAGAGCCAGGGTAACGATTCCTGCTCAGACAAAAACAGTCTAAAAAACACATTACTATGCCACTAGTGATCACCTTTGTGTTTTGCACTGTGGACCAGTGCAGCTGCTACATATTTTTATGTAATAAGAACATCCAAGACTGGCTTCCTCCCAAAAATGACCGTATGGGTCATTTGTTCATGCAGGTAAAATAACTATATGTCAATTTTAACATAACTGACACAGTTATATGTTTAACAGTCATATGCAAATTTCTTGTGGTTGTGAGAGCAAATGCATGAGAAGTGTCAAAATGGTGGGATTATACAACTTGTTAAATTTAGCTTTGATTTCTAACCCTAAGCAAATGATGTAATTGCCTAAACCCGACTATAAAGTGACATCTTTTTTCCAACATGTCAGATTTAACTTGATTCTGGCTAGAAGTTTTATTTGTAACCAGATACCTGAAAAGGTCATGACTAAAACATAAAAGCTAATGTCATTGCCACATTGGGACCAAGGTAAAAATGATCTAACATTACTGTGTTAGCTGTAGCTGTACTTGTAGTTTTAATATTGTTGTTGTTGTTGTATTATGGTGGTGTTAAACAACAAAAAACTTAACTGTTTCCAGAGATCTTAGTTAGGATTTTGCAATAATCTAAAAATGTCATCCATGACAATAAATCTGATTTAGGGAACGTGGGGCTAGGGACAACAAAAAAGCAGCACAATCTTAGACAAAGAAGGATAAGGGACGAGGGAAAAGAAAGGAATATACAGGAACAGAATACATATAATAACAATATGTGCTCCCTGACCTCACATCAATCCATGATTCTGTAGGTGTGTTATTAACCAAACAGCTTAACAGGTTAGGTAACATGCCTGGTGAGTGGGGCAGTCCTCAGCTGCTTTAGTGTAATAAAACTTGACAAGCTTCTGATTGCACATGGTGTTATTGGATTCCTTACTTAAAGCCACATGGGCTGCAAAGACTCCCATAGCCTTGAGTAAGCACCACCTTATAGATTTTCTGGTCTGTTGAGAATTGATCACAAGCACACATGGTGAAGAAAAGGAAACATTTTGTTGAAGTGCTTTCCTCTAATTGGTGCGACAGAGCCCATTAATTGGTGATACCAGTAAATGTGGACATAGTGTACATTGTCATATACGTGTTGATAGTGAAAGCAAAGTTTTGACTTCACTCTGTTTAAAGAGTATTTCTCTTGGAATATTACTGTGCAGCATCTTAATAAGAAATATTTTTAGTATATGCATTGTGTGTATGTATATATATATATATATATATATTCAATATTCCCTGTTCTAGTAAATTTTATTACTGGTCGTGTTCTCACAACCAATATTATTTCTCTCCCAAAGCATACCTTATTGAGTTTGTTTTTAGAAATGAATGAACCGGATTAATCTGTTTGAGGTTGAGCAGGGTTTAACGTTTCGGTAGTTAAGAAGAACTTTGAAAATTAGCTTTTTTATCATCCTTCAATAATCCTTCCTCTCCCCTCATCCACATACAGCCCCCGTCAGAACACCTGGCCTTTATTTAGACTGGAATTGATAGTAATCAGACATGTCTTTGTGTGAGTAACAATTTCCCTAAGGAGTACAAGCAAATTAAATCTGATAATGATAGCGATGATGTTTGGAAAGTGATGGGATGGATTCATCTGATCATGGGTTAACTAAACAAGTAAAGAAAGCAACGCTTCCTAACTTAGCGTTTTTTGGTCGAGACAAACATGAGCAAATTTCACATGCTTTTTATTCACCTGTTCGTGTTAGAGAAGGAGCTGAGAAGGAGCACGTGTTCTTTCACTGCTTATATAAACACATTGTTTTATTTTTTTACCCCTTGAGGTCTTAATTTATGATGGCGTGCGTCTCTTTTCTGACAGATTATATCCAAAGTTCTGAATATCCATGTTTACAGCATACCTTCATCGTCATGTCAGTCTACGCTGTCCAAATATCAGTCATGGTTGTGATAGTCTTTCAAGATTTTGCATGTTGGCTCTGCTCAGGAATCATGATCCTGCATTTGTTGTGGCTTAATAGCTGTATTGGACTGTTTAACTGCACACAACTGGGAGGAATCCAATTACTAGTGTTGTCTACTTCAGCTAATTGCATCCATGTTGTCTCCTTATTGATAAGTTAATCTGAGTTCATGCAGGTTGGAGTGTGCATGTGTTCTAGAAGAAAAAAGAAAGGAAAAAGGGAAAAAATAACACTGAAACCTTTTGGTGCCTCTGGTGTTGTTGTGACATGATATATGTGGAAATACCAAGGATGAATTCTGAACTCAAGGGCCAGCCCGCATTGCGTCTATGTTCTGCTGCAGAGTTCATCTCTCTTCATAACATAGACGCACACACCAACACACGTGCTGTGGAGGACAAAAGTAGCTCTTCTCATCTGTAGGATAACGCATACAGCTGGGGAATGTTTGCAACCTCTATCGGAACATATTTCCATATGTTGTCCTCTATAGTACTTCTGTTCCTGTCGGGCAGAGATAATAAGATGCAGTTTTCCCTTAATGAAAACATCTTTGTTTGTCATCACTCTTTTACTTGGTAACATGGGCATCCATGTAAAGCCTTCAGTTTAGAGCTGTAGCCACAGTCAGCTTTGAGTGTAACCTCATTAGACTTGTCAAGAACTCAGTCATTTGGTCAATACAAACCTGATTGTAGGTATTTCCTGTACAGTCCATGTTTGGGTTCAAAAAGTCTGAAAATGTGGAGTGTTTTTGGATGACTGACTTTCACAGACACGTGTTGGCTGTTTCTTTGTCATTTATTAATCAATTAAGCAGGTAAAAGGTGGCGATACCATGTGTCGCTTTTACATTGGGCTGTTCAAGCTGGCAAACCACCATATGGTCATATGAGATCTCAGTTCAGATAATACATGCCATCAGCAGGCTGTTAAAATAAAACAGATTAATCTGAGTAATAGCAGGAACATTAAGGGTGCCCAAATCAACAGACAATTTGAGAAGAAAAAAGGGAACGGACAGAGAAAAGGCATGGATGTCCATGTGAGACAACAGTAGTGGATGGTTGCAGGATGCTTCACAACACTCATCCAAGGGAGGGACAAACAGTTGGGAGGCATTTCAACATCCAACTCTACTGTACACATTGAAAATGCCAGAGCAGTGCTGGACCAGCATTTTTCAGACAGATGAAACTAAGATTAACTAGACTGTCAGTAAGAAATGAGAGGACTTGGAATGATGCATACAACATCATCTGTAAACACACAGTAGTAGTGTGAGGCTATGGGTGTGCATGGCTTCAAGAGGGTTTTGTTTTTTTTAGTGGATTTCATGTTGTTCATGGTAATGTTTATTTTACCACACACATTTGAGCACCTTAAAGAGCTGCAATTACTAAACCCTTACTTCAATTTCCTTACTTATTTAAACCTTCAGTTTAAATAACATTTTAAAACCTTCAGTTTATTTAAACCTTCAGTTTAAATAACTAAAGTTCAATATATTTTGCATAGAGCTACAAGAATAAAAATGGTGTCACTGTCCTACTATTTGTGGAGCTAACGCTGCTCCATCCCACCAGCTCACCCTTTCATCTGTCTCTGTGAGTCCTGAACTCTGGAGCAGCTCTCTATGTTGTGATTAGCTTAATTAGCCATAACTCACAAACACCCCTTTATATAGGGTGACAGATGATACTGTCATGTAGCTGAATGAATGGTCTGATTGCTGGCAGTGGGTGAGGGTGCATCTGCAGGCCGATGGCCCGCACAAAGCAGCTGAGCTAAGATTAGTTATCTCTGGCTCCTCCAGGGAAGCACAAACCACTGAGAGGGAAAACAAAGAAATAACATGGAAAGTTTTGAAAGGGATGAAGAGCAAGGACTTTATGGACAAAAATGATTAAGATCTACTTTTATGAAATCCCATTTCATCTTTTCATGACATGTTCCATCTAAAAGTATAGTAAGGATGTCCTGATAGCAGAGACAGCAGATGCCAATGTGTACTGTAGATGTGTGATGTGGCTCAGCGAGCTTCATGGAGACTTAGTGATGAAGCACATTAGCTTACATTTTAAAGTCAGACTCTCTTTCATCAGCCCTTGAATGAAGAGCGTTGCTCATTTCCTAAACACTGCAATGATTCATCTTTGCCATGAGCTAGAATGGGCTTTGTCTCAGTAATTAATTTAGCTCTCGGGACAGCAGTTGGAATGAGTCGTGTCTTCGAGGCCTAATTAAAAGAAGATTGTCAAACATATTCTAGGTCACACTGCTCAGAATCTCCAACCATTTAAGAGGGGGATTTTGAGGCACTGCCACCTTGTCCTTGGTGGACCATTGCACTGGCTGATAGAGTTGGGGTTACAGAGTGAAAAACAAATGGTCTTATTTGCTTGGCTGATTTCTTCAGGCACAACTTGAAAATTGAGACACTAAAAGTTTAATTTATTATTGGCTGCTCAATCCACTTATGGCTTTGTGCCCACCTCTGTCTGGGGTTGGTGTATTTAAAATGGCTAAGAAATTTCAAGATTCCTTTTGTGGAAAATGGCCCCAAAATTCTGTTCTTATTTTAAAGTGAATGGAAATGTAACTGTGCATTAATATCATGCGGTTTGGTATCAGTTTCTCTAAAATAACAGTCAAACTGTGATTTTAGACACTCATAATGGAACCATGTTTATTATAGTGTATCAGCTAGAGCAGTTATTTTATTGAACCAGTCCAACTGACAGGAAGGATCTTATCCGTCCTCATAATGAGAATCATTGACTTTAGTTATAGGTACAGAATGGCTCGAACAGTACACACACACACTTCTGCGTGAAGGTTCTGAACAATTAAGTGCGAGCTGTCGAGCTTAGTGCCTGGGTCCATTGTAAGCTCTCTAAACCTGTTAGACTGTGACAGACCATTAAAAGGCTGCCAAGGCTTGCTTAATTTGCTTCAGCAGCGCACACTGAGGCAGAGTGACTTGAGTGCTACGAGTGTCTTTTGACATTCCTTAGCTCAACCCATCACAGTAACATCCACACACTCTCATTTACTTTTTACAGTATCAGCACCATCAAGTCACTTCTGTATTTCTGCCTCAAGTTTAATTTTGGGATCACTGCATAAGAGGCCAGTTTTTACTTATTATTTAGCCAAATGTGTCAAAACAGTTAAAACATCTGTTAACACTGATTGTGTTGTATTTTCTGAATTTGCAGATGCAATAAATATAATGTGAACGACAGTAATTATTTTAACACTGAAGCCATTTATACAATAGATAAAGCTTGTACCCATAATGCTTGTCAGTTTATGCATTGCTAACATAACCTTGATGGTATTGTGCATGACTGAAACACCCAGAACTGTCTCATTTGTCATGCTCATAGATGTATTCTCATTATGAAATGTTGATCTGTTTTTTTGGCTACACCTGCTCTTGGTTGACGGTGCCAGCAAAATCTAATATAAACTGTCAGGGAGGTGGAAATTACACACCATACAAATTTCACACCTTGTTTGTATTTTCACACATTTAAATCGACAGCAGTAGTCCAGTAGATTGCACTTTTCTAATTGAAGTATAGCTCAGTTTAAATGATTCCAAGAAACCTTTAGGCTGTGATGCACAACAGGAAAAAGAAGAGGAAGATAAAAAGGAATTCCCTTGAATACTGTTTTCCATTACAGGATTCAAATCAAAGGAACATGGTCATGATGACGAAGAACTTTGTTTACCAGTGTGCAGATCTAAGTCATAGGAAAACCTTGTGTGTTTGGCATTTCAAAATGAATGCTTTTTAGGTGGATGTTTCACCTAAAAGGTATTTCCTGTCGTGACCAGAGCTTGGCTTTCTCCATCATTAAGAATTAAAGGCCTGGGCCACAAGATCCTGAGCACCAGACCACAGGAATATCCAGAATCTGACAGTCCCCCCAACGCTCCGTATGCTTCATTTCCTATTTCACAAGAGCAGGAAGTTCATGCAAATTCCTGGCTCTGGTATGCCACCAGTCTTCATTTAGCAGCGGTTCATGTTTGATATTAGATGTTGGACACAATGGAAGATGTAAGAGGGTGGATTAGGGAGGGTGCTGGCAGATCTTACAGGGATTTAAATGGCTGTATTCTCTTGTTCAGTGTCATGTGGACTGTCATATTTACATGTCATTGCTGGCTTAGAGCTGTTCCTTGGTTGTGCTTAATGGTAAATTTGCAGGGTTTCATCTGTGAAATCACTCTTCAGCATATCAGTTTGCACCTGCTATTTTCTCTTCAGGTGATTAGTCAATGACAGAGCAGGACAAGGAAACATAAATCACACCTCCTGAGCTGCATATGTGATTTTAATTCAAAATTTCGTTGTGATCATGAATGGTTTTCAGCCATACATATAGACACATACACACTCACATGCGATGTCATCCATGCACAGATGGGTTTTCATATGTGGCTGCCTGGGGCTGTAGTGTTGGCTTTAAAACACCCATAACATCTGTAAAGCATTATGGCTGATTATACTGGTCCTCCAGTGCAATCATGCTATATGGGCATGAGCGATGGCTGAACATGAACCGTATGGGGAGAAAAGGAGATGACGAGGCCTTTATGATTCTGATAAAACTGCAGGGCCCGTGGCAGCTTACATACAGCAATGCACCCTAACACACGCAATACTCCTTCTATACCTCACTGTGGGAATATTTGCTTATTTGTAGCAGAGTATGACAATACAAAGTACAACCCGCCTGTGACCACTGCTCCACCTTTGGCGAATGAAGAATTTGTCCAAGTCAGGGTGCATATGGGGGCCACATTAAAAAAAGAGGGGCCAAACACATGTCCAACATCCATGCACTATTCATTGTTTTGCTGTTGGCTACAAGATCAGCCTTTGAATGTAATTTGCAAATAGTTCTTTGTGCAAGCACTTGAATAACTAAAAAAAATTCCCACTGATTTCTTTGAAATTCCAACTGAGTTCAAATGGAACACAACAGAACAAACCATTATCCGGCCTTCCTGTCCAATTGAAATTGTTGCATTATGTTGCATCAAAGAAAATAACCCTTTTCTCAACATCCGAGTTAAATTTTTTCCACAGGATATAAAAAGAAGCACTATGGCTGTGAAAAGTATGTTACCACAACTTGAAACTTTTACTCATCTGTAGCCAGTTAAGTCACCAGTGACTAGATGAAGAACTACAGGAGCCAATCAGACTTCAGCAGGGGCCAGTAGCTCTCAGGCCCTGGATGTTCTCTTGTGCAGCACAACAGGTTACAAATCAAATTGTTCTCAGTTTAAGTCTAAACGTTGGCATTTAATGCAGCATAGTTTTTCATGTGAAGAACTTGCCTGAACAAGTTGAATTCATAAACATTCAAGCGAGTTCGAAATCATCAGTGCTTCCTGCTACTGGGTGTGAGCTGGAAAAATGACACGCTCTCTTTAAAAACATAAAGATTTCTGACATTAGCCACTACAAGTGCTGTCCAAGAATACAACTCACAAAACAACAGCTCACGGATCAGTACAGATCTGCAAGATTAAACTTGGCCATATAAGGCAGCCAAGTGAATACACACCGCATTTTTCACTGGAATGAAAGCTGTATTTTCTTTTGATCAGATTTGGATAATGTTTGGCTTGATATATGTACATTGCGAGACAACTGGAATTTTGCAAGATCATAATCACGAGAGAGCTGATACCTCCAGGCTCCAACCAATCATTCTCTTATAATAACAGATGCAGACAGTTGTCTAGATGAAGCGGTTCGCACAGTGCTGCGGAAGCATCAGTTTTATCAGGGTCCTAAAGGGTTCTCCTCAGGGAAAATATGTTTTCAGTCCTTTCCCAATCAACCTCAATTAGATTTTGCCAGCGTAATAAACAATCTGGCATTTCAGGCTTGTGGACCAACACAGTGACTACATGGAGCCAAGCACAAAACATTGGTGTTCAATGTATTGATGCGCCTCCAGAAATACAAAAGATGTTTATAAAGTAGTGCCATCATAGCTAAGAATTATTCTGTGTTGTTTTCAATCTTGTATTATCATGATATGAGTCACCAATTCCTTTTTACTCGAGGGAGCAGCAAAATGATCTTCCTATTTGTGGTCATAAATGACGATCACTCATGCGTTCAGGAGAGAGTTATGCATTTAAGATAATTTTTGCTCTGTGGGACAAGTTTCCATTTTTTTTTTATGAGAGGCTTCCATTACATAATACTCCATTCCGTATCTTCTCTCCAGTCTTGGGTAATGTTGCTTTTAAAATGATAGTTAGATTACACAATTACTGCCATTAACAATTTTACATTACTACGTTACTTTCTGTGAATGTAATGTAGGTTTGTGTTACCAAACAAACAGCCCTTTGCATTTTATTATGCACTTTGGTTATGGAGTCGGAAAACATGTGTCTTTGACTTCACTGGCTCTGCCTTATTCCAATGACCTATGACCTATAATCTGACACTCTGCAGGCTGGTGACAGGAATGACAGAGGCGGCATTCCCTTTACACAGCTTGATTATAAATTACATTCACAAAAAAACAAACATAAAACCAAGCATGCTCAATGCATATTTCTTCAGAAGTTATAGGGATTTTAATTATTAACTGATGGAAAGATGACACCTCCACAGCCGTGGTCACCGTATAACCAGCATTCATGTTCATTAATTTCCCTCAGAGCAGGAGCTTTATCCGAGTTGAAAGCAAGCCCTTGTTGTTGTGGGGCTTAAGCACCTGCGGAATCACCAGCGATGTTGTGGAGCTGTGAAGTAGTAGCTAGAAAGAAGTAATGTTCTTTGCTGCAGACAGGCACTCTTGCAAAATTTGCATTTCACCATGATTGCCCTTGTACTTTTCACACATGAATTCAAAATAATGCGAGAGCTTCCACGATGTACACAGCATCCTCTTTGCTATCTCGTTAGCTGAGTGAGCTGAACACGCACAATGATTCTGCAGGACTGACTGCCTGCTTGGAGGAGAAGAAGAGACACAGAGCGAGTAAGTTGATGTTTGTTTTGTGGTGACTGAATGCACAGGCTGATTTGGTAAAATGTTAACAGTAACTAACTGCTTATTTGACAAAGTAACTTTTAACAGATTACTTGGATTGCAAAACTAATGGGCTACATCACTAGTTACCACAGAAAAGTAATCTGAGTACTGCAATATGTAATAAATTTCCTCATCACAGCTTCACCACAAGTCTCCTTAAAGCAGCCCATAATTCTCAGTTTATCTCTTAGGGCCAGTTTCCGTCGACTGCCATTCAGTGTCTTTACACATCCCCCAAAAACCATTAAGGTGTTTATCTGGCCTTCCAGATCCTCACCTTTACACCAGATGCCCACAATTCCATCTCCAGCACACCTATGGCTCGACTTGCACAGAATACGTCCTCCGAAGTTTTGCTTTGAGACCCATTTGAACTACAGACATTTGAGACTGGACAGAGGTGGTAAATCATGAGTATAACCAGTAAGATAAAGCAAGGCTTATGTTCCCCCAATGCACTATCCAGTCTTAATAATTTGCCATGCAGAGTATAAACTTTTCTGATTCAGCTAACCATATAGGCACTTTTGAACTGATGAACACTGTTTTTCATGGGCATACATTTGAATAACAAGAAGAAAACTGGCAGACAAAATGGCTGAATCCATGATTCCTTTGCTGTGTCAGACTTTGCCGCTGAGCGAAGCTGCGGGGGTATTTTTTTATTTATTGAACAGCAATGTTGTTTTTTAAAGCTCCAGCCTCGTTTTGGCAGCAGCGTTGCAGCACATTGGTGGAAAGCGTTTGACGGTTTACTTCACTGTGGAACCACATACAGACAAATAAAGACACATCATCTTGCACAGTTGTTCAGCTTTCCATTCACCTGTTCGAAATGTGTATATTAATATTGTTTTCTTTTGTCTAATCATTACAATTACTCCTCATTCTAGTGGTCAGTAAGTAATTACTGTGTGACAGCCTCCATCCGTTTATCTTCACCCAGCAGCCTGGGTAATGTGAAAGGTAGAATGTTCAGCTGTGCTGCTCCGTTTAGTTGGTGCATTTTGATGACTTCAGTACAAGCAGTAATTGTAGAGGTGCCACACAGGAGGTCATCTTGAAGTGCATCACCCTTAACGTCACGCACCCGCTGACATCTAAATGTTACCCGGTGGAGTTTCACCACCAAAGTGAATGTTTTTAATCGTACCTCAGTTCGACATGCCAGTATGCACCATGATAAAAAAAAAAAAGTACTGCATTTTCGATCTGTAGTTCTCATTATGATTTTCACTTTAATGTATGTCAAGCATGCAGAGAATGCTTCAGCAGAGTACGCTACATTGTTAATGTGTACAAATATCTCGCCTACCAGAGAACATACTCTACAGAGCCCAGTAATTGGGCAATATTCCTTAATAGAACTTGTTTTACTAAAATTCTGTTTATTGAATATCCTTCTGCATGGATAAAATTATTCACATGCCTATTTAATGTTTTACCATCGGAGTTTGCTGATAGAACATGATATAATGATAATGATTGTCTGTCAGTGATTCTCATTTTTACCTGAATTACAATAATTTGGGGAGCAGTGAAAATAGACTGTTAGTATTAATCAAGTACTATATTTTAAGAGTTTGTTAGCAAGAATGTGGATCATTTGTATGTACATTGCACAGTATTCAACACATTTTTGTTCCTCATCAACCCTTGTTCAGAATATGGGTCTCTACTGTTGCTGTTGAATGCTACACCGTGTAACTCCTCTGTTTGATGATGGATGCTGGGGAGATTGAATAGTTATTCTGGTTAAGAGCTTTCTGTTGAAACAAAATATGGTGAAAGTAAAACCAGGATCGTAAAAGTATGAGCAAACCAAAAAAACCAGTAGCAGTCGGTGGCTGTTGTAACTGTGTGCACATGTAAGTACATCCCACAACAGAATCATCATTATTAGGGTTCCTTCAGATGACTGGAACAAAGTAATTCTGTCCCAGAGACTCAACACAAGTATCATCTGGCCTCAGTACGTGAAGGTGCCACTGTCAGTAAAAGCCAACATGAAAAAATCTGAACGATGGATTATATATTTACATAAAAATACAGAGAATTGAACCCAGAACTTCAATGTGAACATGTGAGAGAAAAGTTGGATTCAGGATGCAACAATCCAGTGTAATGAAGGAGATAAAGTCCACACTCCACTCCACTCCACTTTAACTCCTTCATTAAAACTGATTCCATGTAAATTATCAGCATGTTAATCGGTCTTTATGCTCACATTCGCTATGGGAATAGTTGGCATCAGCTTAAGCAGTTTGACCACGCTGTACAAATACTTCTTCATCAAGCAAATGAAAGACCCATGACTGCAAAGTCTCCAAGCAGCACAGTTCTGCACCTGCAACCTCCTAGATTATGTTCTGTTTCCCTTGAACTAGCTTTAGCAGCCTAGCATCCGTTGAGGTTTTGTTATATATTTTTTTCTTTCCACAAAGTCATAGTTACAAAGTTAGAGAGAACAAAAAAATGAACAGCATTTTGATTGGTTAACCAAAGGTGGCAAAGCAGTTTTTGTTGCTTCCTTTGGAGACTCGTTAGATCTCAGAGTAGTTATCAATTATACAATACGCCTTCAGAAAACCTGAGTGAAAACAAATGGAATCAGATAAGATTATGATTTATTTTCCTCAAATACAACCGTTTTATTGATCTTTTTCCTTTGAAATTTCAGAGCAGGAGTTTGTCCCGATAAACTACCCTTTTAGACATCATCAGTATCAGATAGCTCAAACTTTGCAGTAGTTGAGTGAATTAATGAGGCACAAACATATCCCAGTAACAAGTCAGATGGTTCCCAGTGTGGTCAGGATCAATGGCTTTCATCTTTTCACTTCAGAAAGGCAAATATATTTTTACCGTTTGCATTTTTAATTTCTCTTACTTTCTTTTATCTGGAAATAAGTGCATGAACAAAATGTCTATTCATTCAGTTATTTAGTTCCAAAGCCTGTCTCTTCAACTCTTTCTCTCTGTTTTCTTTGTCTCCTGGGCTTCATGCTTTGCATGCACAGGATGAGACACCAGGGGAGGTTAAGAGAGGAGCTGGAATGGAGTTCTGCTCCATTTACCACCCTGAAATATTCCTCCTCGAACGACACACTCTGTTTTCTCTCTCTCCTTACTCTGTGCTGTTTCTCACTCTGCCCATCCCCTCCCTCTCACTCCTCATCTTTGTGACATGTGGCCATTTCACTTCATCCCAGGATGGCTTAGCGGTGCTTTAAGAATTTGCCGCTGTCCTCCCATTCCATCCTGCTCAATTGCAGGGAGCATTGAGCTTCATAGGTCTATACAGATTTACAGATGATGGAAATAACTCTTTTCCCATTCCCCACTCTCTTTCTGCTGTGGACTGAGCTTTTATCTGTTGTATTACTTAATGTTTTTACTCTTCTGCATGTGTGCTTTCAGCATCATGAACATTCTTGCACATTCTGGATTTATATTTCATACAAAGGCTTATTTTAGATGCATTTTTTATATCAAACTTTCAGACACTTAAAGATGCATAAGCACGCTCAAAGACAAAAAGTAGCACAAAACTTCACATAGATCTATTTATAGGACATTAATACAATTAATAAAACAAAATGCACCTCGTGCTGTGAGCGATTTGATGAGGCTTTGATAGACGTCATTATTCTTAAACCTTATTATGTGGAGATTTTCTTGGCATAATATCCTGTATATCTACATGGACCTGACTATCCTCTCAGCAGTAGGACTGTAGCTGGTTAACTGGGCATGGACAACTGGATTTCATTTGCATTTTACATATTTTTATCAGGGCCCAGAAGTCTGATCTATAAGCTCCACTCAAGCGTTTTCACCTCATGTTTCAGCACAACATGACCCTTCAATGATCCCTGGGCTTTCTCAAGGACATTTTGCCTAATGTGGTAATTTCACACACACATAGAAAATGTGCACATGCCAGGATACATAATGCTGCCACAGCTGTAGACCTCCTCAGTTTGAATGAACTTTCACTAAAGCACTTTCAAATGCAACAACATGTAGATTTTCTCTCTCTTTCGCACACACACTGACAGCCACCCTGACTGTAGGCCTCTTTTCCCAGTATGAAATCATTTGTAACAACTCTGATCTTTTCTCAGAATCATGTTAATCAGGAAATGAGCTACTTGGCATTACTTGCATATACATTTCACGTTTGGAATTGAGATCTAGTAAGTGTATGCAATTAACTCTTTTAGGTCTATTACCCATCCCTTGTTGGGTGTGCTGTGCGTCATTTTTACTCATGCACGTCTGGTTTCATATTTCCTCCCCATTAAGCCTGCATTGCTCTCCTCTGTGTTGTGATTGAAGCTAATGACTCACTGGAAATCTGCCTGGTGTTTATCAAATGTCTCAATGCAGGGCTGGTGGTCCAGAGTCTGTCTGCCCTTTTTACAGTACAAGATAAACAGCCAACACCATGTGATGACACCATCCTGTATAAAGAAATGATATCAAGAAGAAGTATCTTCAAGAAGTATCTCGACTAGATCTTTCTGGTATTTGCGCTGTGGTAAATTATACTCTCAGAGGGGAAATGTGTTGCATTACCTCAGGCTGTCATCCGTTTGTGCACTGATAAGAATGTATTAAGACATCGAATGTATAGAAGATGTAGTGAATTTACATAACTAGCATAAGGGAAGCATTTCAGGCAGTGTTTCAAAAAGTACATCATTCACTTTGTATACTTGCTTTATTCCCACACAGTACCTTTGGTTAGTTTCTTAGATCAAATTGTTTCAGTAAGAAAGTTTGAATGAATGGGAAGTATAAGCTTAGCTAATAAAAACCACAAAAGATAAACTACAAGATAAAAGAAAATAGAGATTCACACTATGGATTTAATGTAGAACACTAGCAGGTGACCGATTATCGGTTAGTCAACAATTGGATACTGGTTTGTACTTTGGATTTTAAATGTTCTTCTGGTACTTGCATAGATTTTTCCCAGGTACTTTGGTGTCCTCCCACGATCAAAAGACTTGCATGTTAGGATAATTTATGATTCAGATAGAGGTAATGCTTGTGATGTCATTAGACATATGACTGTACTCGAGTTACACCCACTTGTGAGGCAAGAGTACATCTTGACTAATGACCGCTGTCAGACTGTCTCAAAAACATATTTACAAAGGTGAAGAGCTGCTATGCAATTCACTGTCCCAATAGATTCAGAAAGAAGTTGAGGTTTTCGTGACAAACTTACCAAGAGTAAAGAGATGAGAACCAAATGGATCGCTGAAATTTAGAGAAAACTAGGATTCAGGCTTGAAAACATGGATTTGCAGTATATCATGCCTGCGTGCAAATTAGATGCATATCAGGAAATTTCAGGAAACCCTATATCTGGCCAGATGTTAACGTCTGTGGTTCACAAATTCTTCCCACGGCTAACATCGGCAGCCATGATGAATGTTTTGCCACTCAGGGGGCGTGTCCAGATAGAACAGTGACGTATATTGGCTGTCGGTGTGAGCCCTGGGACGACTGCTGACTTCTCTCGCAGTGACAGCTGGGATAGGCTAATTCCCCCATGAAACTCTGACCATCGAAATACACATTTAGAAAATGGATGGACAGCTGAATTTCTAAATTGTGTCTATTTACTTAAGTCTATTCTCCTGTCTTGCTGCTGTACGCTTACTTTTGATGATAAAAAAGTTCATTAACTGAAGAAATGTCCACAGGCCTCATTAAACTCTGCACCCATGCTTCAGCTACTATTAATTATCTCAAAGTGACAAATAATCTGCCAAATTAACTGATTAACTTCCAAATTTAATTCCTCTTTGTGAATAATTGAAGATCAGTCATTTTTGAGAGACCAAACAAAGCTCGGCCTGCTCTTTAGAACCTCATCAGCGCTAATGTAATTCCTTTACTTTCTTTGTTTTGTGCTTTTTTTTCCTTTTTTCCTTAGATGCCACCATGTGTACAAGGCATTTAGTGATGTTCAGTGGTTTATCAGAGAATATTCATTTTCAAGCTGTGCATGTTTTCTCTGTGTAAGTAATGACTTATTCAGATAATGGTGAACAAGAGTCAAGTTCTCCATAACCGAAGCACAGTCCAAAATAGATGCAAGTGTTTGTTACATCAACCATTTTATGGTTATTGGAAAGATTGCTCACCTTCTACTTTATAATGAAAGAAAAAGCCCCAGAGAAGATGATTAGTCATGCTGCATCAGTTAGTTTGTAAGATGTTTGTAAGATCTCCGACTGCTTGGGAATTGCCCAGCGGAGCCCCTGCCAAAGTTAAAGGGCTTTTTCCAGGAATACCAGGCCCTGCTGTTCCACATCTTCCCTCCTCTCCCCTTTCCCTTCCTTCTCCCAACTCTCCTCCCCCCTTTCCCACCACCCTCTCCTGGCACAGTGCCAGTCTTTCCTTGAATTCATGCATCTGGTCATTTCTGGGAAACACCCACGACAAAGCTGTCCAGAAAGCCACAGCAAACAAAGCCTCTCGGTTTCTGCAGCAGATTGAGGAAGGATAGTAGTCACCCACAGGGAGGGATCAGGTAGTAGAGTGGGATGGTTGGGGACTTTCAAGGAATTTTTTTTGAGAGGAACATGGAATAGTCCTTGCTGTTTTTGTCTTTAGAAGAGAGCATGTTGTTTTCCTTCATCTATTTATGTTAGCATGTTAACTGGTAGCCAAACATGCAGCTCTTTCAGTGTCTGTGCAGAGCAGTAACTTCTCCTTAGATGCAAATAACCTTCCTGAACTGCTGGTCAAACTGACCAATGAAAAATATTAGTTATGTCATACATATAAGTTTACTAAAAACAAAAATACCATTAAAAAAACTCCCTCTGCACTGCTCTGCTTCTGTCCAGAGGCCACATTGTAATCGTGCCAAAGTTTTCTATTACGAGACTTGCCGGATTCTTTGGAGGGGAAGTATAACTACTTAACACCCTCAAGCATAGGTTACGCTCTCAGCTGTCTTCCTCTTTCTCCATTTTAAAGACTTGCGAATGACTCACTGATTGTCTTAGTTTAGAGAATGAATCAACAAGCGTCATAAGAAGGCCTCAGAACAGAGGAGTAGCAGATTGCCTCTGCTTTGATTTATGAAAATGTTAGACAGCTTGGCTTGGCTGCCTGAGAATGAGCAATTCTTTTTCAGTGTAGACTTTCATGTATGCTGAACATGGGAAAGGCATAATTTCAGCGTAATTCAGTTTCTACATCAGATAAGTTTCTGTTGCTGTGAAGAACATTGACTGCAAACGCTCTATGCTTTTCTGGAATGTAAACCATTGTAACCTTTAGTGTACAAAGCAGCTTTAAACGAATAATTTTCATCAACCATAATACAGTGATGATGATTAATGATCATGTGTTATCTCAGTATTGATAATACAAGGACAGAGACGAACTCAGTCGTCCTTTTCCATAAAATTGATCGCTTCAGATGACCTCTTCGTGACAT
The DNA here is from genome assembly GCF_036924035.1 of Leuresthes tenuis. Taxonomy (NCBI): domain Eukaryota; kingdom Metazoa; phylum Chordata; class Actinopteri; order Atheriniformes; family Atherinopsidae; genus Leuresthes; species Leuresthes tenuis. The sequence goes on along the minus strand of NW_027325372.1, from coordinate 9,273,895 downwards.
CTGTCTCACTGATTCAGACCCATATGTTTCCATTCCCACTAGGACAAAATGCACAGAGTCTGTGAGGCCCGCTTTGGAGGAAAATAGACACAGTGTTGACGTGCGATACATGCAATATGTAGAACTGCTCTCCAGACACTCGATGTCAAAATACCTTCATGAACTAACCTTTGCCAGTGCATATGGGCAAAGGCTGCAAGTTCATAGCAGCTAGTTTTCAGGGTTGTTTCTTGTGTTATGTGTCGGGCCACAGGTCAAGTTCTTTAGTTTCAAGAGTCGAGTCTCACCTCCCGTCTCTTCATTCTTAATGACTGGATGAATATTAATGGTTTAGCTGACCAATGTCCCTGTAATGGTAGTATTTTCCTTCCGTGTCGACTAATTTGAATTCATTTTAGAAAAAGTGAGTCACCTTTCTGTCATGAATTACAGCAAAATAAGACCACGACTTAGCAAGTTATGATGGTGACATGTCAGTTTTTCCACCTCTCACACCTAAATGTGATAATCAAATTGTTGTTTTTGTGTCAGATAAACTTTCCCAAACCAAAGAATTTAACACATTTTATGAGATGAGAAAAAAATATCCAGTTTTATTTTATTGATTGTTTAAAATGTCACTACTCGTTGCTGAGTGAAACCAAAAAAACGAATGATTTTTAAATAACTGAATTAGCATATTTGCTTTTTATTTCTGAAGCTGTAATATGTACTGTGGTGGGAAACCTGACTTTTGACTGTGGATCAAATCTGTGTGATAGTCGATCTGCTGCTCTGTTCCACTTTATATGTGATATTGAAGATACAGAAATGATGAGCCTTATATCTATGAGCTGCAGAGATGACTTCACATGATCGCTCACTGGGCACACGATGGTATGAAGAAATATGAATCTTTTCTGCCTCTTTAAGGTTCCATCTTCCTATGCATCTTATTTTCGCACTATATCTTCTCCTCCATTACTGCTTCCATTGGCCTTTGTATGTCTTACTCTTTGTTTTCTAGGCTTTCTGTCTTTGCACAGAAGCTGACAGTTTGTCTCTGGTTGAAGCAGAGGCTGTTAATCTGGTAATCCACAATCAATATCGGCCTCATCTCTTTCCTTCAGATAAAAGTGGCCTATCTGATAATTATATTTTCCCCTCCATGTCTGTAAAAGGCTGCCCTTTTCCCTCTGTGCTTTGTCTTGGTCTCTGGGATTCTTCTGCCCGAATCGATTCAGTCTGACCACGTATGAGCCCTTCTATCCCTATAACTCACGTGAAAAAGCACGTGGCATTTGTACATGTTTGGCATGTTATAAATACGAAAAAGTTAGTAGTCCTGTGATTGACACAAATAGTGGTAGCAGTACTTATCACAGTGTATGACATACTATACAAATATGATGTGTCAATTTCATTAGATGTGTTGGAGAATTAATGTTTTTCCCAGCTGAACTTGCGTATTATGAATGGACTGTTGTGTTGGAAATATGTAATTAAGTTGTTATTATTTGAGAAGGAGCAATAAGACACCCCCCCCTCCTCCAACCCACATGTAGAACAAATTAATACAAAACTGTGCTCATCCAAGTCACTGTTCTATTTTCAGATGTAGAATTTGCCAACTTTTAATTGTTTTCACTCCAGTTTTTTTATGTTGTCGTCTCTGGCTGCAAACTAAGTTGATTTGCTAACTGAGTAAAGAAAAAAAACGGTGCTCTGAACTTGGCTGCGGCATCATCGAGATACTCTCGAGGACTTTAGATCAGTCACATAATTTTTATGAGTCTGCTTATGTTTGACATGAAAAACGAGTGCGAGCTTTTAAGAATTGTGTTTGATCTTTCTCACAGATGTTCGTGTGTGACTGCAGGCTACTTGTGATCAGGGTAATGCTCTCTGACTCTGACCAAATGTTCTTTGTGAAATGTTTTCGCTCGTGATCACAGTCGTTTAAAGGAGATAGACCGTTCTTTGTCATCTTTTCATGTTACACAGGAGGTGGTTTTCTCTCACGTCTCTGACTTGAGACTTGAAGGCTGTTTCTCACTGTGGGGTGACACGGGGGAGCAGCGGACAGCACCGTTGCTGTCAGAACCAGAAAGTTCCTCATTTGGAAATATTGGCCGAGGTCTTTCTGTCTGGAGTTTAGATGTTCTCCCTGTGCCTGTGGAGTTTTTTTTTTCTTTTTCTCGGTGCTCTGGTTTCCTTCCTCCCACTATCCAAAGGCATACAGACAGGTCACAGATTAAAGGCAAAATCAACATAAAAAGTCTTTATAACCGTCGAGCCACAGTTTTTTTCCCAGAGTAGTATCAGTGCACATTGGCATTCCTGAGATCTTTTGAACTCTACCGGAGAACAAAAAGTAAAAGATACTTCCTCATTTTGTGTTTTTGATGATTGCGGTTGAGAGCACTCTTTTTCACATGTAGCCAAAATGTCCCACAGATGTTCCATGGGGTCGATATCTGTTGACTGAAGAGTCCACAGCGTATGAGTCACATCATTTCCATACTCATTTAACCTTCCTGTGACCTGCTCATGGGTTATGGAAGGGATTATTGTCATCTTGGATAAAGAAGATAACTAAAACCAAATTTGCATTGATTTTCAGCAGGTCATTCTCACCAGAAATAATGTGTATCACATACATTCGTCCACATGTCGATAACACAGGTTAGAAACTGTAATGTTTTAGTGGGAGCGTTGTGTTACATAATGGGAGCCGCAACCAGTGAGTATTAAATTGTGTAGTCTGTGACCACGTATTTTGTGACATGTAGACCTAACCATGCACTTTTAACTTCTTACCTTCACCATTTGCAGACGGGTGCCAAGTAAAACAAGTGAGTTGCGGTGAGTGTAGTGGGACTGTGGAGAATGTATTGCAGGATGAGATTAGAAGTTGCAAACTCTTACTGGAGACTCAGGGGTTTGACATCATCTCCCAAGCCCCAAACTAACTCTATTCAAGAGTGTTGACTGTCATCATTGTTTTGTTGCAAGTGTGATGTCATCACATCGGAACAGAAGTGGAAACGTCGTCACAGCTGGAGCTACATCACAGTGAATACCCGAGAGAGGGATAAGAAGCGATTGTACTTTTTTTTTTTTAGGATTTATTGTGAAACTACAATGAATCGTTCCATGGGCCAGCGTGGATGTTTCACAATCTGTTATGAGATTGTCTTGCTTTCAGAGATCCTTCCATCAAAGAGGACGCGTGCACACAAACTATGCCAGCAAATGCCCCCCACTGCATACAGTAACAGAGCTGTCAGACTGTGTCATTATCAGGGTCAACGGTTACAGTATTTTCCTTTGATTAATCATTCATCTGTGTATTGCCATCGTTTACACTAGAATGAAGGTTCATGATGGTGATGGATAAGTTTATAAACTAATAAAACAACAAGAAAATTGTGAGGGTTGAGTCAGATTACTTACAAAGTAGGCTGTGATTGAATACAAATTGCTTGTCAATTATTGTAATTAGTAACTCATTTTGTCAGATTACAAAAAAATAATAACATTTAGAATGTTTTTGGATAATTAATAATTATAATATTTATGCTGGAAAAACAAAAGCTTAAATAAAAAAAAACATGAAATATCACAAAACATTAAAAGCCGAATAAAAAGCATTTTAAATGTCGTAAACTTATAAACAATATCTAGCACCAACTACAGGCATGCCGTGTGTATCCTACCATATGGAGTTACTGTTTCATTCGAGTAAGTTTTTGCAGCAGGGGCACTTACTCAATGTGTCAGTTTGCCATTTTCAATGAAAGAAACAAAAAGTACAGTCTCCATCATCTATGAATTTGGAAAAAAAAGACAACCTGAGTAAGAGACTCTTAAATACAGTAGACTATATTGAGCATTTAGAAGAGATCAAATCAACATTAACCTTACAAAAACATTCTGACATGAACATCTAGATGTATATTTTCTGTAATTTGTCATATTGTAAATGTGTATTCAAAACGTATTCAGTTGACTTTGTCACTGTAGTCTAATCACACTTCACACAAGTGTTATAGTTAACTCTAACAAGTGGCTGGTTAGAGTTACTTATTTAATGTGCAATCTTATTACAGAATCTTGATTACATGCAATCTGTTGATATTCAGTCCTCTAAACGCAGTAGACATTTCCTGACTTCATCATAGTTTACACGTGGAAAATTGTTTATTAAACTTAAATGGTTTTGAGGGTAATCCACTTACTTTGATAAGAGAACACACTGTGTTCCAGGTGGTAGCTCCATGTGCAGCCAGTAGGGGGAATCGGCTGCTCGTGCTCCATCCCTTCCAGTCTCCACTCCTCTCCTCCTCTTCCCTGCGTTCTCCCAGGTTGTGGAAACGCTGCAGCCCGCTGGTCTGTGTCTGGATCCCTCACTCTCACAGAGCTGCTCAAGACCCTCCCACCGGCTGGGCTGGGGAAGGAGGAGGCAGTCTGCACTGTTTGCAGCTTCGGACGAGCCCCCTTTACCGCCCTGTCAGTGTGGAGGAGAAGGAGAGAGAGAGGCTGAGAGACTGAGTGATAGAGAAAGCGCACGCGATATAGGCAGGCTGTTTAGAGGAGTGAGAGAGCCGAGGAAGAATAAGGAGCACATTTTACAAGAGCAGAAGCAAGGAGGATCGCAGACGAGGGACTCTGTCTCCACTGGCCACCCGGGACACAGTCACTGTCTGTTTTTTTTTCACTTGTCTACTAGCTGGAGCTCAGTGGATTGACTAACCCGCCGGTGGATTTTTAAAATATTCGCTTGTGCCACATCATTTAGAAACTGGGATCATTTCTCTGTTGCTGACTCCACCGCTACAGACTGAGATTGCTCTCTGTGTCTGTGCTAAGCTCTCGTGCTGTGATTCTGCTCCTTAAACAAAGTGCATCTGTCGGCAGCCGGCACTGAGGATATCTCCCCTCTGTCAAGCAGGACAGCACTCAGCCATCGTCGGATCAGACAAGAGAGAAAGTGTGAGTGTGTGTATGTGTGTATGCAAGAGAGGGAAAGAGAGATAGCAAGGGGCAGTGAGAGAGAGTCAGATTAAAGCCCAGGCTAAAGACTGGAGTGAAACAGCTTAAATAGTGAAGTGAACCTATACGTCCTCTCCCGCTTTCCTTACCATTCCTTTCCTCCTCCTTTCCTTCTCCTGTTCCTCTCCCATTTTTCAACGTTAGGACTGCCAGAGCTACTGCCACCTGCACCTCTTTGCGTGTTCTCTTCCCTCTTCCTCCTCTACCTCACCCTCACTATCCGGTAGCAGCCTCTGACCAACACGCCGCTCTTGGTTCTGGCACTTGTGGAAATATTTCCATTGATCCAGCTGCGAGTGAGTGAGTGAGCACCTGCCCGATACTAAGTCTCTGGACCAGCAAGGCACAGTTTGTCAAGAGCTTCCTTATCAGTGGCAGACATTCTCCAAGCCACTGTCCGGCACACAGACCCTGACTTCTTCCCGGAGGACCAGCTTGCGACACAGTGGTGCAGACAGCAAAGACTGGAATTGCACAGTCCCTCTGTTGCCTCTTTCACATTACTAGCTACTTGGCAGCTCCCGCCCCCGTGTCACCATTCCCTGCCTCAGTGCTAAGGATTCCAGCTACATGGGCAAGCGATTGGAGCAGCAGCCAATGTACCCTCAGTACACCTACTACTACCCCCACTATCTCCAAACCAAGGTATGCCGCTCTTCTGCTGTCATTTAATTTCTCAAGCCCACTCATCTACTGCTACATTTTTGTCCTGTCTCCCTCCCACCCTTCCTCATCCTCCCCACTCCTCCTCTCATCTCTCGCTGGAGTTGGAATTTGGTAGATCGCTTGTCTCTACTTTGATGGTTTCAGATGGCAGGTGCCTCTTCGAGTTTGGATATTTTCTTAGTGTTATTCTGATCATCTAATGTGTTTGGTGTGCATGTGCAAATGTATCACAGAGTGGATGATTAAGGAATGGGGGATCAAGGCTGGAGGCTCAGGCTGCTGTTAGTCCACTCTAGTGGACTGTAACTGGGAGCTGTCCAGTAACCTCCACCCATTCCTCACCTGCAAACCGTTGAGCTCCTGATGAGATGGCACAACATGTTGGATAACATGTTTTGTAGATTCAAAGGCATTTGCTTATTAAAATGACCAACTGACAGCTTTTTTTATGCCACACATTAAGCAAATTAAAGGATGAGCATCCAAATGAGATTTTTTAATGAAGCATTTGCAAGCTTAAAGTGGGCCGTTGTTTAAAATCTTGACTGACACTTCTGAAAGAACTACACACAGTGTGAAGTTGTTAATTCACAAATATGTTCTTGTAGTGGGGGTATGAACCCTTCTTTTCCTCTGTTGATGGTATGTTTCTGACACAGAGCAGGCATGGGGTAGGCTGCCCGTGTTTGTTCTAGCTGCAGTATGCATCAGTGCCTCTGGGATAGAAGCCCAGGCCTTGGGTCCCAATAACTACCAGGACACTGGCTGGGCACACTACCCAGACATCATCAAGGGATTAAAATGGAAGCCTTTTGGGATTACTCCATTTGTTTTTCTGGCACAATGCGTAACACTAACTTCTGTCCATTTTTGTGACACTGTGATGCATAGCAGCAGCAGAATGACATGCTGCAGGTGTGTAATTAAACGTTGTAAAATATTTAAGTCTCATTTGGTTTCTAAACTATTTAATGATATCATTTTTAGATACCATTTCAGACTTTCCACTAATTTACATTTTCATCTGGTGATCTAATATGCCTGTTTAATGTCTCCTGTTATATGTCTAAAATAATGAGCTTTGTCGAGTTTAATTCAAGACAGTTACAGTAATACTTCCTACTGTTGCAACCAAAAATGGCCTCAGCTCCTCAGACCTGACTTTTAAATACTGGGCAGATACAATACAGGTCCTGATGCTCTTTATCACATAACAGTTCTATTTGGTTTCAAAAGTCCACTGCGAAAAAGCATTTCTGTCCAACATTTTCAGAATATACTTATACTTAAAAAAGTTAAAACGTGTCAATTTTGCTGTGTATATAACGAGCAAATAACTGACAGTGATGATATTTTCATCCTTCCATGTGAACCATTGCATCTCCAGCTGGGAGGACCTGACTGTAGCCCCACCTGGCAGTCCACTAGCTCTCCCCCTGATTTATAGTTTAATACATTTGTACTGCTGCCATATGGCTTCCCTCTCCCTCCCACTCCCCCCTCCTCTACTCCCTCCATCATCCCCCTCCCTCCCCCTTCTCATATCTCAGAGTTGCTCATCTCGGGGGCCTCTCAATCAAGGCATGCCCCTCTGTTCTCCCTTGCCCTCCTTCCAGCTTTTCTTCCCCCTTCCTCCTCCCTCCTCATACTTTCTGCATCCCAGCTCTGTTGCAACAGGGCCCTCCTTCCTCCTTTCCCTATGCCGCAGTTCACTCCCAAGGTCAGCGCAGATCCAATCTTGCCACCGTCAGCGTTTGATGTATCCTTGAGCAAGCCACTTGGGTCCTGTGTCATGCAAACCAGACCCACAGTGGGCGTGCGGGGCAAGAAAAGCATGTATTCTGTTTATAGATTGGCAGCCAGCATTCGTATTCATTTTCATGGTGTAGATAGTGTAGCCAGTGGCCTTGCAGGTTAATGTGACAGCACCACAGACAGGGTCAATAGGAGAAAGGGAGGCTGGGAGAGAGGCCAGAGTGTTGGGCAATGTGGCCTAGAGGGTTGTGGAGCGCTATGTCACGCTCTCATTAATGATCATTGATAGCTTGATTACACAGAGCTGAGAAGAGCCTTGGCTGGCAGATTCACACCACTTGACAAAATCACATGGCAGTCGCTCTGCCTTGCTGTAGCACATAAAAAATATAAATATCATGTCAGGACAGAAAGGGGGGAGTGGGGTACAACTCATATTACAGGACTACGTTTTAAGATCCTTTTGAGCTAACTTGTGATGCTATGCAGATCAAAGTAGTCAGGTTTGGCTGCAGTTAATGACATTGTTGTAGAGAGAGCAGCAAAATTACCTAAAAGGTTAAACTTGAGGCACTTGGTGCATCCATGGTCCTTTTGTCCCCTCTGTGTATTATATTCTAATGCGATATATGTCCAGCATATGCTGGGAAGCCCAAATTAGAATGTGAAAGTCAAAGAATGAGATGAAACAATAACATTTGGCTTTCTATTGATTAGTGCAGTGGGGCGTAGCATGTGCTTCTCTTTAGCTGAGTTATTGATTCCTGAAGGAGGATTTGTGTGCGTGTGTGTGTGTGTGTGTGTGTGGCTTTTAAATGACGTTATGGCTGCGGGGAGCTGGCAAGATGTTGCATTCATGAAAGGATACTTTAAAGACCCTATTTCTGTCTATTCCTCAAATGATCAGGGGCTAGTCATTTGCCAAAATTCAGCATTTATTCAATATGTCTTTTCTTGTGAGCTTGATGGCCAGTGCTGTTCACAGCTTGTTGTACGTTCAACTTTTGTCATTGATGATAGACGTGCCTCTGAAATGAGAGTATTATAGTAAAATGGCTCATCCAGGTCTCTTCCTAGCCCCCATCCCTTCCCCCATGAGAGCAATAGCAACACGTTTTTGACTAATTATTGTTGTTTTATGATGGTGTCCAGGGAAGAATACGATTTTCAACTAAACATATGCCTGTTTGTCCTTGCGTGAACTGCGTTTCATTTTCAGTCAGTGACCAGGGTTTTCAGTTCTCTCTTTCATTATTAAACATACAACTCTCATAGGGAACTCTCAAATTACTGATAATTTGCCTTGAATACCTGCTGGAAATTCTCCACTTCCGTGCCATTCAGTTGGCTTTACTTTTGCTGAATAGTATAACCGATGCTGCTGCTTGTGGTGTCACACCACTGTTGGGGTAGGTCATTACGTTCTTAATGTCAGCAGTCAAACACACAGACAAACAGGACACAGACGCACATGCACTGTGGCTGTGATGTGAGAGTGAGCAGGCTGTGTTACAGTCAGACAAGAAGCCGAGAGGGGCAGATTGAGGTAGATTTAGCAGCGGCTAATGTCCCTGGCCTTAAGTAAACACCAGTCAATGGAGCCCTTTGAGAGGATCTGTGCCTGTCTCTGGCCCTGCCATAGGCACCATTTATACATCTAATTCTTTGGGCAAAGGAGGGAGGGGTTGTCCATGTTTGAGAAAAAAAGATGGAGCGGAGGGTGGATGTTATGGGGAGGCAGCAGTCAGGGAAGGGCCTGTTAAAAGCAAGGAAAAGGGTTTGGTTACATTACACGGGTTGATCCATTGTGCTGCAGAAACAACAACAGAGCCATCTAAATCCTCCTTTAATGCCTTGATAGAGGAAAAAGGGAAACATAGAGACAACAAGGGGAGACAGATGTAAGGTACACGGACGGCAGGCAAAATCAAATAAAGCAGAAAGGACCCTTATACCAAAGTCTTTTGTTAAATTGGTTATCTATGGCATAAACTCAGCGAGTAGCTTAGTTCCCTCTGTGACTGCTGATGTGAATCTGCTTTGAAGAGTTTATCAAGCTCTGCGAATGCTGGAAAAATACCAGAGTTAAATTGCATCTACAAAAGCTCAGCCCTGTTTAAGTCAAGGACTATATGTTTTTATTATTACTAAGACTGAGTAATGCAACTCATTTCCCCACTTCTAGTTCCTGAGATGTGCTTCACAGCTGACTGCACGAAACAAAATACTGCCCCTGCCTTGCTGTAAATGAACCAATCGAGTGTTCTCTTAGTGCTCACATAAATTAACAGGATTTTTAGGAGGAGCTCTGGCTTTTTTTTTTTTAATTCCTTTTGTTTTCTCAATCCTCGCCTCAAAGGGCAGGCAAGTGGTTAGATAATTAATTAACTCCTGCTTCCATCAGACTTTGGACCATGGAAGCTTTATCTGCTATGAAATGTATATGCCAGTCATCGGGGCAATCGAGTCCATTTATTTGCCATGGCTGTTGTCTACATGCAAGAACATGCACACACACAGACACGCACTACAATGAGAGGACTCTTAACCCTTCTCATCTATCAGCCGACAGCCCAGCCCTATCTGCGCACCCATACATTAAAGTTGTGTTTGAGTTACTGCTTCTCATGGCCTGTCATACAGTGCACCACGGAGCTTTGTGCTAAGACCTGGCCCTCCGCATGCTGACACATACATCTCATTAGACCTGCTTTACCAGAGTGCTCTCTTGAAATTGCTTTCCATTTTGTCAGAAGAAGAATGGAGAAACCTACAAAGGAGTGGGAAAATGTGGCTGTTCGATGGAATTCTGTTGCTTTTGAGTTATTGTTGCATTGGAGCGCGTTGCAGATTTTAAAATGTCACAGCTGCATTACGTGTTTATATATAAAGTGGCATATATGATGGTTGAGTATGAAGATCACTTAAGTTAATACGTTTTAACTGTTTGTAATTTGGACAAAATGTGACTCTGTGTTCTGTGGCTGGTAAAGGATCTAAAGCTTAGAGTGCAGATCTCAAAACCAAGTGACATATTTCTTCTCCTCAGTAGTTTTGTGTCTCATTAAAGTGTCCTTGAGCAAGTCGTAGAGGAAAAATCTTGCTCGCACAACGGAAGTTGCTGTTAAAAAAAAAAGAAAGAAAAAAGCATCCAAGATAAATGTCTAAAGTATGAAATGATGCGCTTGGTGGTTGAGTTCTTGCCCCAGGGAATCTTGTCTGTGAACTCACCTTCCCCGACCATCTGGAGATAACTGGCTACGTTAGTCTTTACTGTTAGACGAAGGAACTCCTACCTGTGTGATGAATTGTGGCATATGGGGAGGAGGATGGAGCGGTGACTAAGTTTTTTTGCACGATTTCCTCAACCTGGAAACCTGGGTACAGACAATGAATCTTAGCTTTTAAAGGCACCGCTGTGAAGAAATGACACACAAACCTCACTGGTCTTCCTGTATCAAATGAATGGTTTCACTGAACTTGTAACCACAGGAGGTAAACAGTACCTGAACATATTAAACATGACTTGATTTTTCCTGACATTTTTCACTTTATCAGAATTTTTTTGATAGAAGTCTTCCCAATGAGAAACTAAAATGGAACACTCATGTTGGGATGGGCTCCCTTTGTTTTTTTTGTTTTTTTTTAAGAACAGAGAGAAAGAATCATGCAGAGACAACATAAAGCGAAACAGAGAGAAAAGATGTTGCCTCAGATTTCGAGCCAGATTAAATGAGACACATGATGTGCCCCTCAAACCCAGCAGTGCAGCAGGACTCCACAAATACACCTGCTTTTTTATTCCTCTCTTGTTTTTATTGGTCTCTCTTTCTGTAACATAGCATCTGCCTGGAGCTTTCTAGTGTGGCCCACTGTTTCACTCTTCTGCCTCTCTGGCAAGACTCTCGCCTTGCGTTTTCACGCTCTATTTTCTGTCAGCCCCTTTGCCTCTCAGGATAGTAGGGTACAGTTTCAAAATTGTTGTCTCTTTTCATCTTTGTTTATGTACCCCCCTTCACTTTTGCTCGAATTATTCTTTCTTGTTCCTTTTTTTTTTTGCCAAGACAGCCTTCATCTTTGAATTCTCTTTCATGTTGCCCCCTTTTATAATTACTCTTTCCCATCCTCCATTGCTTTTGCATGCCTTTTACACTATTTCTGGGAGCCCCCGCTGTTTGTTAGGCTTGGTGTCCTGCCATCTGTGCAGTATGGCATAAGTGGCTGGAGACAAGACACCTTGTGTGTTGACCCCTTTGATAGATACAGCTCATTATAACATACAGAAGAACATATAATGAAAGCCAAATACTTAAAAATTCTTATTTAGTTAAAGTTTAGGCACTTGTGTACTGTGTGTATGGAATAAAATACTTGTAAGTGAATATGTTTAGCCAGTGATTATTAGTGTTACTTTTGTTGGCTTTATTTATTTATTTTTATTAATTGATGATGACAAATGATATGACAGATGAGTGCTGAATCTTCTCAGATGCACATTTCCCTGCGTGTTAATGCTTAACAGCATGTTTGACCTAGCTGTGGCGAAACGTATCATCCCGTCACTGGAAGAGGGAAGATGTTGAATTAAGTCAGAAACCCTTTAAATGCATACAAGTTAGTAGCTGTGCATTAAAAAAGGAAAATACTTGTTTTAGCCCGAAGACTGGACAAGACGGTGGAAAAAGGGGCATATAAAGAGTTGGGTCAGGACGGCAGAGCAAGTCGAGAGTGAGGGATGAAAGTCACGAGCTGGAGAGAGATGATGGAGGGGGAAGAAAATGCACCTCGTGAGAGACAGACAAGCATTGAGGCAAAAAGGGGCTCTTGTTGCTCTTGTGTAACTGAAGTTTCTGCTGTGTCTGCTGTCCTACCTTTGGCGGTTCACATAAAGATTACTCAGGTTGCCTGTGTAGGCAGTGGAAGGGTAAGAGGAGGTGAGGAGGTTGGCCTGGAAGCTCGGCATGGTAGCATTCACTGAGTCAGACTCCGCCAGGGTAATTGCTCCTGCATTTTTAATGAGTGGCTGCTGCGCCCACTTTGAGGAGCAGTGCACCAGAGGATCCCTCCATGGCTTCGAGTGCAGCAGAACTGTCTGTCCACCTTCCTGACTGAGGGCATTTGAGACGGACAAACGCCTTATTTTTATTGACATACCTAATCAAACGTAAACGTCTCTTCATACAGGAGGGGGTTCTTGTCAAGCCTCTCCCTATAAATTCATTATCACATTGCCATGGTGATCACATGAAACCCTCGTGCGTGTGAAATACTGTTGTCCCACACTGTTCTCGATGACACAGACAGTTTTGTCATATGGTTTCAACTAAGCACTCGGCTTTATTCCTAGTCTGTGGTCTGCCTAATAACCAGACACATGTTATAGTAAACTGAGAAGAATTCATAATAGCAACTGTGTACTATGTAGGCAGTAATGTGTATTTCATTAAAGTGTTTTCCTGGGAAGTCTGGGAAAAGAGAGTGTTATGTTTCTGTTCTCCCATCAAATTCAGAATAAAAGCGGGAATACCACCTGCAGAGCGAAGCACGGCAGGTAGGAATATTCATGGTTTCATTTTTTACCATGGTCTTTCATTTACCTAATGATGCCTTAATCTGACCAAGAAAAAACACCTTGCCTGTGCACATCTCACTTTAACGAATTTGCTCTACATTTCCATTGTGGCTGAGCAGACCGACCCCCCCCCCCTCAAACAAACACACACACACACACAATTGTTCTCGTCACCCATATACTCAGGCATGAAAATTGGAGGGCGCCCTGGCTACAGACATGCAAATGGTAGTGTAGCTTTACCGCTGTGATTACAGTAGGAGACCTTGGTCGCCCCTCTACTGAGCACACGTACTGGCTGCCTTCAACATTTACTCTGCATAGCTGCATTAGTAGTGGCAGGCTCAATGAAAATACCGTGTCACGCTTGGCTTGAAAAATGGCTCCGGAAAAAGCCAATTCTGCCATAAATGAGGATAAGCAAATAGGCATGAGGGCTTGAATGGCTGCCAGTTCTGTCAGATTCCCCTTCTCACCCAGCCACAATGAGCTCCTATACAAATAGGAATACATGCACCAATTTAGTGCAGCAGATGAACCTCGTGAAGCCTTGTCGAGCAAGTGGTGGATTACCAAGAGCAAACATTCCTTTCTCCCAGCTTTATTTGAGTTAAATGACTCAAACCACCCTCTTAGATTTTGCCTGAATGGTTTCTTTGGCAGACCCCTCTACTGCTCCAGCTGCTTCTGAGGCTACAACATGTGCACATTAGTCAGCGTATGGAAAAACACTGACTCGGACAGGTAGGCGGCATGAATTAGACTGCAAGGACACTGATTTAGAGAGCAAACCTAGCCAGTCACAGCCCAGGATAAATGGAAAGAAAACGTAGGGAGAAAACCCTTTGCATGATAAGAGTCCAAATGGAGGAGAGATTATTATTCTTCACCAGTAATTAGTAGAGCATAAACAGCCATTGGCAACAGAATTAAAAAGTGCCATTATGATAAGTGATCTCTTTACAAGTTGCTGGTTTCTTCCTTTTTTAGTAGTTAATCATGGAGCCTTATGGACACCCCCTGTGCACAGACTGAGAGGGTTAGGGTTTGGTTTGTAGGAGGTGAGTGCCTGAAAATGACAAACTAATTGGAGGGCTTGATACAGTTCACTGACTTGATCAGAGACAGTCTGCTCTGAGACAAATGTTATCTCCTCTCTCTCCCTTTTCCCCTAAATTATTTAAGTCGCCTACATTTTAGAGGGAAAGACTTGGACAGACTGTGAGAGATAAAATACTTACAGGGATCAATGCCTCTATGTACACTGAGGAAAATCTTTCTCTATATCTATATTAGAATATTACTCACACAAGTTTTTGGAAAAATTTGCATTTGTGTATTTTTCAGTTGATGAATACTGATGATTTCATCTTCTTCTATTTTCTTGTCCTCGGGCACTTATGAAAATGTTAGAAAACAGTAGCTTTAAGAAACAGTTAGTCACTAATTCCCTATCTGCTTTCCCTCTCTCATTAGCTGTCTTGAGTACCCTGTGGAAGACTTGTATCCATTATTTATCTCTAGCCCCAAAAAACAACAGCTGCATGCTTGTGTAACTGCCATATGCTATGTTTCTTCCAACATATTGGGAGGGATCTGGCTGTATAGGGAGCTTTATTTCAACCCACAGAGATCTGTTTATAGCCCTGTGCAGACATGCTGCACTTGAATTGTTCCGTAAAAGTTTATTTTTTGTTTTCCAAACCATCAACACAAACTACAACAGAAGCCTGTGCCAACAGTGAACTGCTGTACGTTGGGCAATTAACCACGGTGCCACCTTGCAGGGTGTTTCCGGATGCTCCAGCATCACTGGAACAATCATAAGGAGAGAAGAGGGTCACATTAGGATTCAGCCGATAAAGCAATAAACCCTTGAAGGAGCTGCAGTCGGCGCCATAGAGAGCAGATTCTGTGTCCTCAGCACTTTGAGCCTGCAATTAATCACTAAGCTGACATTACACTGCCTTCTCGCGAATGTTGGATAAACACTCCGGCAATGGTGAGGCAACGTTCCCCTCTACAGACCCTGGATAGATGTGAAGACAACTGTTGACACTTGTCGTTTAGAGACTCAGTGGCCTAGTTATGTAGACCGTGGAGCGCAGGGTGCACTGCTCATTTGTTTAGTTATAGATGGCTAATTAACAGCCAGCAAGAGCTACAACAGGCTGCCCCTGTTCACTCAGTCCACACTACGGACTGAAGGCACTTTGGTCTCAACATGACTTTCACTAGCACATTGCATCTGTTTTTAACCCATGTGTTTGTTTGGCATCGTACATTTCTCCACTGGTGTGACTGCGTGACAGTTGCCACAGTGCTCTGATACACAGGAAGCCTCTTCTCCTTTTGAGGATTTATTAAGAGGATTTTTGGCAGCATGGGCTTTATTGTTACTATAGTGATAGTTGCCAGTGGTGTGTGCTCACCTTGCTCTGTTTGACTACAGTAGGCCAGACAAGGTTAAAAGGCTACAGTAACCCAAAAGTCAATGTTTTTAAGATTTGACTTTTTAAATCTTGTTTTTTCTTTTTTACCAAATAATTTTTAATTTCTCCAATTTTGTTTGTATTAGGATAACATTTCTATCATTTGATAATCAGTGTTTTAATAAGAAATTAGTAGAGCCAAGCTGCAGCTCTCCAGCTTTGCACTGTCTCCACTTGGAGTTTGGTCAGTTTTGTCAATACTAGATAGAATACTGTCATTATCCCATCCATAGCACTTTAAGGACTTTTTGTATTGCCTTTAATTACTGCATGCTTAATAGTGCTTAATATACCATCTAGCAGCAATTTGCAGATTCCAGCCTGTAACTCTCTCACTGAAAGTTAAAGCTGGCAGCAGCAAAGAGTAGGTTTCAGTTTCGACTAAACTGAGCAAAATTGCAATGAATATACATGAGATAGGTAGGATGTCTCAACTTAGTTTAATTAGGACTATGTGACGCAGTCTGGTAGTTCTGAACACCAAATTTGGGCTGAACCAAGAGGTTCTGTTGAACACGTTGAGCTGGCCTTGAAATTGAAATCAAAATGTAAAGGTCAAATATACAATCCACTGATCATTTCACTGCAGCAGCAGCATCTCGGTCCAAAATAAACAAAGCTGAACCTGGTGTATTCAGTTGAGGAAAATTTGGCAGTTGCTCACCCCATCCTTTACCTTGAGGACTCACATTCTCCAACATACTAGTACAGCCAGATTGGCTGCCACTACACAGAACTCATGAGCAGGGACTGTGTGACAGAAGAATGACCTGTCTGGTGATACTGTAACATAATAACACCACTACACCTTTTCATCGCAGATATCTGTTTGCTGCCGTATATTCTTTTCAATTATTTAACATTTAAGGTTTAATTAAATCACTCTTATTGTGGGTCGCACTACATGTTTCTGGCTCATTCCATCTCTGGGAAATTTGATCTGCGAAATGCAGGCAGGGTTAGGGGTGCATGACCTATAGCCTCACAGAGGATGCTGCCAGTTCAAATAACATGCAGGCAAATGCATTTGTAAAAATAATACTGGATAAATCCACAAACTGCTGTTTGCCAAGACTTATTGTAACTTTCATTCTAAAGGCCGTACAAAAATGCAATATAACTTTTTTTAAACCTCAATTGATTTGATGGGGCATTCAAAAGGATGCAAATTCAATGACCATACCCACAACAAACATACTGACCCATATTATCAGGTGCATAACAACCCTGAAGAAAGCATGAGAGGACCATTGAGGAGGGAGGCGGGGGGAGCAGTAAGGGAGGAAGGGCGGGAGTCCTGTTGGGTTCACTGAGTTCACTGACACACAGCTCACTCTCCCCCAGTGCTTCTCTTTCTCTCTTGACCATGGTTGAAGTGAATAATTTATCTCATATAATTTATCTCTCTACCGCTCTATCTCATACACACCAACACACAAATACACTTTCACGCTCACTCGTGCAGTGATGTCCATCTTCACTCAAACGCACACATGCCTCATGGGATTGGGTCCTGGTTATAGCGTAGAGTGAACAAGCTGGAATCTGCACACAGGGAAACCTGATCTGCCTTTCGCTGTGCCAAACATATGAGGTCACCCTGACTGACTGATCCCGCCTGCCAGCCAGTCTCCCACCATCCCCCCAATGCAGTCAAATTAAAACCAAATATCTCAGAGAGAGCCTCTAAAGGACTTAAAAGGTTTTCTTGGTGGGGCACATGTATCTCTGGAAGTACAGGAAGTCTTTTATATACCCTCAAGGCTCCTAAAGCTTTTATAAATGGCAAATTAAGCTTTAAAGAATAGTTTGGGTGACTACACCTCGGGTCTTATTTTAATAGTTTTGCCATCAGTAATTGTAAAATGAGTTAATGCAGCGATGTTGGAACACAGCAGCTTCCCTAATCATCTGGCTGCTTCTGTTTCTAATCACCATGTCTTCAGACTTTGGTGAGTACAGATATATCATCGTTGACAGGTACAACAAACAATGAACTTGAATTCTTAAATTCTTAAATTCCTTGTGAATGAATTATTTCAGCCATGAAAGTATGCAATTGCTACAAATAATCAGCAATATACTGTAGTTAGGTCTGTTGTCTTGTATGAGAAACAACACGCCCTGCAATCTCTTAAAGTTGACGGCTGCAAAATCTTAAAACGGAAATTGTGCAGCAACTATAGGCTCTAGAGACTTTTCTTTTATGCCAAACAGCCCTTTGAAATACTCTCCCAAACCCAAACAACTCTGTCAACCCAAAGCGCCGGTCACAAAGGAACCCTAAACATATGTCCTTTAGATCCCAGCTCCTGTTCTCTTGACACAAAGCACACAAGATGAACACCCACATTTAGTTGGTCTTACACAGACATATGCTGCTTGTACATGGAGACAGAAATTGCTCATAACAGTGCACAGACTTTCTCTAACACTTTTATACACGATCATGAACACACACATCCACAAACCTTCCACCCCCACGACACAGCCGTCACCTCTCGCTCCCACGCATCTCAAGTTCTCCCCATATTATGTTCAAATGGACACGCATAATTGCACTGGCATGGTTTCTTGTTTTTGTTGGCAATCACCAGCAGCCCCCATGATGTCTCTGACAGAGGTGATCGTTGTTGCAGGAACCACAAATCTCCATCACGGCACGCACAAATGCGCTGTTTCCGTGAGGTCTTATTGTCAAGATGGAATTTTGTGGTTGGAGTAATTATAAAACGGTCGTACTCCTTTAGATATCATCCAGATGAATAGCTTTACGATCAAGGTAAATGCTATTATTAAATTTGCTGTAAAGAATGCAGTTGTTATTGCAGAGTTTCTTTATGGTGCTGTAGATTGAAAACATTTCACCCAGACACAGACCAAGGGGTAAAATGGGGTGAAATGAAGCGTAGAGAGACGTCTGAGCATATGAGATAGCTACACCTGTCATAAACCCAGAATGCAAGCGCTGTCATTCAAAGACATGCACTAAAATTCTGTAATGTCACTGCAGCTGCCAGAATTACTGTGTTTATTAGTTTACACTACCAGTAGTGTTTAGTATTCACTTGCAAAAGCAAAAGTCCCTTTAGTACTAAATGTCGACCACCTCTGTCTGCACTTAAGCGGAGCGTTCTTGTTCCTGAGCTTTCTTGTGACTACAATGCTGTCTTCCATGTTTTCAGTGCTAAGCTACCCTGAATAACCTTACCTCCACAAGTCATTTTGAGGTTGGCTGAAGTTTTAAATAAGGCTGCGGCTTGTGGCAGCAAAAGGATTCTATATGCTTTGTATGTGCTAGCCAGGCACAACCTGTGCCAAACAAGCTCTCGTGCGATTGTGTTTCAAAACATTGTGGAGTCTAGAGACTTGACATAAGGCACCGGCCCTTGATGTTTAAGCTGGAAGCTGGGCTCTCTAAATGTCTGGGAATGCAGCAGCTTTTACCACCTGGTTTTTATGCTCTAACGTTTGTATTCGTTATATTTTTTAAGCTTTTTTGACAGATGAATCTATGGTTTCATTGTTGATAATTCTTAACTATTGTTATGTCCATAAAATGTACTTTTATTTTTTTTTTTAATTCAAACTTCATACACATTTGGAAATTTGTTCTCAGAGAATAGTTTTTTCTCATTTGTATTTTAATGCTCTCCATCCCATCACACGCAGTTTATCAAACAGGATTTACCAAAGGTGTTTGGTGTGATTGTGTGTAGTTCCCTTTCTGTGCTTCTTTCCCTTTCTCTCCTTAGCGGCTCAGGTTTATTTTGTGGGTTAGCGAGGGTGAGTTAATGGAGAACGTCAAACCAGCTTGTAACGCTGCCTTGGCTTTGACCTGTGCAGATTGTGGAGTGACCTCAGTGGTGCTGCCCTGAGCCAGCATTTGGAATCCAATCTCCTCACAGGGATATGGTGCATGTTTTAGCAGTCCCGTTTGATAACTTTGCCCCCCCGCCCTCTCCCCAAATGTCTATCATTCCTTAAATAAAACCCGCTTTGTTTTCACCTTTGATGACCCAGGTTAGGAGAGTTTTTTTGGCTCACAGGTGGCAATAGAACATTTGTTTAATCACATCAGACCCTTCCTGCTCTTTGCTCTTTGTCTGGGTGGAAACAGACAAAGTAGAAAACAGCTTTGGTTTATCAAAAGAAGGAATTTTAAGTCATTTTAAATATCAAATGAAAAGTATACACACTGGCAGGTTGTATTAGATCAATTTCAGAGGTTAATGAAGTGAGTGAAGCATCAAACATAAAGCTACTGCTGATCAATTGAAGTAAGTGCTACAGTGAATCACTGAATTACACTTAAATCAATGGGACTACATTATGATAAAATGATCATTTCAGATTCAGCACTGTTGAAGACGGATAGTTTTTTCATGAAAAAAGCACCTGACCTTCATCTTGTGGTTTCAAATTTCACTTGCTATTCCTCCAATTATAAGCCAGAGAAGAAGAAGCCAGTGACTAACAGACAAGTGACATTGTTGAGGTATGTCGAGAGAAAACTGAAATCACATGGAGCTGATGGTCAAATTGTAAAATGAGTCATCGAAAGGACTGCTTCTCAACGCCTATTCACATTTCTCTCTTCACTTGGGCCTTTAGCTGTTCTTTTATGTTGGTAGTTTTCTGGAAAACAGACGCAGCCTCACACCGAGATGCATTAATGCCATTTAAAGTATGGCACAGGGTGAGATGGCTCCCCTGTAATTCAATAAATGTGAACTCAGGGAAGCACGTTGAGAGAGAGAGAGAGGGAGGAAAAGGCTGAAGACTCACATTAGCCTGACAGTGGATCGTCAGCAGCCTTTCAAAGAATCAGCTTCAGGTCTGTATTTTACTTTCACTGTTATGTTTACTCATATTACCTTCTCGCTCCCACGATTCAGCAGGTGCTTTAGTGCACAACAGCAAGTCTGAGCTTGAACAGCCAGCCTTTTGCAAACAGGACTAAGCTTCTCGACACGAGAGTTAGTGTGTAATCTCAAGAGAAACAGGAGTATGTATAAGAAACAAAGGATTCATCAACAAAAAGAAAAGATAGCATCGGTGTCGTAGATTAAGAATAGGCGTCATGAAGATTGTTAACAAATGAAAAACTCAATGGGAGGACTGAGAAAATGGTTGTTGAGAAGAAAAGTTTTTAACTGAAAGCATGAAGCAAAAGTTGCCAAGCGGAGATAGGGGAGCATTTTTAGCTGCAATACAATGCAATTAAAAGCAAGCAGAAGAAATTGTGTTTGGATCTCAGGGTAGAAAGACATTGAAGATTGCAATCAGACTTTGGCAACCTGCTGAGAGTCTTCAGTCTAATTTTACTGAGAGCAGATAGTTAACTCTGCTGCTTATTCCACAATGACTGGCAACTTGAGAATTCAAAATAATTAGAGTCAAACAGTGGAGTGGCTGGATAAATGGGCAATGTTTTGATGAACAAAACACTTTATTGTTCTCTGGTGTATTCATGTGTACATTTGTTTGTTCATCCCTGGGGAAGTGTGACACATCCATGAAAACGTATCATATGTCTTGTTGTTACAAGGGGTGGATGACACCTGGTATGGATACAAGTATTTAACAATGTATATGTGATATGTGATGTATTATGGGATGTTATTTAGTATGGTTTTTCCAAGGGAAGTGTTTCAAGATAAAATGGCCAGATAACTGTCTGCTACTGATAAATCTGTTAAATCAAAAACCTAAACACATGCAGGTCTTTATTATGCAGCCAACCAAGTATTGCTCACCTGTTTTGAAATATATCCAACTACATATTTTAAAAGAAAATCAATATTGATCCTCTTTTTAGTGTTTTTCTGAAAAATGATTCAGAAGTTGTATTATCTTGCTGTTTGCCCTTAAATCTTGACATTTTTGAGCCCAGAGATGTCATGCAGGTAGGTGTCAATCTTAAATTTTGTCTTTCAGTGTCAGGCAGGGCACGTATTTCACTCATTTTTTGTCTTTTCATGTAGGATCTGTTGCAAACTGCTCCATCTTGTACTAATAAATAAATGTATAATGCATTTACATAATGCGTACAATGCAAAATATATTCCCTAAAGCCTGATCCTGTGATTGCTGACTGCTGAACAGACGTCAATGCATTATGCAGTGGCATCGTCTTCGTTGCGAATACAATTTTAAGGTGTCCTTTTTACCTTGACAAGCAGCAATACCACTTGCTCAAAGCTGGTGCAGAGGGGATAGCTGGTCTTGTTTGAAAGCTGAATATATCCTGCCATTCTTCACTCTCAAAGCATGTAAAAGGTAGTCTGATTTGAGTACTCGTACTGCTCGCTCCCTCATGGATGAGCAGGTGCGCTTCAAGGTGTTTGGAGGGGGGGGGCGTTTTAACTTGAAACTTTAAAAGGCACCTTAGTTTTTTCTCTGTTTGCTTGGAACTGAAAAAAGAACAAGAAAGCAGAAAATGCTTTCTGCCTTTGTTTCTGGTCCCAGCAGTGCTGAGAGAGGGAGCCTGCCCACCAATTAGGGCATGCCGATTCTTACAGCCCATGAATTATTAAGAGCACCCCATCGACTAGGAGCAGTGACGGAGGGCAAGAGAGAAGGCCAAGCCACCTGAGCACCATAGCTGCATTTATTAAAGTGTAAGTTGTCTTTGCACTGCACCAACGCTTATAATTAAAGTACAAATAACCTCCACAGCGTAGAAGTCTCTTGTTTTTTAGTGGATTTTAATTCTTTTCAGTGTACAAATTGGATGAATCGAACATTTATTAAGTCACATCCACGTGTGAGGGGAGAAAAAAAGAAAAAAAAACACAGATAAAGATAGGATAATGTATGGTGTTAGATTGCAACTTGCTACACCGACTGCCCTTGAGGTCAACCAATTCATTCCTGCTGTAGAATTTATTGCCTTGTAGTAGCTAAGGCAATGAGGTGCTGTGAACCTTGAGCCCATGTCGACATAGAAGGTCTTCACATCCATATACGGGGTCTAGAGGGGGATCCTGCTTGTTAACTTTCTATTCAGGGATCCAGCTACATCTGGCACCTGTAACATGACCCCACAATAGCGTCAGCTAAGACTTGCTAATATGCCAGCTTTTTGGGGGGACCACCACAGTAATGTTCCCAGGACCAACACCTCATCATAAATAAGCCTTTGAGATCGTGCCAATGGGCTGTATCTTGTGAGCAATGATGAGAACGATGCAAAATTAGGTGCCTGTCAAATATAACTCCTGGTGATTGTCAGTATTTAAGATGTATTGAATGGGGAAGGCTTTGTGTGGGAGTCCCTGCCTTGCTGGATAACGTAACTATCATTATTCATGAATAATTGGATGCATTCATTTTATTTTCCCCTCTCTTTTCACCAGTGGGCTGTTTAATGTCACAGAGTTGTCAAGTAATTTAGAGAAAGAAAGAGTCAGCCAACACTGATTTCTATTTCCGAAATGGCTTATTTTTCTTCTCACAGAATTGGGGAAAAAAAATTATGGCAGAAGCAAGTGGAAATATAAAGGAACGAAAAATATATAGATACTGTGACAATGCTGTGCTTTTAAGTGTTTTGTGATTTAGGTAGTTATTGTTATGCTGCAGGGAATGAAGCGAGAAGAAAGGACTGGTCTCTCTCAGATGTCTTTAAATAGAGATCCTGACAGCCTACTTTCCTGCTCACTTGTACTCGGAAATGGCTGGTTCAATCTCTGTTCAGTAATATACATTAACTATGGTCCTGTTTGTCACTGAAATAGCTTAAGTGCCCTTTAGCTGGCATTAGACTCGGTGTTTCTCCTCACACGCTGTGTTTCTAAAAAAAAAAAAACTAAAAAAAAGCATCAGGCCAAAGTAGTTTAATGCTCGCTCAAGAGCTATGCTCATTTATCAGTGCATCTCTGTCTGAAAAACACATACAATGACACGAAATAGCTAGCTCAGGCTTGAAATGAGAACACGCACAGAAATCGTGCACCTCAGTTTGTCTTTTTTCTTTTCTCCTTTCAAAATTCTGTCTCTCTTTTCGGGTTTGACAGACCATAACTTTCCACCGTTGTCTTATATTGACTAATAATAATTGAAGAGGTTTTTTTTCTTTAATCCACTGTGTATGAGCATGATTGACAATGTAACGGAACTTTGCGATGTCAAATGAAGAGGAATTCTGGTACAAATGGTTATAGGTTGTTATGGGTTATAGCTATTTTGCTTGAATTAATAGAGGATAGGAAGGATAAAAGAGTGATGATAATATATCAAATATAAAACAAATTTGTTTTTTGATAAGAAAAGAACGTCAATTAAGTCAGTGTTCCCTTATGAGCAAGTAAAGTTTTTGTCAGTCATCTAAGTTTCAACTAATTCTTTATTCTAATTTTAGCTGTGGGAGCAAAAATAGACTCTTAGAAGTGCAGACAGCTGCCGCATAAATTTCATTTGCAGTTTTCTCTGCTTTGACTTGTTTCAGTACTCTTTTTGTTTTCCTTTTTTTATTTCCCATCGGATGATCAGGGGTCTTTAGCATAGCTGGTACATTTTTGTCAAAATAATATGCAAGTCTGAAGACAGCTGACCTGAAATCAGACCTGTTGTTATCTGTTTTTGGCCCACAGGGCAGACAGCCTGTACAGAGTGCTGTTTTCTTGTCAGTCATGAGTTGTTAACTTTTCCAAATCGTGACTCAGTCTAATAAGCTTCAGTCCCCTCTACAGCTGGATGGCAGCTGTAGTCGTCACTATGCACTGAACATCAAACTGTTTATTGACAGCATTTTGCCTTACCAGGTACAGCTTGTCTGTGTCCTTCATGCAAATGTGTAGCAAATGGATTCTTTAATGAAAGATCCTTGAAATAATGTGAAACCGGGCAGTTTACCAGACTTCTGCTTTGGTGACTCAAACAGATTAACAGATCAATGACCCTTAAGATGAGTTTCAAAAAATTATTGGGCAGATGGGATTGTAGCAAGATGACTTGGACCTCTTGTGGGCCATAAAGCAGCCTGTGACTAATTAATTATGCATTTCCTGCAAATTCTTTCTTGACTTAAAACCAAGGAGGGCCACTTTGGCCTTGGCAAGTGCATTCTGTGTGTGGCAAGCCTTGCTTTGCTGGGCCTCAAAAATAAAAATAAATAAAAACAGCTTGAGGCTCATTGTGATGGTAATGGCCCATCCACAGTTATTGGCAGGCCTCTTCATATTCAGTCCCACAATGACGCCTCTGTCTTGGATGTTTAAGAGGTGGCCTGCTGCTGGCGGAGGAGCTTCCTGTTCATGTGGTAATCTGTGCGTCGGTACAATGCAGCGAGTAATGTTCTCTAAGAGCCCAGCCCCTCACATTCAGGCGAAAAATGGAAGGCCACACACCACAACAATGAGAGTCCACTGCTATCATCATGAAAACAGTTTAAAAGCCTTTATCAAGTACAGTAGATCAGATCACCACTAATTTTCATCTTTGATGTCTCCTCACAATTTGCCTTGGTTTGTGAAAGTATAGTGTTGGGCTGGAAAAACGGATAATAATGTAGAAACTCAATTGTATCTCTCCTTGAGCGAGAGCCGTAGGGGCTTTCTTGGTTGTGAATAAGAATGATCATTTTCATTTATGTTTTAGATTAGCTAAAAGCCAGTAATAGGATTCATTAGCTCAGGGACAACTCTTTAGTATAAGCTGGAAAAATGTTTCAGTGACTGAGAAATAAAAAATACAAAGTTCAAATAGCCACTTGAATTTGCTAAGATGGGAACAGAACTATTGCCACCGTTGTGTTTTAAGTTGTTTTGGATAGAGGCATTCTCAGTTAGGGAGCGTCCTAAAAGTGTTTGAGCACATTTCAGAGGTAAAAGATATAATTCCTGTTTTTTATTCATGAAGTTGCCTCCAGCAAGAGTGTTGAGATGGGACAATTTCATCTGTTTTCCTAAGATTTACAGCTTTTCACCTCGCTCTGTGGTGCTAAATTATTCTCCCAAAAACCTTTATGAATAGATACAGTTGTAGATAGTTACAGAGAGCTGAAAAACACACTGTTACGAGAAAAACTCTTGTATTTCCACACTTACGTTAGACAGAAAAAAATGTGAATAAACTATAAGTCTTGCCCTTTTTTGTCAACCTGCCATGAGGTGGAAAGAAGCGATGACTTCAGTTACCTTTGAAGATGCTAAAGGACTGATCGCATCACTCTTGAGTTTGTTTTAACCCAGATGGCCTGTGTTTATCTATACTGGCTGTGATCCCTTACCGTGTCCAAGAGTTGCATGCATTAAACTTATCCAGCAGCCTGGCAAGGACACAGCAGGCTAGACTCACTGAGGCAAGCAGTCAGGCAATGTGGAAACATTACACCATTACGCTCACCTGTTCCACAGACATGGTGACTTATCTCATGAATAAATCACACTACCAAGGTCCTGGCAACTCAGACGCTGCACCTCTTCTCCTGTGGCAGATGTCTGCATCCCAATTCATCTTTCTCTCCCTGTAACCTCTTCTTTTTTTCCTCCCCTTCTTCTCTCTCTTCCTCCCTAGCATCTGATTTCTTATAATTCTCCCTCTAGCTGGCTGTATGACTGTGTTCACTTTATTTATCACACAATTGTGACACTTTTGGATAAAGCTGCACACCCTCACTGATTGAACTCTGTTTGTGAGGGCTGGGAAGCACTTTGGTTTCCAGTAAGTCATGGGATTGACAGCCCAGGATGGTCTGCCCAGAAGAGTCCGTCTCTCGTCCCTTAAATCACTAAAACAGGCGCTTCTGAAAAGGTCCTTAACTCAACAACTGCTGCCAATATGTCAAACCAATAAGAATACAGAGCGCACCTTCACAGAAAAATTAAAACTGTGATAGAAAATTAAATTAGATGATTTTATTAAAAGAATTAAAAAAAGTATATGTAAAGGTTTTTATTTGGCTCCCTTTTTCATGTAAAAAACGTATTTTTCTTTTCCCAATTTTTCATGGTATGACATATCCAGGTGTGCAGAGGCAGTATGGCCAAAGTTTTTACAATGCAGCATTATTCTCAGTTTGAACCTGAGTAAAACAATCCTCTGCATAGCCTCACTGCCTACTGCTGACGGCAGCTTTGCAGTATTTGTGCTTAGATCCAATGAGGCGGGCGGATACAGGTTTTTTTTTTATGGTGAGTAGTGCTGATATTCCTTCAAGGCAGATAGTTGTTTAACACGCAGTGCAGAATCTGGCACAGCATCCTCTTTGGCCTACTAAACTCTGCTCAACACTATGTAAAAACTCCCAAATGGCTTTTAGACAGGGAGGAGAAACAGGGTGGAGAGAGATTCAGAGAAGAAAGCACAAAGGAGAAATGGAGGACGAGCAGCCAGATGAGGATTGGAATGGATTTAGAGATAGATGAGAGCTGACTGAATGGATTGGAGAAGGTGAGGAGAGGATGGATAGAGGACTAGCAAAGGATAGACTCAGTTATGGAGGGTTAAAGAAAAGAAGAGCGAGGGGAAACGTGGTTCACAGAGTTTAGCAGTGAAGACGGTTGTATGGTGTATGGATAAAACGAGCTACTTAGGTTGTGTGTAATCTTTTATCCCATGTCAAAATACAGCGATTGGGCTCCAAATAGAGCTATGCTGCAATAGCTCCTTAGAGTAGGGGATCAGTGCATGAAGTACACTATCAGCCCTATTCAGTTTCATATAAACTTGCCTAATGATGATAATGACAAATGTGTTCCTGTCTGACACAACAAAGCGAGTTTATAACAGACTGTCCTCAGGTACTAAATCAGAGTGTGGAACCTCTAAAGAATGCACCAAAAAGATGGATGTATACATGATCAAGCCTTCCAGAAAGATGAAAACAATGGCCCTGGCAGGCACACTTTGTCAAGATGTAAAATGAAAAATTGTTTTACTAAGTGGCTGCCCTGAAACAAAGTAAAAAAACAAAGTCTCTTAGTCCAGACTGTTATCGTTTGTGGTTCCAGGATTGTGGAACGAGTTACCGGTTGCTGTCCAAGCAGAAGTGTTTCTCTTTACTTTCAAGGATCTCTTGAAAACACATGTCTTCCAAGATCACCTTGTTTTCTAACTCTTTCACACTAACATGTCTAACATGCTCCTACTTCTTCGATTTCGATGTCCTTTAAACAGATTGATAGTACTTAATTCTTCCTCCAGGGTTTTCTACTACACTGAATCTTGAATGCTGTTCCTCATTTGTAAGTTGTTTTGGATGGAGATATCTGCTAAATGACTAAATCCAAGTAATAAAGTAGGACTCGTTCCTGAAGTACAAGTTTTGACCTATATGAGTATGACCAGGGGACCCCTGGGGGTTTCCTGCAGTATCTGGCACCAGACTGATGGCAACAGCTTCTTTGGGTCCTGTGACTTGTCAAGTAGAGCCTTCAGTAATCAGATTTGTTTTGGGGATGCTCAGTCGGATTAGTATCTGGCAAGTTTGGACAAAGCTTTGTTCAAATCTTTGGGCTCTTTGGCTTGTTCCTTAAACAGTTCCTGAGCAGTGTTTGCAGTGTGGCAGGGGGCACTGACCTGCTGCTGTTGTCAGGGAATACACTTCCCATGGCAGCTATGCTTGGTCTATAACAATGTTTGGGTGGGTGACACCAACAAGTAACATCCACATGGGTAGCAGGATCCCGGGTTTCCCAACAGAACTTCATAACAAAATGATCGCGTCATTTCACCTGCCAGTTTTAATGTGGGCGATTGGTGTATTTTCATTGTAAAGTGACATGTTTTTCAGGCACATATCATTTTTATTTGTAACTAAGCTAAAACATGCATTGATGTTAATGCATTATTTTCACGAAGCTCATTTCTCTCTTTGTTTAAAGAAAACAAAAGCGTTCTTGTTGTTTTGATTGCCTGCTGCTGCATGACCTTTGCTAAAACTCATCTGGAAGTCCACATCCATCAAAATCTCATTTACAGCTTGCCTCGCAATTAGTGAGTGGCACCATCGCAAAGCCATTTTGGTTTTCACACAATAATGTATTTTTTAGTTGTCATATTGACGAATAATTTGAAACCTGAGTTAATTTGTGCCTCTTTTGAGTTATGTCCACAACGTTGAAATATGTCCACAATAATCAAAGCAGAAAATATGGCCCAAATACTCATTACATATCTGGTCTCTCCATTTGTGCATTAGTATCGTCATTCCCCTCCTGCTTTTGCTGATACACCTGATTTTTCTGGCAAGGGTAAAGAAGGAACACAGTCTGGTTGGTTAGCATCCCAGTGCACAATCCCTGGATATGTTTTTCAGATGTACGTCATAAAATAACCCTATAAACTACCACAAACCAACCATTCTCCACTCCCTAGCTGATTTGTTATGGCTGTCTCAAGCCTTCCTGCCACAAGAGCGGCTGGTGTTTAGAGCCAGTATTTAGTCTGGCAATTGTCAGATACTCTTCAGTGAGTATAACCCTTTGGGGCCAAAAGTGACATTCCAGACCCTGCACAAGTGTTCCATATTTTAAAGAAATTGAATATTCAAAAGAAAAAAAGGTTAATTCCTGTCCATATGCTGAACCTCTCAGAGAAAATACGAGCACACGAGAGGGTGCAGAATCATAGTGGAACACATTACTGAACTGTTGTCGGCTACACAAGACAGGTGCACAGGAAAACTGTGTCATGATAAAGAATAGGTTTAACTTATGCACTGTTTTTGCAAAAGAAAGTCACAAGTTTACTGTGTGAAAAAGCTTAATACTAAAGGCAAAGACAACAGAAATACTGCTGTCATACATGAGACAAAACATTCTTAAAGTTAGGTATGCAATATATTTTTGCTATCAAACCTTAGCATTTACTTATTATTAACTAGTGCAGCATTTGATTCTGAAGCTAGCATGAATAGGTCTATACCAGGTTATGCATGCTGTTAGTGTGCTGCGGTACCTGCTGTCACTAGTCTGTGGCTGGAAAAAAAAAAGAAAAGTTGTTTTTTAAAGCTGTGTTAACATCACTCAGCTATGCAAACATTACATAGTTCCTGTAACATATGGTTGTTGGCAAACTGTCAAACACACATACAGTTCTGAGGTCAGTGTCAGGCAGTAACTCATGCACCAAGCAGTCAGGGAACCTTTGAGCCTCTTTCCAGCTTCTGTCAATTACAGGCTTATTTATGAATTTGAGCACAGTTGACCTTCTGGAGAAGGGTACCTAAATTTGTTTGTCTGCAGAACAGCATAACAAATGGTCAAGCTTCTTCTCTCTCTATCAATCTGTCACCTGTCTCTGTCCCTCTCCCCCTCTGGCATTCAGCCATCTATAGTCATTCATTCACAAACAACAGTGTGTCAACAAATTGGTTCTGGACTTTCAGACTAAAGCCAGTGGACCTGAAACTGTGCTAACATGCAGGACTGGTATATTTGAGAGTACTTTTAAATGAGAAGTATAAAGAGAAACTCACAGATAAGTGTTTGTGTCTTTCTCTTTCTATAATGCAGCCTAAGAGATTTCAGGGCATGGTGCCAGCCCATGTGCATGACTAGACAGTTAGACATTTGTCTAACTGAGAGACAGCAACATGCTTCTTTCCTCCCTCTCCACATCTCCCACAGTCCTGTGTTTGTGCTTACACTTCCTGTAAAAAACATAACCGAGTCCTGAGGAATGTGCCCAATTAGAGACGGAGAGTTAGATGGGAGGTGGCGAGGCTCAGTGGCCGCTGCTCCCTTTCTGATAACTGCTCCAGATCTGCACAGAAACTTAGCTTTACACTGATGCTCCTCTGGGTCCAGAGCCAAGGTGAGTCGTGGTGGTGGTAGAATGATGTTCAGAAACAAGAAGTGTCCTGAATTTCTGCTTGTCACTGTTAATCACAATAGTTAATTTAAAAAAATCAAACAGAAGTGTCAAAGATTTCCTAATTTATGCTCTCAAACGTGAGAATTGGACATTTACCTGCAATTGATGTATTTGACAATTTTATCTAACTAAGATGTCATCTTAAGCTCAATTGATATTTATATTTGATATATATTTTATTTCTTTTAAAAAAAATCCCATTAGCAACATCTTTGAGTTTAAACTGTTGGAGTTTAAACCTGGTGGCCAATCCCTTTTGTCTATTGATCACCTCAGTGTCCTCATTGGTGATTGTGGACCTGTTGGTGCCAGCAGATGTGTTGGTGAGCAAAATGTATTGGTTTCTAAATTTGTCCTTTTCTTGGTCGTCCTGCATCTCTATCTTCTCACTCCGTCACTGCAACCATACTGCAGTCTCCACTCCCACACTGGTGAGCTCGCGAACAGACCCAGCTGGCTATAATGATGACAAATCAGCCAAATATTTATGTCCAAGGAGTTTCACTTTGGCTCTGCCCACGCCTGGCTCTATGCTTTCTTTTACGGATCCCTCTGCGGCAGTCACTGCACTTGCAGCCAAACCATCATAATCGCGCCGCACAAACACATTTTAGCTCCAGTTATGTCACCTAAACACCATTTGACTGTTAATGTCCTCAGAGAACCAAGTTTAGGGATGTCTGAGGAGTAGTATAAACATAGAAGCTTACAGTGTCCATTTGTAGATTTTTGTGTGGGCTTTGTGATCCACCTGCTATGTAAAAGTAATGTGCATTTTGTTTTGTTTTTTGCTGGTAAATAAATGTTTGTGCCAGGTCCTGTTTGCAAAAACTAAAGATGAGGGAAAGGTGGATCTTACTATGATTAAAGTAACAGGTACGAAATGGATGACTTTATTTTCAAATAGTTTAATATGTTATAATGCATTAGCATCTTGATCCAAGCGAGAGAAGGTTAGAAAATGTTTGTTCTTATTTTATCTTCAAAAAGATCATCTCAGCTGTCCTACATTCGTCTCGTGTCATTACTGATTTGCCACAAAAATAGTCCTTTATTCAGCCCCTAAGGCAAACGAGAGGCCTTTTCACATGAGCCTTTCAAGTAAGAACTGATGTGCCATCATTGCATATAGTTGTCATGTTCTGAAAGTACAGAGAGAGCACTGGGGGTTGAAGTCGATGCTACAGTTTTGAACCAGCAGCTGAGGTAGTAACAAAGGCGAAACAGGCTATGTGCGCAAGTGAATGCAGAACTCGCCACTCCACCTAGTGATGGTGTTGTCACTCATCAGATTCCGCGATGCATGTAAGTACACACTGAGGACTGCACTTCCTCTACCTGGCATGTTTGATTTACCAAGGAGAAGATGCGGCGGGTTAATAAGTACATCTTCTGTTTACCGATGAGCCACAACTGATATGCAGAAAGGGTGCAAATATTTCCCTGCTATGTTTCATGCCATCAGGCATATTTTCATGTACATTTCCATGGATGTTGCTATCTCAACCTTTGAGATGTTATCATTGCTTATATTGTATGAATTCTTGTCAAGCTTGTAGTTCATGCACACTTGTATTCATCCATGAAAGAGCACATATCATTTATATTTTTATTGTTTTCTGGGTTGTCTGCTAGAATAAGTTTAAAGGCTTAGATGCCTACATTAAAGCTTTACCTCTTGCTAGCTTTTGTCTGACACATGACAGCTTGTGTCTCTTTAAGATCACCTCTTAAAACATTCAGTTCGCTCTAATTGTTCAGCAGACTGATCAAAAATGGTTCTCATTCTTTGTCTGATGGCATGCAGAGCTAGTCACTGTTTAGGTTTCATGCAAATGTGACGTCCTCATGCAGATATGGTTTTGCATTGCCAGCGAGGTGTGTTAGGCAGTGCAGGGGTGATTCTTGCTGAGAGAAAGATTACATCCCTTTGGTGTGGCCTTAGTAAGTTTTAAAGTCCCTTTTTTATGTGGAAAAAAATCTTTTAACGAGGTTCAAAAGAGTAATGTTAGAGAACATGATGGGAATATAAGAGTGAGCGAGTTTAAAGCATTTATTAAACAACCTGAAAGCCGACATAAATTCTGAAGGATTAGATGTTGTGAATATGCTTTTCCGTGACGAACACTTGCAAAAAATATATATACATGTTTTAACCCCAAAGCTTTTTGACATCTCTCATTTTGAAGGGAGCTGAATAAAGGCAAGAAATCTATAAAAGAAATAAGCATTTCATCTGTCCCACAATGAGCTTGTTGTTCAGCTGTGTGCTCTTTAAGAGCGTCATACATACAGGCATTATTGCACAATTCCTTCCACTCTGCCCTCTCCTTGTTGCTCATTGCACATATTTATTTTAAATCTTAAAGCAAATGTGTTGATTGTGACTGGATGAGACCACTGGTTACAAAAATGTTAAAAGAAAAAGTACTTTCATAACATTTAATCCATTAATTCCATTCAAATGATTTTTAAACAGCGATACGTAAAGAATTGTTTTCTTTACCTCCATCGCTCTTGTTTTCTCAGTCAGATAACATGTGTACACCCCAGCTCACGACTCTGTGGATGAAATGGCCTGCATTTTAACCCTGTGGCTCTCTATCAAGATGCATGGGTTATGATACATGGCTCAACATGACGCAACACAACATCTCTCGCTTATCTGCCCCAAAGTGAAAGCAAGAGAGGAGAACACCAAAGAGACAAAATGAAAGCAAAGAGAAAATGAGAAAGTTCCAGAAACGGAGAGTTTGAGAGTAGGTAAGAAATAAGAGGAGAAAATAGAAGAAGAGAAGGAGCCCTCATGTTTTCGAAGAAGCTTTAGATGGACCTGTCAGCATATTTAAGATTAGCCCCCTAAATGCTTCAGGCTTAAAAAGCTACAGGCTTTTTATTTCCTCAGAGGAAGAGGGCACATAGTTTAGTGGAGTCTGGATAGAATCGTTAAACAATAAAAACAACTATGTATGTTTTTTTTAATTCTTTATATTACCTTGTTTTATTTGTCCTTGCTTCTCATCATTCATACCTGTATCTATTTTCTTCCTTCAAATCTTCTCTCCTATGTTCCCTCGGTTTTCACTCCCGTGCTCGTTCCACCCGCAGACAGAGCGCTCTCAGTCTTCCCTATTAAGATACATTTGGCTATAGAATCAGCAGTACTTCATTCCCAGGTGAATTGGGGATGATTTGCTATTCATTCCTCAGGCTATGGATTTACCGAGACTAGCATGGAGACACAAAGAAAGAGTGAAACGAGAGGAGGACGGGCATTTTTCCAGTGTCCCTTCGCTGTTCTTTCAGCATTGAGATGCAGCTGCGGTTCTCAAAACACATGTTTAAGGGCTAAAGGTTTGGAAGCAGCTATCCAGGATGGACAGGGGATTTGTGTTCCTCCTGTGCTTAGAGGCTGCTGTGAATGCAGCCAACCGCCGAGCTAGCTGTTAGTTCTGGCAGTTTGGAGGGGAAGCCTTTGGGACTATGCTTGTCTCTAAGAGTCTTTGCAGAGACTTTGCTAGCATGAATTAATGTTGATTGAGCTGAGAGGCTTTTTTTCTCCAATTTAAGGAGACTACTTGTCATTTTTTTTGTGTGTGTGTCAGAGTTTGTGTGCGAGTGTGTCTGATTGTTGAGGTTAAACACAAAAAATTGCAGAAACACACAGAAGAGGAAATACACATGCATGTGCACTTGCCTACATGGTATCAGTGGATCTGGAACAGCAGTGTCATGGCCATGGGGAGGTTCGGGTGGGCTTAGGCTGGTTTACAGTCATTGACGGCATGGCCTTGTCTGGCCCTGTGCCAGTGTTGAACTAGCTCTCTCTGGTTGCTCTGGCCTCCTATAAATCAGGGCCAATTACCACACTGGTGCATAGCCACTTCACCCAGCCCTGCCCTACAGAGTGCAGTGAAAAAGGGAGGAAGGTATAACACAACCCTGCTTTTATTCCAATTACTGCTATGACTGTCCTCCTCTGTATTCTCCACGTTTGTATGGCATGGCATAGAACCTCTTTATCTAATGTAATCAACTTAGAAAAATGGGACAGCAAACTTTAGAATTGCTATCTAAGGAGACACCATGTCATATATTAAAGGCTTAAAGGAAATTAAATGTGTAATCTGATTACATTTACATTGTAATTCTGGGGTTTCCTCCAAGTTTTACCCCAGCATTTAAAAATAGCCCAGACAAATGTGATTTGTATGGCTTATTAAATTAACATTGGCATTGGCTTATAGATGTGATAGTATTATAAGAAGTCCTTTCACTCGTACACCATTATTGTTGTTTACATTGGACTGCATTATGGGTAGTTAAGTCAGCTGGCCACGAAGGGCTTTGATGTCTCTACGCTACGGTGAGATAAGCATGACTTCTGTTCGGCCCTTTCAACCTGAACCCGAGCACAATGCAGGTGGTTAAGATAACTCCGACTTTACTTGAGATGGAAGTAGATCTTTGAGGTGGAAAGCCTAGAGTGTCTTTCCAGCAGCTGCCTTCTAATGCCAAAGCTCATAGTGTAGCTCAAAGCTCTGCTCTCTTCCAACAGCTGCTTCAGGTAAGCATATCGTAGTGTTGTTAAGTTGTTAATTTGTGAACCAACTGTGGTTCGGTTTTGTGGTGTTTGAGCACTGATTGTTACAATTCTGAAGCTTCGAGTAGCTGATAACACTGTCAGGTTTAACAAACAGTGGGTAGCCGTGACTGAGGGTTCTCTGGGAATCAGGAGATTCAGTGATTGTTTGAGGGCACTGCAGTGGAGAGTGTCCAATGGTAAACGCTTGCCAGCTTATGTCTTTGAGGACTTAGAACCAATCCTGTCTGGGTGGCCCTCTCTGAGAAAATCAGTTTGCTGGCAGTGTTACCTGTGTGTGTGTGTGTGTGTGTGTGTGTACGTGTGTTTGTTGCTAGATTTTCAGGAGCTACTTCGCCATCTGATAGTGTTTTACAAGATGGGAGAAAATAATAGGCACATAATTTTATAGAAGATCTCTTTCCCATAAGTTCTGCAGTTGTTACAAATGGGTTAACCCTAACCCTATATAGGAAACTGTCTTTGCTTCTTTTCTTATCACTATGAAAGTTGCAAAGACTTACTTTACTGTCTTTGTTGTTCCCTTTCGACTTCGAAACTACAACCAAAAGCAGCACATTGAGGTACTGTATCAGTAAGTTTACTGCTAGCAAGTAAAAGTTGCAACATTATTAAATGGTAACCCACACGATTTAATTTTCAGAATGCACTGCTCACATTAATTAATAATGACTCTGAAGATCAAAAGGTCTGATGAACCTCAATGATATTTGAAAAGATAAAAACATTTTTAATATTGTATTACAATAAAATAGGGTTATTAAAGCATATTAATGCCTATAGGTCTTATTTGTTGAGATTTCTTTTTAGACTATGGCATTCGATTATGACTATTGCTCTTTGTGAAAAGCATGTATCTTTGAATTTTTAATTCTAAATCTTAAAGAACCTACACAAAGAACATGTCCAAAGAGCACCCCTGGATATAGTTGATATCAGATGTTATAGGTATAAGCTTAATGATTCGGGGGCGAAAGCAGTCAACATAATGCAGAACCATGCGTGAGCTGAATAACTCAACAAAACAAAATCCACCATGGAATGTTTTATTTATTTATCGTTTATTTGAAAAGTTGTATTTTGGTGTTCGAAGCTGAATGTGAAGTTGCACCCTGAATGCATCATTGTCTGAGCAGTGTTACCTTTCTGATCCAGGACCATTTATTTTTCCTGAGGAATAAGACATTTGACTAAGTGAAGCAGGACAGACTCTGAAAGTCAAAGTGAACTGCATACATTTATCTTTTTCTTTCATTTGTTCATTTTTCACATTTCCTTCTTTGTTCTCTTGTTTGACACTCTCTGAATCCTTTGTTTTACTTGTACCTACAGTATATCTCTTATTCACATCCCAATTCCTCTCTCTGTGAAGTTTGGTGCAAATATAGCTTTTCTCCTGACAGCAAAGTGACTCATCTTCTATTGGTTGTGCATGCTGGTGTTAATGAAGTTTTTTTCCCTTGTTATTAATAACAACGTGCCGTGGCATCATATTCAAATAGCACAGTTACACTCATAAATCATATTCAAAGTATGCTGCCTTGTTATTGCACATTGTTGTGTTTCTCACTTTTCGCCTTCAAACAGAGCGAGTTGAGTGGGTGAGAGTGAGTTTTCACTCAAACGAACCGGCAGCGAACTTCTGTTACCGCGTCAGTGATAGCAGGCTTCGTAAATCATTCCTGACTATCGTAGAGGAACGGTTCAAGTTGCTCAAACTCATCCATCTGTTTTGTATAGTGTTCGTAGCATCAATGCTGTGCTAAGTTTTTATAGGCTTTAAGCAAAATGGTTAGGTCTTCCATAATGTGTTGAGAAAATACTTCTCAATTTAAATAAACTATTAGAAGTCAAGTGGATTAAATGCAGTGGGTTAGCTGATGAAAAATAGAACATTTTGAATGTCATGCACACATTTCAGTTCATACTGTGAGAGGATGCTGCACTGCACAAACTATACACACAGAAGGTTCAGGCCATTTACAGGACATTTTACTCTCAGTGACAAAGAGGACTCGCTATGGTCTGTTAGAAAGAAAAAAAAAAGAAGTGTGTTGTCCTTGTGTCGATGCGTGAATATACACCGCAACGCTGTGTGCCTTCAGCCTATGTAACGTACGCAAGATTTATCATCCTCACTTAATACACTCATAAACATTCCCTGGCATGTCACAGAGGCTGTGAACCCCCTGCACGGCTGGCTTGGTAAATTGGGCCTGTGTAAACCATTTTGCCTGTCTAAAATACAGTGCAGCAAATTGAAATCCTCAGTAAGCCTGTGCAGCAGCATGTCACAGCTGGGTAGGGAGGAGGAAGGATGGAGGTTTTCTCATTTACCACCTGGAGGTTCTTTCAAGTGTCATAACCAGCTTTTCTCCAGCTCTACTCGATTTCTCTCTTCAACTCTTCAAAACATTGATTCTGTAAGTTTTGTATTGACTCCCCATCACTATGACACAAGAAGTCAGTATTTATTTTATATTTGAGAATCTTACCAGTTGACAGCTGAGGGTAAACAGCAGTCCACGAAAAGAAACAAGATTGGTCATTAACCTTCACTGTGGTGACCAGTAAGCCCACAGAGGATTGGATTTAAAACATCTGAAACATCCCGGCTCTCTTGTGCACGTGTGTGTGTGCTGCACAACACAGGACAAAGTGAATCAAATGAGGTACAAAATTTAAGTGATCAGTGGCGGTTAGATATGAGTATACAGTCTCTTAAGTCTGTCTTTCTTCATCCTTCATATATACATTTTTGAACCCATCAATTTCCTTTCCACATTTGTCATACATTAAACGAAAAATAAAAGACAACTTATTTATATACCATCCCACCATCCACCCAACAGTCATTCATTCCTTTGAGATCTTTAGCACCCAGTCCATTCTCCATCCCAGGGGACTTTTTCAGCAT
The DNA here is from genome assembly GCF_036924035.1 of Leuresthes tenuis. Taxonomy (NCBI): domain Eukaryota; kingdom Metazoa; phylum Chordata; class Actinopteri; order Atheriniformes; family Atherinopsidae; genus Leuresthes; species Leuresthes tenuis. The sequence continues at coordinate 9,236,033 of NW_027325372.1, read as the reverse complement.
ATTTTTTTCCCCTTGGATAACCTCACTCTGTTCCTTCTTTCCCAGCATTGTAAGTAATGGGCTCGTCTTGACCCTCTACGCCTCATTGTGTAAGATTTCAGCTTCTGACCTTAAAAAATGAAAGCAAATCGATAGGGCGGGACACTTGAATTCCAAAGACCAGGATGCAAGCCAAGCCTGGAGCCCAGTAAGGAGGAGGAGGAAGACTGTGTATCACTGAAGGACTTAAACAAAGAAAAAAGTGAAGAGGCAGGCTTTCAATTAACATTCAACACCTCTAGCAATTCTGTGTTATGTCCTCTGTTTGTGCTGGCAAATTTTTGTACGTGTCACATAGTATGTTTAGTTCTGTGTTATTTAAGTTCTAGCAGATGAAATGAAACAAAGAGGCGAGACGAGGGACACATAAGGTTAAAGCCTCAAAGTCGAGGCTTGAACTGCAGCTGTGCAGTTTCCAGTAACTGTAAGTGGGAGAAAATGACTCCTATGGCGCACTCAAGAGATTAAGATTCTTCTTTACTACTGCCGAAGCATGGAAACGTGAGCGACTGGAGCCTACTCCTGCTTTTTTCACTGTCGCTGCTTCAGCTAATTCTACCAAAAGTGAAGCAAAAATCATCAAAAAATGTGTCAATTCTCGAAAGACTTATCTCAGTAACTAAAAAGCAAAAACATTAGTGAGTAAGTTTGACCAGTCAGACCCACACCAAAATCCAAATAAGATGCCACAAGTCATACATATTCAATAACTAGGCCTGTGCATAAGTAGCAACTGTGTTGAAATGCCAACTCGTTTCCATGGTTAGCAGTCAGACACCTGAAACATTTTCATAGTTTCTTTGAGTTTTCTTTCAAAGACTTGACTTAAGGCTGTCTCACAAAGTCTGTAAAAGTAATGCAAGTGCCTCTGCTTGTAGACGGCTGTTTTTGCTTCCGTGTGAAAAAGGTGTTTCTGTGTTATGGCATTGCGTGCGTACGTGGGTGTGCGCAACCACAGACATATGCGCAGTGTGTGTGTTAGTACAGCACAGCGAGTGGCTGCCCATCAGTTCCATTTAGCTCAGCGTGGTAATTGGCCATCCATTGATGGACGTGGCTCCCTCTTCACGCTCCAGGGACCTCGGCTCTTTGTCTGAGAAGTGGGAGGCGACACGCTGGCATGGCACACACACGCTTAAAATAGCGCATCAAATCAGCCATGCTCCAACAGTCGCTGCTAACGTGTGGGGCAGATTGGAGGGCTAATGGTGTGTGTGTGTATGTGTTTTTGCAGCATAGTATGAGGTCTTGAGGTTCTCCCTGGGGAGGATAAGGGTTAACATGGTTAACCAGAGCTGGTGGTGGTATTTTGTCATGTCCCCCTATCCCTCTGAACCATTTTTTCTCCCCTCTGCTTCATCCATCACTCAATTACTTTTTTGCATTGAGTGTTGTCTCTTTCTCTCTACATCTTTCGCCTTCTTGCTCACACTCTTTCTATGTCTCCCCCTCTTTTAGTCTTTCTCTCCTCTCATGCCCACAGGGCCCCAGCTCTCCCTCTTTGTCATTATGTGCAGTGTCCCTGCAATAGAGATATAAATGGTCTGTGAGCAGGGGGCCCTGACTCCTATACCATAAATCTACGCTAACAGCACAACAAGCACATAAAGAGAGCCAGGGACAGGCAAGAGAAGGCAGGAAAAACAAAGGAGGCAATCGAATCTCTAACACATTTTGAATGCATTTTGGGAGACAGAGATTATACTGAAAAAAAGACATTCGTATGTAGATGTTTATAAATTTTGCTGGAGTGGATTATTGCATCAGGATCTCACACCCTCGGAGGTGTAAATTGTTTCACAGTGTAATGAAATTGGTTCTGGCAATATTAGTTGTGAGCGGGAGGCTGGCATCATTTAAAACTGTTTATAAGCCGCTGGAAGCCATATGAAGCCTAATTTCACCGAGTCTCCTTGGTGAAATGTTTACTTAAAACACAAAATTAAGTGAAGTGATAAAAGCAAAGTAGGTATGAAAGTACAGATACAGAGCGTGCCTACCGTGATCTCACTTGAGGAGGTTTTTGAGTTTTTGTCATTGAAAAGATGTTGTATTCCCTGTGTGGAAAATGTTTCCCCTGCAGTGTGTTCTTATTTGAGATTATGGTTGCATTATTGAAATTTTACTCATTAAAATCAACTGCTGTTGGGTTTTCATCTCTTAGCTACACTGATCTTAACGCCTCTCTGTTTCGCAGCTGTACTGAAATACCTTGTCTCATAATTGCAGTGACGTTGAGCTGGTAGTGCCTGCTGTTTCCTCAAACGAGGCGTTTTTCAACTCTTTTAACATCTTACATTTTTTACTTCTTTCTCAAAAGTGTCTTCACCCCTCACCTCTCTGTCTCTTAAACTATTTTTTTCCCTTATAACACCTTCCTCAGTGTTAACTAGCTGCTTGTATTAAATTGTTCCTCTCTTTACTTTCTTTTCCCAGCAGCCCTATGCTCCACCCCCTCACCCCATGGCTCCTCCCAGCCCCAGCACCAACAGCTGCAGCCAGGGAGGGGCGGAGCAGCTGAGCAAGACCAACCTGTATATTCGAGGCCTGCCACCTGGGACCACCGACCAGGACCTCATCAAACTCTGCCAACCGTAAGTACTCAGAGGCATAACATTAAAATTCAGAGTTCACAGTTTGACATGAAAATGTTCTTGTCGATTTTTTTTTTTTTTCAAATCAAAAGATTTTGTTCCTTGTTTTTCTTTTGGGGAAAGTGTACATAACTACTCTGATCATAAAGCCTCACACATTCTCCTTATTCATTAAGATCCTGTTCCTAAGTGGCATCTTTAAAAATGGAGACTAGCTCAGATTCAAATAAGCAACTGAATGAAATACTGAAATACTGAAGATGCAAAACATTTTTGAGAGCATTTGCAGCAGCTTCATCTCTTGTTTAGCATCAAACCACAAAACCAAGTCTGATATCAGTCCAAGCTGGTTGTCAGGGCTGCCAGTTGAAGCCAACCTGTCGGTCCAAAACTGGTTTTCACTCATTGTTTGCTTTTGCATCATCCCTTCCTTTGCTTAACTAAACCAGACAACTCTGAAATGTATTCATTAGGAAAAAGATTAATATTGAATAGTAAATACAACTGTGTATTCAGGCAAAACTAAGACTATAAAATATTTCAGATTATACACCACTACTCTGTTAACTTGTCACGAAGACATGAAAACATGTAACGTTTCCTGGAAGAATTCTGTGTAAAAAATAAATAAAGATGTGGTGGTTTTTGTCATTCTAGCTCTATATTCAATTGAAAATAGGACAAAGGAAAAACTGTTCAGGCTCATTTTAAATTTTTACTTCTTCTTTTACCAATACTAAATGTTTTCACATTCTTATTTGATACAGGATTTTAGCTGAAGGGCATTGTTTGTCATGTTAAGCATTTCATATTGTGCCAGATGTTTCCAGTAAATTACAGGTTTGGAGGGCATTTAGGCCAGTTTGACGCAAATTGTGTTGTTGTATTACATGCAGAATGTTTTTTTTGCTATTGTTTTTGCTGAAATAAGCAAAGCCTTCCTTGAAAAATATGTTGACTGTACTGCAGCACATTTTGCACCTAAAGAGCTGGTCAGCAGTAATGGTTTCTGTAACTGAAACAACCTAACACTCTCACACTATTACAGAAGCCTGGTTTTTATAACAAATTCGATGTTCCCTTTCCTCAGCATCCATATTTTTAGAATGACATTTTTGATCCATCAGACCACAGGATTGTTCATCACTTTGCCTCAGTACATCTTAGATCAGCTCATGCCCAGACAAGACCACAGCAATTCTAGATGTTGTTTGCATGTGATTACCTTTGCCTTGCAGACTTTAACCCTGTACATATGGGTACAGCAGTGATCTGTTATCACTAACATATTTCACTAGTAATAATTCAAATAGTTTTTTCAGAAGTATTCCTAAGCAAATGCAGTGTTTTCACTACAGAAACACGTCTGACTTTAATGCAGTGCTGCCTAAGGGCCTGTAGACATCCATTCACTCTTGTTTTCTGGCCTTGTCCTGAGTGAACAGAGATATTTTACCTGAGAATCATTATTCTTAATTTCTCTAACTATTTGCCAATCAAGTCTTTCACGGAGGAACGCACATTTCCCTCTTTACCTCTCAGAGATGGCATTTTTTTTACTGTTCTGTTACTAATCTAGAGAAATTGTTGTGAAATGTATCACTTTTTAAAGCATTGAATATCCTTTCCTGTCTTTTGTTTGACCAAGTCACACCTTTTTTTCAAGTGTTACTGGCATCAAATTCAAAATAGATATGTAGTTTCCTAAAAGCAATACACATCACAGTTTCCTCACTTGATTATTATTTTTATTAACAGTTTCAGTGAAGTTTCAGCATTGTTTTTTGCATTCTATACATCATCATAGCTTTTTTCCTGAGAGCACTGCTCTACTCAAATGATGTCATCAACATGAAAAAAAAGTCCATACCTTGCACACATCATTAAACTGCTACCAAGTGAGTGCATTTCAGAGGTATACTCAAAGGTACTCATAAAGCTCTACAAAGTATTCTTGATGGATAAAAAATGCATACAAACCTGCCTGCACACAGCTCAATAAAGCCTAATAAAGCCTAGATTGGACCACCTCCCCCAGGAATCGCAGACCAAGACCTCATCAAGCTGTAACATACAGTCACATGGGCCTTCTTTTTCTCTGTGTCTCTGTCTCTCTCACACACTCACACACACAAGCAGCTTTGTTCAGCTTCATTAAGTCCTTTTCACTTCCAAAATGGTGAAAAGGGGGTCAAGACCATTAATGGAGACAAGGCCAACAGATTGTGAAATACAGGCCATGAGCAAGTCAGTCTGGTTGCATAACCTTTTCTTGGCCATATTTCCACAAATGTCCCGGTCAAATGTGGCCAATTATTCAATGAGGCTTTGGAGATGGGAACATGCTGTCCAGTATATTGGGTAATGCTCCCGGTAGCTATGTCATAAGTCATGCATTTATTCTTGAAACTGACCCATCAAGATTCCATTAGCCTGAGAGGCAGCCCAATAAGATTTGGGAAAGCACTCAGCATTTTGACATTGGATATCTCACGTTTAGCTCTTGCATTCACCCAGCTGAACACAGTTGGACAGTTCAATTTGATTTCTAATTCCATATGATCTAGAATATTTTGAGTGCAACCATTTTAAAAAGGGCAAAGCATGTCTGAGCATATGTAAAATACTCTGGGTGTAGATCTGCATTCTAATATGTTGCTTTTCTCCTGTGTGTTATGGGAATCTACTGACTTTGACTGTTATTGTGTGGATTTGCCATGCTGTCCTCTAGTGGCTGTCCTCCTATTAAGCTGTTTCCTCAGCTCTCTTCTCTCCCTCTTTCCCTATTTTGTCAATTTTTTTCTCCTCTCTGTACCACCTGCCTTAGAGCCCCCAAGGTTGCCCGAGGTGTGCTATGTTAGTGAAAATTCAATGCCACTGAAACTTTAATTAGCCAGACTGTGTTTCGGTGGCAGGCAGGGTGGCAGCATTTTAGAAAAGGTCATGCAACCGTTCTGCAGTCTGCAGCACCCTGGGTCCCCCTCAGGTTTTTTTCCCAGATGCTCAACTCCCCTCCAGCACAAAGCGCCTCTTCTCATGGCCCTTAACCCAAACAGCTCTTCCAGGGAGACACTAAACACTCACTAGATATGCCACTTTTTTTTTCTAGTATAATGAAAAAATTAGTTTCAGTCATATTAGCTGGCTTAGCTAATCTTCCTCATCAGGATCATAAGCCTGCCAGCTCAGTCAGGTCTTATTGTGCGTCTGAATGTGTGTATCTGGTACAGATTCTTGTGCTGGCAGTGGGACAAGTCAAAGCAAATTCTTGGCCCTGGGTTTGTTGTGTCACACACAAGCAGCTCCTACCTCCCTGCTCACCACTATCTCAAAAGCAAACAAGCTGCCTCCAAACTGATGCATTCTTGACAACAGGCCATATCATAGCTGCTGATTGGAGGCTGCTGAATATGCCTGAAACATGCCAGAAAAATAAATACCTTCTACTGCGGTTGTAACCCTGTCCTTGTGAACTCTGATATTTTATTGCCAAGATTCTGTCCCATTCAGATCCAGCAACCCTCATCAAGGCCTCACAGCCTTTCAAAAGTCTCAGTTCTTTCCTTAAAATACAGACACTTTGAAGTTTGAGTTGCTAGGTTTACACAAACACAGATCTTTTTTTTTCTTTTGTTTTGTTGTTATTCGGTTTCGTGTATGCAGCTTAAGGATCTGTAGTGTAAAGGTACTTCCAAAACATTTAAAAGAATACTGTTACATACTGTAAAAATGCACAAATTTTCTATATAAATAAGTAAGTTATGTGCCATTTAGCAGCTTCAATTGGTAATAAATGGTATTTACAAATCTTTTTCTAGTCTACCTCTGAAAGCCCTTTACACTGCAAGCGGTCGTCACCAATTCATATATATCTTTAGTGTTCTGTGTGTGGAAATTTTTGGGTACAGTATTTTCCCCAAGGAAACTTGAACCTATGGACGACCAGTCTATTGTTGCTGCTGTCTTGGCCATGACAGTCTTGCAAAAAAAATTAGTGAAAGACCCACTTTGCGTTTCAGGGTGTGAGACTTGCTTTGTGTGGTGATCATACTGCTTTGAGGTAGATGTTTCTACCTTTTTTCTTTGCCTTTGCGACCGGTTATATGGAATCAAAAGTTAACTGCATTTGTCCATGTACCTGTAGATGTTTGGAGTTTGCAGTGAATTGGATGTCTTGTCTTTGCAGATGCAGACAGTTTAAGCTGGCTTTCACCCCCTGCGTCACACACGCTGGTAACCAAGCCTTAAATCACAGAGACACAAATATGCAGTTGGGAGCAACAGAGTATGTGATTATTTTTATTAGTAAGACCAAGATTTCTATGTGACCAGCCACCTCCTTCAACCTCTCTGCAGTCTGTGGGAGTAAAAGTAAACACTAAAGAATACCAAAGTTCTCACCAGTGCTTAGAGTTACATGCCGCGAGCTGTTGAATGAGTAATTAAATAGATTCGGGTGTGTGCTTAATCTCTGTTTTATTCAGCTGGCTGGATGTAGGGTTCTTCACCAGCCGTCAGCCTGATATATGGTTTTGGAGAGGAGGCCAAAGAGTGGAGTGGGGATTTGTTGGCTGAACACCCAGATAGTGAGAGGCCTTCCTACTTGCCTGGCTAGCTGTATGAGTGGATGGGTGGACATAGGGATTGAGATATGGCGCAATAGCTAGAACAGCCGTTACTGTGAGAAAAATTCTTTGGCTAAACCAGCTATGTTGAGGAACTGGGCCAACCCTAAGCCCAACACCAACCGAGCGGTGTAGTCAGCGCATCCAACCCAGCCATTAAAGCCAGCACTCCCCCCAATCATTTTAGTGCAAAGTAGACTTTATAAGCTGATTTACCAGCCATATATGAGGTAGCACCCACATTTTTCTTGTTAACAATCCCACCCCAGGAGATCAATAGAGAGAGTGGAATCAGTTCAATGAAACGCTGAAAGGGAAAAGATAGGAATTTTTCTTCCTTCATTAGGGCCCACACCTGGAATAACAGGGGCAAAATAGTTCATAGTTTCCCTGCCAGCAGCCAGAATCCAGAACTTAAACTGTCAAGAGAGCAACAGACCCTTGAGGCACCTAACCTTCTTTAACACCTTTTTTTTCTTCTCATCTGCTGCCTTCCCACCCCTCAAAGTCTGGTTCTTTTCACCCAATTTCAGTCATGGCCGAGCCACAGCTGTGCCCTCAGTGGGGCTGGTTTTTGCATCCACACACTGACCTGATCGCATAAATAGAGTGAGCCAAATCAAGAGCTAATCACCACCAATTGTGCAAATAACCTCTCCCATGTGTGCTGAGGGAATGGTGGAGGGGCTGCTAAAGAACTGGAGATGAGGGGGAGAGAGAGCTGTGAGGTTTGCTGAGTAGAGGAAAGGAGGGGTGACCCTGGGACCACCTGTTTTAATGAGGCAGAGGCCCAAACACTCATCAGAGCCACATTACCCATAATGACTCTCTTCTATCAGAACTGGTCCATCCCATGGCCCTGTTTCCAAAAACTGACAGAGGGTAAGAAGAAGGGTGAGCAAAGGCTCTTTAATCCAACTTCAAAGTCCTAAATTTTCCTTCATCCTACCCGTCAGTAAATGCTAAATAGTGCACACATATATTAACCTTAGCTGGGTTCTACAAAGTGATTTACAATGTGTTTGTCATTCATACACTAATGAACCAGTGGCGGCAGAGCTGCCATGCAAGGTACTCACCTGCCATTTGCAGCAACGTAGGGTTGTAATATCCAAGGACAATTCAGCTTATGGAAGGACTGGTAGTTGAACTACCTCCCCTGCAATTAGTGGAAAACCTACTCTACCACCGGAGCTACTACAGTACATCAGCTCAGAAACACTGTGGGCAACACAAAATTCCAGCTCCTGATATTAGCTCGTTAGAATTTCTGTATATAAATATGTCGGCCTGTAATTTGTTTCACAGAATTGAAATGTTCACATGCTGATGCTATTTTTTTACTTTAAAATTTCTTTTTAAGTATATATATTGTACTTATTTCTTTCTTAATGCAGTTACATCACTGATACTTCAGGGATAGAAGTAGAAAACCACAGTTATGGACGTTACTGCAACAAAGTTGTTTTTTTGCTTGTTTTTCAATGATGTATGCTTAAAAATAAAATTAAACTTTAACTCAGCTGATAGGTGCATTGCATCTTTTTTAAGTCAAAGAAAAGCGATAATGACCGCTTTGTTTGGCCAAAATGTGAAAATAGCTTCTTACAGAAACCAACCATTTTAATATGGGTTCTTAAACATTATTCGTGAATCCATAAGTTACTTATGTTTATCGGACATTATCCAAGTTGCCTAATTGTCAGGATATATGCAATCAGGATATTAGTAGTAAACTGTTATGCATCTGGTGTACACTCTGGTGCTCTTGTAAATGTTAATTGGAGACAGTTGAAGCTATTTTATAATTATTTGTTCACAGACTACACAGAAAATAGGTGCTGTGGATGAGTGTGAATGATGGCAGTCAAAATTTTATTAAGACTACTGTTCCTGATAAAACAATGCCTTATTGCATTTTTAGTGGCACAGACCAAACTCGGCTTAGAGGAGATTAAGGTCTTCATGGAGGATAAAAAAGGCATGCAGAGGTAAATACAAGAAAGCTGCTGTTTGCTGAAACCCTCTGAGAGAGGACTACAAAAAGCACTGAGTCGTACAAAAAGAATCACAGTGCACCGTGTACAAATTATTTAGAATTTTCTTTTCTTTTCTTTTTGAAAGCTGTGTTTTTAGGTTGTCTTGCTTTAGTGTCACTGTTTCTTTCTATGTAGCTTCATAGTTCTGCATAAAGTCTTTGGCCACTGCTGTGATGGCTTATTTCCTCTGTCGGGACAGTTATATTTCTTTATCAGTTATATTTCAGTTATATTTCTATTGATAATCACTTATTTTACAGACAACACACTGTGGTTTTGAGCATTTTTATAACGAATATACACTGATAGTTCAATGCACATTGATTTGTAGACTGAAGGTTCTTTAATTGTTTATCATAACATTTATTTTACTTCACTAAGTGGAAGCACAAAAGACTCAATGCTGAGTAAACTTTTAGCTCGTAAGTTCCGGGTGCTGTTGGTCACAATGTGCTTTATATGAAATTATTCAAAGCGTCTAGCTGAAAACAGTATTTTTTGTTTGAATACGGATGATCTATCCACAGGTTAAGGTTGTGAACAACTGGTAATACTTAACCTCTGAAAGGTATATCACAGAATGTCTAAGCTACTTCTACATCTACATGCTCACGTTGAGCAATCTGCTTTTCTTGGAACCAGCATCCTCCATGTGCGCTTTTTTCTGTGAAAGCCTCCCTTTCTGTTTCACTTTCCTCTCTCCCCTACTTTACATTTTTCCTTTGCTGTCCCTCATCTGTTCAGCATGGCCAGCCCTCTGATTCCATGCTCTGGCAGAAGTGACACAATCGTTTCAGTGGTCAAGCCAAGCTGACTGAAATACAACGCCTTTTTGCTGCCCAAACATCGATTTTAGAGCAAGGGTGAGAGAAGAAGCTGATTTAGCCTTAGGCTGCTTTTTGAATTATTTATCCCCCCATTACTGTACCCATGACACATGGACAGCTTGCCTATTTTGAGGCTGGCAAGAGCTCTTCTTCCACTTTTACACTGTAGTTAATTCTGTTGACACTTAATCCTTGAACAGTTGATTTTTTTTTTTTTTGGAAAGCATACTTTTTTTTATTTGCGCTTCGTCAGCATGAATTTAGGCCTCAATTCACACAAAGTACGAAAAAAAAAATTTCTGGCTACTTACCTAATAGCAAACCATATAACCATAGCAACCAATCCAGTCGTTGCTGTAACACGCTGATTTGGGAATCCTCTGTGTGCCCCATACCCCTCCCCCCACTATTTGCATTTTATCTAACTCCAACCATTCAGGGGAAGACAGTTTTAAGCCCCAACTGTAGCAGCAGCAGAGTCTTTGGTACAAAAAGACTGATTGACGTAAGGGGCAAAACCTGAAATCACTTGACTTTCTGGCTTTATCTCCTTATCCTTCCTTCTGTCCATTTCCCACTGCTGACTTTCCCTTTGAAGCAGTATCTAGAAAGCCTCACAGATGAGATGTGTTCATTTGTGCGTATCAGACAGCAGTACATGGCATGTGGGTTTGACAGGTTGGACACTTCCAAACAAACAGAGGCTATTCTGTAATGCTGGCTCTGAAGATGACCAGTGTATGTGTATGTGTGTGAGAGAGAACAAGTAAAAGCGGGAAAGTAGCTTGAAACATCCTAATGTTTCCTGTTGTCACGGACAGTGGCTCTTGTCTTTTCTTGATGCAGACTCTCAGATGTCTCACACTATCAATCTGTTGTTCACTTTCCCAGGCTCAGTCGGAAGCTCTCTTCTGGCCTCTGTGGTGAACGTTTCTCTTAATCCACCCGTATCCGCTACTGTAGATTCACTTGCAAATTCTTTATATCATCTGTGCTACGGTTTGTGTCCAGATGGGTGATGGGGTCAAATGAGCAGGACACACAATTCCACAGCTGCTCCAGGACACACCAGCTTAGATCCCCTAGATGTTACAAGAGAGATTCTGGTTACTAAGTGGAAATGGCTGATCCACTGTGGTGACCTCTAACAAGAGCAGCCAAAAGAAGAAGAGACAGTAAAAGAAAGGTTTGGGGAAAGTACATTTCAGTGTTGAGACATGTCTGCTAAACTAGTTTATGGTAATAACGGTGAAGCACCTCTGCCAACAATGACGGGAGGCGGATTGTTTCAAGGACAACTCTGACTCCTCAGTTTTACTTTGATTATTTTTTACAGAGAAGAGAAACAAACATAAAGAGTGTTGTTGGATCGGGGTGCTGTGACTCAGCGTTCAGTGAGTCAGTGGTTTAATCTGTCGCTTTCCCATTCCTTATTTCAAAATGTCTTTTGAGTACGATACTGAGCCCCGTATTTCTCCTGATGTGTTTATCAGTATGCATGTATGTAGGGATATGTGCGCAGTTTCTAAAATAAAAAGCTCTTAGAATGGGTGAATATAGATTATTCTTTAAAACTCTTTGAGTAATCAACAAGGCTAGATAACTGCCATCAAATTTCTGTCATTTATCTGTGCCACTAAATCAACTATTTTTTCCTTCTTTTATCAAATATAAAACTTTCTTTACTACTATGCAACTACACAACGCACAGTAGCTAAGCTGCAGGACAAGGCTGAGCAACATGTTGCATTATTATTAATACTAATTTGCACGAACCTATTGCAAGCCCCACTTCAATCATCAGTTGGCCCTTCCCTAATAAATGCATTTACAATGTTTTTCACCCAGATTAAATGGACATTTTTCTCCCAGTTTCAGCCACAGTCAGCTTCAGCCAGAGGCCAGTTAGATTAGTTTAGCATTGACATTTGACACACAGTTGCCATCTGATCTATACTTTGATAAGATTCTATTGGGATAGTAGACTTAAACGTGCGGTAAATTACAGGTAGCGGTAGTAGAGGTAAATGCATCGTAGATGAATTCCATTTCTTCTGAAACGCATCATTTTGAATTTTCTATCAGTTAAATAATGAAAAAGAAAGATGATTCATTATTAATGTGAAATTTACATTGCAACTGAAAAACCAATGGATCCAAGTGGTATTTTAATCCAGTGACATTGACTAAATTGTGTGAACAATTTCCCTGGTTATCTGTATTAAAACAATGTTATTTTATTGAAAATTAATTGTTATACATGTAGCTCTCTAACAAAGATATTCTGAACTCTGGCCAAAAAAAAACTCGAATCAAACCTTTTTTCTTTATAAATTGCCTAACTGAAGCCTTGGGGCTATATCAATGGTTGCAGCAGTGATCCATTAAATTTTTTTGGGGGGGGTTGGGAGAGCTTGAATGTTTTTAATTAACTTGTCATATTTCAGAGTCCGCAGGTAAAAGGAATGTTTATACAAATGATCCACATCAGTTGGGAAATAAGGAAAAATTGGAATCAGAATAGTTGATGACAGCAAATGACCACAATGTGTATGAGACCACAGCCAACTTCAACAGATGGCAATGATGACACACATTAGCCAAGATGCTGTAGTTACTCAGTGCTGTTGGAAATTAATGGACTTTGGATCGTATGTTGATTCTAATGTTTTTCTTCTTTTTATCGACCCTAATATTAAACATTGCATTGCAATTATTGAATGATTTATCAATTTGCTAGTATTTCTATGATATAGTCGTTTGCTGAAGCAGAAGAAAAGCAGAAAGAAAGAACAACCACTTCAGGCTGGATTATCTTTTCATTCCAAGATGATTCTCACGCTTACAGCCGTTAAGGGTATAGAAGTAAACATTTGCCAGTTTATGGCAAATCTGCCAACAAAACGCAGGGGAATCCCTGCACCTAGAAGAACATAGCAGTGAAATTCTGCCAAGAAAAGATGTACTGAAGCCAGGAAAGGAATTATCCAATTTGTTGAGGCTTTTTGATTTATTGCTACCCCTTCTTGCCAACACAAAGCATAATTTTGTAGTTTTTAGTGTGGTGAAAGATGTCCTTTTCATGTGCATCATAGTATAGTATTACAGTGTACAGGCTTACAGCATACTATTTAGATTTAATGCAATCTCTCTTTGTTTGTCTTTGCACTCGGCTTCTAAAATGTGTTGCCATCTCTATACGTGTTCCATGTTTGACTACTGAGTGTGTTTGAGTGCGCATTAGTATCCAGATTTCTGATACTATGTGGGCTATGGTGTGTACAGTTCTCAATATAGACGCTTGCAAGCCAGAATTTCTTGGTTCTACTCCTGCTTGAATATCCAGGTTTCTCAATCCCAGGATAAGACCTTATCCAGGTATCTAAAAGGACCAGGACACAGTCATAAACCAGATACTGTGCATCAGGAAGATTTAGCTGTTTTTCTCTCTGTCCGTATCTGTGCATCTTTATACCAATCACTCTTTTTCTGTCCCGAGATTTCTTCTTTTTATTTTTTTTTCTATTTTTATCCATCAGTTTATTTCATATTGATGTGGTTTTATCTAATAGAAATCTCCATTCTAACCATAAAGTTCCCTTTTTAAAATTTTACAATACAAAAAAATTTACGCATTTGCCAACTACTTAAAATCAATTCTATATTCAGTTATTATTGTACCAAAGCAAATAGATTTCTCTAATGCACTCATGTCACGAAGATACTCTGACTTGTTTACATTTTGAAAGCTGTTTACAGTCATTTCAGTCCGCACTTGAAGAAACTGGCCAAGCCTTTGCGATTTTCTTCCTTAAAACTCCAGTCAGTTTAGTAGTTTAGTTTTTCCTCAGCACTCACAGTGGAAAACATGAGCAATCAAGAATATATATATATTTTTTGAGTTTAAGATTGCTGCATCCAAACCCATTTTCAGTCAACTGTGTCACAGAAGCATCTGTCTAATATTTCCTTCCAAAGTGTGCCGAGGAGGCCTGATCTTGGTCTGAGTCACAGAGACGTGCGAGCTGTGAGACACTTTAACTTTAACATAATGTGGATGTCAGAGGCAGCTGCCACACAGTGCTTTTATGTAACAGGGAAGTTCTGACGGACGGTGACAGTTTTTCACTGTATATTTGGGCTACTTTGTTCTCTTTCATTTATTTTTTTCTGTCATTACCTGTATATTTGGCTCCTTATCTTTCTTTATCTATCTTGGGACTTATCTGTCAGTGACTTACAAAAAAGAATCATAACATTTAAGGAAATCTGTGTGTGGGTGTGTGCGTGTGTGTGTGTGTGTGTGTGTGTGTGTGTTTTCCCCTGCAATAAGAGGAATTTTTACTCTATGTGCAAATATTCTTACTGGTATTTGTATTAAAGAAGGACAATGACATTTGGCTGCTTATTTTTGTGTCTACCAATGATTAGCAAATTTCTGGGACACGACCATCCTTCTTTTACATTCAGAGACAAAAATACAGCACAGTGTTGCAGCCAGTTCTTTGCCGGCAGCAGGTCCTCAGTCTAAAACTAATACTGCTAGAATTTACTGTAACTTAGCTCATTTTATAAACGTATTACTGTTTGGTCCACTCATAGTAGTCACAGTTGTTGAGTGGTAGGAAATTGTTTGAAATTATATATTTGACTGCTGCTTAGCACTGAGGTTACTAATATAGTCATTATGCTTTTTTTCTTAATAACACAGTGATTGTTCTAAGCTTATGAAACCCTTCAGGGTAAGGTGTTCTGCACAGAACAAACAGTACATCTGGATGGTGGGTGTCTGCTGCACCTGCTCTTACAGAAGAAGAACTCTTAGTATGCCGTCTTTTCTGTTTAAGCCACTGTATCTACAGTCTGCTAATTATTTCCTGTAAAGTTCTACAAGAGGTGATAAAGTACAGTTATTGTTTTCCATAGCGTGCACCTGCACCAGCTCCCTGCACAGGTGCTCCAAAGGTGCTGAACAGTCACAGAAGCAGAGTTTTTTATGCTTTATGTTTTTCAATTTCACAGCTGATAACAGTAAAGTTAATCATAATCCTTGTGTTTCAGTCTCTTTGTGGGAATAGGAATCATTTTACACAAATCGTGTA
The DNA here is from genome assembly GCF_036924035.1 of Leuresthes tenuis. Lineage (NCBI taxonomy): Eukaryota > Metazoa > Chordata > Actinopteri > Atheriniformes > Atherinopsidae > Leuresthes > Leuresthes tenuis. Next base: position 9,220,807 of record NW_027325372.1, on the reverse strand, counting down.
TATATTTAAGTATTTAAGTCTTCATCTGCATGCGGAGATGGACTGAAATACACTAATACAGTTTATCTCAGCACATAAGAAAAGATAAACCTCATCAAGCTTATGTTTCACCTACCGGATGTGCAAGGCATGGCTGTGTTGTGTAATCATGCAAATTTAATCACAGACCTTTGGAGAGTGTATCCAGAGGCCTAGGCCAAGGTATGAACATAGCACTTGGGTGGTCCATGAATCTTTTCCAGCACTGTGCTCTCCTACGGACCTGCAACACCACAGTGACGTGCTATGGTTCTGGCCAACTCTCTCACTGCCCAGGTACAGCAAAGAGCCACTTCAGCTTCCCTGATGACAAAAATGGAATATGCCTGGATCCTTTCATCCACTAAAACAGCGAGGAAAGAAAGAAAAGCTGTGCTGGGATTGTCACTTTTGCACATGCAACTTCTCTCTTTAAGTGTGGCTGAGCTTTCAGGCTGAGCTTCAGTTTTATCGCATTTCGGTGCCCAGGCAGCTGTCAAACGACTGACATGTTTCACATCCACCACAATTTGTACATTTTCATCAGCTTAAAATAGCTCTTAAAGCCTCAATTTATTTATTTTTTCACAAGAGGTTACATTTCTGGCATATACTTGGGGTTGATCCTATATTGCATCAGAATAATTGCCACAGGATTCCTATTAGCAGCGAGAAGGAAAAGAGAGACATAATAAAAACAAATTAAGGATACAGTATATATTAAAAAAAAGGAAAGTATTAGGAGAAGAAGAGGCAGAAAGAGAACAAGAGAGAGGAGAAGATTTGTGATGAGAGGGAGGGCAGAAGGCCAGCGAAGTCAGAGATAAGAGGCTGCAAGAGTGATTGAAATAGGATTAGTGGAGACAGGCTCTGCATCCTGGCCACAGCATCAGTGTTAAACCTGCTCTTCACAGGGACTGCCTCTGTCACATCAAAGCCTCCCCAGGCCTGTCTGGCAGTGAGGGGAAGGAGCCTCCAGCAGGGTCAGCCACACACACACACATACACACACACACTACAGCCATGAACTTACTGATCACATCCTCTATCTATATCCAGCCCGTCTCCATTATGGGCACGGAGCTGGCTCCTTCCTCCTTGCCTTTTCATCTCCCTGCAGTGTCTTTGTGGTGTGTATTTGGACAGCAGATAGGATGCATTGATGAGCCATCTTTAACATTTAATGAGGCAAGCAGTGATGAGTTGGCATCGGAAAGCTACCGTTTCCTGCTTCTATGGAGTCCAAACAAAGTTTTAATGAGAACTTTCCCCTACATTGTGCCAAAAGCACAGAGCTTTTTAACTGCTTCCCAGACTGAAAGCAACAAAAGCACTGAGGGAGAGAAGACACCTGTGTGCAAATAAACAGACAATTTCCCTATACATTAGGGCTCTAAATCAACTCACTGTTATTATATGACTGAGATGATTCTGGTTTATTTACATCTCTTAAATCACGTGTCGTTTAAGTGTTTGCCAGAGACTGCATTAGGTTTTCATATTAATTTCATGTTCATTTAATGGTAGAACATGACGAGACTGAGAAATTGTTCTCATCTAGACTGATTTATAGGTAATCTATTGTATTTCCTCAACAGTTCTATCATACGTGTGTCTTTATTGTGCTATGATTGTGTCAGTGATGTGATGGCAGGTTTAACCACGCTGTCGATCCTTTCTTCTAAGTTCTTGTGTATTTGTATTGTATCTCAGTCAGTTCTGAAGTGTTGCAGTTGCTCTGATTGTTCTCTAATCAAATGAACACTCTTGTTCCATGTTTCTCTTGTGTACTTATGCTTAAGAGTATCTCAGTATGATCAAACATTGCACCTCAGGCCCGCTCTGTTGCAGTAGATTATGGATCCCTATAGTTAAAATGGCCTATTTCATCTGCTGAATGGAGACAATTTACTGATTGGTGAGTGTTTTCTCTGTGTGTACATATTTATGTGTGTGTGAATACACTTCTGTGGTATTTGTATTAGTGTTTGTATGTCTGAGCTGGTAGTTCCCCTCTCAGAACTCATCAGTTCATATCCACCACCCATCCCACCGCAGCATGCAGTAAATAGAGTCTCCGGCACTCGTTGAGAAATGGCATAATTATCCCCTGCTGGTGAAATATGGGCCGGGATGCACCACTGCTTCATCCCTACAGAATGCTTGTGTGTGTGGATGCGTGTGTGAGGTGGCTGTTTATCCTCTGTTCACTCATTGTGATGCGCATTCGACACACAGAATTGTTCTCGCTGAATCTCACATCTATGCATATATCGCACATGTAATTGTACCAACAGCTATATGCACACAAAAATATATAGATACACGCAGTTTATCCACACATGTAGATTGGAACTCCCTCTACAGCGATTCTCACTCTGCAAACAATGCAGCATGTTGCTGTTTTAGCTGAGACAAGCAGATAGAATAACTCACTGTCATTCAGTCTGTGAGGTTTGTCTTTCATATCAGAAATTTTCATAGCGGCCCATTAATCAGAGTTCTGGAGTAAAGAATTATGTTACAATGGCATGTGAAAGTTTGGGCACTCATGGTCAAAAATCCAGCATTCACCCATGGGCTACTCTGAACATTTGAAAACAGCTTGTCATTTTACTGGAGTGATGGAGGTTAAGTTGAAAACGTACAAATGTATATGTTCATAGGATTGCTAAAGAGATTAATTAAAAACCCTTGTTTGACAGCAAAAGACCTAAGATTCTCTTCTGCCACAACACGGTGTTCATGGATAAGTCATCCTCATCACCATTCAGTTTGCAAATGAACTTGTGAACAAGTCTGATGAATTTTGGAGCTCTAAATAAAACGTTTCTATAATAATTATCATAAACTTTTGTTTTAACCTTGTTAAGGGGTGCATTGTTCACAGTCAGTGGCATGGTGAACGTTTCACTAGAACAGGAAGCAATGGAGTCAGTTAAATTGAAGGATATTCTGGGAGAAAAGTCTAAAAAAGGATTGCCTTTACAGCAGGATGATGATCCTAAACACATAAAACTTTCCCGTGAAGGATTTCAAGCTTTTCCAAAAAGCATTTCGATTCTTGCATGCCGTGATACTTGCCAGAGGGGATGTTTTAGGTCTCCCTACTCCACAATGCAGCACATTACCCCTTATTTTTCTGAGGGGTTGAATTTAATTTAACTGGAAAAGATGCTTTGAGCTTCAGAAAAGACCACCAGAGATATGAAAACCAATGAACTTTATGGAGAAAATAACGTTCCACTCCATGGGATTATTTAGATGAAGACGGAAAACATGTTGCGTGTGTTTACCATTACCCCCTGCCCCTTCTTTCTAAGAGCCATATGAGAAGATTGCTACACTTTATTTTGTTCACTCGTGAGCCAGAACATTATGACCAGCTCCAACTTAAAGGACTTCTTTTTTTTTTAAAACTTATTTTGGAGCATATTCCCATTTTTAGAAAAAAAAAATTCCTTTTATTTCAGATCAAAGAGATGTTAGCTGTTAGCTTAGCATAAAGAAACAAAACTGAAAAAAAAAGTAGACTGACTCTTAAAGCTTCAAAAGGTCACTAGCACATTATGTTCCTTGAAGCCTTTGTGCTTTTGGGTTAGTTTATGGTTTACAGATATGAAAGAATTAAATGTGTTGTACACTACACAAAGATAAAACACCATTTACTGCATTTGTATGTTGTCGGACCTTTTGAAAATGTCCAATGACTCTCTGAAATGTCAGAGGCTTGCGCACTCATTTGAAGTCAACCATACACATAACGTTATTAACCCCGAGTGATTTCTCTTTCCAATGGCTTTTGACATTTGAGCGACTCTGCAAATTGCTTGTTGCAAGTAAATGGCAGGGAGTATGGAAAATAAGACATCTACTTAAACCACATGATGATGAACTCATTGAACTACCCGAGCAGCCAAAGGTCTTGTGGGTTAAAAAGACTAAATTCAATTTCTCTGTCTTTTCAGGTATGGAAAAATAGTGTCAACCAAGGCCATCCTGGATAAGAACACTAACCAGTGCAAAGGTAAGTCATTAATTTTGTGGCCTGTTTTAGTGCACCAGCTCTCTCTTTACACCGTCCTTTTACAGGAACAGCAATTCAAACCTTGCGTAAATTCAAACATCAGCCGAGGATGCTGTGTGTTGTAAATCAGTGATTTACAGAGTCGCCGGCTGAACTCTGCAGGAAGGATTCATGGAAACAACCTTCTCCTGCGTCACTGGGAGCAGCAGCCTCATCCCTTCCCTGTCTCCTCTCTGATTTTATGTTTTGTCATTTAGACGACAATCTTTTTGAAGGCATGATTTAATTTGTGGTTGCGCATCGGATGTCGCACATATTCAGTGATGACTCTCTGGCTTATTTGAGATAATTTCATAAGCAGACACACACTGTTACATTGTTGGACGTAGATATTTGACCACTTAGAGGACTAACGAGCTGGCTGTGATTGGATAAACTTCAGTTTGTATCCTTGTCAGCTTCATCTTCTTAGTGTCTTGGTCACATGTCTTGGGAGGCTGTAGATACATTTGACTTATTTTTTCTTTTTTCCTTCAAACAGACAGTAATGATAATGAGCTCTGATGTTAAACAAAGAAATTGTGAAATAGGGAGCGTTAGATTGCTGAATAGAAAAATGATGTGGTTCTGGCCCTGAGGTGTCTGGCAGCGCTGTTTAACAGCTATTGAAGTTCCATCAATATTTTTAATTGCTTTTTGTAGTTTCCTTGTCTCTGGAGCGTGGCCTTTCAAGGTGAAGCCGTCTTCTTAACCCTGCTGCGCAAATGAACCTATCCTGCCAGGCATTCTCTAGGTCAAAATGTGGCGGAGAAGAAATGCTGCATTTTAGAGTATAGAAACTAAGCCTGATCACGTTGACAGGTGCTTTTTGAGTCCTGTAAAATACGAAAAGGGGGGCACGCAAAAAGTAAAACTGTTCAAGATTCTGTGATTAAACCAATTGGAAAAAAAATGTCATGATTACTACTGTTCATGCCCAGCTAACCTGAGTTCTGTAAAGTCCAAAAAATCAACCTCGCTTAAGACTGTGTAGTGTGGAAGACAACATTTCCCATAACTCACCCTCCTGGTATGCAGCGCTGTTGAGATGCCAAGAGGCAAATATAAGCAAACAAATTTTATGAGTGGAAAGAGGGAGGTGGATAGAGGCGAGATGTGGACGAGGAGGAAGAAAGAATGTAAGGAGAAAGGCATAGCAACCTTGAAAAGAAAATCGCAGTACTTTGGTGTTTAGAAGCCAAGTTGAAGTGAAACTACGTAAAAAAGAAACGTAATTTCTGCCACCACAGTTCCTCATCTTTTCGATGTATCTCAACATCTCTTGAAAGGTGAGCAGGTATAAAAGCGTAAATGAGTCAAGCGGGTGTACCAAAGCCTGATGAGTTCAGCCGGTGACTCTCAAAATCAGCACTTCCCCCTGATCTGCTCATTCATTGTTTCCAGTCCTCTGACCCCTGCACCTGTTCAACTGCCAGGATGATGGTTTACCACCATTGTGCCCACATGAACCCTCATCTTCCCATCCTCTTTTACTATTTCTGTTTGAAAGAAAGAAATCAACCTCAAAATCATCCTAGATCAGATACTTTAGTTACACGTCATGCTTTCCTTTCAGTACACAGTGTTTAAATGTGTGCCAAAAGCCCATTTATCCCTCTGCAGCCACCCCTGCCAAGATCATACAGTTTTAGTTGTTGATTAATTATTATTATATATTATTTTAAATGTCATATTACAGCCATTATAGTAATTCATGATTCAGTTACAACTTATGAAGAAAACTGAGCAATTAAGACTGAACTGTGGAATTAATAAAGAAAGATTAAAAACATTTCTCTTTGCCTCTCAGGCTTTGTAATCAGCAAATTGTACCATGAAGAAAGCAAGTTATGTTCTTGTTATCCACAAACATTGCCAATTATATTAAAAGATGTTTGCTGATATTTGGCCATTTGGTAATAACAGAGGTTAAAAATTTGGAGATAATGCTTTTAATCCTTCATATTGCCAATGAAACCAAGTGTTGTACGAATTGACATGGAAATGTGGCCTCTTTGTTAGTTTCATCTTGCTTTGTTTGTCCTGAACAATGGAGACAATTTAAATGAATTGAATTTGAATTTGAACTTCCACAAATATTGTAGTCGGCAGATATATTTCTAGTCAGGCAGTTATGTACTGATTGTGACAAATATGCTGATGAAACATTTTATTTCTTAGAATTATTTATTCGGTATCATGATTTCAGATGTAATATTTAGATTTTGATGGTTGTGAGATGTGTTTTCCAATGTTTGTGTGTGAATGAGAACGTTGTTTAGTGTTATTAGGCAGTGAATATGTTTTATCCAGTGTTTTATCCAGTTCTCCAGTAGAAGTATTCTGTTTTTAATGTCAATAAAACTGAAACTGGGGGGGGGTCATCTCAAATTGAACATAATACAGGTGATAGAAGAACAGCTGATGAGGTGTTATGTGGAATAGAGAGTGTGGGAGTAGAGGCTGCAGAAAAATAGTGTTGATGCTTTCTGTACTTACAGGTCAGGTGGATTGTAGTGTGCAAACAAACATAAATCAACACAAATACCCACGCACTAACATGCAGAGTTTCTGCGCTGCCATGCATCTGTCTGCAGATTTACACCCAGTAGCTGTAAAATACAGTAAAGCCCTGTTTGAAGTACCACATCACAAAACTATAATCCAAGACCATGTAATACAGTTCTCCCACACACTCAAACACAAAGGGCACATTCAACACACACACAACACTAATCGTACCACTGCACACACTCACAATCCATCTGCCTGAGGTGTGTTCTCCTCTTATGGCAGCAGTGGCCATGCAGTAGATCTATCAATCCTCTTCCTAACATCACAGCATGTGTGCCTGCCTGCATGTCCGCCTGTTCTGGCTGCTCTCTTCCACCACGCAGGCCCTTCAATGAGCCTCTCTATCTTCCCAGCGCTGACTCCCTCCCTCGCCGCTTCCCCTACTCCATGACACACACAGACACACACATCTGTACTCTCACAAGAGTACACATCAGTTACACTTGAACTGTGCATCCTGAGTACACACACATGCTTTGGATGTATCCCAGTTCAGCGAGAAACAGGAAGTTGTGAAAGAGCTTCAGGGCTGTTAAGGGCTGTGTATGAGAGGAGGCATTTAGCTCTTCATCTCACTCTGCTGCTCTTATGCTCCTCTGTGATTTAGCTCTTCTTTCCTCTAGCTCTTCTGCTCCTTCTCCCTTTATCTGCTCCTTTCACATATACTGTAGAAACACAGCAGTGATGTGGGGTTTACATCAAAGATGGATTGGGGGATTCAGAATGGCAGAGGGAGTAAGAAAAGGAATAAATTGCGAGAGCTCAAAATCGCTCATTTGCCATCCATGCCCACAAGGGCCTCTTAAAAGGCAGCGGCGGCATTTGAAATAAAGCAGGGCTGACCGATTGGAGACATTTTATTTTTCCTGCCAGAGCCTGGAGGCAGAGGAAATGACCTCAGCCCTTTAAAGGACCTCCGTTTCCTCCTCCGCCGTTGGGAGATAAGACTGTGTCGAGATTCACCGGCCTGACTGGCGCTCTGCCGCGACGGCCCACCGCTCTGAATTGTGGGAGATAGATGAGATGGGAAGATAGTCTCTTGTGGCTGTGTGTTTGCCAGTTTGTTGTTGTTCATTTCTTTGCCCCGTAAGTTACCATCCATTTTACATGAGGATGCCGCAAACTCTCAAGGGAATTACATAAACTGGCGGTTTAAAAAGCATTACAATCACTTTTGCTGCATTATGTAGGTGACTGGATATGAAACAAATTAGCCTCATGTTTTGTCTTTACAAATGGAACTCGTGTGAAGCATTGAAAGATTTGATCTTTAAGCTTCCAGTAGCATATACTGTTTGTCTGTGAGTGAATACCAGAGAGGAAAAATGGTTTCCGTTAATATCAGAATTTTTCGGTCATGTTCCTTAAATGTGACTCTTTCTCTTTGGAAATATTGAATGAATTTGACTATTACCAACTGAAGCATCCCTTGCCCTTACCACAGAATTGACCTAATGGAGAAATACAGGCAATGCTACATTCTCTAAAAACAGATTTATTGCTGTATCAGTGCCTAAGCGGAGTATCACACGACTCTGAGTGTAAGGGTTATTGATGAATGAGGTGACTTTCCCCAAAAGGGCCTGTTTTTCATTGTCATGTGCATGTGTTTTTGGGTTGGGAGGGGGGGAGTAGAGAGTGCTTTCTGCATCCGTTATTGGTTTCTCATTAGAGGGCCAAGATATAAACATTTGTCTATGTTGTACACTGTGCCGGCGCAATTAAGGATTCTCTTTGCCGCCCTCTCTGCCCTTTGAAAGTGAATTATGTGCAGATGAGAATCTCGACTGAAGTGTGGCCAACAACGGACCTTTCCAAGTGCCTGTGCTCCCTCAAAGCCATTCCAAAAAAAGGCGAGATCAGCTGAAGGAGAAAGGGAGAGAAAGTGTGTGCCGTTTCCTGCTTGCATTGCGTATTAATGACTCTAATTAGCAATAGCTGAGAGATAATCACATTGATTTGGACAGTTTCAGCATGCAGAACCTCACTAGATAATACCCACAGCCTTTGTTAACACCTCCTAATCACATACACATACAAAAATCCAACCCAGCCACCCCCCCGTCCCATCTCAGTCTCCAGTCTAGTAAGCTCCAAGTTGGCCGTTTACCAAGAAGGCGTCTAATTGACCAAGCTTGTCATAAATAGAAGCAGCCCAGCTTTGAGCGCCACATTCCTTGAGCTCTGACCCTTTGTACCCTCTCCATTTCCTGTCATGTTTTTGCTTACAGTTTAGTCATCTCCTGTTTATGCATTTATATCTCTAATTCTTCTTGCATGAATTGAAGGTCATGGAGAGGTGATATCTTGGAGCAAGAACATTTTGCACACAGATGCTGCAAATTTTGAGAGCTTGTTCATTTTAAGAGTCTTCTTTTTGTCTGCTTGCATCTTAATGAGAACAAACGGACTCTGCAACAGTGGTGATCTGTTGCACATCTTTGAAATCATCACGGCTTTCTTCTTGGAACTGGCTTGTTCCATTTTTAGAGCACATTCAATGGCTCTTTTTCTTGTCTTTCTTGCTGACAAATGCCTTGGTGGGCACTGGTGGAAGGTGGGGAGGCATACTTTTAGTCATCTCTTATCTCAGACCGCACTCGTGGATGGCAGGGGAACCGCCATATGAGATACGGCCTTCCACTGACCTGCCAAGGCCCTCGCCCCTTGCACATCCCCCTGACTAATGATCTTACCCTTGATTAGTTAAGGAAGGAATAAATCATAACTCCATTGAATAGCAAGGCTAGTTGGGGGTGGCTAGGTCGTTCCTCATGAGTGACTAACAGATGCAAAACAAAAGAAGTGGGCCGCATGGGTGTTATGGAGGCATAGGACAATTTGTCTTTGCCCAGATTTTAATGTCCGTCTCTACCTGAGAGATTCACCATGATCCGAGGGAACTTGCTTTTCATTGCTCTGATTCTATATGTTTTGCCTGTCCCCTTGTCTTGCAAGGGGTACTTTTGAGCCTGGCACTGGACACGAGTGCATTGCTTATTACAAACTGATGCTCAAGTGGGGACAAAACGTTGCCGCTGAAATTGGTTCCCAACCTTAATACTAAAGTTAGTAGTCTCCAGATATTGGAAGAATAAAGCAGGAGCAGTTATTTTGAGACACTCTGTAAGTGAAGTGAAAGAGAAGTGTGACAGAAGGGCTTGCACCTGCTTTTTGTGGAACAGTGTGCATATACTGCCTGTGGCACTTTGACATCAATGAATATCTGTTCAGCTTTATTTAAAATGTGTAGCTAAATGTGGGTCAAAGTGTGGAGAAACATGTTGTAATATATATACTGTTATGTGTGCGTGTGTGTGTATATATTCCTGTGTATGCTGGCATTTACCCCTTTTTTTTTTCCTTTTTTTGCATGCAGACTCTAAGAATTTGTGATTTGCATGCATGTGTGGTCTTTGAGAACATGTGTAGGCTGTATATTAGCCACTTGAGTTTTTTGCCATAGGTCTCATTTTAACAAGCTCTTGACAAGTAATTAACACACCTCAGGTCTTAAACCTTTCTTGAGTGCCCTTCACATGTTGCTCCAAACACATCAGGGTTTTGCTGTTGGGTAACCAAGTTGATGAGAAATATCAGAGCGTTTAGCAGGCGTCCATCATTTCAAATGCCTGAATAAGTAAGCAATGAGTGAATATATTCATTCTGAATGCTTTGTAATGATGATATTGTACCCCACAGAAGTAATTAAAAAAGCTAGATACCCTGACTCTGATTGCTCTGATATTTATTTACATTTTGACCCTCACATTCCATATTTTGAAACACAAATTGTAAATGGCAATACGACTGTATGTCTCTCTTCTTACAAACATATGTATTGTAAAGAGTCTCTCAACTGCTTTGCTGAATTTAGAGTGTGAAATGTATTAGATCCCATATGGTGCTGCGCTAGAGCTAATGAGTGTAAACAAATATGAATTATTTAAGGAATCATAAGGGGAAAGGGATTGTTGTCTTCCCATACTTTTTTATTCTTAAAAAGAGGCTTAGAGTTAGGGAAAATGCACCATGTCTCACCATGACTAACACTGGTAACTGTAAGTGAACAAATAATCATATTATTCACTAAAGCAGCAAAATGACGTATTATTTACGTGACAAAACTTTGTACTTCAAATGCATGTCGCTTAGAAAAAACATAAACTTAAAGATAACCATTGAACAAAGTGCTCCTTCTCAGAAAATCTGGCCTACTTGTTCAGATTGATTATTAGACTAATTTATTATATTGTGAGTAGCTGCGGCTGAGGAAAGCAGGAGAGCAGGTTTTTCACTAATTAGAAAGTTGGTAGTTCGATCCCTAGATTCCCCAGCCAATAAGTCCTCAGGCAAACCCCACAAACTCCCCTGATGTCCTCTTCCCTAGGTTTATGTGAGAAATGCATTTTGTGTATACATTAAAAGAGTTTCATGAATGTCTGCGTCAAAGTGACTTGTACTGGAAGGAGCTTTCAGTGGTCAGGAAGAGATTCTTTCAGCTTGGATCATGTGACAGATGTTAACAGTTGTGCTCTCAGCCTTCATAGCTTAGTTGTGCAGTTTACTTAGAATGTATTTTTTGTGAAAGTTTGAATACGTTGGTATACCCTATAGCACATTGTACCTTTGCTTAAATCTTAACAAAATAGCGTCATCAACAGAATTACATCAAAGAATAAAATGTGTTACTTTTTTTTTGTTTGTTTAACCTTGTACTCAGTTTGTCATAAGCACAATAAGCTGCCACTGCACCCCTTGGCCCTAAGCCCTGGCATTCTGCCCTCTGCAGATCCTGACTGCAGCTCTCTGACAAGGACACTCTTACACCTGCAAGAGAAGATGACAAGAAATACAGTACAGCCAATAGGCTGCCTCCTTCAGCCCGAGACAAATGCTTTAGCTATAAATCCACGTTGCAGGGTTGATAAGTTAATTGCCTGTACTGCTATCTCTTCAACAGTGTCTTATATAAAATTGTCCTCTGTGAGTTATTTGGAACAAATGAGTTTTGTCTCTAAGACCAAGGAAGGTGGAATGTCACCATTCTACCTTCCTCGGTCTGTTTTTTATGAGAGGCTGCAAAAACAGTTCAGGCAATTTTAGCTGCTTTGTTTCCAATGGCTGTCTGATGCACATGAAGCTGTATTAATGTGATTATTGTGGGAGGAATAAGTGGCTTATGACTTGTCCCTCCCATACAGAATTATTACTCTCGTGAAAGTCGTGTGGTTAGAAATTTTACCATATAGCATTTAAATAGTATTTGCAATGCAGATGTTTCTCTGTGGTATGCAGAAACAGAGGGATAGATTTATGATCTTCCTTTGTTCAATCATGTATCTTCGCATGCTCACACAAAAGACCAAGAAAGTTAGAGGTTGCACACAAGCATTTGTACACACCCATTCTACTAACACACGTGGTTTAGTGAAGGGCGACCGCAAGATTTATCATCAGTCAGCTGTTGGTGGTGCGGGATAAACGGAGGAAAGAGGAATGCAGTCCCAGTGAGGATGCTCTCCTCTGGGTTTGGATTGTGACCAAGGCGGTCTTGGCTTAGCCACAGTTAGTCACGGATGCCATCTCACTTTTAGAAAACCACCCTTCTCTCCCTCAGTGTTTGTACAGCTAGCCACAACCTTCCAAAACCAACACCCACCCACCCTGCAGGGCAAAATGACTTTTCATACCCCTACTTGGACAAAGGTCACCTATAGAGCTGTTAGATCAAACCAAAATTACATACATATGTATAATTCTTTAAAATACCTGCTCAATACTTATTCTATGGTGGGAATATTACACATGTGGTTCCAGTTTGCATTCAAAGTGTCTTTCAAGACACACAGTCCCACATTGCTCTAATGCATTAATTCATGTGTGAGAGTGTGTGTGTGATAGAGGAAAAAGCACTGCATAGCCTGTAACAGTGTATAGACTAGCAAGTGCTGTATGATTGTGCGTGTGTGGGTGCAGGTGGCCTGAGTGGTCAACAAGACTATGAAAGTGCTATATAAATACTGTCCATTTACATGAGTGCTGTCATGCAGTAGAACCTATTTTATGACTTCCCCTTAAGCTCTTAAACTTAAAACTTTTCTCTTTACTGGCCTATTTACACTTAACATTTATCAGAACAATAACTTGATATTTTTTATTGATTATTAGCTGTAGGCAACATTTCACTGAGAGGCAGGAATCATTGAGTGTCTATTTTTCCTCGACAAGCAACATAAACAGTTACCTCGTTCTCATCTTTTGCATCTTTATCGACATATTAACTAAGTAATAAAATGTTTAGCAATAAAAACAAATGCCCGTGCAGTATATATTTAAATATGTATGTAAAAAAAGCCAAAGCTCACGTTCAAGCATTTCCACTGTTTCATGTCTTCAGGCAGGTTGAGGTTTTAAACAATGCATCCAGTGTAGGATAGAATGTGATGCAGTATACGACAATTAATCACTTAATCACAGGAATTGCATTACAATATTCCTATGCATATTTGTCGACTGAGTGGCCCATCTATCTCCACCATTTACCATAATTACTCTTAATACATGCAAAGTTTGAGTTATGAACATACATGTAACCACAGAGATCAATCATCCATGTGCAAAAGCAGCTTGAGAACTCTTCTTCATGACTCACGTGGACATAAACAATTACACTACAAAGCCCTGCACGCCATTGTAATGCACCATAACTTGTCGTTGATTCATTATTCATACTTAGTACATTATTATTCTATTGTATGGGGTGCAAAATAGGATCATTAGCACCGAATATGAGAATGTGAAAAATTGATATATTGGGGAAAATAATGGTGGATATTGTAGGTAGGAAACCCTAAACAATCCTGACTATTAGCAGATAAAGAATAGTAATTTCCCCAGAAGTAATTAGGATTAGCATAATTTGATGGTGAATGCATGAATGATGCAAAGTTGATTGATATGTCGATACTCACTGTAATGAGTCCCTTATCTCTACTCCCCACTGAAGACTTTTGTGTGGAGCATAGCCTGAGGAGACATCAGCTGTGCTGCCACACCTCCTTAAGGGGACTGTTTAAAGGAACACCCTGCCACACACACACACACTCACACACAGAGTCACTGAGTAGAATAGAGGTAGTGGCTGCATTGTACTATCATGTAGCAACGGATTGAAGATGGTCCTTTTATCTTGACAGGCTCCCAGTTAGAGCCAGACCAAGAAACATGATATGGCAGATCAAGTTCTCTTTATTCCTTTTAGGGAGACAGTCTGCACGTCTGTAACTGCCGCGTGTGTGTCCGTTTGTATGTGGGAGTGAACTGTGGGTGTCATCCTCCCATTTGTGCATGTGTCCTTCAGCAACTGCACACGTGCGTGTTTCTATTAGTGTGCAACTGCACAGCATTATCAGCAGCCTCGCATGTAGTCAGTCACTTTGAGCTGCTTTTAAGTGACAGCTATCGATTGGGTGTTTGTGTTTGCGCAGAAGCTTCAAAGCAACACCCTGCCCTCTGCATTCCACTTGAGATTTTAACTCCAGAGTGCCCACATTGAATACAGTAGCAGTGCAGCATGGGCTTGGCTTCAGGAAGTCTTTCTCTAGCAACATCTGCACGTCTGTATGTGGGTGTGTGTGGAATGCGATGTCCTAAACTGAGTGTAGCATTGTTTCATTGACCCCGCTGCGTTTTTACAGCTAACATACTTTTCTGCAGCTCAGTGACTCACCAAACATCACTGTGAAATACAGTTAAATCAGTCACAGACATGCTCTGCATACCCACCTGTACAATACAACAATTTGAGTACACAAATGAGCGCACAAAGCTCTTCTTGAGGGTCCCTGAAATTTTAAAAACAAATGTTCTCACGTCCAACTCCAAATGTTTGTAGTCATGCTGACCGTCACAGTTATCTGTGTCCACGTTATAATACATTGGTCTAAACAGTGTACCTCACTGTAATACAATTGTCCTAAATTTTGTTAATGTTGTAGGATGTCTTCCCTGTCTACTCACAATGTCCAAATTACTGTGGACCATCCACAGAGCTAAGTCACATTAGTCCTTGTAGTTACTTTAAAACGTAGTCGGGTCCAAGCAGTTTTGGAGCATTTCAACTGACGGCATTTGTTGCCCTCACAGAGCAGTTGAAAACATACCAGATACAAAAGTCGTTTGGAAATTAGACGACTTTGAACACCATTCTAAATGTGTGATAGCTAGATACTTTACATGCGAATTCTGGACCAGTAATGCCGAAGTTTAGCTTTCTAGAATGATTTTCGTTTGTTTGTTTAGACCGTTAAATCTGGAAAAATACCAAATCAAGCCTATTTAAATGAGACATTAATACATTTTTTGCATTAACTGATTCTACAATCTCGAGCGTGTGAACTAAATTGACACAAAGTGTCACATTTGAACAAATAGATTTAGACTATAACAAGAAATATATATTAAATACATTTATAGTTTAACTAAAAGATAAAGCACAAAAAGGAAGACTTCGACTTCAAATCAAATTTTCACTAAAATCGAATTACTTTTTAGGCCTTGTATATTCGTTTGGGTTTTTTTCCTTTGACTTTAGAAATTGTACATGTAAAATATACAGAGACCTAAAATGAATCAGTTAGTTTTATTTATTTCTGAACAGTGAGTTGAATCAATGATTGTTTTGAGTACTAAACACAAAAGATGGTTTTACATCCTATAATTAAAACTTAAGCTTAAATATACAAATAATTGGGCTTTTGTAACTGAAACCATGTCCACATTCTGTGGGACCACCTCCAAGTTCAAATGTGATATGCTTATTTAAATACCACATGCTTGTTGTCTCTTCTGCTTTGTAGTCGCACGCAGCTGCAAGCATGCTATGTTAAAGCTTTATTGTCAGCTGTTTGGATAAAGAGAGAACCGAGGAAACATCATTAAAGGTGTTTATTTGTTGTTTGCTTGGGAGGTCACAGAAATAAAACTCAAGGTCTGAACCGAAATCTTGATTCTGAAAAGTGTTTTGCAAAACTTGAGTTCCAGCAAATCAACTGGAGCAGCTTAATGTAGGTCTGTACTTTTCAAGCAACATCAAGTCGCTCAATACAGCATCATCTGAAAGCTGCTGCAAATTTCAACCCTTTTAAGAAAGACCATGAGTCAAAAAAGCCTGTATTCATAATGTAATGTTTAATAAAATGTTTATTTTCTTTTCATTTCACTGTCTGAACGTCTTTGTCTCGATAGTCCTTCTGTGGACGAGTGTTTTCACTATAAACACAACAATACTTGCTTTGGAGGGCTTCATTCTGTTTGTGCGCTCTGTATCTGACCCTATCAGATGAAAGATTCACATTTTTATGTTTTCTTTGCAAATTATAAAAATGTGCAATAGCTGTGGTCCCCTTGTATTTGTCTTTTCTAAAACACAGTGCAACTTTAGCCTCATCTTTTTAAAATGAATAGTTTTCTAACTCCTTCCTTATTGAATACTGTGGATGAGTCTGAATGACGCAGAATGAGCTAACACATATGTAGAAAGACTCCACAACCATTCTGTCTGAAAAGCACAGATGGAGCCCTTTTCTGTCTCTATATCTGTAAATTATCCTTTAACAGTTTTACCTTGTGGCTACAAAATCAAACATTCCACATTATGGAATCATTATGCACATATCAGCCACAATAACTTGAGCAAACTGGATCCATTACTGCTGGTAACTCAGTGAGAGTAAGTTCAGTCCTCTTCAATGCATCAGTTGACCCCAAACAACTTCCTTCCTCACTCAGCTTTTCTTCTGTGGACACGTTTTCATTATGCTCCCTTACTGTCTTACTTTCTCTCTTCTTCCTCTAGTTAGAACAGTCTGAATATAGGTCACCATTTTCTAAAATCCTCATCCTGTTTAAAGTTTGATAAGTGCACTCCAGGTGGTAGTGGGGTGAATATTAAAATTGTAATCAGTGGTTCCAAGTATCCACCACTGGAATATTCTGATTATTAAAGTGAATCATTTCCCAGAGGGCCTCAGTTATATTATATGGTTTCCTAAAAGGTGCAGCAAAAATGCTTCAATGAGCACGAATGAGGAGAACATACCATCATTTATATGATCATTTCACCCAAATTACAAAATAGCCAGGTTTCTCTCTCATCATTGGTGCGAACAATTTAAATGTAACTGTCCCGCTCACTGTGTTTAAAGTATCATTTATATATTACAGCAGCATGTAGTTTCAAACACTATTCCAGTCACTCTGGCGCACAGTCAACAGTGACACATGGAGATGTGACAGTTTAATTAAAGAGAGAACCCTCTATGAAATATGACTTGAGGAACATCGCAATTGTTGGTGCATCCATAAAGACACAATATGTCACTGAACATGTTCATGAAGCAGGAGTAGATAACATCTGTCACATACTGTAGTCGTAACCCGAACCTAACTGAGAATCCATGGGAGACGACATTAAAACTGAGACTCCATAAACTCAGACTTCAGTTGTGGTGGGACTTAGCTCAGAACCAGCTGAGCTTCTGGTTCTTTAGCTCTTTTATTTTTGTTTGCGTTATATGGAAAGACTGGAGGCCTTTACAAATGTTATACATAAGGGTGAAAATGAACACGAATAGACAGCAAAAGGTTTAGACTGCGGACATTCTGGATTTCCAGCAATCCAACACCCTCCACCACCATCATCAAAACAGCAAAGGAAGATATGTTTTTGGATTAAAAATACACTATTGTCAATGTAAGAAGACAATCTATGGACGTATCCTATGATTGAGAACAAAAACATCTGGTTAAATACTTTTAGTATTTCCATTGTACGTACTTGTATACTTCATCTCAAGTACATTTAAAGTAAGGAAGATTTATTTTATATGAAGTTATTCTAAGCACTTTACAGCTAAGAGGGAAACTTTGTTCTCTGTACTCAGTTACATTTATTTGACAGCTCTAGTTACTTCATTTAAGTAACATTTGGGAAAGATTAGATTTGACAGAATGCTCATTATAATGGGCTGTGGAACCTGTGGTTTCCTAATTTCTTACATCTTGTTAAAACCAGTGGAAGGTAACATTTCAGATGTCTATGACTGGGTAACAGTTGTCACAGTGTGTGGTTGAATGATGCAGGTCCAACATTCAAAGATAAGGTAAGAAGGTAAAGAGTAAAAAGTAAACTGATAATTGACTGAATCAGAAGTGCTGCAGAAGGGGAGAAATCAAAAACTGACACCACGCGTTTGCCAAAGGAAGAGGTCAAAACTAATTGGAATGAACAACTGCAAAAAAAAGAAGTAAAGATTGTTAGAATATAGAAATAAAGTGATTATAAACTAAAGACCGAACAGGAGTGACAAAAGCAATCAAGAAGAAAACCAAAGTAACCCTAATAAACCCAGAAGCTCTTACCAAGAACCAAGCCAAGCCAACTCAAGTAATAACATGTTTCCTCTCCGATACTTCAGTCTTAATAATATCATGTCATCGTGACCATACCAGTATTTTTTCTTTGTTACTATTAGTAATACTTTTCTTGATCTTGTCATGCAGGGTTTTTACTTGTAATTGAGTGTTTTTACAACCAAGACTGAAACTTTTTCTTCAGTGAAGTATCTAAATGCTTCTTCTGACCACTGGACACATCTGCATGATGGTTCAACATCTTCAAAAACACTTATATTACCAGTTCATCATCAGTCTGCAGCCCCTGAAAAAACATGCTGGTGTCAGTTCACCACAGCAAATAATGACATGGTGAATATCGAATATGAGAGGGGATAGATATCTCAAACATTGACCTTGAAGATAAAAGAAAAACAGAATCCCAAATATTTTAATGGGTAGTTGTTTTTTTTTTTATTTGGACAAACTGAGCCGCACTGCTCTTGCAATTGCAGATTTGTCATTCATCTAATGTAACCAAATGGACGCCTGCGTTGTATAATTGCAGCTGCTTGAAAAGCAATCCTTGAAAAAAAGCTCCAGTTCTCCTTATGACTGCCTACTTGAATCTGGACATATTACTCTGGCTCTTCATATTTCCACAATTAAAGAGCCGCCCCTCCCAGCCTCACTCTAACAGCTGGCCATTAATCAGTCCTTGCGCTCGATTTCTCTTTTGCCACAGGTTATGATTTTCACATTACCCCACGCTCTCTCACAGCCATCCAGCGGGAAAATGACCCCTCTTCACCGCAGCACACACCTCAAACGACAGCGAAAGTAAAATCAGCACTGTTTGTATAAACTGTGCACATGCATGTTGAGAATATAAGGTGTCTATTTACGAGTGCACGATTGTGAGTAAGTTGATGGGGTAACCATTATAGCGAATCCCTAACTCACCCCTCCCACACACTTCTCACAGCTATTATCCTTTTCTAATTACACTTTCCTTCTGAAACAGTGGATCAGAGGGCACCATTGACTGCTTTTAATCCACCACCAAATTTTAATTAACACAGACGTGACCCCCGTCTCCGATACATCCCGCAGAACGTTGGGATCACAATAACTCATAAATCACAGCCACAGATTTCATTCCCCCTGCTTCCCTCCACTGATGAATTTCCAGATGGGGTGCTGGTGGCTGTTAATGTCGGGAAAAATATGAGAGATAGACAGAGAGAGAGAGAGTGTTTCCGAGGCAGAGAAGAACAGAAGAAGATGAACGGAGAGGTTAAATTGTGAGAAATAGCGTCTTTATGAGTATGTGAGAGAGACAGAGTTGAAGAAAGAAAGAGAGAGAAATGGCAGCAGCTCTGGTATGCTGTCAACCTTTGAGAGATTTGTTACCGGGGAGAGGATTATGGAGGCTGTGAAATGGGGTTGTGTTAATATGCCGGCCGCTGAGGAACACGATGTGGGCCTGCCAGCTTCACAGTCTCCAGAAATCAAAAGGCCGAACAAGTGAAAAGTGATGTTTTGAAGAATTAATTGACGCTTCTCAGCACATGTGTGAGTGTGCGCGCAGTATTATTTCATCACTGGTTTCAAATCATGGACTTCTCATAAATTATCATTACATTAATCTGAATGAATGCATATGAGTTGCCATAAATTCCCAAACTACCACAGATAGCTCCTCAGTGTGGTTTTGTTTATGCATGTTTGCAGAGTGTGTGAAACTATGTGTGAATCTGTGTGTGTGTGTGTGTGTGTGTGTGTGTGTGCGTGCGGAGGTAGAGGTGGGCAGGGTGCCGAGGTTTGTTATTACTAAATCGCTCATCCATGCTACTAATTAAGATGCATAGCATCCCCCCTATGAACGTCAGTGTTGCTAATTATCAAACAATGTAGTGCTCACCAGATATGAGAACTGGCAGCCTCTGTAGTCATGTTACCAACCTATTACTGCTACAATTACCAAGTGCCTGTCATTCTCCTTGTTAGTCATCTGCCTTAATTTTTTCCAAACTAATGTCTATTTTTTCCTTTCTCTCCCTCTCATCTGTTCACTCTCCAGGCTATGGCTTTGTGGATTTTGACAGCCCGGCTGCAGCACAGAAGGCCGTGTCATCTCTCAAAGCCACTGGGGTGCAGGCCCAAATGGCCAAGGTAAGAAGTTCTTGATAACAACTAAACATCGTCACTTCCTTGCGCATTATCATTAGCACTTTGATACTCCTTCAGCTCCCTCCAGGGGTTTAAAATTCTACATTTAACACACTAAATAGATCTGGATTGATCTAAACGCTGCTACATACAAACTGCTTTCGACTTTAAACACACTTTTATAGGAAGTCATTTTCCACAGCACTTAGCAGTTTAATGACAAACTTGTTCATTTTGATATAAGAAGACTCTTGAAGGTGGGCTGCTAACTGCATTTGAGTGTTGTTATATGACACTTTGTGAGTAGACTTTGTTGTATGTAGGTCTAGTTCATCTTGACACTCTGTGAAAGGACAAGATGTGGCAAGTGAGAGTGCCTTGATGCAAGAGGTGATGCGGGCTTGCTGTGTTGTATACAAGAGCACGAATGCGTGCTGCATCTCAGAATTCCAGTATGTGAGTTGACTCTATTCTCTCTGAGCATTGCCCAGCCAATTGTTCTATGTTGTGCAGCATTATTGTGTTTTAAAGTGGAAGCAGATGAGACGAGCCATTTCTGTCGCACAATGAGAGCCCTAGTGAGTTGCTCAATGAGAGCTGTGCCGACAGACATACATGGAAAGACTACACACTAACAGGGCATAATCTAATTCAATGCTTCAATATAGAATCATTTGTCCAATATTAACATTTTGACATTTTGTCTGATGAAAAAACTGTGGCGTGATGAGAATTTCAGTGACATTGTTTGTGTCTGGCAGCCCACAGCCCACAGTCTTGGAAAAGCGGTGATCATAGTGTACTTTTCTCTTTTTTAAATTTTACTTTTCTCATTTTTACTGTTGACCACACACCATATACTCACCATATACTCACCATATACTCACCATTTACTAAAACACAGCAGGCCCCCATTTCTGGACACTTGAGATCGACAAGCCTGCCTATTTTTGCACCAATCAAATGTTTTGTCGTGTCAGAATATCTAAATAGGTGCAGAAAATGTCAGTTGCATTGAAGCAATAAATATGGTGATGGCTTTGAGGGTAAACCATGAGTGATTTTCTCAGATGAGATGTAAGCATTTGATCTGATCCAAAAAATCCCCCCCTTGAAGCCATAGAAGGCGTGATGAGATGGAGAATGGTGCCAGTGAAGATGACAGAATTGATGATAACAATGAAGGTGGCAATTATTTTGATCAAATGAGATGGGATCTGACAGGAGGAGATGATATGCCGTACGGTGCTCAGGTGTGCCATTTCTCAAATGCACCATTTGGCTGTTTCCTATCCCCACTAGTGTCCTTCTTCCAATATTTATAAGAGGGCAGGCTCTCAGAATACAGATAAGATCTTTGTCCGTCTCATTTTAGGCTTGCTCGTTGCATTGCCTGTTTCCTTTCTGTCAATATTTTCTAGAGAGGGATCTTGTGTCCCAAAACTAAAGAGCTGACCTTTTTAAAAATCTTTGTTTTCGTGTGTGTGCGTGAGCACATTCACAAAATAATTTTCTATTAGCATTTGTTTACAATAGTTTAGCTTTGAATGCTCCCTTGCTCTGTTCACACAAATGGAAAGGCCGGCATTATGTGCTGCAGCTCTGTGCTTTTATCACACTTGTGAGAGACATTAAGGAGTAGTTTGCTTTTATAGACTCCCCTCTGCATCTCTCTAATGTCTCTTTACCAGGTATCGCTACCATCACTCTACCAGCTCCTCCTCCTAACGCCTCCACATCACTTCCTCCCCCTTCTCTCCATTTTTTTATGTTTAATGCTGCTCTCTCTGGCCGTGTTTTTTCCCCTCAGAACACATTCATAACTGTATTTATATTTCCATTCTTGTCGGGCCAGCATTCATTGAATGCATCAGTAATTCACAGCATGTTGTTTTTGGGTGTGCTTACCTGCCAAGGTGTCTCTGACCCCCCCACCCCCCAGTTGAAGGCAAACCAGTATTCCCTGGTGAGGCTGGATGAAGGCACAGGTGAGCTGTGAGGCGAGTGTAAATCACAGACTATTGCTAACACCACTGACGACTTCCTCAATAAGAACAATTCAGTCCCATTCTCTCTTTCCCTCTGCTCCATTTTGTCAGATATATCTCCCCACAACAAAGTAATAAACGAATAGAAAGTCAGAGCCAGAGGCTTTGAGCTCATTAAATAAAACTGTCACAGTAATCAAGTTGCGCCTTTTCTCCTGCCTTACCGCCATTAAAACGCTTTTATTAATGTGCCTTATTTTAAACACAGCTGCAAAGGAGGCAAGAAACAGAAGGAAAAGGGAAACATCACTTGATTTTCTCTTCTTTCCGCTAAAGTAACAGCCTGCTGTCTCTCTTCTCTTACTCCCCTCGGAATTTGAAATACCAAGGCAGCAGAGATGAAACATTGCCTTCCTTTTGTCTTGCCCTCCCCTGAGGATGGTGACAGCAAGAGGGAGGAGAAGAGCCATAATTAAGACACCTAAAGGACACTTCCCCCTGCGCCTCCCTCCCTGTCACTCACCTCTACACAAGTCACAGATAAGAGCACTTAGCATAGGAGAGGACAGTTGGTGTGTGTTTATGAATGTGTTTCTTTTGTAAGTGAGTAAGTTTCTGTGTGTAAGTTTGTGCATTAACAGCGTATGTCAGCGGGTTTGGTTGCACATAAGATATGTTTGGATGCATGCTTGCACATACAGATATTAAGTTACAAAGTTGTTTTTTGTCCTAATAAGCACAAATACGTAGGATTGTGTCATAGTGAGTTTTACTTCTCCTTATGTGTCTTGACCACATTTATGGCAACTGTTTAAGATTAAAGGACATGACTTTTCACCTTCAATTCAATTCATTCAGTTCTATTTATATAGTGCCAAATTACAACAATTGTCATCTCAAGGCACTTAAATGATATAATCCAATTCAAGGGTTAATTGGAATTCAATTAATTGTAATCATAAACCAACAGATTGCACTGAAACCTTCATACCAAGAGTATGATGAGAGTATGTACAAAGCAGAAACTTAACCCATGAAGTGATTACTTTGCATGATTCTAATACATTATAAAGACACAAGTGGTCTTGATATCCCCCTCTGTCTCAGCTAAAATGTCAAGCTTTCTAACAGTGGTGCTTTAAAACAAGTTATTGCTTGATATGTGAATTATGAGCAGTGTAATACAGCATGGCATTTTGTTGACATAAGAGGATGCATCTCATATTGAACTATTGCCTTTGAGGTTTATTGAATTTTAAAGATGAAAGAAAATGAATTTTTGACATTGTGATCACTACGTGCCATCACTTGAATGATAAAGTGCCGCAACTCTTAAAGTTAGTGTCTTAGGAAATGACACTGAAGAATAAATCACATACGTTGTCAAAAATAACAAAACTTTGTCATTTATGAGAGTTTAGCTGGCTTTGTTTGACCCTTCTGCCTTTCGTCTGTGTGCGAGTGTTTGTTAAACAGAGCACAGGCACGTATTTGCCTCTTCGCACTGTGGACTCTATTCTCTATGCCACTTTGTTCAGGTAGCTTTCCAAAGTGAGAAAACTGACACGTTGAGCAGACAGAATGATAACAGGCAAACGGTGCGTCTAGCTTTGCAGATGCAAACCTGTCAACCAGCCGCTCGCCTCACTCTCCACAGGCTGCCATTTTCCCCTTGAGCCAATCAGACTGAATTATGGGAAGGGCGCCCTCGATTGTGGTGTCTGTGTCGGAGAGGTAATTCCGCCTGACAGCTGCTTGCTTTCAGACAACAGCCAGTCTTTATGGAAATCATCCTCCCTATTCTCTCTGCAGTCAGCTTCTGCTGATAACAGCCGGATGAAAACAAAGCTGTCTTTTTTATACTTTATTTTTTTCCCACAATTTTCAGTGCGAACATCCTTGAATAAGCAAAAAAAACCGAACATCCAATGTAGTTTAACAACATCATCTGTGCTGTGCTTTGCTATAGTCGTGGCAAATATGAACTCTGGATCTGACTAAAAAGCCTGATACTCATAAAGGTGCGTGCGCTTTGTGTTATTTAAATAATTTCCTTCCTTCAGAGGCCTTGTTAAATTTGTTTCTTGTTTGTTTTTCATTTCTGATTAGTTAGATATATGTTTTTCCATCATAAAGAGAAGAAAATGTTTTGACAATTTAAATTCGGTATTGCAGGTACAAAACATCATACTATGAACTGTGACCCCATCTAAGGTGCCAAACCAAGAAGGGGTCTCAGTGTTGAAGAGTTTTAACGGATTCCTTATTTCAAGTGGTGGAGATGAAGCCTGTGGTGCTGATTGTCTCCATCATAGCGAATATTTATTAGGATCATAGAAGCGACAAGCAGACAGAAATCAACGTAGGGAAGATATGCTAAAAGCACCAATAAAATGCCTTAATGAAGTGAATCTAAATGTTTATTATGAGATAAAGCAAATACTGGCCCATCAACTAATAGTCACCAGCAGAAGCTTCAGTTGGTTTAACGGTGTGAAACGAAGTAGTGCTCTCCCTTTCTCACGTATTCTCACATTTGCTCACTTTCACTTGCCCTGTCTCCTCTGCTGTATTTTCCTTTCTCACTCTCCAGGGGAAGATTTCCTGTCAATATCACATTTATATTCATGTGAAAAGCATAGCCCCCCACCACCACCCTCACCACAGCCCCACCCCCAGGTGACTTGCAGTCAGTCAGCAGTCCTCTTATTATCCTTTAAAGGTGACTCCTCTGACATCTTGCCTCTGCTGACACCCAGGACCCCACGGTTTGGCTGAACACAGGGTGACCTCCGGGCGATAATCAAAGGGATGGCTGATGGTGCTGTTACAGTTGGTTGCTGACAACATCTAGCCTAGTAAGGCCTTCCTCCCTGGCATCATAGGTTAAATCTGGAGAAAATGCTGTGGGAATACAGTATACCACGTATAGAGCAGAATAATTGGACAGACTTTGGGGATACAGGTGCTCACTCAGCAGCATCACACACCTCTTCGTGCAATATGTGCCACCTTGAATACAATGCCAATTCCCCTCTGACATCTGCTTCATTGTTTGTTGGCAAAGCATATGGTGTCAGTGTGATGATCAGCACTTTCCCTCTGTGGCTGCCATCAACACTGGCATCCTAATGATTACAGTCACTCAGAGCAGCTCATTCCTTCCATATTTTCTTTGCCAGCCATGCTCTGCATTTATATAAAGCATACAAGGATCCGAATAATGCTTGTCACCACATAAGTCGAGCATGTAAATCCTTCACTTTCAGTTTAAGCTCTTGAGAAGCACCTCAAGCTCTGATTTACTTCACCAAGGTGATGGTATGGCTTTCAGACACTCTATGACACAGATTTCAAGCTCGTCTCCCAGCAAAAAGTTGGCATGTTTGCACTGTGAAAGTTTGTGTTCATAGATTTTACAATTTTAGAGCACATAGTTTTTAATAATAATTTTGGGGAAAAAAAGGTTAAAACTTTGACAAAAATCTTGGTACCTATGGAAATATCTGCAGTGTAGTGAGATGATGTGACTCATTAAAATGATGGAATCACTTTTTAATGTATTTTTTTTTTGCGCTGAAGTTAGCTCTGCGGTGGCTCAGCTCATCACCCCCTCCCTGTTCCTCCTGCAGAAGTGATACTTTTGAAGGGCAAAGCCAGTGAGAGTGAGCTGGACCATCTGACAAGCACTGGCTCCCAAGCACCTCTGTTGGCTTCCACTGTCTCCGCTGTCTAATTACGCTTCAATCATCCGCGGGAGCTCTGCGTGTGGTAAATTATTTTGCAGAGCAACGCGGAGACGTGCCGAGCCGTGAGCGTGAGAGAAAGTGAGAAACAGAAACACAGAAAGTTGAAGTGGGGGAGAAAAATAAGATGAAGCAAAAAAGCTTGGAAAGATTGTGAGAAAATGGATTTGAGTGAGACATTGGAAAAAAGTAAGAGCACTGCAGAGCGATAGCGAGAGCTCTACCACCCATAATGTCACCTCAGACAGCCTGTACAGCAGGAGACAGGCCAGCGCTAATGAACAAAGTTCCAGACTTATCACTCATCAGGCAGAGAGGGGTGAGTGAAAAAGTGATTTGTGAAGAGATGGGGATGAAGGGATAACTGTCGACAGACAGCGTCATCATAACTAATCCTGCTGTAGATCAGAGTTGTAGTGGCCAGAACTTAATGGCGGAGTAGCGTCTGCTTTCATTTTCAATGGCAAGATATCATTCAAGATCACACTAGGATACATTTTATCCAAGAAACAGCCATATTTTTACAGATAAAGCTTTGACATGACAAAAACATTTAGCCTCTCCTGCCTACTGGGTTTTTACATGTTACCAAACTAATGGCCAGCTGTGTAAATGGAAGAATAGATGAAGTTAAACCAGTACTGCGAGTAAAGCTTCTATTTATGTAGTGCAGGTGGTGACTAATACATGTTTTCCCTCAGAGTTTACCAAAGGTGTATGTGCTCATAGCTCAGACCACATGGTACAAAAATATAGGAAAAGATCTAACCATACACTAACCTAATCCTCATACAAACTCCTCTACGTGCTTCCTATAAAGGCTGAACTACAACCTTTTGGTCGACGATTCCAAGCAATTTGAGTAAAGGAACCTCAGGGTTCACCTGAGTCATTCATTTACCAGAATCAGACTTGGTACTTCAAGGCATGTTTTGTTGCACAGCTTACACAATTGCCTGTTACTGTTTTGCATTTTGATATTTTTCTAATTTCCAAGTCATTCCTGCTCTTGTCGTGATACAGTTAAGATACAAAGATAAAGCTTTGTTTATTACGGTAAAAGCTCCCATTGGTTTTAATTACCTTTATGAGCTATGGACTTCTACTACTTAATGCATTCCAAAGCTCCACTTAGTACCAGTTGCCTTAAAGCTGTGTCATACAAAATGTTCTAAAGCAGGGTTCTTCAACCCTGGTCCTCAGGACCCACTGCCCTGCATGTTTTCAATGTTTCCCTCCTCCGCCACACCTGATTGAAATGATCAGCTCGTCATCAAGCTCTGCAGTGGCCTGATAAGGAGCCATTCATTTGAATCAGGTGTGTTGGAGGAGGGAAACATCGAAAACATGCAGGGCAGTGGGTCCCGAGGACCAGGGTTGAAGAACACTGCTCTAAAGTATTCTTTTTATTTAAGAAATTGACCCGCACCAAGAGAATAATGTATGACTGCTGTTGTGTGAGGCATAAAAGATACAGGGGGGATCATTTGAGCATTATTGCAGTTTCCTCTTTAAGAATATTAGCCAGTCATTAGGGTCTTTTTGAATGTATTATTTTATTGCTTTCCACTCTCGCCACAAAAATGGATCCAATTAAAGCACAATTTGAATGGTTGTTTTTATGTATGTGTGAACTGTGTCTGTTCTCTTCACAAATGGATCCAAAATGGCGTTGTGTCTAAATCATCAGCTTGAAAAGGAACACTCAAGGCCTACATTCTCAGTACGTTCAGTGCTGCCATGCTTGCTTTGAAGCAAATATAAATATGGCTTTTTCAGGCTTGGTAATGGCCACAGTGTGCAGTTATTAGAATCTCTTTGATGTGGCAACTGTGCCAACCTGCTCGCTGTCTCTGTGAATTGATCTGGCTCAATTAGCGGGCCCGCAGAGACGGCGTTCAAAGGACTGGGCTTCCATACTCAACACTGACACACATAGACCAGGTGAAATGCTTTGCATTCATTTACTCAGCCGGCCCTGAGAACACAACCCCTGAATAGAAGTGAGTATTGGAAAATCAATAGCGCAGCTTCAGTGTTAAAGAAAGCTTTCACCAAGCATGTTTGGTGCATTCTTTTACCAGTGCTATTTAATTTCCAACAGCCATAGGCTTAAATGGGATTTAACTGAATAACTACCTCCTAAACATGTTACCACAATCTGGGTGCAATTCACTCTTATTTCTGCCGGAGCCGTCCTCTCTCCCCTGATTCAGCTGACCCATTTCAATTTGTCTTCATCAGTCATACACATTAACTCATGGATTAGATTCCTTAATGCCAGCCACAGTATGTTCTCCTCATATCATCATCCTTTGCATTTCCTCCATCCAGCTCATTTTTAAAGCTCAACCCTAAGAGCCATTCTTAGAGTTCCTCTCATTATTTGCCATTAGTAGCAGATGTACTGCTAATAGTGAAACCTTGATGCTCCAGGTTTGCATTTGGCAGAGTTTTTCAAAGGCACTTTAGATGATGGAGGACAGTAGTCCAGTCTAAAGTCTGATCATCTGATCGAGAGACTATACCTCTAAACTATATGATGCAACAGTGTTACCTTTGATATTTAGAAAAATTTGTGGGTTTGCTTTGAGAAATGTTTTTTGGAGTGTATATCAGCATTGCTGAAATGAAACCTAATTTCGTCTTGAAACATATTCATTTGCTAAAAATTGGTGTGAAAATTGTGCTTCGGTACCTAAGGACACACACACAGCATCACCATGCAGTTTCATCTGTAGTGGAAACATTTGTGGCTTCCCAATTGACATTTTTACAACTCTGGACTCCATTTTGTGCATTAGGACGTCTTTAGTTTGACTTTGCATCTGTTTGTTGTTCTCATCATAAGGAAAAAATGTGTCTGTGAGGTATACTTTGAATGCTATGCTCCAGGATGAAAGCCAGTGTCGTAGAGCTCTGAGATAGTGTGAGTTTGTCACTACTTGCTCAAAAGCACTTTATTAAAATGCAGGGCCTTAAAATTCACATTTAATTTAGTAGAAAATTTAATTTGATTAATGAAACCGACCCAGTGCAGCAGCGTTAGTGCACATGCCAACTTCAAGATGCTGCTTACATCCAGTTACACGGTTGTATGAGTTCACATTCCATTTGCCCGAGAGTCTCTCTAAAGTACATACTTCATATTTAATGGTAGCTTTAGTTGCTGCAGCACCATCAGTTAGGGGCTTGTATCAATGCTAATGCAGAAACTGAAAGACGTATCTGTAATCAGCTGTGTCTGTTGCAGATGAACAAATGACAGGTTGTACTTTCTGCTGTGTCGTATTGCATAAAGAGCATTTGCAAAATAAGACAGAACAGTGTAATTATTTCTATTCCTTCCTGTCTGTTTCCTAGCTGTAATTAGGTGATCAGCACAGTTTCTACATGGCATTAAATATAGGTGCTCTTTGATTTCTGTAACTGCATACTTTTCACTTTAAATAAATACTGTAGTACACACCTCCTTTTTTCTATGGCAAGCTTTCCTCAAATCATCACTACACCTTTCATTATTAAAAAACCTCTTTTCTTTCTTTTCCCTTACTCTCCTCTTTCCGTAGCAACCCATTTTGCACTCTACTTCCCTCCCTATATGCGTCTTGCATGAATTCCATGCGTATGCCATGTGAAATTATACTGCCTGTTTCCATTTCCAGTGGCTTCAATCATATGTGAGAGGTTTGTAGTAAGAGGGGAGCCGAGAGCCCAGGCAGAGCAGATCAGGGCAGATCGGGGCTGGAGTTGATGATCAGCTCTCTCTAACATCAAGTCAGTTGCTCATTCTGCCTAATGAGGAAGAGGAAAGCCAGAGTAATGCGTCCCTTTTCATCCTTTTCATCTCACGTCTCTGCTCCCATGAGGCTTTGTGCGTGGACACGGCCATGCAAGAGGAGGTGATGACAAAAGCAATAACGTTTTACATCAGATTATTCAGACCTGTGGATTGTGCTAACAGCTTTTTTTTTTTTTTTTAAATCTCATCTCTGTATTTTTTTGCCTTTCGACCGGACAAGCCTTCACTTTATCATTAACCTTTTATTCTGTGCTCAGAAAGAGAGGAAGGGCCTGAAGAAGAATTGGGGGGGGGGGGATTAAAGGTTTGCCTGCTTTATTTAAGCTTTCAGAAAGGGCTGAGCCCTAAAGACCCGTCCTGTAAGTGAGACCACTGTGAATCTTACTCTGCAGGCTAGGAGAAGAAATACATGTGGAGGAGAAAAGAAAAAAGAGCCGAGCTTAAAGTCGGGTAGTGCCCAGGTTTTCTCACAGATGTTGTAAGTGATGGTTAGCAGTTCAGAGGAAGAAATTGAGAGGAGACAGGTAGATGTATGACGCACGGTGCTTTAGCCCCCTCTAAGGTGATTTTAGATCATTGCCTCTCCATCAAAGTGTTTTACTAAGAAAAGAAAGCATCAGCACATTCCATAAACCCACTCCAAGGAAATGTGTTTCTACCAAACACTGAAACTCTCACTTTAAACTTTGCAGTGTCTCGGGCCTTGTTTTAGAATTTAATCGTTTTCTGACGATAGTTCTTAGTGTTAAAATAAGCAGTTTATTTGCAAATGTCACCATTTTAAGGAGCGTGTCATGCAAATGCACATACTGTCAGAGCAACTCTTTTCTCAAAGATACTGAATTCTCTGCTGCCCTTTTTGTCTCCGCGGTGTCAATATTTAGTTTGCATGCATTGTGATGTCAGTTTTGCTAGTGCATGCTGACTTGTGTTATTTCCCCTTTCTCTCGCCCTCTCTCCTGTTATCTCCATTTGTCTTTGTTATTTCTGTCACTGTTTCTCGTTTCTCCAACTCTTAAAAGCAGCTATTCTGTCTCCTTCGCTTACTGTATGCTTGAAGCCTGACCCGATCGCCGGTTTGCTGTGCTTTGCTTGTGATGCATTTGTTTTCCGTGTCAACGCTGTATTCTTCATGCCATCTTTGTGTTGCCGTGTGTTGTGTGAGGGTTATCGTGCCGCTGTCTCTGGTTTTATCTTTGGATTATCTCTTGGGTTATCTCAGCGCTGTTGTCCCCTTGTTATCACGTGACACGATCAAGGTGGTGACCTTTCTCTTTGACTGCTTCTTAACATGCTCTCACAGATGTCTTAGCAGTTCCTCTGGGGTTTATCTAGCTGCCATAGATAATTACAGTGACTTTTAAGCTTTCAGTGTTGTTTTCAGTGCTGAATGTCAAAATATTTGATTTTCTTCAGTTTGCTTTGCTCGCACGCTTTTAAGCCTTTGTGTATGTTCTCTAGATTTCTCCTGGATGTATGCTTTTTTGTATGTGTCAAACATGTTCAGCTCATTGGGAAATCTCTGTTTCTGCCAGCAACTGCGTTTTGTCTCCTGCCATCGTTTTCCTGTGCCTGTGTTTACATGACTCTGTGTGTTGTTACATTTGATTCAGAACATGATGTGATTCATAGCAGATGGCTGCCTTCTTCCAAAGGAGTCTGACAGCTGAGGAACGTTAAAACTGAGAATGGTAGACAAGCTAGAGAAGGGAGGAAAAACCAGAGATGTGATTACCATCAAGCCACCGGCTCAATAGAGGGAGCATCCATCCGCATCCTTCTCTCTGCTTGGTATGTTACATAGATACATAATGTCTCCCAGGCTAATTTTTGCAGAGTAGTACATACTCCTCACAAATTCATTTTGAAGTAAGCAGTCAAACAGAATCATCTCTTTAGCTTCCATGTTGTGAAACAAGACTGGAGACCCCTCAACTGTGTACCCAAGGCTGTTTGCACATCAGTTAATCTGCTAATGCTTCTTTTCCTTCCTTTTCGCTCCTCATGTGCCGTATCTCGACAAGTTCCTTTTCGGATCTCTGAACAGAAACCTGCACGGCCCTCTCAGCCTGTTCTAGTTCTCTTTAGAACAAGTCAAAGCTATATGAACCATGTTTTCACAGTTACCGTCTGCACTGTAGCAACCAAGGAACCAAAACACAGAGTCGGCATGCCCTTAATAACAGGGTATGGACACCTCATAACTGTCAGAAAAAAGGAAGAGGCAGCCTTGATAAGCAAGCTAGAAGGGAGGCACTGCCATGTCCAATAACGATCAGTCTTTCAGAGGCACCTCCACAAGATTAGGCTAACATATAGTGATGCTTTTCATCACTACATCTTATCACTCCCTATCTGTACTGACTACTCCTTAATCTGAGCTGAGTATGTTCAGAAAGAACCCATGAAAGCGTGGATATTAGTGGTTTTGGGAAGTGTACTTTAGTCCTTTTTTCTGGGAAAGTCTTATCTGACAAGACAATTTGCAAACTAAGTTAATTTATCAATTGTTTAGGAGTCAAAGCATTTCTGAATCCAGATTAAAATCAGTTGTTCATGTGGCTCTATTCATATGCACTATACATGTTTAAGAAAAAGGAATTGTAAAATTATGACTGTGTAGTGGCATTGTTGTTAAGGCTAATCCCACCATCATACATTGTTGTAAAGGAGAAAAAACAGTTCTAGTAGTCTGACTGATAATTTACTGTAGAAACATGGTTCTTTTGTTAAAATACTCTTCTATGCTTGCAATGACTTTTTCTCAGATATACATTGTACCATTTTGGCAATGATTTATGGGGTTTATTTTGCTAAAAAAAACAATCCCTATTCAAACATAATGCACAATATGAACAGGTCTGTAGCATTCAACAGAGTCGGAGAGGTAAAAAAAAAATAGAATTGAACTTTTTTTATTTAACATGTGGCTGCAATGTTAACAGTATTCTATACTATACCAGAATCATCTTGATCAAAACAGTGGAAAATGTGTCTTCTCTCTCCAGGTCAGCAAACTCACACTTTTGATCTGGAAGCCTGCAAAAGACAGTAACACCACCAAGTGTCCCATAGACTCCAATGTGAAATGATAGCAGGCTTTTAAGTGAAAACCAGAGGTTTTTAACTGGTCTATGTATCCACATTTTTGTACACCAGGAACACAAATGTCCCACTAATGGGATTTTTCAGAGCCTTGTCATGCTCACAGAGGCTCAACTGTATTTGTGGGACTTTTTTCTTCTTCAATAAAAGTAGTTTGAGACTAAATTTGAGAGAATTTTCAGTCACAGAGAATGTTGCACTTGGATCACCATGGCAACCTCAACTGCCACTCGGATCTCACAGCTGATGAACATTTGACAATCAACAGCTTCTCTCGTCTCTGCTCTGTTTACACACACAACCCACAGTATCCTTGTTTGGGCTGTCTGTCAGTATTTATCTACTTTAGTCTGATTTCATAGCATTAACCGAGTATTCATAGAGTGTTACTGTTAATATAACAAAGAATGTTCAGT
Source organism: Leuresthes tenuis (assembly GCF_036924035.1). Lineage (NCBI taxonomy): Eukaryota > Metazoa > Chordata > Actinopteri > Atheriniformes > Atherinopsidae > Leuresthes > Leuresthes tenuis. The sequence goes on along the minus strand of NW_027325372.1, from coordinate 9,187,523 downwards.
CTCCTGCTGCTGCAAAACATGAAATGTTATTGTTTTATGGTTTAACAGGTTGCATGGGAGGCTTTTTTCCCCCTTAATAAATCGGTTATGCGATCTCCATGGAAACAGTCACACCCTGCTTCAAAAGCTGACAGCCAGACTTCTTGTTGCCTCAAGCGAGAGGGAGGAGAGGATGGGAGAGAAGGAAGGACAGGGAAGATGGGATCTGTGAAAACCAGGGGAAGCATAGATGTGACTCCAATTAAATTATTGGCCAATCAAGTCATAACGTGAGTAATTCAAGGCTTACATCAACGGCCTTAATCTCATTGCCTGTGCATTAGGGGCTCGAAGGCAGGCTCTTAGCTAACATGCTCAGTGGGAGGTCTTGGAGATAAAGGTGCTGTGATGGGAGAGTGTTTATGAGTGTAAGAGAGGCAATCTGTTAGGTTGCTGAAATGTCGCCTGTCCCTTTACCTTTTAGAACAATACTGTAAAAAAGATAAAGCCAAACAAAGGTAAGTAGGAGGTTTACATCACCCTTCTGTTGCCATCTGCTTCTATGCCATTGTTCAATGACAAAATCTTTCATATAAACAGTTACAGAGAAATAGTGTGATGTGTCTTGTGCTGCCCATGGACTCTGGTTACATTTCACTCAATTTTAAGGAAAAGTCATTTTCTTCAGTGAGCCTTGTCAAGGACTCGTTAGCATGTTTCAGTATAAACAGTGTGTATAGAGAATAAAGTAATCTATGTCAGCAAAGCTTAACTGTATGAGATCGCCCAAACAATTGCAAGGATACCTATCAGGCTGGCAGAAGCCGGTGTTTCTGGAAGGATGAAAGTACTTCACAAGGAGAGCTTACACCTGGAGAGACATGACAATGGGGCCAGCCACTGAAGGGAAGGGGCTCCAACAATAGGCCAAGCCCTCAGAAAAAGAATGATTTCCGGCATCTGACACCAGTGTTGAGTGCTAATCATACTCAGTTTCAGCATCCCCGGGGCCCCAGTAAGAAAAAGCCTGGCATGTTTCCATACTGATTTGCATGTGGAGGGTTCCTGAATTTGTGACCTCTCTCCCTCCCCCTCTCGTGGACGTATATACATGAGCATATACACTCCAATCTCCCCCTGCGTTTAGGGATCTGCATTGTCGAAACAGCTGCCAAGGGAACAGCTTGTCTCAGAGAGAAAGTAAGAGAGCGAGCACTGGAGAGAGTAGGTAATCAGTTTTTGGAAAAATACTGCCTCTCCATTCCCTGCCAAGAGTTAGTTTGTGTTGTGGCTTTTCTCTGGGCCAGCGTAGCCCTGGCACTGTGGCTCCAGCCACCCACCCCTCTCTGCGGTTAATTCAACAATGGGGAGTTTAGGTCGTAAACTGACAGAAAAAAAACAAAAACGCAGCCAAACAGAAAGAAGTTACGAAGTGTGTATGTTTCTGTGTGTGTTTGTGTGACAGTGCTATGGGAGTACTGTTTTTTTTTTTCTTCCTCATTTCAGCCATATGCTTATTTGTGGATGACAGTCAGACGTCCATAAAAAAAAGGCTTATTGTTGTGATATCACCACAACAAGTCTCCATAAATGAGCAATCACCCTTTTTTTTTTTTTTGGAGAGCGCTGGCAGTCTGCCTTCTCACAGTATTGTGGCATGTGTCCCTGTTCTCCCACACACTTATTCTCAGGAACAAATCTGATTCCATCACAACTGACTGACTAAAGCCATTGTACCATTGCAGCACAAGTTGAACAAATGTAACAAGCTTATGCATGGTGGATCTAGTCTGACACGTGCTATAGGCTGAACACGAATAAACAGGGGCGTCCAACCCTTCCTTAATAAAGCTCGTCAGCTCAAGAGGAAGTGACAGGTTCGGCAGTGTTCCTGGTTAACTCAACAGCCTATGAATAACCTCATCTTGTAAAACATATGGCCCCACCATCATGTATCATACAAACAAGGCAGCACATGTGAATTAGGGTATCAGTCATGAAGGAGTTAGAAGCAGGAGTGCAAAACACCTTGGAATGATTGTTCTAATTTTATTATCATTAGGTGTTTGTGAGGATTTTTTCTTTTTGTTTTAGTGTTTGCACCAATCATCACTGTAACCTACCAATGATGATTTCCTCATATGAGAAATCGAGTTTCACAATTTCAAATGTCAGATTGTGACTGGCTCCTCCCTCCAAACACAGTGATATTTCAGAAAAATGTTGGAGACAGATTCGCAGGATTAAGTATAACAGGGGGCATTGTTGTCCTGAGGAGTCAAAGTGTGCTTCGACCTGACACTTGTCAAAATAACAGATTCCCAGTTCTCAAACATGCTTCCACAGTGTTTCTGAACTCAAGTTTGCGTGCGCTTCCCTGTCCTGCTCTCATTTTCTTTTTGTCTGTTTTAGCCAGACAGCGCCCCATCTGGACTTACGTCCATCATTGTAAAGATTTTGCATTGTTATACTTTAACTGCCCTGCTAAATGTCTGCTCAATAGTTTTTACTGTCAGTTTTTCCTTGCTTTAGCTTTAAATGTTGTTGTTATGTTTTATTGTTGTTTTTATGGATATTTTAACATCTGGTCCAGTTACAAGCCATTTTCTAACAGCAGCACATTTACAGTTATATTGATTAATGTGCTTTGTCCCTGAAAAAAATAATCAAATAAACACGATACTACAGCATCAAAGAAAATGGCAGGTAAACAAAGAATAAAAACGTGACATCGCTTGAGAAAGAAATGACATTCAGCTGAGAATTTGCATCCGCTCCTAATGCTCCCAGGTTGATGTGTTACAAACGGGAAGTTACTATATAGCAGCAGGCTTATGATATATGTTTATCTATTTATATAATATGGCAACCTGGACTGCTATTTTACTGTCAAGATGTTTTCCCAGCCTCTAGTCTGGGAACCGCTTAAATGTGTTTCACAGAATAATCCAAGCGCCAGTGCTCACCGATGCAGCATCAATTAAAATCAAGAGAAGGGTCGATTAGTCCTCTAAAGGATGGAAAGGAGCTGAACTGTAAACTGTATGAACCCAGTGCTTTTTCTCAGGCTATAAGCATGGGAAATGACTAAGAGAGCCAGCAAAAGGAAGAGTAAGCTGTTTACATCCTATACAGACGTATACAAGTGTCTGCTGTCGCACTTTTAATCACTGTGGAAGCTTTTGAGACAGAGCTGGGGGAATAGCTTTCACTGTTTTGCTGTTTAGGGAGACGGAGAGGAAGGAAGAGAGGCAGAGATGTGCTTCTGTTGCTCCTCTGGCTGCTCTTTTTTTTTTCTTCATTTCCTTCTCCTTCCCTTCTCTCTCTTCTCTGTACCCTCTACAAAGGTATGTTTAATACATAAAAGTCTAATTACTATCACAGCTGCTGCTCCATTACTTGTCTGTGTGAGCATTGCATTCATCTCTCTCTTCATACTCCCTGGATAGGAGAGATGTTCTTATCTTTTTTTCAACCATTCACCCAGCGGTCCTATTACATTAGGGTTTGCATTAGTAGACCTTCACATCAAAATTATATAACTTGCATATCTATAATCGGTAATCAAATCTGATATGGACCCCAAGAAATATATATAATTTTGAATAATTATAGAGAAATTCTGAATATATTGTCTGAGTTGAATTGACTCGTTATGCTCGAGCAATTTTTGGTTGCATTGGTAAACATAATGTGGAGATCAAATAACATTGAAAACATTTACTAAATTAAACATTTCAAATCCATCAAATATTGTTTAGTGACCATTTAACTTTTTATGTGCTATATTAAAATGTATCTGCTTTCCAAGAGTGACAAGTGAACAGAACAGGAAGTTGTGGTATCTGGTATCTGCTGGTTCCACCAGAGGTCCAGAATTATTGTTCGCTGTGCCTGGGGGTATAATCATCTGACTACAGGGTTTCCAGATTATTTGCTGGCATTCAGCCACAGGAGCATTAATGAAGTTGAGCGCTGATGAGCATGCATTAAGGCATGAGACCACATTTATAACATGCACAATTTGATTTGCAACATAAGATCAGTTGTGCGACTCGAAGAATTATTTACAGTCTGTGGCGCGTTGGGGGAATAGGAGAAAAAATTTTAATTAACTAAGACTTAATTTTGTGCCAGGCGAGTTTAACATATGCTTATCTATATAATGTACGTCAGTCTTACCTCAGATACAGGTTATCACTGCTTCTGCTGCTAGACCGTCTTCTTTTCCACCCTGTTTTTCACCATCCTTCCTGTTCTCACCTCCTCCATATGAAACACGAGGCAGCTTCTCCATCTCCCTTTTTCACTTGCTCTCACGCTCTTTCTTTCTCCCTCTGCATTAATGGATGCAAATGGAAGCGTGCGCGAGGGAAAGGAGCTGACATTTATGCCTCTGATTAGAACATGCAGCCCCAACGCTTTGTAATTGATTGCAGCCATAGACAGCACACACTCACGCATAGCGGCTCTTAAAGGCCCGTACCACTTTGTGTAGTCTATTTGTGTGCATGTGTGTGTGTGTCTTACCCACACACTTCCAAACATTTAGATGGGTATGATACACACACACACACACACACACACACATATATATAGTTGCTCATACATTTACAGTATAGGCATAAACACAGAGAAGCCTCACTGCATCCATTTGAATAAGAAGCTTTCAATGGTTGCAGGCTTTAAAATCTCCGTCATTGTGGAGCGAAGCTAAAATATCTTAAGATGTTGATCTGCTCCCTATAACTTGATGCACAGGCACCACCTGTGAACTTGAATAATCCTGGAAATCGAGTCAGATCTCAGGGCGATGAGGTGTTTACCTGATGGGTTGGATTTAGGTCCATGAGGTAAACAGCTGGGACAAAAAAGAATAAACATTAAAATCAGGGTGAGAAAACCAAATCGATGGACATATATATATATCTGAGGGAAGAAAAGAACATATTTATGTATTTATTTACAAGTGAAAAGTACAGAGAAGTACAGTAGATAAAGCTAATTACCAAAAGAAGTTGCCTCGTGGTCATTAATAAATTAAGCAATTGATAAGCTATTGTAATACTATTTAAAATGAGAACTGTGTAAGGATGAAATAAAACACTAAAAGAAACCTGGAAAAAAAAGATATATTTATATATAATGATCCATAATTATTTGATCAAATTCATATTTCTACCTAAAATATAGACTTTCAACATTAATTCAAGGGGTTTGACGAAAATATTGCAAAGGCCGTTTTGTAAATTTACAGTCATTTTTCAACCACGTGTTACGGGCTTCTGGTACTACAAGTATGTAAATTAAATGTGTGCATTGATTGTTATGCAACTTGTGCTTATCTTTTTTTTGCATGTGAACATGTGGAGACCAGATAGACTACTAATTTCTTTACTAAATTCCTAATGAATTTATACAATATTCATGTAAACCTCTTAAGTTACAGCTGAAAGTCACATCTTGATTTCTTCGTTCTCATTTTAATGTACCCAGATGAAAGTTTACATATATGGCCTCTTGACCTGAATGTATTTGACCAGTGTTGTAGTTCTTGGCAAAAATCTTTTTGTGACTTTTTTCCTTCTACGATAGTGTCTGATTCTGCAGTTTGCTTCTGGTATATATGTGGGGGGTGTTAGATGTAAGCATAACATCTGACTAATCAAAACTGAGAAGATTATGTATTGAAAATGTTATAGTGATGAATAGCCCATAGTTTCTTGGTTTAAGGATTAAACAGTTCAAACTGATATCTGAGACAAAGAATTTGTACACTGAGAAATGTTTCAAGCCAATGTGGTATGTCTCCCAAGTAATGATTGTTGTACATTTGCTGTGTGACAATCATCAGTTGTTGATGTATTTTATAAGCTAAACATCTAAGAATGTTAGTTTTAGAGTCACGGCATTCATATTAAAAGTTAAGCAATGATTACTCATGTTTCACAGATAAACATTTAACTGTGTGTTAGCTGAGAAATTAAATTCAGTATATTTAGACAAGGATGTCATGATTGGCAGCCCAATTGTCTGAGGTCTAGAGAGACTTGCACCAATTACACTGCCCCTGTCGAAAAAACTCTATATTTTCAAGCCTATAGCAAGTAGGTAGTTTCACTGAGTTTTTCAATCTGAAGTCGAATTAAGGCAGAGAGAAAAAAGGAAAGAATGTGTAGCAGAAAGACACAACTGTAGAGCTGTAATAATAAACTGAAAGTATGCTGAGGGCAGAAATATGCTTAGCATTGCGTCCTTTGCATTCTTTTTGGTGTGTGTAGCTCGTGTGTGACCATGTGGGCTTTTGAACGCATGTGTAGCCCAGTTGAACGTGTGAGCTTATTTGTTTGTGGTTGCATTTTGTGCTGCCTGCTTACTTGGATGTATCTTAGTACAGTGTTCCTTGCTGTTTTAATGAATGCGTGTGTATGTGCGCATATACATATGCATGCAGGTGCACTTCTTGTGTTTGCGTGTGCATGTGATGAGCAGCAGGAGTGAGTGGCAAGGTGCTGTACAGTAATTAGCATCACTCTCACCAGGGAGATGCTATGTGTGGAGGGCCCATTAAACACATTGTAGGGACAAACACAGCCACAGCCCTGTTCTGCTGACTATAGCATGCCTCTTCCCCTGTAACACACCAAACGCAAACACTCCTAAATCACCTTGGCCTAAATCACCAACTCAAATATGATATAGGACACAGCTGCCATCCGCCCACTTGTCAGCACAAAGTGAGTCATATTCAAACATGTCACACTGTATACATTATTTAACAAATAAATCAAAACAAGTTATCGTGAGGCTACAGGCCATCAGGGTGAATAAAATTACCCTATATAATGTTAAAACTCCTCGTCTTTATATAACATCCACATATGGAACAATGTGGGATAGAGATTCAATTAATATCCCAAAGATGTACTCTGGGCTAAAACAGTAAGTTAAGTCCTCCACATGCATAAAGATGTGTGAGATTAGATCCATCTACTTTATCCTTGCATACATACCCACACACATTCAACCATACACCATTATATACACACCCACGCAAACACACACACGCACACGGGGCAAGTGGGGGTGTAAAATTATGCAGCGTTAGCTGGCATGCAGTGTTTGTGCTAATGAAGCTCTCTGTCCACATAGGCTGATAACTTGCTGATGACTCGATATGTCTTCCAGAGAGATTTCCAGCACAGCTGAATACAGAAGCAGGTGTGGCCTGTGGTGGCTGTGTATTATTAGCTGAAGGTGTTCTTTTTTTTCCTCGTATAATCCTACACTGGTTAAGAGTAAACATGCATTACTCGAATTTACCCAATTTAAGTCTATCCACAGCGTTCCATAATTTCTCTACTCTGGTACTGCCCAGTTAAACTGATATGATAATACTTTACCCACTTGTGAAAAATATAATATATATATTTGTGTGTGTGTATAAACTTCTGCAAGTAAAACTAGTGTCCAACAGACTTCAAGAAGGGAGAAGAAGCCCTTTAGTTATTTCAGGAAACATCTCATAAGGACTTAAAGGGCCTTACTTCCATTGAACTATTACAAGGACCACATTAAAGATATCTGCTTAAAGTAACATTTTCTAAAAGACTGTGATTTTCACATTGTCTTGTGTCTTTCAAAAATCCAGAATATAGAAGATTGGAAATGACAAGGAGTCTCTTACTTCACTGGAGAATCTATTCTCGCTGTATGTCTACTGATCTTAAACATCTCAAGACACATTTACCTAAAATTGAAGTCACATAAGCTCAGTGAGGCTTTGGAGATGCTCCTCGATGGAAGGCATAAAGAAAGACTGAATGCTGATAATGACTTTTGACTGTGAGGATGAGGATGGTAAAGTGAATGTGCATGAGCATCATTCCTATTCATCAGTGCTTGCGCAAGCAGGAGGATGGTGGCAGGGGTGAGTGTGGGGAATCAGATGGATGATTGTTTTTTCTCTCATATTTGGGACCCTGCAGCCAGCATTACTTTAGCCTGCTCTGAGTGGCAGTCAGGTTACTGATAATTGCTGTACTTTGCTTTGCAGTTTGCTTCCCAACATTTCCTTTGTTTCTACATATATATGATACTTACTAAATCTGCCTAAATGTTAGATATTTTCAATTGAGCGAATGGTGCCACAATTAATTGATTTTAAAGGGGACAAATTCTTCCTCAGAGAAAAGTAATAGGCCCAGTTTGATATTCCAGTCATTTTGCACATGCCTTTTATCCCTCATAAAAACACAAAATATCACACACTTAGTTGTTTTTCTATAGGATACACCTTGACAACTCAAAAAGAAGGAGAGTCATGAACTTAACCACAAGGCCGTGTTACTGTAATGATTACCCTTTAATTCTTGACCTCCAGTCACTTCTTGGATAATGAAATTAAACCAATCTGGGTCATCAACTCATAGAGTGATGATATCAGTTTACGTTTAAGATGACTGAGTTGGGCGTTGAATATTCAGTGTCTTTCTACAGTATGTTGTAGGTTAGTATTTCTGTCCCTCATCCTCTAAAAATAACAACACGCCACATTACTTTGATCACTTCCACATACCTCCACTTTCTCTACCTGTCATTGCCAGCGGGGGGGCTTGTTGCACATCTGCTTATCATCTCACAATGAAGCTGATACACAAGTTGAGCTTGACCTCACAGATGCAGTGATAAGTCATTTAGACTGACAGACAGTGCGGTTACATGCGGGCAATCGATTCGGATTAATGGCTAAATTATTAGATGAAGATATTCAGCTCATGTAACAAGCTTAATCCGAAAAGAAATTGAATCGGATCGGGTTATTGTGATCGAATTAAGACCCCGGGATAACTCAATCCGATTGCCCACTTAACGTGCCTGGAGACGACAGTGGATAGGATCGAGCGTTCTGCGCATGCTCGAGATTTCTTTCCGCGATCGTCACCTGGAAGTCGAAGGAGACGATACTACTGTTGTTGTTGCCGCCGTCAGAAAGAAACAAACAACGCGATGGAGAATGCGTCGCTGTGCATCGCAATTTTTCCATAACCAGCTCATCACAAATGTAGAGGGATGTAGCTTCATCTTGCTCTTCGTTCGCCATCTTTCTCGAATGCCTTAGTTTTGTTGTTGTTGGTGGTGAAGACGTCAACCGGAAGTGGCTCTATTAGCGATAGTTGAAATGAGTACAGCGCCACTTATCTACTGTGGTATTACATGCTTTGTTCACCACCATGTTACAAAGGATAATTACCCTTGGTCATATAAGGAGCATAACCCAACTATAGCTATAATCGAGTTAATCTCATCATGTAAACCCTCTGACAGTCTCACTTATGTAAAAGATTGAAGAGACATTTCACACACATACAGTGAAAGTATACACATCTCCTCCATAATGCCAACCAAGCATAGGGAATAGTAATTAGTTAGTGCCCTCAGGACTCTGACGAGCTCTTTCTGACAACAGGAAAGGGCAGGGTGACATTTTAGGTCAGCGTACTACAGTTGTTGCGCTGCATACTTCACAAATTACCATAGGGGTTGATAGTTCAACTCCCTGAGCTTGCATTGCGCTGATAGAGCCTTCAACATTTATAGACAACACTTTCTACTCAGATGCTATGCTGGCATAAAGGTGCCAGTGCCGCATGTCCTTTGGGAAGCCAGCACCTCATCTATTTTGTTTAGACATTAACGGCCTTGAGAGATCTAAAGGCCTCTTTAGTACCATCTATAAAGGATACATTCTCCACTTGAATGCTCCAAAGCTGATGAAGTGTCATATGGGGTCTTACAATGTTATGCCACATAATGATAATGACTCACAGTGTTACTGTCTTTATTTTGAACACTAGGCAGCCATATTGGGTTGTTGACACGAGATTAGGAACCGAAAGGCCCATCCTTACAACTAAAAGCAACTAGCAAAAGCATTTTCAAAGAAAAATAATCTAAATCTTAGTTCAATTTCTCCCCGTATATAAACAGAATTCTATTGGTTGCCTTTAGCTGGAATTACTCTTGAGGGTAAAATACTGCCATCCATGGCCAGACTCTCCCTCTTGGCTCAGAAAGCTTTAAATGCACTTGCACACCTCATTGCCTGGACTGTACTGCCCAGTCCCTTGCTGCTCAATCTCAGCTCCAACGGCTGTCAGTTTAGATTTATTATCCTAACAATTTTGATAGATGGGCCAAGATCATGACTAACTGGCTGCCCACATGCTCCCCAATTCTATGACCTCATCATTGGCAGGCTGGCAGGGTCTTGACTCTCTGTCATGCCCAACCAATTATGAGGCCTCCATGGCCTATGCCATGTTACCAGGTCTACTACTACTGCTTTGATAGCTGAGATTCTTTCCAGTTGCTTCTTGTTCCTTCTATATATCTACAATTTTCTGTGATTGACAAAAGTGTCAATGCCACTTGCTACTATTTTCAGAAAGCTTTCTTTAAAGTAATTTCTTAGAAAAGCCCCAAGTGAAGGAAACATTTTTTTTCTTCTCCAACCCGTTGTGATTCATGACTATTGACAACTTTCTTGCAATAGAAGTAATTTGCGTCATCATCGGGAAATAATCTTTTATCTGTTGAAAGACTCAAAATAGTAGAGATAAAATATATGTAGTTAGATGTCAGTCACCTCAGATTACACACATACAGTAACAGCACAACATGTCAACACAGCGATCTCAATAGCGAGAAATCCCTTTGCCTGTTATCTCAGTCTCATCTAACACATCTTCACATTTCTTGGTGTGGAATGTCAAGCTCCCTTTAAGTGTTATAGACAATTCTACTATATGTTCAATGTTTTTTCTTCATGAGATTTTCTCTACACTCTATTATCATGTCAAGGTTCTTGCTATCAGTGACCTTGTTGATGGGACAGCTCTGTTAAAGCTGTATCGTCACATCTACACCCCTCTGCACGCGTGATTCTGGATTTTGGTTCTACCCATACACGTATTTGTATTTTTTTTTTCATTTTAATGTTTTTAAATTGGTTAACAGCTAACTTCAATACATTTACAACTAAGGCTCTCTCTCCCTGTAGCCTTACCGCCTTTTTATAATTCATCATCTGGCACCCCCTCATCTCCATCTGGCCTCTTACCTTCTAATTCTCTATCCCCCTTTTCTACCCGTCTTCTATCCCTGTCCACCTCCCTACTGCTTGCCGCACCCTAACAGCTCAGCGTGTGTATCAGCCGCTGTCAGGCAGAGGCATCACAGCACATGGCAGTTTGGCAGGCTGACCTTGTCCTGCACTTCCTGGGATCCACGCTGCAGCCCAGCTAATCCAGCTAGCGTGCCTGGTGATGGAAACATCTGCTATTTTAATTACCAAATGATGTATTTTAATCCCACTAACTCAATCCGACTGTGGATAGCAGTGATGATTTCTGTGTGTATGAGTGTGTCTGGCCTTGCGACTGCAGAAAATTTGTGCATTTTCTCTGAAGTTATCCAGAAGTTTTTTTGTTATTATTTCTGAACAGAGATGCATGAAATTATGACTCAAAGGATTGGAGAGTGTTCTTAAATCTAAATGTGGTCTCTGTCTGGATTCTGTGATCAGAATACATACGGATGAGTGTCAAGCTTGGTTGCAGAGGCTTAAAGTCATCTTGTCTGTGGTGTCTCTGGCTGTACAACTTAAATGGAACCCAGAGAGAAATAAACACAGAGAAACCAGATGGTTACTGCTCACAACAACAAAGAGAATTGTCTGTACAAGCAGGCAGTAAGTATTTACATTCTATATCTGTCTTAAATGTTAATTCTGTACATATGTATCAAGGGTTCGAAATGTTCAGAAACAATATTTTACAGAAGTTATATGGATTATTAGTTCACTCCAAAAGTTTTGTATTGCAAAACAAGTTTTAGAGAGATTTTCTGACAGCTGTTACTAGGTAATGCCTGCATGTTGAACAGATGTTGTATCTTTGAGTACTAGAGCCTGTGATCCAAACAAGGTTTTCTGTACACCATTACCAGCATGTAAAGCCACGTAAAGCATTCCTCACCGAGCAATAAGTAAACTGTACAAAAACCAAGCATAGCGTCAGATGAAGCAGGCTACAAATTCTTTCAAAATTTTTTCAAAGTCCCAGTGTATCAGCTGATAGCAGCTGATCTCAGTGCCAGCCTACATCATCTGACAGCTCAGCTTTTCTCAGCATCTGACGGCTCACCCTTTTACGCATCCAGTTGGCTAATCTTAAACAGGGCGCACAATTTAAACCGCTTTAACCTGCCTACTCCTGCTGCCTCCTCCACAAGCCGCTTTGAAACTTTTAACACCAGCTCCTCCATTTTCCTACGTTGCCAGAGCTAATCAGTGCCACATTTATTACCATTGATGCTTGCTCTGCTCTGTTCCTCTGGGGTCTTTGCTATTCCTCTCCTTGCCTTAGGCTTCCCATGTATGCATGTCACAGGCCACAGAAATCCCAGAAGACAGCCATGCCACCAAATAGAAATTGCCGTAATAATATTAATCTCTTTGACAAAAGCATTCGTGACTAACTGCAGTTTATTTGTTCCATAGCTTGGAAAACGATTGACCTTTTCTCACATCAGACTACTTGGACTTTCTGTGATTTGTTTTGCTGTGTTGTCTCACTTGTAAACTTGTTGACTGATAGAAAATCAAAGAAACTGGCGGGTACGTGAATGCATTCTAGAAAAGTTTAAACATTGTCAGTGGCCCTAGGAAAAGTCTCTGAAAAATCTTTGGACTCCTGGCTGCAGGCAAACAGAGATGTGTAGTATTTTTGTATTTTGGCTTTTTTTTTTTCTTTTTTCTTTGTGACATCTTTGAAAAGCCCATGTTGCTTGATTTCTCCATTAATCACAGTGTGAGCCCTGTTCCCTCAGCACAGACGCCATTTTGGCTCAGGCAGAGGTTTGTGTTTTTCATCCAAGTGCTCTGTGACAGAGTGTAATCAAATCTTGGTCTCCTCCTACACGGGATGCCAGACATCTCCTTCTGTCAGCCGCAGGAGATTTGTAGGCTCATCGTGTTTTGGTTGAGGCAAGTTTTCTATATACCCACTGCTGGAGGGGAGGCAAAAAGGATGTGGATGGAAAAAGAGTCTATAGACGGTAGAGAAAAAAAGTATTAAATGCAACCCCAGGCAGTTTTCTTCTCCCCCTTCTTTAGTTTGGATAAATCCCAGCGAGGTTGATACCTGTCAATGTGATATATTTGCTGAATCCCTCAATCAGAAGAATGATCCTGTAGTTCTCTGTGATATGTTTCTGAATGCTTTTCTTTCTTAATTTGAATACACGGGGCATCCAGTGTAATGGGGGTTGAATAGTATTTCTGGTGACTGCATATACATATATATACAATTTTAATAGTATACCACCATCAGTTTATAAATGGAGACAAGCTCAGCAACTGAGGACCCCTTGCTTATGTTAGTGGCATCGTGTCCCATGCCAGAGGTGGCCAGGGAAGCAGAGGGAACTGAAAATAATGTTGATGAATTAGTCTGCATGATAGGTTGCTGCTATACTGTACAGTAACTTGGCTTATGTTTGGCATCCATTCTGTGTTACAAACACCCAGCAATACCATGAGTGTGACTACATTCCATGCATTTGTTGGTATTACATACAGTTTTTGTGTGTTTCCATATGTGAGAAACTGATTTTATATGCAACTGACTTTGTAAGTGTCATAGTGGTTGAAGATATACACTTGGTCGGCACATCAAAAGGAGTTTGTCATGTTGGAGCAGCTTTACTCGAGGCACCGCTCATTCACTGAACTTCCCGGCATTTCAGTTTGTTTACAGCGGTACATGCCAGGCCTCTCCTCCATCTGAAAAGCCTTCAGCATGTCGTTAACTCCCTCCCAAAGGGAAACTTCTTACCCACCCCCCCATCCTGTGTGTTCAGCCTGTCAGAAACACAATAGAGGAAAATTGGCATTGCATTGCTTCAGGAGGAACTGTCTGGGATTCTGGTTCTTAGTTGTTTGTATTATTTGCAGAAAATTGACAGACTTCTTGTGGTTTTGACTGGTTGCGCTTTGACTCAGTGCGCTTTGGCACACAGAGAGCAAAAGATGTAGGGTGGAGAAAAACAGAAGTTAGGATACTTTGAGCTAAAAATCAGATGTTTAATCCCCAAGCATTAGATAAGGATCTGCATGGTCCAAATAACAGAGAAAGGGGAACAGAATTATAAAAAGAAATAAAGTGAGAAGCATGTAGTTAAGTAAGATCAAAAAGACAATTCTTTTCAAATCGCTGGGGTAAGTTTCACAGATTTCAAAGCCTGGGTGTAACACCAGTCCATCATAGGGGGTGGGGTTGGGTGAGACTGTGATCAAGCTGACATTAGAGCCCTCTAGACCTACCGGTTATCCACAGCCTTCCACTAATAGTATGCAGGAAGCTAGAGACCGTGTGAGGGTCAGAGTCTCTCTGCTGACAGAGTAACTGTTAGAACAGGGAGCTAAAAGAAGAAGAAGAGGCAGGAGAAGTCATTATCTATGTGGAGGTCCTATCTAAAGGTCTCCTGGGGGAGACTGGATTGTTAGAAGGAGCTTAATATTGCTGGGCTTGAATTTTGGGTTTGAAAACTAAGACTAACAAACTGCTGACTTGGAGTGTTTGATTCCTGTTTATTATTTCTCCTTTTTTTTCTTTTTAATGAATTCTTTTATTTATAGACTTTTTCTTACTTTTCTTTTTTCTCTCTATGTTAAAACATGCAGGAGTTGGATGGAAGGCCAAACAGAGGTGTACTACTTCTCAACATTTTTATCTGTGCAAATATATTAAAAGAATATATTTCTACACTTTTATAGTCTATATCTCTCTCACACTCACAATCACACATAGTCTGTAGTGGCAGGGTTCCTCAGGTTGGTAGGGGTCTCCCCCCTCAGTGTCACAACCTGGAGGTTGATGTTTACAGCTTAGGAGTGAGTGATGATGAGAAGAATGGATCTAGACAGGGAGGGAGGGTACATTTCCTCCATCGTGCTCCCCGGTGCCTGGAAAGCAAGACAGAGGTCACACAGCAACACAGAAGCAAAAGTGTTTACGCATTAGTTTTATATTTTTAGTTTCCTAAAACAGATAGGAGCTTAAACATTTCAGACAGAAGGTTCCATGAGGTTCTGCAGCAGTGTACATTATGAGAAACAGACTCCTAATATGTAAAGCCTGAAAATGAAATTATGAATTTATAAAAGAGCATATTGTAGGCTCTTTATATCAGTTAATGCTAAGTTTAGATACACTTTTTCTCAATTTGTCAAAGACAACACGTACTGAAATATCTGACATTTGACATTTTATCCCTCTATGGACAATTAAATTTCAAGTGAGGCATCATAACATTACATTACATTTATGCAAGTACATCACATACACTTGTAATATAATTAGTGTTAGAAAACCTCGTATTGAGTGTGTTGTGAGTGTCAAAGTGAGATGCAAGGCCTTTAATAGTCAGGAGCCACCAAATATTCTGAGCGGTAATGACTCTAAAAGTTTATCACTTTTCTAAATAAATCTGGACTTTGTTTATGTTGGAACTGACAAATACTTTTTTGTGATTACACAGAGTAAAGTGCCAGAATTGGAACCATTGTTTACTGATTCTTAATTTGAGCAGCCAGAAGCCTGCTGGCTTTGGCCATATTTGAACAGTCAAATGTGGTTGAAGCAGGCTGCTTTCATCAGGGAAAAACTTTTAAAACTCTATCTGCTCCACACCTAATGACATATAGACAGAGTTAGAGAGTAGCTTGTTAAATGCACGATTTAAGGCTGCAGAGCGTCAGATTTTTTCTTCACGAGTTGATGGAGAATTAAAGTAGAGATAGAGTAGATCTTAAACTCTCACGGACATAATAGCCAACTCTAAATCAGTGCTAAGGTAGCTTCATGTGTACTGGTTGTGATACTGTTTGCTCAATACGACAATATTGTATCACATTGTGTCCCACAAGACACTAAACTGTTATTTGTTAATATTATTTTGTTTAAATTGTTGCCACTGCTGTATTCTTTCTATTGCATGCACATCTGGAAGTGGGTGTATGTTTCCTTTCTTGTTCTTTCTGAGGTTTCCATCTTCATATTCTTGTTGTCTTCTTTATGTTACGCAGAAGCAAGGACAAGGAATGTCATATGCTGCACAAACTATAAACTCCTCTGAGACTGTTTGCAATATAGAACTGATTGGATGGAAATAACACAACAGAAAACAAAATGTGTTTTTTGTCAATATTTTGTCAGTCCAAACAGTGCACCAGCGCCCTTGCAAATCAAGTCACAAATCTATAATATTATACAAATCAAAATGTGTTTCCTTTAGGATAAGTGGCAAAAATGCTCTGGATTTTGATCATTTCCCCCCATCCAAAATGTACTTGGTTCTATGAAAAAACAAAAACTCTTTCGAGGAATATTGGCAGTATTGTTTCTTATTTACAGTCTGCAATTACTAGTTCTCTGGTTAAGATAAAGTTTCTTGTTTTATGATACCGATTGTCTCCTTTACTGCATCTGAAACTACGCACACATAAATGAAGTTGTCCACGCCACACATGTTCACACACAAATGCCTACATGTGTAGTCGGATTGGCATGCATGTTGCACTGTCTCAAGTAATCCTTAACAGCCCGAGTTTATCTCAAACAGCTTCCAGGTGCAGTCAGCTTGCACACATTCCTGCAAGACACAGAACATAAACATCAGTCTTGTGTTCATACTGTACCCACACTTATACACACAGCCAAACACGCACGCTTTGCAGGCCCACATACATGTGCACACATGTCATCCAAGGGACAAAAAAGACAGGCTTTCTTCTTCCTTAATAAGTCATGTCACCCTGCTGCTTCGTGTAATCCTCACCATATCTGACAGAGGGATTCTATTGTCTTCAAAACGCCGCGCGTCTTTCATGGATGCCTAATGATGTTTTATCACACTGTCGGGATTGTGTTCACGTTTCCCTGCATGTTTAAAAGAATTTTTTTTTTAAAAACACCTCACTTCACAATACTTGTGTCAGTTAAAGGGGCGACTGATATGCCGTCTTCCTGGCGCCCACCCTCCCCCTCTGTCTCTCTTCTTCTCTTCATCGCTCCCTCTTTTCAAGATCTTACATTTTCACTAAAGTCCCCTTCTCTCTGTTATCATTCCACCAGAGGCTCTCAAAAGGAGCTTTGATATTGAAAGCAGGCTAGGAATGAAAGGCAAGAGTTTAGGAGAATATAAATGCTGGGGGTCTTTTTTAGGAGAAGAGATCTTCCAGTTAACGAACACCTTCTGCTCCAGCATTATCTGCATTGCTGATTTTTATTTTGTGTGTCTTGATGTGACAAAGTAGGGATGAAAATGAATGACTTTTTAGTTTTTTTCATTGATTTCACTCAATTGAGGTTCATAAATATTGTGACAGTCACGGTAAACCAGTATGTACATTTAAAAAACTTGATGTATGCACAACAATATTTCAAATCCGAAAGGACAGAAAGCAGCAGTTTACTAAAGTAAAACAGCTTTTTGTATGTGACAGGTAGCATTCTTGTTGGAAATAGGATGGTAGAATGTTGAAAAGGGCATGTTTCCTGGTTCCTTTTTTTTATTTATGCTCTATCTGGGAAAGATGGAGCTGGCTAACACAGTTACTGTGTCATCACGGATCAGACTAACCAAAGTCTAATGTACTTGTCAGTATGTGTCGCTCCAGCACATTTGTGATGGCACCCTGCTAAGACTCCTGCTGTGAACTTGTGCTGGAACTAAGAGTTGGCATCCCATTGCTATCCCCCACTCCCACTCACTCTCTCTGTGTGGTCTTTTCACTCCATCAAAAACAACGGCTTCATTCTATCCCTTCTTATGGCCCAATATGCTACTTAGGGTCTCTAGTATTCCCACCAACTGCTTCAGCCCTTAATGATAGTCGACCAGTTCGTCCTGGTCTAAACACATACAGTGCACTGAGCCTTTTGCAAACAGTTCCACTCATCACTAATGAGTCCCTGGAGGGTTGTACCCTGCAATCGCTCTCTTCAGACACCATTAGAGCCAGTGTGCCTTCAAAGAGTTGGGTGAAAACATTACCATAACTAGGGTCTGCTACCTGCCGGGGTAGCTTTAGACATTAGCAAAACTGCAGTTTGCTAATGGGACTGAATGGACTTGACTTGGGAACTGGAGCCCTGGGAGCTGTGGAAGTTCATATCCTGGAGTCTGGACTTCTTTTTACTCAAATATTTGCTTTGATGTCTCACTTGATGGGAGACTTAGATAATGGCTGTACTCTGAGTATGCAGTGTTTACTTTCTTCTTATTCTGTTCTATTTAATTCTACACCAGTTTTTGTTATCAGCCTCTGCTTCTCCAAGGTCACTGCTCATGATGCAGAAAACTCTATGACTAATTAAAAACTCATCACCTCGGTGATGGAAAGATAATATGATAAAAAAAAAGTATATTTAGACTATAAAAACTGAGAGCTAAAATCTATGACATCGTAGTGGTGCTACTAATTTGCCTGTATCCTCTGCCAACTGACACGATGTGCAGAGGCAAATGTCAAGTTAATGCAGGCAGTCACCCATCAAGTAGGTTAAATTAAATGCTAGGCAGCGGTGTGGAAGTCCCAGTGGTAGTTGTCTCTCCTCCAATCCCGGTGAGGTTCCTCTTTCTGTGATGGCTGAAGGAGGGTGCAAAGGTTCTTATACCCCACTATCATCCACTCAGATCCTGCTGAATCTGGCAGGTGTTGGACCCACAGGAGCTCTGGCTTTTCTCATTTTGCCCCAGACCCCTGCAGGAGTTGTCAGCCTGCTCAACTACATCACTGCTCTTTCTTGACTGTGACTTCAAAAGTTATACTACACACAAGACTACTACACAATACTAGACAGATCTGGCCTGTGCTCTACTGTATCAGAGCTTATGATACGATACATAAGTCTAAGATTGTATGATATAAATTGGCTTAAATCAGTGTTTCTCAATGTCGGTCCTCATGACCCACTGCCCTACATGTTTTCAATGTTTCCCTCCTCCACCACACCTGATTCAAATGAATGGCTTCTTATCAGACCACTGCAGAGCTTGATGACGAGCTGATCATTTGGATCAGGTGTGGCGGAGGAGGGTAACATCGAAAACATGCAGGTCAGTGGGTCAAGAGGACCAGAATTGAGAAACACTGGCTTAAATAGTCTTTAGTCTTATTTAATTATGGAAATAATATCCAAACAAGGCATACAACTTAGAATCATATGTTTGTTTGTTAAGAAAAAGTAATTTTCATAGCTTCATTTGTATTTCATGACATCCATTCACAACAATTACTGTCACACTATAGAGGGCTTACTTATGGAGGACATTTAATGCAAAAGGAAAAGTGCTCAGTGTGTTGTTGTTTTACTGCAGCCACTGAAGGGAAATCTGATCTATCAGTGCCAAATAAGATCTTTATGGGAAGTAATGTGGGGAGGTTTACTGGCCTTTGCACCACTGGCCAGATAGATCATCAAAGATGCCCATCTCCAATTTGCTCAATCTGTCTTCAGCCCTCTTAAACCAGCTTGTTGAACAAATACACCAATTTTTCAACAATGGGTTGTGTATTTTCTACCATACTGAAGAGGCAATTTCCTTTGCAGCTCAAGTGGTGGTTGTCTTCTGCCTCTTTGTTCAATTAGAGGGGGTGGGGGAACTGGAGGGTTGAAGCAATACTTCTGGTCAAAATAAAAGCTTTTTGCCAAGGCATCATGTCATCCATCTCCTAGTAAATGATACATCTGCCGCTTACAGCCGCTCGAATGACCTTGTTTGTGTGGCCCTGTTAGTGGTGAGGCAGGCTGGGAGAAGGAGTCTGGTCATTGTCTGGAGATGCAGGCAAGCACACACAGTAAGATGGCGAAAAAAAGCAGAGAGAGGGACAAGCAGAACATGCGCTGGTCTCATATTCAACCTACTGCTTTCATCAGGGAGGCACGGTGGCACCTTGCATCTGATCAGCCAGACACTCATTAGACCTGACCTTGAACGGCAACATTACAAAACAGCATTGACATTATGAGGGGAAAAAAACACACAGTAAATAGGCATGCTGGTATTGCGTGTGAAGGCGGAAGCTGTAATTCCTCCCATAAACATTTTTTCAGAGAATTAAAGTTTGGGTTGGAAGAAAGATTAATATGGGGCAAAGAGAGCGTGCCAGCGAAAAGCAGGCTAGTGGAATTTAATGAGTTTTATGTTTCGGCTGGGGAGACCACTTGCACCATGCTAATTACGCTCTGTAACGAACTGAGATCTGGGGAGCATCACAGGAAGACAAAGGCTCTGAGCAGTCCGACCAGAAAGAAGCAGGCAAAACAAAAGCGCTGCATACACACATTTAAAGCCCACATGGACAAATGGAATGAGTGTAGGAGACAGAGATGGAGGTATCCTTACAGTATTCTCCAAGCCTTCCCCGGTTGCCACCCCCATGTTAAAAATGATGAGATGTTGCAGAGATAGAGTGTTTGAGCCTGAAGAACGAGCCCATCCATCAGGATCTCCAGGCACGGTGTGCAGACTCCGGTGGTACAAAATGATTTGCGTAGAGACGGTGGGATTGACAGGATAATTGAATCAACCTCTGTTGACTTCTTGCAATTCCAGCTCTTTAACTAAAAAAAAAACAGAGAACAAATTTGCTCATCCTCACACACAGAGAAGAAGAACATGAAATGCCACACTGCCCCCTTTTGATGAGGAGGCCTGCTGCAAAATTAGATCCCCGAGGGTGTGGTGTAAATGAGGAAGTTCCCACTCTTGAAGCAGGAGTGCATCTCATTCCTTCATTAAGCTCCCAGTGCCTGCAGGTAATCTAACTCTCTTCCCATGCATCAGTGGACTCAGTGCACAAACAGCAAACAATCAGGCTGACTTTCAACTGTGACTTTCAGAAGAATGAAACCACCTACGCCTCCTTTTCTTCTTTTCCCCCTTGCTTTATTCTCTTTCACCCTCTCTGCTACAGTCTCTTTCAACTTAGAGGAAAAATTTGCTTCTGGCACAGTTTAAATGAAACTTGCCCCCTTACTGATGGTTTCTAACCTTTAATATTCTGGCCCTTTGTTGGCAAGTGTGTATCCAACTTTCATCATGCAATATATGTCATTATCACCCTGTGGCCTTCTAACCCTCACTATGAAATGTTTGTGCATTGCTGTACCCAAAGCCCAAGCTTCTGTCATATAAAGAGACTGAAATCCAACTTTTACACATTACTGTACATAAATCATGCAGCTGTAATTTGAATAGCTTCTCAAACACACTTCACATCCATTACCTTACCTGACATCATACTTCTATTATTGCTAACATATGACAGTATTCAGACTCTGTCAGGCACTGAAATTTGTTTTTGTGTTTACAGCAGAATTCTGCCAGTTTTATTAAAGCCAGAGTGGCCGACTGCGTGACTGTGGACCTCGTCCTCAGTCATGCCTCCCTACTGTCTCGTGTTCTCTCTGCCAGCTGATTTTCCCGTGCGGAAAAGCCCCATAGCCCCGTCTGCATTCTTTTCCAATTAAGCCAGCATCATCTGATTCCAATTACTCTAATTATAGCACCAGGGTTGTGAGTGAGAAGGGAGAAAGAGGCAGAAAAATAGAGTAAGTGTGAGAAAGCAAGAAGTGAACATGGTGAGCCTTCACACTTTAGAGAGCAGAAATGTAAGTGTAGCCAGGGAGCCTTAAGGCCACTCTAATGGCAACAACAACAACAGTAACCAACAACAAAAAGAGCTTGCAACATTACAGCAACAGCTGCGAAGATTTTGCTAACATTAGCTGTTGTTGGTAATGGTGGAAAGACATGATAGTGACAGATCGTGTAATCACTGCACATACTTAACAAGGTCAGGCTAATGGAAGGACATGGGTGTTGTTAATCACACTATGACGTGATGAACAATAATCCCCTCGGTTTGTCTTGTAAAAGGACGTCATTTAACAAATCCCTTCTTACTCTCTAAAGTCATGTTTGACACCTGCAAGTCCCTGCAGCAATCTCTAATGACCTTACAGCGAATGACACCTTTCATAAGCTACTGAGCCAACAGTGCTGCAGGTTATCATGTTGGTTTTCACAGCAGGCTGCCCAGAAAGAGATGCCAGGGTGCTGGACTGCACTGTTTTTAAAGATCTGTTCAGAGACGGTAAACGCATTTCACTCTCTATAAGACTCCATTTGTGCTATTGTGTGTCTCAACACCTCTGTTCTGCTCTGAAAACGCCTTCTTTCCTCTCAGGGCTTAAACACAATACACACCAGAGCATTTATTTTTTGCATTTAATAATTGTAGACATTCTCATGGCATGTTTATTATGTTTAAAATTCACCTGCCTATATAAGTAAGTGCATGTGAGAACAAGAGCAAACACACAGTTAACATGCATTTCCTGTCATCAGCTAAGGATGAAAGTATTACTTGACAGTTTTGACATCAAACAACAGGGCATGTTATGATGCAGACGCTCATAAGGAAAGTGCATTTCTTATTTAAGGTTGCTGTTTGCTCGGTGGTCTTGTGCAGTGGAGCTTACATTTGCTCCCTGAATGCTTATTGATTTGTTTTCAGGGTCTATTAACTGATTTTGGTACGGTCTCACATACTTGATAAAAGCAAAAGATCTTAACAACTGTATTGACGGTGGCACTCGCTGTGAGTAATCCTCTCGAGTGGCAGTGATAGATGATGGCGGGAATTTGGACTCAGACTTGCAAGGACACATGTGACGGTTAATTATCTGAAGACGTAATGCAAAAATGGACATGAGAAGACTTTTTATGTGATTTTCTTTTTCTCCTCTCCCTACTGGTCCAATATGACCTCTGAATAAGTTGACCCTCTTTCATCTTGCAGTATGCATGTCGGTCACGCATTTCACTTTCTTCAGAGTCTAGCGTCTGGCATGTTGTCATGTGGACACTGATGTCCCTGTCTCTGCTGCCATGACCCATGATATCTGTCTGGAAGCTTTTTTGCTCTTGGCTCTCAAAGCAAGGACTCCCTCTCCTGATAACAGCCCTCGCTCCTTCCCTCCCACCGTCTTTACACTTCTTACTGCTGTGATCTCTCACAACTTTTCATACAGCCAGTAACCTGTATGAGATAAACATAAAATGTTACAATATTTGATGTTGGAAGTAGACTTTGTCATGTTAAAGACTGATAAAGTCTGTATTAGGAGGAAGGAGAGCTGGTGGAAAGTTAGTTTTAGGTTCCTTTTCCATGTGAGACTATTATTTATTCATACTTTAGTCTTGGAGAATGCAATTTCAGTCCTTTCTGAATCTTATGTGACTGTCATGTCTGTCAGTTTTGTCATGTCTTATGTTCCTGTTTAGTCTTTAGTTTTTGCCACTTTTTCCTTGTTATTGCAATAACAGGTTGAAAGTGTGTTATTTTTAAATTCCTCGATGATTTCATTTGAGCACAATTTTGGTGTACTTTTAAACAATAAATAAACTTTCAAAGTGGAACATGCTTTTGTCACTCAGCTGATTCCGCAGCGTCGACTGGATGTATGTAAGCACACACTGATGCAGGGCTGAGTCACCTCACTCTTGCATGTGTGAATTAACTAGGAGAGTTAACAGCTCATTACCGTATGATGGAAATTGTTAGTGTTGTAGAAACTGTGACTTTTTAAAACCAGAAACGAGCCTATGCCTGCTTCACTAAAAGCCTTACCGTGGTTGTTAATATTGTTGCTATATTTTTATGACTACCTCTATCTCTTAGCTATCCCCCAGCTATCCGCTCACCCGCCACTCCTGAAAATTCACTTTTTAATTTACTTTTCCAAGTTTACATAGAAAGGGACTGGTGAAGCTGCTGAACTCTGTGGGAAACCCTGGTTGGGTCGTTAGTTTGCTTCCTCTATATCATTAGTGTCCATAACAAACACATTATCACCCACTGTACCACTTCTTTTCCAGGCCATTTAGGGTGATAATTAGACTGTAACAACCAACCATCCCTTTCATTTAGGTCATCTGCTGTTAATGTCACCCTCACTGATGTAGACACTGGATTGGCTTTGAGTTCAAAAAGTAAATATTCTGTTGGGTCAGGGAATTATTTGTTGTTGGTTTGTTTGTTTGGTAGTTCTTTCCTTTTACGGATTCTAAAGCCTTAGACAGCTTAAATGTATGACATCATTAACATCAGCATCATTGCATTTTCTCAAACACACCTCATATTGAGACCAGATTTCTTTTTTACTTTTTTACTTCCAGGTCAGTTTGCTGCTACTAATTCAAACATGACGGACTGAAAATACATCATGTCTCATTTAATGTCAAAGCTATTTCGTCATCATGGGAATATTTATGGTAAAGCTCAGTTATACATTTATGAGCTTTAATTAGAGCCAAGGGGAAGCTCAATAAGGGCAGAAAAAAAGACTGTCTATATAAAACATGTGAATTTGTGTAATTTAATGTGATATTTTGCAGTTTGTATACGCCCAGTCATCTTTGATCAAATTATGCATATTTCCCTACATCCCTACATCATCAATACATAATAAAAGTTTTTTTTTTTTCTTTTTTGTTCTGAGATTTTTGGCCTGAGAAACAAAAACATGTTTGTCATCACGCTCAGATAAATAACAGATGACATAACTGGTCATCAACACATCATCAGAACTAGTTTTGTAGATCCGTCTGTCACTTCTGGAGACACAACCACATTTGAAACATTCAACATGAAAGTAAACATACATATATATTGCTGAATTAAATGTTCTGCTCAAGTTCAAGAGCAACGTGTCTGAAAGAATACATTAAAACGACTGTTATTACAAAACACATTTAAATGAGGAAGTAATCAGCATACAAATTGCGGCTCTCAAAAACCTGTGTTTTGTGATTGAAAAAGAACTAATACTCCTCCACATCACTGTTTCGTAATCGAAAATCATTGCATCAGCTCCACCGCTGAACCTGAGTGATTTCACATAAATGTTGATTTGCTCTGAGTGGCTTTCCCCACGCTCAACACTTCCATTATTGCTTTTTTATTACTTTTCTTGTTGCTGTTTTCCATTGAGAAATAATTCTGTAATAAATATTTCAATATTTCTGCTGTTCTCGCCTCCACTGTGTGTTCATTTCTGCGTGCAGATGTGACGGAGTTAGGCAGAGTATTTCTGCTGCAGTTAGACATATGATGTTCACATCGCTGCTTAGTTTCACGTGGCAGTCGTAGTGTTCCCCGGTGAGTAGTGTCACATTAAGGAATAACAAATGAGTCCATGACCCAGGGTAGTTACTCAGGGTGTGTTTGTGGTGTAGGAAAACAGCATATGCTATTTGCTTTGCAGTAGATTCATAAGTGAAAATTGCATTGTGCCTCCATTTGGAGAGCAGGTGATGGAGTGTGGAGGGAAACAAAGAGATTGTCACTCTCCTGGTTTTCTGATGATGCTATACCATTCTGCTGAAAGGCTCACACATAGTAGTTGTCATCTTAATACCAAGTCTGACTTGTCAACATATTTGATGTGCCTACTTTTTAAACTACACTGACAAGGAGCTGTAACAATGCACAACTGTGTGCAAGTGCTTGTGTATTAGTAAAAGTTGTTGATGCTTGTTGAAGGGCATGCATTAGACTTTGCATTCCTTACTATCTATAAACTTTGATCCTCTAACCCAGTCTGTCTGGTGAGCACATTCCTCCTGCAGACATCTGCCTCCTGTTGAAGTCACTTAACATCCACTGCCACGGCTCATTTGACCCATGCACCGTGACGTTAACATGTATGACAATTTTATGGTGCGGTAAACCCCGTTGAGGGCACTTCTGAGGAATGCATGTGGCTTTGACAACAGCATGTACTGGATGAGATGGCCCCTCTGAAGTAGAGATGGAACTGTGGTATGTTGGAAACACATGGGACTTTTAGGTTTCCAAGTGCATAGGTCAATGTGCAGTATTCCTGTGATCTTGGGAGTTTAACCGTGGTTCCAAATCCTTTTTTGTCTGGTGATATTCCACAACTCAAAACAGCCCAGGATGGTTAAAGTACTTGCCCACCATGATCCTTTCATTGAGACAGTACCCTCAGGAAATTGTTAAACTGTTATTCATGGCAGACGAACCACCGTGGCTGTGATCAATTCCTGATTTAAATTTGTGATCATTTAAATGTTTATGTTTGATTTATTCATTCCCTATGCATATTGGTCTATTTAGTTGATGTAAAACCCCATTTAAACATTAAAAGCAGAACCTTTCAGTTATCTTCAGCCTTTAACTCTCACTTTTGAATTGTTCACATTTGTTTATCAGTTTATTCCTATATGTGTGGTTATACTCCACCTAAATGCAAATGTAGATGTGGACTTTCCTTATTTTCTTAAAGCTGTAGTTACTGTTCAGTGGCAACTGCAGACCAAGGAGCATAGATCCTCAGATTTTGCTCTTGGACAGCAATATTGACTATAAAATATGGATTAAAGCGGATTGTACAAGAACCTCTCTTTGTACATCCCCTTCTTTTAAGAACAGTCTGTAAACGTCTGGAAACTGACCAGTTCAGGACAGCAGCTCAGCAGTCCTTGGTCTCCTTTATCGTAATTTATTTCTGGACTCTGACTACAAAGCCATACTTTTGTAATAGATGTATTTAGCATTATTTTTGCTGAAAAATATTGTTTTTTTGGATGGAACACATGTTTCTCTAAAACCTGTGTACCTTTCAGCATTGGTGGTGCTTTTCCGGATGTGCAAGTTTCTTCTTCCTCAGGCTTCCAAATACCATCAGAGATGCAGGCTTTTAAACTGAGTGCTGATAAAAAGCTGGATGTTCCCTCTCCTCTTTTGTGGGGACAACCTTGTGTCCATGATTTCCAAAAAGGATTTTCACATTTTGATTTGTATGACTACAGAACAGTTCTCCACTTTTCCTCAGTCCAGCAGTCCTCAGTGATTTCTGGAAGTCTTCCTTAGCCAATGCAGTAAATCCATGACAGAATCATGCCTGTTTTCAATGCGCTGCTGCAAGATCATGAGCGTCCAATACTGATTATTAGCTGTGTCCCTTCAAATTGTGTTTTTGAGACAATTGGAGAGAGCCTGTCAAAACAAATATCTGTGCTCATTTTTGCTTAGCAGTTTGAATATATGATCTGTTCAGTTTAGTATTCTACTCCCTCTCAACAACAGCAAAGTAAGTGTTATCAGATGTGTTAGAGGAAGAAAATGAGTGGATTTCTCCATCAGTGGTTTGAAAAACAGACATTCAGACAGTCTTCATCTGTTGGCTTGAGGGTAAACTCTTGCACAAGCAACAGACACCCATAATTTACAGATAGAGTGGACTGCCTGCATCTGCCAATAGAGCACAATATATTGGTCAGGAATGGAAATCAAATAGTTCACCACCCTTTGACACCCCCACACACATTCACCATCTCACAATCCATCCCACCCCAAAACCAAAACCTTCACTGCCACTCTCAGCCTCCACATGATGTCAGCCAGGAGGAATTCAATCTCAGAAATGATATCATGAATGATGCATAAGACAGAAAAATGCATTTACCCTGGCGACAACACAATGAACTGTTGTTGCAAACAGCATAATGGAAAAATACGAAGGTTACGGTGATGAAAATGCATTATGAAACCAGGAAGACATTTGTGAATGTCGACTACTCCTGAGCTGAGGGAGCATGGGCGAGGACCAGTTTATAAAGAAAATCCTCAATATTTCTACAAAGGAAGTCCGAATTTGTCTTGTCTGAGGAACCATAGCAAAAAGTATACCTGCATGCATGTTTGCCTGACTACTTAAATGTGCATGAGTTTTGTCTTCCTTCAGAGGAGCACGGGGGTAAAGCTGGCGTGCCCATCTTCCATGTTAATAATGGATTTTTGATATGAGCTCCACATGAAATTTTAATCTCTGGAATATTAGCTCACCGAGGGAGATACAAAATCAAATCACAGGGTCGTGATTAAGCGGGTGAAGCCCATATCGACCCATTTAAATTCACATTAACCCAGCATCAAAATGTATGAGCCATGACATTGATGGCAGACATAATTTAGTGGTGTTATGTCTGTTTTGCAAAGTAAAGGTGTGATCAATTCATCACACACCTGCAAAAGTGAGAAAATGAGGCTTGATGTGATACTTTTAGGGTGCTGACAAATGTGAAAAGATATGCCTTGTGAAGTTCACGTTTTCACATGGTCAGTAATATAAAAAGCAAACAAATTATCTATATTGTATAACAAAGGCTGAACTGATTTAGGTTACCCTTTGGGGGCATAGACGCTTATTGTTGTCAAACCCTGTTAAAACAGATATGTGAGTCTTAACGTTACATGTTCCTTTATTACAGTCAGTCCAGGGGCCATAATACTTAATCTTTGATAATCCATGGTGCTATAAATAGTTAATCCAAATAGTTACAAACTGTTTAAGGGGATATCAGATTAATCACTTCTACCTCAATCTACTTCATGAAGAAATTTTTCTTCAGCCAAAGTGCTGTAGTTTGTGTGGTGCCAGTACATTATGTAACAACCAAGAGACAGCATTATACCAAGACAAATCACATAAGGCACACAGAGTATAAAAAGTCAAATAAGTTTTGATTTAACATAAAGATACAACACACTAATTAGATCAAACTTGGTACAAAATCTAAGGACCAAATTGCAAGATGTGTTTGCAAAAAAGTCCAAAAGCTATTAAGTTAGTGGCCAAATAAATAAGTAGTTTATTTTTTCATGTCATGGACATAGGGAGGAGTGAGAGCTCGAGGCGACTGATCTTCCACAGCAGGCTCTTTAACATGAGACTGAAGGCAGAGGAGAGTGTGTGAGAAGGGTCATTAGGGATTCTGCGTGTTAGTCTGAGCACTGTACCTTTGTAAATTGTCTGAGTGATGGATAGCCTCAATCATCCATCATCTTCATAGCTTAGTGGTGTACTATGTTCTATGTTCTTTATTCCTTATTTTAGCCAGACAGTAACGGTGTCAAACTATGATAATGATAATGATGATAATTTCTAGTAGAGCAGTGTAAATTATCAAAATGACATCAGTGCTCACAGCAAACAGTCTAAATCTGCAACCTTGTCATCAATGGTCGAACATCATGTCCTTGGCATAGGATGAGCCTTCTTATGATCCAGTGCTGGCAACACCCATAGCTAGAGGATTTGGGATTTCTGTCATTTATTTGATATCCCAAAAAAGTTTTTTTCCCCCATAGCTGGGCAGTAAATTTGCTAGTCTTAACAAATATTCATGAAAATATTCCAAATTATGAAATGATCAAGGAATGACATTAGGCCAGCTTCACGGTGACACCATGACGTCCTGTGAAAAGTTTTCAACTCAGGCACAGAGGGAGAGATTGTGATCATATGAGCCACATAAGAACTGGTAACACAAATCATGTTTGTCCACCTTGAAACTGAGGTGACTCTTGATGTTCTTTGCTTACAGGTTGACGATGTGTGTAAGGCATCAAAACTTGTCTTGTCAACTGTTATGGCTACAATGTTGTGTTCTATTAGCTTTATTGGAGAAATGTTAATATGTTTCATACATTTCTGATAAATGTTCTAAAAGTTTTCAAGACATACCTGAGTGTTCTAGTAAGCATAGCGGTTCAGTCCACAAGGTGGTAGTTTTAGTTTGTTGAATCTATGTCTTTTCAGCAGTGTTTTAAAAAGATTGATTTCTTCAGTATGTAGAAATGATCTGGGGGTTAAATGCTTCTGGCAGGAATGTGTTGGATATGAGCTAACTCATTGTTGTCTTTGATCTTTTCATGAGTTATTGGCATTAGGAAGAACATCAAACCCCAAACATTGTCAGTTATCTTCAGCAGTGTTTCTTGTTAAGGCTCAGTTTGTTATTTTTGGTTGAGAGCAACAAAAAGTCAGTGTATCAAAGTTGTGAAATAGCGTCTTTAGCTGGCATATGGATCAACACACTAAAAGTGATCTTAGTGCCATGGCACTGTGCTTTATTTATGATTCATATTTACCAACTACTCTAACAGAAAGCAGCCCCACCTGAGAGAATAAGTGAAGCAAAGCCCCACTACTGTGTTAGCATACTCAAAGGCTCAACAATATATCACCCACTTTAGTTCCTTACACAGCATCTATCATCTCAGCATAACACAGGAAGCTGGAAAGTCATTTTCCATAAGCGATAATAGGACAGAGATTGACAATATGTGCGTGTTTTTGTGTACAATCCCACATATGCCTGTGTATGTTTGTGTGACTTCGCAATGATGAGACGCAGTTCAGTGAAGGAGCTTTGTGTAATTATGTGAGTGAATGAGCGTAGGTCTTAAAAGCAGACTAAACACCTCAGTGCCTCAGGGTGCCCGGGCACACAACGTTGTCATTGGTTTGAATTGCACTCATGGGAAGAATTCTGTGGCTGAATGATGTGATGTATTAAGGTGTGCTCTGTAGCTATGTATGGTGATTTGTAAGACTTTTATCGAATCGGCTAACATTGTATTCCAAATGGAACATCGCGTGAACGAGGTGAATCTCTAATGTTTAGCCCCTGAGCCTCATATTGTGCACTTTTTATCTTTCGTATCTTATGGAAAAAATGTCAACAACTTTGTGCCCTGTGACAAACTTCAAGTGACTCTCTGCTTTGAAAACGATAGAGAAAGGTTAATTAATGGGCGTTTCCTTACCTGCCGTCACTTGGTGAGTCAGTAATCCTGTTGCAGCTACAAAGACTGATCAATCGTGAGTGTCCTGATGCAGAGAAAATAAATAATTGACCAATTTTGCAGCTCACAGCTTAGGTGATTATGGATCAGGAAAACAAACTGTCGATACAAAACTGTAGGTGATGTGTTTTTGAGGCAATTCTTTAAAGTGAGTGTGTATAACACAGTATGTGCAGTACAAAAGTGGCTCTTCTGTTTTGCTATATGAAGTATTATGCTGAGATCTATACAACATGCTACTTTGCATTCTTAATAAAGATGCGCTGATCTGATCAATCCACATTAAGTACAACGATCATGTCTACATTTATATGGACAGCTCTTCTCCATCTGTTAATATTATTCCAATTAAGGTAATATTTTGTTGATGGTGTTTACATGAGTGGGTTGCACTCACAAAAACCCAGGGCATGCATCATCAGACCCAACTGTCACAAAATATTTATCGTTACCTCTCTAGTTTGCACCTATTCACCAAGCTGTTTTAAATTGCCAGAGAAATACATCCAATGCAGTGTCAACGTATGTTGCTTCTACTATCAACAAAGCATTGTCACTGCCACGTGCATGTGTCTAACACACCAGAATACGTTGATCTAACAAACATCTACATCATTGTAGGAAAATTAAATCATTCTCTGATCATTTTCTAATAACTTCACATGCAGAAATCCGACTTGTTATGCACTGATTAATGTAGAAATGTGCTAACATTTCGGAAACTACCCGAAAATTGATATAACAGTTTTATGGAAGTAGAACTTCTTTCTTCTTACTTGCTATCGTGCCTAGAGGTATACCTATCAGAGTGATTATACTGTCCATTAACATGATTGAAATTAGAGGAAAGATCTGTATCTGTATCTGTACCAGAAAAAATAAATTGGGTGTTGTAGTGTTTCTTAAGCTCTTACAAGTGTATGCCTTCAAGGTAAATTTGCTGTTTAATCCTCTGCCAGTATCCACTTATTCCATTACTATTAAAACCATGCTTAAATGGCAGATTTTTTTAGGTTGTTTGTTCAGATATAGTGTGGTAATTGGATTGGATGTGTCTGCCCCGGGTGATGGCACAAACCGTCTCACAGCCCTGTGTTTTCAGCAGAAGGTTCGAATCTGAAATGTTGATTTCCCCAGCCCCCCAGCGAGCAGCAGAAGGACCTCACACATTACCAGCTTGAGCTCTTGTTGTCTTTCCTTTGTGGTGTAACACGCTGTTCTGTGATGGAGTATGTCTGGGTTAGAGATATTTATGCATTTGTTGGTTTATAATGTGTGTTTGAAGCGTGTCTTCAAGGACGTATATCAGATTCAGAAGGCAACGACCGGCACACAAAGTTTCAAGTGCAGAAAAATGTTTTGTTTCTAATGTAGCATAGATGAATAAGCTGCTATTTGGGAGAATGACCATGAAGCCCTCTGTACTCACGTAGTGGAAAGTTTCCTGGAGTCTGGTTTTGCTAACATCTTAGGGGAACTGTAAATGTCTACTCTAAACAAACTGCCATTAGGACAAACTGTAATGTGAAGTCTTGGATATGTATGACATTTTAGTGCCACAGTGGCAGATTGGTAGCATGTTGAGGAAGCATCTGACAACGACTTGTACAAGGAGGAAAAATACAGTGATTCAGCCATCCGCTCATGAGTGGAAACAGAAGCTGTTGGGAGGCACTTATCAAAGGGGCAGCGCGCTGCCTGGATAACTTTTCATGCTGTTGTCTGACCAGCTGACTTGCCAGCTGACAGAATGATAGACCCTTTGTAGTGTTACCTTGTTTGTCTCTAAATTCTCTTGCTCCTCGCAAATTAAATTTAAGCTTTTGAAGTGAGCTCGTATGTCTCCCCACCCTCCCTCCACTTTTCATCCTTACACCCCCTTACTTCTTCCTTTCACTTGGTTGGCCTGCTTGTCTTTTTAAATGCATTCTGCAGACTCAGGCTCCCAAAGCAAGATCTGAGATCCTCAACCTATATAGAAGAAAACAGAAACACTCCCTCTGGCATCTGCAAACTTGTCAGCAACACATCCTCACAGCAGCAGAAGCACAGCAACTACAGCTTCTTTACAATTTTCTCCAAACAGTCAACACATAGCCCATTGTCTTTGACTTTAATTGTTTTCTATCAGGCTGCTGGTTAGTCGCACAACAGGCCAGAGTAGCATACCTGAGGGTAGTGACTAATGTGTTGTTATAGCAAGGATTGACAGGCTGGATGAGTTTGTATCTATGCTTAAAGGAGCAGCCAAAAGCCCTGTAGTGCCAATTACACATATAACTCTTATCTCATGAGCAAGCTGAATGGAGAGGGGAAAGATGCACAGATGAAGGGCTGAGGAGATGAGAGATTGCAATAGTCACAGGTGTGGCAAGCAAGACTGGAATAGACTGATGCAAGAAAGTAAAAGAAGTGGAAGAAATGGAGGGACGTTTGAAAATTGAGAACAAAAGACTGTGGAGGAGTTATATGGCATAAAAAAGGGAGGGAAAAGACAGTAAAGAGGTAAAAGGGTCTAATACATATAGTGAAAGCAAAGAGGGATGTGTTGTAAGTGAGTGAGGGCAACTCCCAGCCTCTAAACATCCTTGGATGCAGTGCCCTTCAGTCAAGACACATATCTGTCTCTAATTTTTGTCA
Source organism: Leuresthes tenuis (assembly GCF_036924035.1). Lineage (NCBI taxonomy): Eukaryota > Metazoa > Chordata > Actinopteri > Atheriniformes > Atherinopsidae > Leuresthes > Leuresthes tenuis. Next base: position 9,154,090 of record NW_027325372.1, on the reverse strand, counting down.
GTTAAAGGGGTGTAGCCCTGAGAGCCCCATAGGCACAACGAGAGACTTCTAACGGTTGATGTCTCTTTTCCCTCAAGCGTTGTCAAAAGGCAACAAGGGCTTCCTTTAATGTGTTATATCTGCCTGTCATGTCAGCTGCCTCAATCTCTCTTTCTCTTCAGCTGTCTTTTCTTACCTTTTCAATCTTTAACCTTCTGCTCGTGAACTATGATTCAAATCCTTGTCTTCTCTTTCTTTTAATTATTTTTTTTTTTTACTAATACTCCCCCTCCCATGTAGCATGGTAATGTTCTCCAAAATTACAGTGAGGTAAACAGAGCAGGGAGTCGAAATGAAATAACTGCTACAGGGCTGTCAGCTCTAGCGAGGGGGCCATCCGTCAGCAGGAAATGACACGTCGTTCACCCCCACCCGTCCGTACCTCCTTCTGTCACCCACGCGGTTGGATCCCTCCTGTCCTCCTGGTGGCAAGGTGAAGGAATTATGCTCATCAAAGCCCCAGCGCAGCCTGGAGCCTTTCCATTAACCTTCTACAACACTGGTCAATGCCGAGGGGACAGACACTACCAGCCATCACACGCACATGAGAAGCAGGCATGCTTACTCTTCTTGGAAACATATACCCATAAAGCAGAAAAGGTTTCTACCCGCATACACAAGTGTGCAGTATAAACTGTACCTTTAATGGAATAAAAGCACATACATAATTACTTTGAGATAGGATACACACAGTTACACACAACCACACACACCTCAATTACCTTTTCATTCATATCCTGACAGCAGAGCATGTGCAAAGGCTGACATTAAAGGAAATTAAATCTCCTCATGGAATGGGCCAGCCCATCTCACCTCCTGTCAAAATACTCCAATTTCCACTCCTCTCCCTAACCTTCTCATCTGGGTATTTAGGGCTTTGTGGTGCAGAACGTCATCAAAGAGAAAAGTTAGCAAGGCGGCCGTGCGTAGAGGAGGCCTTCCCGTGATAATCCTCGCTGCAAACGAAGCCCTCTACAATTAGCCCACGCACCCAAATTACTGCTTCACATTCTCGCACACACTCGTCCACTGTGCATACTGTTTCATGCTTATAGGAGAAAGTGCTTTCACTGAAGCGCACGCACACACACATACACACACACACACACACACACACTCTCTTATCATTGGCTTAGCCCAATGAGAGAGTGAGTCAGTCAGTTAACTCTTTGATCCAGACTTCTTTTCTGCATTCAAATATGAAGCCTATCTGACATAATCCTGAAAAACACCGGCTCACACAACCAGTGAAACTCAAAAGGAAAGCACAGCTGCAAGGCTCTCAAGGGACTTTGCAGGAGAGTGACACATGTACAGTAGATTTTTACAGGCCGATTTAATTAAGCCTCATTCACAGGCAAATCCTGTGTTATACAAACTCTTCTGAGCTTTTTGTCACACATTCTAAAGCACTCAGATGCAACCAACATGCAGAGGAAGGAGGGGTTTAGTTAGGCAATCAAGTTCCTGGTTATAGGAGAAAAAGCCATGGTCTCAGACACCAGCTTCCTCCCAAAGGTTTTAATCAGATCAAACATGTCCTGTCTGATAAGGCAGCTAATTAATCAGGGGAGGGACTAGTCCTTTCCTCTGACAGATGGAAAGATGGAGGCAGGACACTGGTGGAGACACTTCCTCCTCCCTAACTTCTTTCTCCATCGTCAATGTGAAGCACAACAAGAGACAGCGTGAGACATCGTTGTCCTATGTAGCCCGCAACTGAAGTATCTCCACAACCCCCAACTGGGAAGATGACAGACTTGTGAATTGAAGACTTACCGAAGCAGCTGTTTACAGTACTGCATGTGAATATCAAATATCAAATATCAAAAATATTCTGAGACCAAATCAACTCATATCAAAGTAGGGTTTTTACAAGGCCGCTGGGGATTTAGACAGAAAGAAAAATAAAAACTTCTGTGCTCACCCTTGCTTCTGTTCCTCACTTGTCTTGTTGCCAGTTTTAAAGTGCATGAGACTTGTCCGATCCAGCTCTTCCACTCATAGACTAATGGAACATTTTTCTTTTGTTTTTTTGTATAATGTTATACATTTTATGGATGTATATGGAGAATTGCTGTTGTTATTCTTAATAGATTAAGCAGCCTTCCTTATAATTAGATTGTAGACCACTGCGCAGATTATTGCCTTTCTACATGATGATACTTCTTTTTAAGTCCCTTCAATACTCACATTATTGATCTAAACTAATAGGAGAGGCTGTTTTGTCAGATCAGATGGAAGTCCACTTTAATTGTGGGACTTTACATTATACACATTTAAACTGCAGTTCAAATATCCATTCAAAAATATTCAAAAGACCCACATCTATTTAATCTTTTTATTTTGGCCTAACATTAAGTTGACTGTAAGACTTTTAAACTGACCCCAAATTCTGTATATAATAGGATTCATAAAGTTCACGCTAACAGTGTTGTTTGGTAGTTTCCGCCCTCTTTTTTCTACAAAGAAGAAGTAAATCTCGTCAAAATGTTGCATTATTCTCTTTACTCGTTATATTATACTGGCTGGTAACCACACCATCGATAGCTTTCAGGAGTATTGCATTTGCCCTTGACTTGCGATGGTCCTGGCTGCTGCTCAGTAAAAGGTTTGGAGATGTGACTCTGAAACAGAGAGACTCTGGCGGGCTGCCTGATTGGATGAGTCACCTACTACCTGGAGGAAGGATGGATTGAATGCGATTTAGAAAGTTTGTGAAGTTCTCTAATGTGCTTACAGCCTACAGCATTATAAATACATAATTAGCAATAAGGATGGCATTTCATGCTTAATTTAGAGGCTGACTGGCTTGAAACACAGATAGATGCATACTGTTATGACTTATATTGTGATGGCTCAGTGACTGATTGACTGGTGGGGCTGTCTCAAGCTGTTCTACTGTGGAGCTCACTGAGCACCCTCTGCTACCTCAGGCTCAACCAACCACCAGCTGTGCAGCCTTTTCTAGCGATCAGCAACCCCTGGGCACTACACTGAAAACACTGTTGCACAATATGCAGCTTGTCTTGGTTTCTATCTTCATCTTCAAACTTGATTATGAATATGAGCATTATGCACGATTGTTAGATGGACCTGCACAGTCATGATACTTTTCACTCACATAAATCCATAAAGTAACCGACACACTCGATCACACACGCACAGAGTCAGAGACACAGTGAATTATTGATATGTCCATAATGCATTTGATTAGATGAACATGTTTTTGTCTCAAAGGTCAAATGTCATGTGTATTGCAACATATTACATGATTACCCATGATGCAAAGCTGATTCATGCTCAACAGTTACTACAGATGCATTTTTTTCTAATTCTGTTTTTCTCCTCTCCCCCATTTGTCATCTGCCCATCTTCTTCCTGCGCTCTGCCCCTCAACTTCCATGCCCCTCAGCAACAAGAGCAAGACCCCACCAACCTGTACATCTCCAACCTGCCAGTGTCCATGGATGAGCAGGAGCTGGAGAATATGCTGAAGCCTCTGGGTCACGTCATCTCTACAAGGATACTGAGGGATGCCAATGGGGTCAGCAGAGGAGTCGGCTTTGCCAGGTAAACGATGATAATGAAAATAAATGTGGTAAATCCGGTTCCTTAGTCCCTACATGTTGCATGGGGTTAACGTGAGAAACACAGTCTGTTGCATCTGCCTCTATACCCTTTATGTCAACACATACCTTTCAAATTCTACCCCTTTTTGTTTGTTTTTTTAAATCTAAAATTAGATAAAAATACTTGATAAACACACAATTATCAATGTAACGTTTTTTAAACATAGGAAAGCTTTCTCTGGAGCCATAGAATAAACCACACAACTGTTGTCACGGGTTAGGTGTATTCTTTCTGATCAGTTAACAAAAGATTTTAAACCCATTTTAGATGTGCTCAGGAACAGATGCACATGCCTGCATATTCTGGCATCCCATGCGCAGAGACTTATTCACTCTTAAAAAAGACCCTAGCTCAGGTAATGTTTCTGCTCTTAGCCTGTTTGACTCTGCATACCGTTGCATCGTTGTTCCAGTGCGAATGTGAACACATCCCTGTCAATGGATGCTTGTGTCTATGTGTTAACAAACATTCATGGATAATAGCAATAAATAGCAATAAATGGTAGAGTATAGTCACTGCTGCTGTATTTCCAAAACCAAGTCCAGAACTGAACAGTTTATTTCTTTTTCTACTTAGAAAAGTTTCCACTTCAGTTTGTTAATCCCCTTAAGTCATAAACCGTCCTGTCCTTGTGCTCAACAGCAGCCACCAGGCTCTCATTTTTCTCCACACATTCCTCCCTGTTTACCCAAAGGAGGCCGGCGATGGCCACACAACCGCCATCTTGCAGGGATTTTTCTTAATCACCTGCTCTGGCTGAACTCCACTCCTATTCCCTCCTCTATTACCAGAGGTTAAAGCAGTACAGAAAAGCACACACAAGCAGGTTGTTACACACAAATATGAGCATATGCACAGATAGGCCTCTACACACCTGTGCATATGTACACAAGCGAGCGCATGTGCACATATAACAACACACATTAAAAAGTAGACTCTCACCTGTACTCGCTCAGACAGGTAGGCAACCTCCTGCAGACCAACAAGCAGAGCACAGCAACAACCTGCCACAGGCCACCTGTTCAAGCAGCCCTCAGTGGAGGGAGGAAGGGGCATGATGGAAAGGGAGACTGAGAGAGCAGGAAAGGCAGAGAGACATGAGTGTGAATCATTGGTCAGGTAGAAAGAACTAATCATAGAGGTTATTAGAAAAAGAAAGAGAAGGGGATAGGGCAGAGAAGATGACAAGTCATTATGAGACAGAAATATTGGGAAATAGAAAGTGAAAGGAGTGAGTGTGGTCAGGGTGGAAGAAGGAGTGAAAATTAGAAAGATATGGATGGATCACGAAATGAAATAGAGTTTTAAAACGTGTCTGAAATAAAAAAAAAAATCCAAAAAGAAAACCATCCAAAGAAGACAAAACAAATCAATGTATTTTATGAAATGTAGAACTCCCATTAGCTGTGTCAACAGACAGACAGACAGACAGACAGGCAGCTGCCGAGGGTTGGACTGTGAGGGGCATTAGAGAGAGTAAACTGAGCTAAGTGTTTGTGGGCTGATCCATTACTGTTATCAGAGCCCATTACTCCAGCCCCAGCACTAATCATTGCAGACAGCAGCACCTGATGCCATTAACCAGCAGCACACATAGAAAGCCAGCCTGCCCCACAGTCTTACCTGTCTGACTCTCTAACCGACTGGCTACCCAAAAACTCTGACTGACTGACAGACAGACAGACAGGCTGACTGACTGGTTTATTTCCCTATGACTGTCTCCCAGTCTGTCTGCCTTTTTTACTCTTTGCCCGTTGGCCTGTTTTCTACCTGTTGTACTGCTGGAGAAAATAAAAGAGAGATGGTATTGAAGAGGCAATGAATACCCGGGTGAGGTTGTGAGTTGAATTAATAAAAACAGGAAGTGCTGGGATATGCTCAGCATTAACAATTCTAGTCAGAGAATAAGTAAATAACTCTGGAGTTGGATGATGCATTCCGTATGATTGTCAGAGGCTTTTTATAGAGAAAACAGAAACATCCCAAATCAGCCCTTGTTTTGATAATGGAGATCACAGCCACATAAAAAATAATTTCATACAAGGTTGTTTAGCTTTGATAAAACAAAGGGAACAAAGATGCCGTCTAATGTAAAAGTGTTATGAAGCTATAACTGACATGTTTGTGTGTCTGTGCTGAGGTGAACACGGATAGGGAGCATATGAGGACACACATATCATACGCAAACACTGCATATTCGGTTTTACTAAGTTCAGCTTTAAACCTGTGAAACAAAAAAGGGTTAGACTGATAAAAAGTTACAGCAAATTGTAATGTCATGAAAGGGCTACTCTGTATCAGCTTATAGAAAAGAAACACCTCGCCCACTTTTTTTGATTAATTAATTTTACCTCGACTACAGCACTGTTGGTATTATTTACCAAGTTCAAACTCTTTCACAGATGCTGTGTCAGATTTACATCACTGAAAGGTTAGGGGTTTAGACAGGCTGCTTATTAATGTTCTATACCTGTTATTTTACTTTTGAGGGCACATTTTTGCTCGTCTTCAGGGCCTGTGAAAGGCAAAAGGTCATATTGTAAAAATACATTTCACAAAAAGTATTGATCATAAGAAGTATTAGGCAAAGGTCGAACTTGCATATTTGAAATATACGATTTGATTGCAATACAAATATAATTGTTTTTATGCAAGTAATCAACCCCGGATGTTTTGTGATGAAGAATTTAACCTGCGCACTCATCAAATCACTGCTGAACTTGATTGTTTCATTATTTATATACATGTGTACCAGTGTTCTTTTTGGAATTTGCTGTGTATATGTTTAATTATTTAACTATTCATTTATTAACCAAACATGTGACTTTTTTGAAAATATCAAATTTGACCTCTTCATACCAAAGGTAGCAGAACGAATGGTTCCTGGACAGCATTCACACTATACTATTTTGATATCTAAGAGAAATGTTCCAAAGTGCAGAGCGCATATTTGTCCCTGCAGGAGAGAAGATGCAGTCCATATGCACCAAAGCATCATTTTTCTCCTTTCTGTGGAAGATCAAATTAAAGGAAATAATTCCTCCATTTTTTTTTCTCCGTCATTAAAATGGATCTTTCATTAAGTACATGAAATGACCCATAATACTTGGAATTTGGTTGCCTAGTTATTGAGAACACATTAGAGAGCTCATGCACAGTTCCTTTTTTATATCGTATTTAATTTAATATCTCATTGAGATTAAAGGTGTTTTTCTAAAAGACCGCCTTGGCTGAGACAGCTGCAGATTTGTTGGCTGGTTACAAACATTCATGCAAATAATAATTACGTAAGATTTACACAAAGGTTAAGAGTCATCATGAAGTGTTAAAGCAAATTCATTCAAAACATCTGAATGGGTCTGCCTCTAAGTCAAAATGATCTGCTTAACTTTGATTGTGTTGAGTAGTTTGGTTTCTATTGTACAATCAAAATATATTTTAGATATACATATCTAAAATGATAAAAACCAAATGTTTACAGTATACTCACCCTTTTCTGTATGCTGCATGCCGACTCAGATTAGTGTTTGTCTAATTACTAGTTTTTGAGCGCTACGATAGTTATGTGTACAAGGCCAGTTGCTGTGTGATGAGCGATCAGCTGAGTCAGATTGGGCAGTGTCAGTGTTCCCAGCCAAACACGGGGCAGAGGGAGAAGAAAGACAGATGGGGAAGAGGGTGTGTGCAAGGTCAGTGAGAGATTGATGATGCCAGGAAGTGTGAAAGATTACATATTCCAAAAAGAGTAGTAGGGAGAGGCACGGGCGAAAGATGTTGATGTGGATTGGGCGTAATATAGAAAGAAAAGAATGGACAGAGAGGGAAGGAAAGGAGGGCATGGAAACCAAGAGAGATGGGACAGAAGAGAGTGAGGGTAATGGTGAAAGATGCAGGAAATAACCAAGGTTGAAAGACAGCGAGGAATGAGAGAGACGTCAAAAAGAAAGGGTGTAGACGTGCCGGGAGTAAGATGGATGGGACGGAGAGAGCGATAAAGAAGCTATGGTGAAAAAGAAAAAAAAAGAACGATGAGGGTAGCCGTAGGAAAGGGATGAGAGACAGAGGACAGAGAAGTGAGAGGCTGACAGGATGATATGAGTATTTCAGGAGGTGTGGGCGAAAAAAGCATGAAAATCTGAAATGCAATGAATTCTGCACATTCCCGGAGCATATTATCATAAACGCATAGCAATCGCTCAAGCCTGCAATGGAGAGCAGTCTCATCGTGATATCAGCGTTTTGTGTATACAAGCAGGCGAATATTTGTTTTTAATATGTTTCTGCGACTTAACACAGTTTAACTTTCTGATACAAATCACTTGTGCAGAAAAAGCAAATCTTGGTTCTAGTCTAATGTGCATTGTACTGTGCCTAAACTTTTTCTTTTTTTCATTCCTGCAACTCAATCAGTTAAGGTGTAATAATTAGAAGTCGATCTATAGTCAGTTGTGAGAGGCCTTTTAAAGCTGTAGTTCATAGGTAGCTAAGCTGTCATTATAATGGAGAAAGTGTGAGATTTTGTACTGTTTCTAATACAATAAGTTGAAAGAAGTTTAAGTCAAAGGCATACTTTGCCATTTGATGAAAATGCCCTTATTTGCTCTGTCTGAGTGTTGAATCGTCAGTTGGCATTGGAAACCCTCCTCCCAACACCTTTTTCAGTTTAAGATAAGGTGTTTGTTTGTTAGCCAGTAAAGCAGCATTCACACCCACTTCATGCTAACACTAGCCACCTATATCTAAAATTTTAAGCTTTATTGTGTCCCCCTCTAATCTATTGTTTGTAGCATACATACTTACATACTTGTGAAGAAGTTCTAAGGGGCCCTAAGTCACCCCTTAGCTCAGGGAAAAAGGGGGGAAACAGATACCCTGGCTGTATAAATGTCACCTTCCAGCACCTGACATCAACACATCACACATGTATTTATAATATGTTCAATGTGCAATAATAAGTGCAAAAATAAAACGTTCCACTTTTACTAAATCTATGCACTGAGCTATTTCTAATACTGTTGGGCAGCCATTTCCTTCAGCCTTGTCATCACTGTGAAGTTGAAGGTCAACCAGACTGGACTCCAGGAAGTCACTGCACCCAGCCAAGAATATGTCCAACACCTTGTCTCATGTAGACATGGCGAGATGGCAAAAGAGGGTTTTCCTCAAATTATTAAACATTTCCTGAGTTAGAATAATCCTGATTTCTATGGTTTTGAGTGGCATGTAAAAGTCTGGGCACCCCTGGTTAAAATCTAAGTTAAATTAGTAGAAGATGAACTGATCTCCGAAGGACATAAAGTTAAAGATGCAACATTCTTTTCAACAGCTTTTACCAGTATTGCAGATCTTAATTAGCCTGCTAGAGCTATGGCCAGATCAACAGTTAGCAAAGGGTAATTAATGGCTTCGTGTGAGGCATGGGCTCCTCTAAGAAGTTTTTATTTTGAAAACGAAAATGAGTGGTGTATGGAAAGCAGGTGAAGAGAACAAATCATGCTGAGGAAGCTGTTTCCATGGTCTGTACGGTAATGAGGAAATGACTGCATCAAGGAACCTAAAATCCAGTTGTATTCTGGAAAACTAAGAAAACTTGTATAATTACAAGAAAAACAAATCAAAACCTCCAAGGAGATGTAAGTAGACTTTGGAGTGGAGGGTACACTGCTCTGTCCTGCAGCCGTCATGGGAGAGTTGTCTGGGGGAAACCTTTCCTGCATCCCCACCACAAAACTAACAATCCAAAGTGTGGAAATGATCATATCTGCAGGCATTATGCAAGTCCTGTTACTGATTAAGTTGAAATGGAACTTTGTGGGTGCAGTGTGTGAAGTTATGCAAGGAGAAAAATTAGAGAATAACTCAATGAAAAGCTCACCCCTCCAGTTTTTTTTTAGCACAGAGATGGATTGATCAGGCTTTGGGCTTGTGTTGTGGAGCATTTCACTGGTAGAGAGCTGAATGGATTCAATTAAATTCTGGAAGCAAATATCATACGATATGTAAAAAAGCTGAAGATAAAAGGAGGAGGATTTCTACAACAGGATAATAATCCTAAACACAACTCTTAATCCACAATGGACTACTTCATAAGGTGCAAGCTGAAGGCCTCCACAACCCCGTGAATAACAGCTTGTAAGAAGAAAGGAAAAGAAGTATTTACAAGCTGTGATACTTGCCATGGGGATTGGTATTAAGTAATGGTCATGTCAGGTGCCAAAACTTAGACTACTTCAGGCACGTTGCCTTTTTGCTCTTTCAAAATGAAGAGATAGGTGTAAAACGGAATCTTCCTGAACATTTTTAGAAAGGTTTCATCTTTTATTCACAAAGATCTCAGAAACATTGGGGGTAAGTGCGCCCGGACCTTTTCATACCACTGTATTAGTTTTTTATAAGGTGGAAGGTTTGGAGCTGGATACTAAAATCTGAACTTGCAAGTTGGAATTTCTCACGGCAGAAGAGTTTTTCCACAGAATAGGCGTGTCCGCCTGTGTGTGCCAATAGGCTGTAGATTTGTGCAGTTATATGTATGTGATGTACCTATGTACCCCCATGCTGGCCAACTGCTGGACCGGTTCACAGTGGGAAAGTGGGGACAGTCAGCTTTCTATATGGTCTCTCCCCCAACCATCTATTATACAGCATACATAAGCCTGCAATTTCTACTGTCTCACATCTACATTTTTCTACTTATACTTTTCTGCAGCTTTTTCACCTAATCATTCTCTTTTTCTATCCTTACTTTTTTTATCAGGCACAGAGAAAAGCTGCATAACAACTCTTTCCCTGAAAGCCCTGAATTTCATTATGAACTTCTTATGCATGCAGACCATGATATTCAGCAGCAGATAGACAGACACTGGATAGTCTTCCTGGAATTTTTTATAATGAACAGACTGATGCTTCACAACCAGGGGGACCCAGTCATTTAGTTATCCATTTATTTTTCTTACCCGGTTTATCCCAGTTGTGGGGACCATCCTAGCTGCTGAGTGACAGGTCGCTAGCCCATCACAGGGATGCAGTCTAAAGGGTTTTCCTTTATTGTTGCGTTTGAAGAAGTTTTTAACTTCATGTTCCACAAGTGAACAAACCTCCTTTATTTGGAAATTTTGTCACCTATTTGTGACTTTTTGTGATAAAGGAACATCCATTTGACCCAAACAGCAGTCTGTCGGTTGTTAAGCAGGGCTTTTTATGAGTGTAGAATTTTCATTTGAACTTTTCCCACAAATGTATGGTGAATATTTCTAATTTAACCAAATTTATCACGCTTTATTGCAGGATGGAGTCTACGGAGAAGTGTGAAGTTGTGATACAGCATTTCAATGGAAAATACCTGAAAACCCCACCAGGCATTCCAGGTGAGTCCCCCCTGAGCTTAGGCTCACAACAAATAATATGTTAGGTATACATTTGTCCACATGTCTAACACATAGCAGTGTCACAAATCAGGGTTAAAAATCATGAGACGTCATCACGTGTATAGGCTGCTGTTTTCTGTAAAGGAGCAAACATATGACGTCAGGGTAACTGTAACCCAGAGAATATTACAATGTGTAAACCCTAACTATTGTGCATTTTTACCATATACTTACTAACAACTAAACTTAACCATGTTTATTATCTCCCACAATCTGAAAGCAAAGTAGAAAAAAGCATCAATAGAGTGAAATGTTACTTTGTCACGTATCACAGTGTCGCAGGTGTGTGATGTCATCATGCAGCGACACTTGGCAGTTGAAGATTATTTTGTATGTAGGGAGAACGTGGGTGGATTTTAAAAGTATGCTTTGCCACAAAAGCTGTCCATATAGAAAAAGGGAAATACGTGTATGAAACATTGTCAAAGTGCTTCAGTGTAAAATTCCCAACACTGCGTGAACTGGCCCTGCATAGCTGTTCTATGTTCTACCGTTACATCAGGCTACTCCCTTTTTTTGCTTTCCATCACTCTCATGTAAAATCTTTCATTTCTTCATTAGAAAAATCATCATTTTTGCTATCAGAAACAACTGAACCAGTTAGAGTGATTTCTCATCTCAGATCTGCTGGTCAGCCTGATAGATAGTGTAAATGAAGCTAAGTGTCATGGCTGACTATTCTTCTGCGCCTCTTTTTCTCTCCATGTCACCATCTTTTTCTCTACCTGGTGGTGCTCTTGCGGCAGGCTGGAGAAAACCCTCTTTAATATTCACACTCACGCCTCTGTGCTGTTCTTTGCAATCTACTTAAGAGCTTGCACTCTCGCCTCTTCCCTCTTCTTCTCCTGCTCTGTGTTGCAGTGTCCCCTCTTCTCCCTGTTTAACTTTTCTGAAGTCACCCTGTAGTGAGCAGCCAAGGAGAAAACAAGCCAGGAAAAAGAGGTTAAGGGAAGAATGTCACCAAAGATGTAGAGACAAGATTACAAAGCAATGTGTGTTTGCACAGAAATGTCTGAGCATCCAACGAGGCATTATAGCTCCAGAGTTAAAGAATAATGGAAAACGAAGCAAGTCTTCAGGGGTAAAAGGGTGTTGAGAGGTGGCAGTTGCAAAAGAAAGTGAGCTTGAGGGGGTATAAAGATATAAAAATGCCAGAAAGAAAGGTCTGGATGAAGAAATTATGCTGCTTTAGCACTTTTGAGGCCAGGTGCCACAGCACTCAAATTCTCCTGTGCATTCCAGAAGGATGTGTGGGCCAGAGTAGATGATACTGGGAGACCTCCTTCACCACTGTGGCAATTTTATTAACAACCCTCACACCTTCAACCAGCGACTACAGAAACACCCATAAATCGCTCTTCACTATCCAGTTATATCTCAAAAAGAGTGGATTTAGAATGTCCATAGATGCTCAGTCGCTGCATAGCCAGCAGCCATTAAAGGCAAGGTGAGCGGTTATATTGAAGTTTAGCCGTAATAGGAAACCTTTAAAGCTGTAATATCAGGCTGACCTTCGCCTTTAAGGGTCTATCTCCCTGCCGCTCAGGCTTTATTATTGGTAATGGATTGTTCAGGCTTGTGCCAAGCATGGAGATTTACCGCCCAGATCAAGGAAATCCTTCTGTTGAATTAAGAATGGTTAAATTTACAAGGTCTTCTTTTGGTCTGTTGCTACCATGGTCCCCCTAAAGGGTCTATGACATCTTCCCCTTCCTTGCTTTGTGCCTGAATATACACCTATAAATACTGGCTGTTCCAAAATCTGTTATTGCTTCTTTTGTTGTTGCCATTTGTGATTTGTGCAAATGTGTCTGTGCACATGGTATATAACTATTTAAGTTTTATTATGCAAGTTTTACCATCATTTCTCTCAGTTCCAATTATGTTGTACTCGCCATCTTAATCGCTGCAATCTAGAATTCTGATGAAATGCTGCAACACAGCCTGAGGGGGAAGAAACACAAGCAGTCAATGATCACACAAGCTAAACAGGCTAGCAGTCTATTCAAAACGGGTTTGCAAGTAAAAAAATAAGTAAGAACATGAGAAATCAATCAAATCAATAACATTTGCACATGAAAACTGTGCACCCAAGTTAGAGGAAATCTGCAGAGCTGTTTTGTCAGACTGCCGTTGTTTCACATCCTGTCTGACTTGTTTTTTCTTTAGCAGCTGGTTTCTACATTTTGATCATTTATTTTTTTTTACTACAGTGTTAGTGAGTAGATGTTTAAGTCTTATATATTCTTCTGTTTCAGAAATACAATCTTGGACATTTTCTGTCATGGATAATGAAGGACAAATGCTAACTGTTTGTTTAATGCTTTTTCCCAAGTCAGTTATAAGAAGGAAGGAGTTAGAGTGAGCTGTCCCTTTCCTTTCTGACACCATCTGTGTTGACATGCTGGGTCCTAAATGGAGATTTCTGGACATCTTTCTGTTATCAGATTCAGATGTTCCTCTGCAGAGGACCCTGAGGGCTATTTCACTTTCTCACAGATGAAGCCCTTTTGTAGACATTCTATGTATTTTGTTTCTATGTGTGGCTGATTGCTACATTTATATTTCTTTCTTTGGTCAGATTAATGGATGCATATACACATTTATGTGGTTGAAAGCGGGTACACCTACTTCCTGTGTGCTGACACAGTCCCTGCCAGTGTGTGTGTCTGTGTGTCATGTTGGTGGGATTTCCCCAGAGCCCTTTGCAATGCAGGCCAGCTTCTTCATCCATCCCACTTTGACAGCTCAGCGGCACCCTCCGGGGGGCTCCCACCACACGCAGCCCAGCAGGATCGTCTGTGTGTGCATTTGTGCACGTGTATGGGTATGCTTGTGTGACAACCATGACTACTGCACTGTGTGAGCCTTGACACAAACATAAACCACAAAAGCACAAATATAGCCATGCACCACTGACTTTGACCTGGATAGAATGTCAGCATCCATGCAATGCTAATGAGGATTTTTGCTTTTATCATTTAGTGTTTAAACATTGCCCACAAACAAGCTCAAAGTAGCTGTGGTAGCACACACAAGCAGAGATTTGTTGATATCCATGTATGTGCACATATACATTCACAGACATCTCAGTGCTTTCTCACCAATCTACTCTAGCCTATAGCTGACACACCTCTGCATTTCCATCTTTGCCACTCAATCTCACTTTGTCAAGAAATGACAATGTGTGTATGAGGTGGTGCATGTATGAGTGTGAAGGGAGTTGGTGTTTTTATTGGTGTTCTTGCCCTCCTCTATTCAGGTGTGTCCAGTGGCAGCACAGATGGATATTAAGGTTTAACCTTGCTGTCCCATACTAGGAAGTGAATTTCTGGATGTCAGGTGCCAGGTCACGAGTTAAATTCAGCTGACCTTGGGAAAATAAATGAAAAGAAAGTCTCCATATTGGCAGGAAGTTAACACTGAGTTACAGATAATGCACCAACAACAGGAGCAGGAACGTACAGAGCAGAGCAGAGGATTGTGGAGAAGATGCTAACAGATGGCAGCTAATAGGGCCATAGACAAGTTCCATGCATTTCCTGTTTTAATTTCAATTCAATAACATCTAACTTCTTTGTGATTAGATGAGATATTCAGCTGATAGACACATGGAGACACAATAGCAGATGTGTCTCCATGTGCTTGATAGCTTCCCTTCTTTTACTTTTTCAATGAAATAATATGTAATTATCTGTTTCCATATTTCCTCAAATAGTGGCCAATGCCTTTATATGCCTCAACTCAGGAATTTATTAGGCTTCTATTAGAGACATGCCTTTACTTCTGATTTCCTCTGTTTATTAAATTAATCGGTCATACAAAGTCTAATTTTGATCCACTCCAGTTTGTCCCGTAAAGCTGTGCATTCTGAATTTAGCCCCCAAGCACTCAATGAACAGAAACCCTTCATTTTTTAAAACGACTTTTACAGTTTAACATGTGCTGAGACACCATGTATAACAACAGCCGGATGGGATTAAAGAACAGAAGAAGTTGTAAGACATACTGGGTACATTTACCGGAGATTATATTGCTGAAATGATTGAATTAACCTAGTAGATTCATCATGCTTAACTGTCATACACTTATTACATAAGGGTTATTCACCCTTTTTACCCCTTATTGCCTTTTTCAGACGTGCATTGCTTTCCATTAATCTGGTAGCAGCTGAACATGTCTGTGTCATGTGTAAATTACCCCCCTGCTGCTTTTTAGACAGCATTTAATGAGAAAACTGTAATTCTATAAACCCTTACAGAGTTTTGGGTGGTGGTGCAGCTGCTCTTCTGAAAAACAGCTGTAACTAAGGGAAGATGTTGTCCTCGGGAGAAGTAAAAGATCAGTTATGCTGATGCTGCATTGTATTGTCCAGTCTCTCACGAATGGTATTAACCCCCCACGGCGGTCTCCATCACATCAAAGGCATGTCTGAATGAAGCGTGAGGAACATTAACAGAAAATTGACCCATATTTGAATGACTGAAAGCCGTCACTTTAACAGTTTGATGAAGCCATTAATGTTGGATATCTCCTGTGTGAAAACGGTTTAAGTTTACATATGGAGCATCGTTTTTTATTTGAGAAAACACAGTGTTATACAGATTAAATATATACATTTTACATATTTTAGTGTCATCTTGTAGTAATAAAAGTTCTGTTCTGATCAGACATCCTTTAAAACTGTAACCTAAGTGATATCCTGTAAGTATTGGTCATCTATTCCAGCAAATTTTACAGAAATATCCACTCTGGTGCTCACATATAAATGCAGCTAATCAACTATCCAGGTCAGATTTGTTTGGTGAGACTTGTTGATATGAGAGGTGCGTAGCATTTGTCCAACAAGCCAGTCACAGAGGCCTGCTCCAGCCGCTCAGCTCTGCCCACATCTGATTGTGATTCAGAGAGAGGGACATGATCGATAGCCCTGATGGAGCACTACAGCTGTTTAGGTATTCTGTGCAATGCGGCAGCGGCTCTCCCTGTCGCTGTTATTGGCTGTGAGCATGCATACATGTGCACACAAATGAAGACTCATGCATGTTGCACTATCCACCGAAAAAGATATGCTTTTTATGTCATTTCAAATGTGGATACTTATACATCAATGTTTCCATGACTTCCGAGTAGATAAATCTACATATCACACACAACAGACACAGATATGCAACATGTTCACACAATTTCCTCCTACTGAGAAATGATAAACTTTGTAGTTGGAGGGGAGATAAAGGAGTTATCCTTGTTTTTACTGGATGTGAATTTACTCAATACACAAAATAAATGGAATTTATGAAATGTGACTACAGCAATAAACTATACTGAAGTGAGCCCAACAGGGACGCATTATGATTTACACTGCAACCCCGTGCACAGGGAAAGTCAAAGGAAGTGCAGATAAAAAGTGATTTAATCCACTGGCTCCACTGAGCTTCCCTGATTAAAGCTCTTCGTCCCACAATGCATTAAACAGCTTAGAGATGACACCCTATGGTAAATGTAATTTGAACCGGAGATACATTAGCCTTTGTTTGGTTTTGGCAGGTGACTAATCTCACGTACATACGATACTCTGTATTTGCAGTGGCAGAAGGAAAATTGATAACCTTTAAGACACTATATGCACTGAACTGCTGCGCTGAATTGCAACTCTTTGTTTGATTGAACTTAATATCACTTTTAGCAGTTGCACTACAGCTAAGTAAATAGTGGGATGTGTATTTAGAAGAGTTAGATACCATTGAGCCTTAGAAAATGACAGACTGTAATAAACTTAGCATTTTCTCAAATGTCCTTTAATGACTTAACTGTGCAAACAAAGATTCAATCCAGACTAAATGTGCAGTAACACTGCTGTTTCTTCCTTTCCACTTCCGTTGTTGTTGCTTGCTCCAAAGTTCTGCTGCCAATATGGCAGCAGAGCTGAGAGTCGGCTCCGATATTATCCAGTAGATGCAGGATAAATAATGAAAACCACATCAGGAAGGAGCCACAGTGGCCCCTGAGAGATGAAACTAAGCGGAAACATACAATATGTACAAGGTTTCCTGTTTTTTTTCTGCGGTTCTCTGGCATAGCTCTTTTTAACTTTATCTGTTTTCCAAATTTCTTTTTTAAACCAAACTGTCTGTCTGTTTTCACTCACTCTTATCTTTGAGTTTCATTCATTTAGGTCCACAGTAAGAGCCATATTCTTTTCCAAAAGAAAAAGGATAGAAGTTTGGACATTTTCAATAGATGATTTATTTTCCTGAACAGAGAAACAGAGATTCATATACCACATCAGATTTAGGAGAATTACCGCATCTGTCCAAATAACTCCAGACAGAGTTCACAGGCACCATGAATACTCAGTGTAGTCCAGAAGACGGTCTTGAACTCCAAATGCCGGCCCGCCAACACTTCCCATCATTACTTGCAGAACATAGGGCCTAAGCCACTGAGTGTGGGGGTGTTGTTGCTGGGGGTGCTGTTGCAGAAAAAAAAAGAGAGAATCCCTCCCTGCTGGCATCCTCGCCAAGACAACGGTGCCAAGATAGCAGAGACAGCCCACGGTATTAAAATATCCCTTGCTGAATTAAGGCAAGTCCCAAATCACTCAGTAAGTCACAAAAAGCCCTTCTGAAACTGTCAGTCATACTTGAGTAATCTATGTTAATGTCTGCCATCCCTCCCACGCTCCCCTGGCTAATAACTGGCCTGTCGGCAGGCCCATTTCTCTCCCCTATGGCGTGTAGATTTAACGTGTAGCCAAGTAGGTTGATGGCTTGGCTGTCAGTGTATTTCAGACATGGCTGCCTTTCCAAATACGCAAAAGCACGTATTTCCCATGCTACATCTGTATATCATGTGAGTGCTGATCTGTGAATTGCTATGGCTAATGTTTTCTCTCCTCTACTTTTTGACAGAAATAAATAGTTAAATGCTTTATGTATTCACAACTCATTCACTGCTGTTGTCACACACTGTAAACTAGCTATATTTCTGTCTCTGTTTGTGATCGTCAATGGCAATCAGACAGCTTTTCAATATACCCTGCCACAGATAATAATTAGGCACCAAACACTCCTTTCAAATGCACTTATCAGGATATCGCATCATAATGAAATCTGCCCTCTTAGCAAGAACCTTCCACCCACAACCCCTGATTTTGCCCGCCTCCCATTAGAGGCAGGACACAGAGGAAGTTATTATTGGCATTCCCCAGTAAATCAGACAGCTTCCTGAAAAAAAGATCAATTTCCCCCGATGCACTTTCTCATTATAACCTTATCTCGCCTACAGACAATAATCTGGATTTGTCACGCTTTGTTTGCTTTGCCACTGAACTGTATCATTCATGAGTGAAGCTAACGGTTTGCAGAGACGAGGAGGAGAGGGGAGCTGCTCCGAGTTGATCTCTCTCTGAAATATAAAGTATTCACCTACTGCGGTCCCCTTTCACAGAAAATAATATAAACCCTTTGATTGGCTTCAAAGTTTGTTTAGGCAGAGGAGAGGAGCTCAAGCTCCTGGATGGATTCAGACAGGAACGATTGACTTTGCTCTCCACTCAACCACATCTAATATGGAGAAAGACTGATCGAAGGACAGTTACCTTGAGAAAAAGATACATAACAAGGAAAACTGATACAGAGAAATGTAGCAAGCGTGTAAGGGAGCTGAGGAAGTGTGACGTGAATAAGTGAGGAAGATAAAAGAGAACAGATGGAAAAGGCCAGAAAGGGGAAGAAAGTGGTGGGTGGTGCAAAAGAGAGGCATGAAAGTTGGATCAACCTGTGCTTTTGGAAGGTTAAATTTGAGCACAGTTTAGGTTGCCGCATCTCTAGCAGATGAGATGAAAGGATGACATTGACTATGCGACCGCTTTCTGAGCCTGACCTCCATGACACTGGCCCAGCTGTTCACCATGCTGATCCCCTTCTATCTTTTTTCCTCCCATCCCACTCACACCTCTCCTTTTGCTTTTTTGTTGTCCTTGCTTTTATGCTCTCTTTTATCCATTCCTCCCTCTTTCATCTGCCCTGCCGACGCTGTCTTTCATCCCTCACTTTCTCTGCACAAACTTACCCTCCTCTCCTCGCTAAACTAAGAATCACGCAGATTCCTGCGCACGCTTCCCTCATGCTCATCTCCGTTTCTGTACGAATGGACACAACTTTAGTTCTAATGTTTCTGTGTTTGATATCTGTCAGTCACTCACGCGGCTTTCTTTTGTGTTGAGATGTTACTGACATCGTGGGCAGCTGACAGACATGACACAAGTTTTTATTCTGTAGGTTTACATGTTTTTACACATCAAAGTAAAGCAGCAACAAGGTTGGAATGTAATTTGGGTTTTCAATACATTTTGTGCAATGGGGATTTCTACAGGGAGACTCCTGAATAGTTTTCTGAAACCTTGGTTTCTCCTTTCATCACCATCAGACTGACATTTCTGGGTTTAAATTAAATCTGTGGTTAGTTTGTGATCTCCAGAGGATCAGTTACAATAAGCACTGCAGTGCAGTTTCTGCATGAACAAAATGTCGGTGGTAGAGATGTCACTTAAATGCCTCACATGCAGTGTTCCAGTGTTTAATAGATAAATGCAAGGAAACACACTGAGAAGATTCTATGTTGTTTTACAGCTAATAAACATAAAATAAGTTAAATGAGCTGAAGGAACAGCAATAACATTAACTGAATCAGATGCTAAATAATCAAACAGAAACTTGAATTGTATTAGTTGATGGCTTTTGGCATAACTTCCGGCAGCAAAGTCATAAGTGCTTAGATACGTTCTTTTTATAACTATGACCACATTTCAGAGTAGTGTTTCCAGTAGTGTGATAATTGACATATTTGTAGTTCTGGATTGTGTGGATGCAATTTAGCAGTCGTCCAGAAATGCCTCACATGCAGTCAATCAGTAGCAATGTGAGCATACTGGTTTTTTCTTTCAAATCTAAAATGAGAACCACTCATCCAATCAGCTTCAAAGTCTGCACAGCAATTTCCTTTGTCACTAGCAATAGACCCACCAAGTTTGATGTTCATTGAATAAATGTGTGACAGGAGTATCAACAAACACACACACACACACATAGAGAAGTTTTCTGTATAAATTGATAATATCTGTGAACATTAAACACCAACATAAAGACTAGATTTACTATCAATTTGTTTATTTACTAGGCATTTACTTACTAGGTTCAGTGCTAAGTTAGCACCTAAAAGGTGACACAGTGATCTTTGTGTTTTCCTTCCAGATGGTGATTCACACAGAGTGAGTTAAGTAGAGCAATTAACTGCCGATCATGCTATGATTTAAAAGATAACAATTAAAAGGAAAAAAAAATGTCTTAACTTCCTCACTTGACCTGGCTGTGACAGATGCTGAGAGGAAGCGCAGGTGTTGCTCAACGCCTGTGGGAAGAGATAGCGTGTGGAGGGAGAGATTCTCTATTGTGCAAATATATTTCAAATGCCAGAAGAATGCATTATGTGAACATATCGATTGCCAGGCCAATTTATTCTAAGCTGGCTAGATCTAAGATGACTTGGAATCTATAACTAGAAAGATTCGTGCAACACACACCACACCAAAACCTTTTGCAGCTCTTCATGTTCTGTTCCTCATTTTAGTTATTTATGTGTGTTTGTATTGTTTGTGTAAAAGGGAACGTCATCATCCACACTCATGTGCATTGTCCCAGAGTGTGGAGGAATGGGATTTTAACAAATGGCCAGGAGGCAGTGACACACCGGAAGGTTTGTGTTCATTTGCCTTCATTTTCTGGAAATAATAGCCATTACCTCTAACTCAGAGCGGACAGTAGGCTGTGGCGATAGCTGGCTGCTGGGTTTGTCCAAATGTTTTCCCTTATTATTGTTATTTGGCTAATATTAGATTTGAATGACTCCTTTTCACTTATGTGGGCTGTACGGTCGAATCCCATGAAAAAAAAAAACACATTTAGTTCAAATGAAGGGTGACATCCTGGTACTCTTGAGATGTCAAGGTACAAGTTTACTTGACAAAGTAAAACCAATATTCTGTCTTTTTTCATCTGAGCAATAGAACTAATCCTGTTTTAACATTATGGGGTTTATGCTAATATAGCCTGTGCCATAACAAGAAACAAGCTGCGCTTGTGTCATTGATGTCCTACAGGCTCCTGATTATCAACAGATCCGCTTGTTTGTAACTTCATACCAGTTTATGCTGCTCCTATTAGACTGCTTTGACCATTATTTAAATGAGTTAGACCTGTATTGGGAGATCATCCATTACATGATGTTTCCATTCAACTTAGAGCGCTACCTCACCAAAGTCAACACTCCATACAATACTGTGCATTAGAACAATGCAAGGGGTTGCGTTGATGGAGGAGTGTTTTTGTTGGTGGAAGTAAGACGCCTGTTTGACTAAAGGATCTATGGATTTGGAGGTTTTATCAGATGACAAAATACTTTACAGCAATTTATAACACTGGATTTTGCAACTCTTATCATGCTAGGAATGGTTTATCGCAAGGTAAACAGTAGAAATACAATCTGCTACACAGCAGTCTGCCAGGAATGTGATTGGCCCGATTACATTGTGGTGTAGCAAAAGTTGGGACAAATATCCCCACAGCCCACATGTGCTGTCAGCCTGGTTGCATTCAACTGAGAGGGTTTCCTTAATCTTTTCATTCTTTTGAGGTTAATCCTGAGTTATATTTCTATGTGAATTTCCAGTTTCTGGTGAAGGTGAAATGCTGCTTTATGGTGTTATATACAGGAGATTTAAGATCCTACATTGTTTTAACTGTACAAAAAAAACCTACAACATTATTTTCTTAATCTCTTGCTTCAGGAAATAATGTTTTGTTTCTGTAGATTTTATTTCGTAAATTGGACTTCAGAAATGACAAATGTAAGCAAAGACCTCTCAATTTTTTCACTAAATCTAACAAGGCTTTCCAATCCCGTAGAAGTGAGGTCTTAGGATGTGCAGGTTGTCTTCACAGATCCTGGGATTCTAGGTTTTAGTTATCAGTCAACTTAATCTAATGCAGGACCCGAGGCAATGCATTTCTTTTCCAAAGAATAATATTCAGCCTCTCAGCAGATACAGCAGGTCACTGAGCTCATAGCCTTCTGGCTGGCCTGCCCATCCTCCAGAATGAAAATTAAGTTTGCTGAGGAGAACAATCATGCTCCAAGGTCTCTGTGGTATGCAAGCAATTCAGCAGGCTTACGTTCAAGTGATTCACTGGTGCACTCATCTCATGCGCACCTTTCATTACAAGACATCAGACTATCCGACAAGATCATCAAAACAAATAAGGGCGAGTCATTACAGCTTTTTATTTTCCACTCTGGCATGTTTTTAGCATGTTCTAAGACATGAAATTGAAAATTAAGAGAAGCATAGAGGGGCAGTCAGGTCATCTCACTGCCCAAAACTGACGTATTGTATCCTGTGAGTGCTTGCGTCAGGGAAGCAGGGCAAAGAAAAAAAGAAGCAGGCATCAGTTACACCCGGCCACGTCACTGTCACCGTCCCAGGACACAGAGGGCAGCAAGATAAATCTAGCTGCTCCCCCCGAAATAGAGCTTGGGTCTCCATCAGAACAGGATGCAGGCTGTGTGGGAACAAGCAGAGGTCACTGTGGTCAGCAGAGTTATTTCTGTTGTGCCACCGGACCTCCAGGAGCGGACGCCCATTCATTTATCCGATAGCCTGCCAGCAGGTTAGAGGACACACACAGAGACACAAAAGAATGTGCGCAGACTTCACATGCTCTGCCAGTGGACCATCAGCAGGAGTGGGACATGATCCATTTGGTGAAATTTATTGTGATGGCGTTGGAGTTGCTAGTGTGTTTGTCACCTGGAGCTATTTGCGTCATTTTCTTTTTATGTGAGTGTATTTGTATGAGGCCTGTCTGCTGGTGTATGAGCTGAAGGACGATGGAAACACACCTGGTTCTCAGTGACCTCATGTCTCAGACACAGTGTCTCTGTCTGTGTCTCTTTCCTCTGCTGGTAATACAGCACATTACGGCTGTTGGATCACACTTGAAGTTTATTTCTGCTGCTTTTACCAAGCCCATATAGATGATTTACAGTACCTTACAGACATGGATTCTCCCTTTCTGCTACAGCAACAGCCGAAAAGGAAAGCGCACTAATATGCCAACAAAAAATTTTCTTACAGACTTGTTTTCTTTTCTTTGTTCTTTCCCTGACTTCTTCTCATACAACCACACACACCCACATATACACACATCAATAGTCCATTAGGAGTGTGTTTCTTTCATAACCTCCAGCTTTACCCTGAGACAGTCCTCAGAGTGGAGCACAGCAGAGCGGAGCTGGCCAGAATTGCAGTTTATATAGAAAGAAATCTAGTAATTGCCAGCTCTGTGTTCTCTCCATCCTGTGCGTCAGGTGGAAAGTATGAATCCTTGGTATCTGGGGACTACCCCTGCTGCGCTGCACCGCATCTCGCTACAACTGTTTGTCCCCCACCGGGCACAAGTAATAAGGGGAAAACAGCAAGCTTAAAGGCCTCAGAGAGTCCAACAACTGCCACTCTAACAACATGCATAGCCATGGGAATAAGAAAAAAAGGGGGCCACACTAACAGCAGAGAAGCACCCAAAGATATACCCTTTCTACAAATCTCACATTTCATGTCTTGCTTGTTGCACAGAGGTAAAGCCTGCCAGGAGGCACAAGAAAGGGTCTGTTAATAAAAACATATAAAAGAATTCAAAATAGTTTGAAATACTTCAAAAGTTCTTGTAGAAGACATTTTTTTACTTTAATGTTTAATGCTACGGTTCTGAATAATAACAATCAGGCATATCTGCTTGAGATACGGGCTGATCGGGCCAGGCTACCAAACTGTAACCTGGCATTCTTATTATATTGTCCAAGGTTAGGTATTTCAGCATCATTTCAGAGAAAGTGTCCCATCCATTATATGCAATAAAAAAAAAAAAAAAAGAAACTGGTTTGTTTAAATCTGGCAACCAACCAGGCCAGCAAGAACACCAAATAGGCCAAGAAACAAAATGATATTTTTTTAACTGCCAGAATCAATGCCAAGTAGAAATCAAAAGCCCACTGTAATCAATCGCACTCTGGAGCCTCAGTCGCTTACTGTGCCAAAACAAAGAAAACATAAATATAATTTATAATTACATAATTTATGTGGACTTTAATTTCAGTTCAATGTTAGAGTCGCTGCCATGTTTTCGTGTAATTTACGACCGCATCAGTCTCTTTCTTCTTCTTGTGCATTGTACCAAGTGTGTGATGAGCACAACTGAGAGTGGAGTGAACATAAAGTTACATGAACTGAAAGCAACTTCTTTTGTTCCTGAAAGTGCTATAAAAACATTACAACTGCAACCCAAACCAAAATTACAAGAAGGGAAAAGAAAAACAACTGGGGAAAGTAAAGGGAGTTGGAAACTATTGCTGATGGAGCATAGACCACCGAGACTGAGTGGTGAACCTACGGAAAACCACTGTAGTTTGCAAATCCCTCCATCTTGAATGAATGATTTTTGGACACAAATGCAGTTTCACATGAGGAAGTCACGCAATATACATCAGGAATGACTGCTGTTCATCTTTGGTCAAACAGTCAATACATGTGTTTTATCTCCAGCTGTAGCCATTACTCACAATAAAGATGCAAAATAAGGCAATATTATTATTTAGATAGTATCCAAATGGTTAGTTCCACCTCCAGCCAATTGGAGTAGGTGCTCATGAATAATGTATATTTTATGTAAATAGCTTATGAAACAGCCTGCTGGAGGACAGAGAGGTATCTGGGCAGTAAGGAAAGACAGATTTGCAGAGCTATGTATAACTTTTAAGGAATAAAATGCCACAGACTTTTAAAATTGACAAATTATGTATAAGAATGAATAAAAGAATGTCATTCCATTCATTCTCAAATAATTCATCAAAGAAAAAATGTATTATACCACACATGGCATTGCTTACAGGCAAAATAAACAAAGATGATTTATATTTCTTATGTCACTGTAAATCATACCTGCAATATAGTATTTATAATAGTGTTTTTCACCATGTGGCCTTTCCCAATCCCTTATCATTAGCAGAGGTTTTACTTAATGGCCTCTTTTCTGCGGCAGTCTCCCAGATACCAGTGATGCATCTTTGATAATAGTACCACCAGGTTATCCCTCTTCTTGTCCTCTAACACAAAGACACACAGATTTATGAATTAGCTTGAGCTAGTCATATCTCTATTTGCGCTCAAGATGTAATCTTGCCACGGATGCATCCAGATCAATTTTTCAGTCTGTCTTATTTGGGTAGCAAGCAGTGGGCTCTGCACAGTGGGGAGTGTGAGGGGGATGCAGTCAGTGTATCCAATTTCAGACAACGAAGCAAATGGCCTTGGAGATCAAGGATTATACAGCAGATTTCTAAGTCGAGCTAATATTGATCCGCTGTGCCCCTGGTGAACTC
The DNA here is from genome assembly GCF_036924035.1 of Leuresthes tenuis. Classification (NCBI taxonomy): domain Eukaryota; kingdom Metazoa; phylum Chordata; class Actinopteri; order Atheriniformes; family Atherinopsidae; genus Leuresthes; species Leuresthes tenuis. The sequence continues at coordinate 9,128,501 of NW_027325372.1, read as the reverse complement.
CAGGTTGTACCTTCTCCATGTAAGCTTTTAAATGTTGCAGCCATTAATGCCCAGCCCTGTCAACTCGTCGCTGATCTATAAGGCCACAACAACTGACCCCTGTAAATATGGCCTTTTGTTTTTCTAGAAGGAGCTCTACACTCCATGGACCTCAAAGTCAGTAGAAACCATGCAGAGTTTGTTTTTGTCAGGGTAAGGTATTGTATTATAGGCATCTCAGTAAATTAGCTTTTTTTGATTCTCTTTACCACACAGTTTCTATTGAAATTTACTTTTGAAATTCAAATCCGTTACAATGTTATGCTGCAAGGGGTTTTCATCAGTTCTAATGCATTTCAGTGTGCTATCTCATACTGTACTTACCCAGTACTCTTGGCATCCCTCTATGACTTCACTCTTTCCATCTACAAGTTTGTTGTCTTGCCATTCAGCCATCTGTTCTGCTACTTTTCTTCCTCTCTATCGCGCTATTTTCCAATACCTTTGTTCTTTCTTTTGATACACACACGCACACAAATTTAAACCAGTAAATACTGAACATCAATGTGTTTTATGTTTGGTAATTACTTTTGGAAAAGCAGAGGAGAAGAAACAACAATATCCCCATATTCATCACAGAATAAGAGGAAAAATGACAGGATATGGTGGTTGAGATGGGTGGTGGGGATCTGGTTAACTTGTCCAATAGACCCATTATGGGGTCAAATCAACAGTGAGAAATGTTAGATGTGTGTTACCAAAGGGAAACAGTGTTCATATCCGTTGAGTTTGTACAGCCATTATAAACACAAGTGGATTAGCCAGCAGCCCCCTGCTGGGGCAGTGAGTGGATGAGAATGGGAAAGATGAGGGGAGGCCACCCCTCTCCAGCACTATCTAAATAACAGGCCCAGGAATTCAATAAGCACTGGCCTCATCAGACCTCATCAGCTCCCCAAATTAGGCTGCACATCATGGCGGCTGGCGAGCTCGTTTCTGCCATTGACAGATGAGAGAATGCATGGCAGTGTGCTTGCTTCTGCAGCTGTGTTGTGCTGCCCAATATTCCTGACATTGTTTAGGTTAATTCATTGCTCTTGGACTGGGACAGGTGGGATGTTATGAACGGGACAATCGGGAGAATCGTAAAACGCTAATGAATGTCATCAGCGAAACACCAGCATTTATTCATATCTAACTGCCAATTTACCATCTACACTGACTGCCAGCCCCTTTCACCGTGTGCTTCTGCCCTTGATGCTGCATTAGTGGGTTCCTGATGGTCGACCTCAGCTTCAAGTTTTAACCCTAGTAATATCAATGCTGTCAATACCGCTCCCCACCCACATTACCTCCCTGTGTTTCCCAAGGGTTAGGACATGTGGAGAAAAAACAGTGCTCTCCCACATCGATTACTGCCCATTAACTGAGAAAATATATGTATACTGAGAAAAACAAAGCCTTTCATCATGTCTTAGATGTTTACTCAAAGCTGTTCTGCACAGGTCAGCCTTTCTCTCTGGTTATCGCACTGATTTTGTGGTCTCGAGTGAAGAGGAAGATAGCTACTGTAGCTACTTTAAGGTTTTACTATCAAACTACTTCCATGTTTTTGTTCTTTCTTTGAAACTGTGAAGACAAACAGGAAAACAGCTGTGCGTGGACACATAAAAGATGTTAGTAAGGTTTTTATTTGATGTATGACACTTATTGCAACAGTTTGCATCCCATTGATCTTTTGAAGCTAATATTGATATTGATAAACTTGCGATAAATAGTTAGAAATGTTTTGTTTGAAATTATTTGTATTTTAATTAACATAATCATCTGACCAGGTCTTTAGAATTGAAGACATCAAAACTCTAAACCTTGTGATAATATTGCTGATTAGGCCAGCAGATTAAACATTTTATTTGAAAACAGTCAACATAGTCACTGAACACGTGGAAGATGTTACTTTGTTATCAGTGACTTTCTTTTTTTTTTTTTTACTAGAAAGTGAGAAGAAAATTAGCATCAACGATGCTCAAGAACAAAGAGAATGCCGAAGAAAATAATGAATTATGAGCCTTTGGGATGTCTGATGCACTATTTGAAGTTCAGACATATACAGGATGTCATATCAGACACAAAGATCCAAATGAATGTAGCACTAAGTTTAGATCTGTCCAGTTATGCGATTCATTTTCAGCTGATCGGTGACATCAGCTACGCCCACTTCTGATAAGACCATCAAGCAGAATAATAGCCCGTTAGTGTTTTGTCTTCTCGGTATACACGGGTCCTCATAATGTAAATGTAAATGTGTTATAGGCTACCACATATAAAATGTGCAATTAACACTACATTATGCCAATAAATTACAACAAAAAAACATTAAATTATCTGTGAAACTCTGCCAAGCAGTCCTTAGCACTGCCAGGGATCTCTGGAGTTTCCTTTTTTCTGATGTCCTCTTTGACGATTACCAGGATATCATCATACTGATGTTAACTCCTACTTCAGTATGGATAGGGAGAATCTATTTTAGACCCTGGGTACAGCTGCAGCGTTGTCACTATTCACAGAATAATGTCTTTTATTTGTCCTTCATATTATTGTTTTAGGTATTGTTCTTGGTGTGGATGGCCTTTAACTCTTGCATGGACTGCGTGGGCTGACACATGAGTGGAACTGCATGAGCATCCACAGAGTCAGAATTTACATCAATTTCAGTTTGTACCAAGAGACTAAAAGCACTGATAATTTCTCTGAGACTGAAACCAAGTGAAATAGTTATTGATCACGAGTAGAGATTATTGTAATCGAGAATTGTAGAAAACTACTGCAGAACTTCCTGTTCTGTCTGTATGTGTCTTCGCTGTCTGTGTGTCTGTCTACTTGTGTGTGTGAGTGTGTGTGGCTGCTTTTGAAAAAGAGAGAGCTGCACCTGCAGCTTCTATCAAACGGTGGAAAGCTCCTTTCAGCACAGCTTTAATTACAGTCTCTGCAGCTCTGCTCAGCTCAGACGAGCTGGCCTCCACTCAGCCAACCAAATCCTCTCACGCATAGCTGGCTTCCTCTGCCATAGGCTCACGTGATCCCTAATCAGCCATGGTGCCACCCTTTATTGATCCCGAATCAGTTACAGTAAAGGGGACGTTATGGAATCCCCTTCACACACCACCCACCTCCATGCCTCCCCCCTTATTAGTTGGGTGCCCAGCTTACATTGATCATAAATCAACGTCAGTGGCAGCATTGATCGTCAATCACCCTCTGTGACATTATCGAGCTGGTTGCTCTCTCGGCTATAGGTCTGCCCTCAGCCCTGGGCTCACATTGCAGGCCGGCTGTGGCATATTGATCCTCCTTCAGATACAGTATTGAGGGTTCTTTATTGATAATTCATTTATTGTGCTGTAATTTCATTTTCTTTCCTGTCCATTACATTGTTACTGGAAACCCCTATGGTGGAAACCTAGTTAACAGACACGCTGCCTTTTGCAGGCTTCACCGTGGTATTCTAACAGATGTTGCCATATTGCAAGCAATTATAGTAAATATGACTGCCTCTGTTCCGAGAATTGACCGTTTGACTTGAGTGGCAAGATGCTATTTAGCAAAACAAGCATAGTTTCTCAAGCAAGTTTTGAGGGCTTTTAGTAAATTACTCTATGAATTTGTCTAACTCTAAAGTACTATAAAACCTTGATGAATAAGCCTACATTATTTACAAATCACATTGCTAGATGTGCTCCTTCCAAAACAACAGAGTGCAGAGTTAGGTGTGCTTTCAGATCTTAAAATGGACTTATTGTGATGCTGATACAGTGTCATATTCTGAGAAAAGTTTGCTGAGTGTCTGGTAGATGGGCAGTTCAGCTGAATTATAAAGCACGGACCTGTATGATTCATCTCTATAGATGGGAGGTTTTACAGGTCACCGGAGGCGTTGGCAGTGTTATAATGCTGTGCTAACAGGGACAGAGCAAGCCTCAGTGTCTGCCCACACAGACAGACAGTAGAAGAACAAGTCAACCCCCACAGGCAACTTTTCAGTCCCGCTGATGGCAGAACAGTTTGCCATGAAAGGATAGTCAGAATCAGTTTTATACCAGTCAAGGTCAACTAGGACCACTGAAGGCGTACTTATCATTCATCACCTAAGAGCATTATTCATCCACATTAAGTCAGGCCATTGTTTATCCTGTTTTATTCCAAATAATACAACATGAATGCCTTACATGTGCTTTGTTGAACTGTGTGTAGACTACAGGCTTATTGTGTCTGATAATGAGCTTGCAGCTGTTTCAATATATCAAATCAACAAAGCCAAAGCCTGTAAATGATACAGTTGGACTGCAATTACCTGTTACACACCTGTAGCAAGCAACGCATATGGCTCGACATACTGTTATTGTTTTAGGACGTTTTTAAGTGATGTACTCAGTTGTGTCTTCCCAGCCAAGAGAGCTGAAGTGGCGTAAACAACAACAGATAAGTGGTGAGATAATTCCTTCAGCATGCAACAGGTCTGCCTGTCTGAACAGGGTGCAGCTGTGCACAGGCTTCTTGAATAAACTTGTGGGTTGCAAGACGGATGGATTGAAATTGTATGTAGCCTATGGATTATGTGTTTAGAAAACGTTTTCTGGACAGTCAGGCAACTTGGATAATGTGAAACAAAAATACCAAACTTATTCATTATAACGTGTAAGGGCAGAGTTTCAGAAAAAAGACCAAACATGGCCTTCAAATGTAGGCGAAGTTACCAGTCTGTGTTATAATGTGTTTAGACTATAAGCTGTAGATGAAATATGGACACAGATGGCCTTTGGCATCACAATGTGGGTCTTTTTGGACCAAGAAGTTACAATATTTGGACAGGAAGATGGAGTGTCATTTGGAAACTGATTCAACAAAAACATATCTTTGAGGATAAATATCTATTAAACTACTGAATCATTTTATTGAGTATTTATCAGTATTTCATGAAAGTTTCATGAAACTGACATTTTTAGCCAATAACTAGTGGCTGTCAGTCGTATTGCGCTTCACGGCATTTCTGCATCAGCTCAATTCTTGACAATGAGTGTGTCCATTTCTTTTTCATTTACAGTCTATGATTTAGACCAAATCCTCAGTAATCCAAGTCATTACATACATTTGCATTTAATAATACATCAGACTATTTAACTATTTTTTATACTTATGTCTCATCAGCTAAAAGAAGAAGAGATAGACCCTTTTGAATGACTAGACCAAAGTATCTTTGGCTCACTAATTGTAAATGAATCTGTGACATATTATTTTTCATTTCCCAGTACACATTGTGGCATTATCTTAGCTGGGACCTTAATTTAAATCCTCTCTACAAATAGTGTTCTTATTCTCATACCGTACTCCTACAATTCTCAACCAACCACAACGCAGCCACTTGTGCTATAATTGCCAGCTTGGACAGCTGCGTCAAGCACCCAGTGATACTGAGACCAACTACAACAGCAAAGATGTTGGCAGTGTGGAGCTGCATCTGTGGCTTTAGTATAAGAAACATCTGCCGCCACCACTTTAATGTTGCAGCCGGCTACAGGGCCCATCGACACTCAACTCTGCCATTTGGAGTGAATGCGGTGAGAACTGTCTGCTTGTATAAGTGTTACTGGAATATATGGATTCAGGACTGTGAGCCATTTTTGACTGGCAAACACACATACTGTACAGTAAATTCCGCTCACTCACAAATTCCTGTCTGCTCTGTTGTTTTTAGCTGTTTGTTCACCATGGCAACGTTTGTGTCAGGAATGGCTAGTGGAATTAGCTGATTAAGCTAAAACGAGGATATCGTTTAACTGGTACCTAAGAGCTTGTCTCCCAGGAGCTGGCTAGCAGTTGGAAACCCACTGGCTGTTTGGTGCTGTTACAGCTTTTAAATCTAGTCTAAGAGCAGATTTATTCAGTGTGCAATTTTATTCCAGCTAAAATAATTTCACCTCTTTGTTTAGACATAACATTCTTTATCATTCAGTTAAACTGTGTCATGTTAGTTTTTATTCCCCCTTCATCTTTTTTTCTTTTCTTTTTTTAAATATATATTCATGCACAATAATATTTTGAAGTCTTCCCATTCCCATGAAAGTATTTTGGTCAATTCTAGTTAAATGCTGTGTTTTGGATTGACAGGGTGCCAGAAACATGCAGCTCAATTTATCCATATTTTTTTCTTTTCTTTGTTTTGTAATTGTGGTCTGGGATCAGTGCTCTGGGATAGATGGATAGATAGATGGATAGATAGATAGATAGATAGATAGATAGATAGATAGATAGATAGATAGATAGATAGATAGATAGATAGATAGATAGATAGATAGATAGATAACTACAACAGAGATAAATGTGATAAAGGGAGACAGACAGTGAGAGTGAAAGATGGATTAGCATGTCAGAGACTCCCTACATAACATTACTCTTGTTAAGTGTGCAATAGCCCATCGATCAGACTCCTACCGCCCGCATTCAGGGCTCTTCCCTGCATTTTCCCTCCCGTAATCCATAATATGATCTCAGGCCTGAACCGCCTGGCCTGCTGCAGAAGCTCTCCATGGAAAAGTCTGGGCAAAAGCTGATCAATAGTTATGGAGCATGTGTAACAAATGCAAGGCGAGGAGCAAAGCGTTGTTGACATCCTTCTCCCTGTGCTCATCCTGCTCATATAGATGAGCTCCACAATATGGATTGGAAGTGGGGGAAAACTGAACTATGCCTGTCACATCTACCCTCTGTGAATCTCTTGCCCTTCTGTCTCTTTCTGTTACAGTCTTCTCGTGTCTTTTTGCCTGTCTATGACACAGTATCTGTCTTTCCATCTATCATCTTCACCTCTTTGTGTTGCTCTCTGCCATGCTCTTGTCTCAGAGCTCGCTCCATTTGTTGGGCCGTGTCATTGAGCCATGTGTGCCGTCCCTGTCAGCAAAACGGCTGGCAGACTGTCTTCATTTCCAGGCTGAAGGATGTGAGGCCAGCATGGCAGTTGTGAGAGCTATCGACTGGGATTCGTCAAAGCCCTCCCTGTAGGAAAGCTGCTGCTGCCTGCTTTCCTAGTTGGCAGCCATTCTAGGCTTGTTTGTTTCACTCTCAAAATGTCGACATATATGCAACTCTGTTAAAGCTTTCATCCACTCACCTCACCTGTCACCTTACCGTGTTTTTCCTCGTCCTTATCTAGTTGTACACTGTCTCTTGCACACTCTTACTCCTTTTATGTCTTCATTGTTTCACTCTTTAAGTCTCTTTAATCATGTCTCCATCCCACTCTCATTCTCTCTCTTCCTTAGAAGACACCTCCTCCTCTGTCTGGGCAAACAGGTCAGGCTGGCTGATGGGAATCGGACAGTTGTTGATCCAATTAAAAATCCCCTCAAGCTCCCGGAGCACAGCAGAATTCCAATAAAATACTGTCCTCTTTCTTACTTTTTCATGATCTCACTAAATATGACCTTGCAGTAGAATACGTCCAAAGCCTTTCAGAGCTGCTTAGTTCATGGAGCTGCAGGCCAGTCACCTGTCATGACCTTTTACCAAAATTATCACTGAGAAGCTGAAAACCTCTTTTTACTGAAGCTTTTCAGACCGGCATATTTTGGTGCAAGTGGCTGAACAGTTCCCTCTATTTGCACTTTTTAGCTTTGGATACTGAGAGCAAAGCAAGGCCAGCCCAGTTTAACTCCAAATCCTTATGAGAGGCCTCTTTTGTGAGAGCATTGATAGTAAAAAGCTGTCTGTCTCTCTGAGCAAAATATTTCAGCCAGCTTCTTTGCAAATCTAGGGCATTCCTGCATTGATTTCACTATTCAGGCCTAACAGATGTACAGTCCTATTCAGAACATGGGAGTGATTGTAAGGGACACTACATGTGAAGGGTTATAATGCATGTACTGATTTGCATTCATGGACCAAGATGTGATTCAGCTGGCTTTTCAAGACCGTCTTTCTTTGTCTACTGATACCAGAGAGAAAATGACTGATTTCTACCAGATGCTGGTCCATAGGAAACCACTGTAACAGCAATAATTACTGATGCACACTGTGCTAATAAGTGAAAGTAGCAACAATCTTCAATTTAAATTGCTCTTGTAACTGCACTGTCTTGTACATAAGTACACATGCATGCATTTAGTGGCTCATTTTACTGGCTGGCAATGTTTCCATTGATGAGCAAAAAGCCGTGACTATCTTTTTCGAGCCAAATGCACAGTGAGGAGTACGGTCGAGCAGATTCTGTGATCCAGCAGCGCAGGCATCTTATTCTCACTAAACCATCTTCTGCTGTTCCCTTTTTGTGTGTTTGTGTGAGTGTGGTTAGTCTTGGAGTGCCCTCACCAAAGCACAAATGTATATGTCTGTTTTTATTCAACCTCATTAATGTATTTACCAGTTCCTATAGCAACCCACGTAAAAAAAAAACAATTAGGAGTTCCCATGGAGCACCTTATTAGCAGCCGTTGTTGACCTCTTACTAAAAGTACTTCAAGTCTTTCCCTCATGATTTAGGATCATTAAATAGCAGTAAAATCAGTCCATGACTGTTTTTTTAAGAGGCCCCCCTACATTGTATTTTCTGGAGCCAACCAATGAAAAATGTTTTGTACTTGAAGGCTGTGTCCTAAAGACACAACATCAGCAAGCTAGAAAGTACAGTCAGTGGCTTAATTTATTCTGAGCTGTACCAGTGATGACTGTGTGTGGTGAGAGGTCTAAGAGGGATTTTGCCTGGCAGTAGTGTGGATTGTGTGTGTATGTCTGTGTGTATTTCTGTGTGTTTTCAATGGCTGTAGTAGAGAGACTTTGAGGGCAGGATGAGGGTGTTTGTGTGTGAGGGCTACAGAGGGGTGAGTGTGTTCACAGGGTGGGTGGGGTGGTGTAAGGCTGTTGATCTTGGGCTTGATTCTTAAACAAATTGGCTAGTCCGCTGTGGGAACTTGGGATGTAGTCACAGAGGGAACGTCAGTGTGCTCTGTGTCAGGTTCTCCAAATTTCTCCAATAGCTAATTATCTCCTAGAGTGCCAGAGGAAAGGTTCGGAAGAGCTTTTGTTGGTTTTCTTCTCTAGTGGCTCTCGCATTCTCCCTTCCTAGCTGCATTCTCCTGAGCTGACTCTGAAAAGTTTAGTTCCATTTAGGATATCCTAAAGGCACATATCCACACCAAACTTTGTTATTTCCTTTCTCCTGGAGATGTTTCCCAGCATGGGTTTGACTCCATATTTTTGCTTTAGCAGCACTGATGCACAAAAACAACTTTGTTGGTGTTTCTCTCATTTGCATCCCAGACACCTACTCAAGCTAGCAAATTATCATCTCTGGCATCCAGCAACAGATACAGTTCTGACATGGGAGAAAATTAAATGGATAAACAAATCACCTGCTTAGCTCATTAATGCCGAAGTCATTTAATCAACTGGAAAAGTCCCCTGTCTCTCCACTTCAGATTGTTGTTTTTACCATCCCTGCTCTCAGTCCCAGAATAACCTCTTTCCTCTCCTGCATTGTGACATCAAGGCACAAGCTCCTCAAACATATGTGAGCACATATTATAGCATCAACAATTCTCTCAGTGGGTGTCATCTCTGGCATTGCATGATGAAAGGTCCCATTGCTCAACCTCGGCCGACAGCACCGCCATTGGTCTGTGTGGTCACAGAGCAGCCGTGTCATGAGCTGCCGGGCTTGTAATGCGATTGCGATGACAGGAGGGCCGTCAAGTCCCTCCAAAGCCACCAGGTGCATGGCAGCAGTGGGTCAGTTTGTTGCTCGCTTTCTGTGCACTATTGCTGATCTGTACAGCTCTCTCAGGGAGCAAAACGTTTGATCCTGGTAGAGGTTCACTGTCTACTTTTCTTCTCCTTTTTCAGCCAGCTGTTTCCTTACAACTGTGTGTTAGGACCATTGTTGGCAGAAATACATGATAGCTATGAAATCAGATGACAGGGGCAATATCCAAAGAAAATGCACTTTAAAGCACATTTTAAGTATTCTCTTAGATCATATGGAATTGTTTGTACATGTAACCAGCCACATTATAGCATCTGTCTGTGTTTTAGTGCTGTGTGTTGTTTTGTCCTGAATGGACCATATTTTCTTCAAAGTGTAAAAGCTTATGATAATACGTTGTTTCTTGTTTAAAATCACAAGTGCTTATTTATTGCAAAACCTGATTTCAAAGTTTAATTTGATAAGATCATCTATTTTAGGCATAATTCTTGCAAATGAATGCCTCTGTCCTCTGTCTTAGAATCTTAGACTATTACTCTTTTTCTCTCACAAGTTGCTCTCTCCTCCTGTAAAATATTTACCAGTTTAACCTCAGAGAAGTTCAGAGTGAGTTTTTTCATATGAAATGGCACAAGCATGTGGTTGTGTTTTCCATAATTCTTCCATTCTCTTCTCTTTTTTGTTGTTTTTGTTTCATCTTGTGTTTCCACCGGTCTCTACAACTGTCCCCTCCCACCCTCTCCCATCTTCACTGCCTGCCTCTTAAGAGATTCTGATCTCGCTGACACAGGCTGAAAAATGGGGTGGACACTGACAAGAGCCCCAGATCCCCAGCCAAAAAAGTCGCCACTTTCTCATGCTTTTTTTCTTTCGCTTTCTTGTCTTTCCTCAGATTGTTTTTTTTTCCTCTCCACACTATCTCATCACCAGAGTCCATTTTTGTGTCTTTTGGTGCTCACCTGCAGCTCGGGCGTGAGAAATTGCCCTTTGAGATGTTCTCTTTATAGTGACGTAGGTCATCACAACACTTTCCCCAACCTTTGACTGGTAGTTGTGCATACAAAAGGCTATTGATACAGTGACAGCTTGGATGAGGTCACACTCCAGAGAGCTTTTCTTTCCTTTTATAACTGGATTAATATCAGCTATGTTATGCTTTCACATTGTTGATGATAGACATTTGCCATCTCTAAAGAGAAGGCATATTTAACTTTTTTCCCTGTATTGTTAAGACTTACAGTCGGCATTATTAATATCAGCACCAGCCTTTACTCGAACAATACAGTCCAGTGAGGTGCGTACAGTGTTGGTTACTAAGTGGAAAAAGACATAAAATTTCAAATAAAAGGGGGAGATGGCTGGTATAGTAAAACATGCAGGGATTATGCGTCAGGAACAGAAACGCCTTCTAGAAATAAGCTTTGGCTGACAGAGCACTCCTGCATTACCATCTCAGAGGTATTTACAAGAGCGATTACTGTGATTATTATTTCAACAATACCCTGCAATGCTCTTTCATGGGCTGCCAGACGGGGCGAGGACAGGGAGGGCCTGCCAACATCGCCGGACTGGGAATTTGTCTAGCAGCTCCATAGGAAGGCAGAAAAGAGGAAGGGAGGGGGCAGAAAGAGAGATGCAATAGTAGAAGATGTGGAAAAAAAGGGACAGTTCAAAAAGGCTTGTGTCTTTCTGCAGGGTCACATGATGCAGTCCTCCTAACGTGGCTGTGACCTTCATCTCTCTTTCTCTGCAGCCCCCACGGAGCCTTTGCTGTGCAAATTTGCCGACGGAGGGCAGAAGAAACGCCAAAGCCAGAGCAAGTACCCTCAGAATGGGAGGCCGTGGCACAGAGAAGGCGAGGTAAGATGTTAAGCCAGTACAGATTTATGTTCATCCAGTGTCTTTGCTCCTTAATAAATGAAAAAAAAAATCTTCCATTGGTGAATCTCATCTCTCAATAAATCTGTAGAATTTACTCTTTACCTCAGCATTAAATAAAAGTTTTTAAGCTTTGGTTAATAAACGACCACATATGAAAGGTAAAGAAATTACATCAAAATTTGCCAGTATCAGTTTCAGTAATCTAGTTAGCATGGTAAATTAGTTTTTTAGGGAGCCGTTGGCTCTCTCTGTAAACAATGATTCACTTCAAGAACAGTCTTTGAGCAGCGTCCTTGATCTTTCTCAAGCCATCTACCAACTGTTTGATGCCTTTTAATCCTTCGAAGTCATCAAACAATAGCTTGAGGGAATAGGCAGGAATTACACCCCCCCAGTCCCAATATACAAGTCTCTGTTATCACATGAGCTCCATACTTCGGTCATGTTAAATAAAAAGTCACCATGACAAGAGAATAACGAGATGTGTTCCAAAGCTGCAGGATGAAACAACAAATAACCCATGTGCTGATTTTTCTCAAATACTGCAAAGGCAAATTATTAACCTTCATGTAGTTACTGAATTTGTTTGCAATGCATTTTCCTTTCACATAATTTAGCAAGATTTACTACACTTGACCTACAGTACTGTGCAAAAGTATTTAGGCAGCCCGTCATTTTTCTTTATACATTGCCAGGAAAGATGGGAAATAAGTCCAGTAAGTAAGTTTGTACAATTCTAACAAGTTTAAAATTCAGTGTTTCCTATGAGGACCTTTATTCTTCAACACAGCCTGAACCCTCTGAGACAAGCTTTCTGTCATTTCTTTAAATAGTCTTCAGGAATAGTTCTTTAAGGACATTTCAAAGCTCTCATTTGGATGTCGGCTGCCTTTTGTTCCGTTCTCTGTCGAGATGATCCCACACTGCTTCAATGATGCTGAGGTCCAGGCTCCTGTTGTCACTGATTTTCAGTCCAGTTCTTGTGTCATTTGCCATTTCTGATGAGGCCTCAGTGAACAGCAGATGGATCGTGTGAAGGTCCACATGCATTTCCCAGGTCCTTTGTCAGATCTTTTTTCATATTTCTTAAGGACATCACTTTCAGACACTGCTCATCAGCTGCAGATAGTTTTTTTTAGGCCTGTCACTTCTTCTGTCCTTCTTTTGTCCAGTTTCAAGGACACACTGCACATCTTGCTGAGATATGTCAGGTTTTCAGCTAATAGGTTGTCAAACTGTATTATCTTTAAACGTTTTTTAAATTGCGTGTCTACAACAGGCTGCTAGTAACAAAGTGCCTAAAGATACTATTCAAAATTGGCTCTTTGCTAAATTGTCTGTTATGTGTAAACACAGCACGCCTTCATCCTTTGAGTTAGGTGCCTTTCTTAGGTTTGAATGAATCATAGGTCTGTGTTACAGTATGTTTCTTAACAAAAAAATAAAATAAACTTCCTCTGAAAACAGGCATGTACCAATGAATCAAAGAAAAACATGGAAAGACCTTCAGAAAACCTGGAGAACTATTGTACGAGATCACTTTAAAAGATTGCAAGAAGGTCTGGCTGCTTGGAAACAAAATATGAGAAATGAGTGGTTGCTTAAGCTTTTGTACAGTACTGTACTTCTTGGTAAGCTGACAAAACAACGCTCCAGCTTTTGCTCTTTAACTAATAATAGAAATTGGCACTGCAGCACCACATCTTTTAATGTGGATGGCCCATCTTTTGTTGAAGAGTTACATACTTCAAAAGCAAAGTGTACTTCTGTAAATACATTTTTGAGACAATATATTTGAACAACTCATAATGAGGAAACCAAAATATGTCAGCTCTTTCCGTTCCAGCATGATGATATTCTGAATGAGGCGTTTACCTCTGAGGTAATGGTTTTTCTAAAAACAGGCCCCACCTTTTTCACAAGGACCCAAGAGAGGTTGGCTGCAACATCTGGCGTTTATGTAAACCATTACAGCCTGTCATTTGTATTCACTCTAAGGTATGGAGCAAGTAAAAAAAGGAAGGAAAAAGAAAAAAAAACAGATATTGATCAAAATGCCCACGGATGTGCACAAGCTGTCATGTAAATTGCACCTCAAGCCAAATGGCCCACCGAGCACATGTATTTCCGCCATACATCAGAATTCAGTAAACCCGAAACTGGATGAAATATGATAACGTGGAAGGAGGAAGGTTAAAGTCTCCTCACAGGCTGCCAACCAGCTATACTGGAAAGGACACACAGAGGAGATGTTTAGAAAAGTGCCTCAGACTGGACTATATAGATGAGAGAGAGTACATGCGTACACCTCCACCCACCACACACTTTCAGTGAGGCTGACAGTTATGCTGAAGCGGCAAGGAAGGAGAGACCAGCAGCGATGAAATGTTTGTCCTTCAGAAAACACATGCTCTCTGCGTGTCTGTGTGGGTGTGTTGGCATTAGATGGAGTTCAAGATGAGCTCTGTGTCTGTCTTTCTGTCCATCACATGTTCAGCAGCCCTTACACCTATATGCCAGTGAAGACTCTTCATGAGACTTTATAAACATACAAATATTAAAGGGAGAACAAAAAGATAAGAGAGAAATAAAACAAAACAAGACTTTCTGGAGAGTTTTGAGTTCAGCTAAAGGCTAAGCTGAACTAAAACACACAGCCACACTCTCACGGACGCAGTTGCTACATCTGTTGCGAGCTAGCTTACAGCTTAGGTCTGTCAAGAGATCGAATCTTTAAACTTGAGTCAAACGTCTGGGAGCAGGTATTTTTGTGTCAGTTTGAAATATTTCCTCTTGTCTTCCTGTTCCTTCCTCCTCGTGGCTGTCTCCTCCTTTCAGTCTCCAACATTGTTTCACATTGCTCCGACATTAGCAGTCATGGTTTAACTCCCTGAGTCCAAGGTCGTGTGTGTCAATACAAGTCTGCTAATTTCTTTTTGAGCAAATTTAAAAACAAGCGTTGACCGAAGCACTGTATAGTGGAGACATATAAAACAATACAAGTAAAACAGTAAAAGCAACACTAGACAAGCCCAGAATGCCATTACTTAGTCTGGTTTAAATGACAAATACTAACAATCAGTTTGAGAATGTTGAGTGTTGGTGACGTCCGAATGTGAAAAAGCACAGAAGCTGCAGTGTTTTGCATAAGTTGCAGACAAGAAAGCAGCAGCTGGCTGACACCCAAATAAAGAATCTTACAGTAGTCAAGGCTGGATGAGGTAAAGGTATGACTTACTTTCTCAAAGTCGGTGAAGGACAGAGATGGCTTGACCTTGGCATGAGCCCTCAGCTCGAAGGAAATGGCTCTGACGACAGCCTTTTGTTGTTTATCAAGTCTAAAGGTGTTGTCAAAAATAATCCCCACACTTTTGCTAACTCTTGCTGACTTTTGAGGGTGGAGTGAAAGTCAGGGAGTCCAAAAAGGCTTTTGGAAACACTTATTATTATTCCTCATTCAGTTTTAGAAGATGTTGTTGTCATGATGACAATTTCAATCAAGGCAGCCCAGCAAGAACTTAAAAAGGACTGTGGCTTTCTTTTTCAGGGGGAGATGCAGTTGACAACCAAATGCAGTTTTTATGAGCATAGAAAGGGAAAAGAGTGTCTGATCGAGAATAGACCTTTGGGGCCGTCACATGTGAGGGAAGCTGATGATGAGAACTGACTCAAGCAGACAGAAAAAAATATTTTCTGTTAAATGTGAATTAAACCATTAAATAGCTGTTCCTTTAATGGGTACGCAAAGCTCCATTCACTTCCTTTTAAGTACTTTGTTTTTAGTTGTTTAATTGTCCAGAAGCCTTATGCAAAGCGGTCGGCTAATTATAGCCATGCCTACGTAACGTGGTGCAAGGCTTTGTCAAAGGTGTTAAAGGTTCTCAAAAGCAGGAGGTACATCAAGTGAGTAGGTTGTCATTCATTGTGGCACAGGCAAATTCGCATGCACACTGCTAAAAAGAAAGTGGGCATATGTGGCTCAGATCAGTTCCCAAAGCAGGCAGATCAAACTGTCATCAACATATGCTGACTGCATGTCAGCACTTTTAGCTGATGCTGTAAGTGGTTTATCAAAGATATGTGTTAATGGCGTGAACATGGTGTGAACATTACCTAAGTAAGGATTATTTCATTTTGAGGGCTGAAGCTTAGGTTTAATAACCTTTATTTTATTTTCATTGTCGTGAAATTGATCATAGAAATGAGGTTGAACACATTTAATTCCTTTTACAGAGCCCCAGAATCCCTTTACAGAGAGCATAAACCTAACCGGGGGCTCACGCCAAAAGCGTCTTGAGCGGCATGAGCGGCCAGCTGCCATTCATTTTCAATGTAAGCTGGCGTCGATGAGCGGCCTGCGTCGATGAGCGGCCGGCATTGTGAGCGGCCGGCATTGTGAGCGGCCGGCATTGTGAGCGGCCGGCATTGTGAGCGGCGCGTTGTGAGCTTCATGAGCTTCATGAGCATCGTGAGCTTCAAAAGTTGAGAGAGGCTCAACTTTATGCAAATGAGCAGTGAAATGACGGCGATGACAGCCAATTGGGGCCGATCTGGATTCCAAAGGCGGAGAAAATATGGAAAAGAGGCCTGTTTCTCAGGAAATTGTGGACCCAAATGGACCGATGACAACGGGACCTGCGTTTCCATTGCAAATATGTAGATGCAACACAAAGAAGGCTGCCCAGAGTACGATCCATGGTGAAAGAGGGAACCGATGTATGGATGGATTATTATATATGCCTGCTATTTGCTATACATATAAGCCCCACCCCTTTGTCCCGCCCCTTTGCCCCGACCCGTTGGCCGCTTCCGGCAGCAGAAGCGGCAGGTTGTTAGTCCCCGGTTATAGATTTAGGCCCAATGCAGGTTTCTAATTATAAAGTGGTTCGACCTTGAACTAGTCAAAAACACCTGCAAATGATTAAATAGCTTTCTGTATTGATTTATCCCAATGACACTTTTAATGTGCATACTTTATATGTGGGCTTTTGACGTTGTTCATAAACTCTGATGAGGTTCAACAGAGAAAACATTATTTTGTTAACTGACTGACTGATGATGTATTTAAAAAACAAACATAATGCAACACACATACAAATAACAAGCATATAAGAAGAAAAGTGATGGTAAGAATGTGCTGCCTCAGAGCATATTAAAACCTAAAATGAATTAATTTAACAAATTATAGTATAAACCAATTTTACACCTAATGTTAACATTCATTCAGATGCATTATGCGCATGTTGACATCTGCATGCAGATTGCATTTACACCCGGCACACATCTGTCACAGTGCAAGTCGGACCACCTTCAGATACAGTCAGGCTAATCTGATAGTATTCAAATTGCAGGGCATACTGCATGAATTTTACACGAGTCAACACAAAAGCCCTGGTAAGTATAGTATGTCATGCAAGGGTGTTGTGCATCCCTGTGGTCATTGATCAGCTGTGGGCAGGAGAGATGTGAGATAGGCATCGCATGTTCGTCTGTTTATCAGAACTAAGGACATTTCTCACCTCGCTCCCTCTTGCATGCAGATGAAGGAGAGTGACAGCCCACACCATCCATTAATCTCTTTCTGCGTGTCTACCTCTACAGTATATCTCCCTCTTCCTGCGTCTTTTGCTTTCCCTCACCCCTCCTCTCATTCTGTCTTTAAGTGCTTTCTCCCTCTCTCGCAGGCTCTTTCTCTTCCACTTTGTCTCACCGTGTTTGAAGTCTTCCCAGATCCCAGAGCAACATATGGAGAGAGAAAGAGCAAGTGACTCACTGAGACTAAGAGAAAGAAACAGAGAGGGAACACATTGCATGATCAGTCAGAAGTTACAAGGGGTTGAGTGCTGCAGGGTGGCTGATGGCGAAGATTGAGAAATAAATGACAGATTTTCTTGTAAACTACCCAAAGTGGGAGTCTGGGAGGTGTTGTCTCTCAGTCTCATGCTAACAAACATATTAGTTACTGCATTTTTTTCCCTCTACCACACATGCAATCACACACACAAACACAAGCGCCATGGGTGCTCATTCCCTTCCCTCCCATCCCCCAGTTCACACCCCCTCACTCTCTTTCACGAACAGACATTCCTACACACACACACACACACAAAAAAACTTTCAAAGTCACACTTCTTAAGCACCTACTCTTGGGGAATGAGTGTAGATGAAAAAAACAGTCGACTTTTCACTCTTTGTGAAAGCCTGGCAGATGTCCGTGAATGTGTGTGTGTTGAGTGTGTGTGTGGCCACGAGGCAGAAGAAAAAGACAGTAAATCTGTGTATGGAAGGCAAAAATACAAGAGGAGACGTCAGGATGCAGAAAGGATGGCTGCATTTGGATTTCCTGTATAAGAACAATACAGCAGGTGTCCTTACAACTGCTCACCCCATGTGTCTTAATCCTCTGTACAAACGGTGTTGAATAAAATTCTGCATACATAAATTCACCCACACACTACTGCAATTATTTTCAAAAGTTGCTTTAAGGCACTGACGGAATACATTAATCTCTGCTACATTAAAGAAACACCAAATTCATCCTGTGAACCACAGAGGGCAGTAGAAAATATATTTATGCAAAATAAATCTTCACAAATTGCCAAATTAATGACTGACCACAAGAGCACAATTTGGTCAGACTCAACTCTTCACGTTTACTTAAATATTCATATTCTCCTGTTAAAATTCTGTTTTGTGCTGTATTTTCCGCTGAAGGGGAGAAAGCTCACAAAGTGAACACAAATAGCTACACCACCGCTGCAAGTCAAGCCAAGGTCAAGCTTTGTTTGTAGGTTCTGAGCAGTATTAGGTAAAGTTTTTTCCAGTCTTGGATTGAGCTCAGACACATGCACAGTCGGTCTGTGTCTTTTCCTTTCCCCTCCTTGTGGCAGAGCCAAAAACTGACTGCATCAGTAATCAGTCATTGGCTGTGCAAGGTCCCCAGTCAGAGGCTGCTCTGCTGTGGAATTCATCAACACATGGAAGTAAGGGCAGCACTAAGGGGAGTTATCAGCCTGACCAAACAGCTGGCCGTGTCTGCCGTCGCTATTAGCACGCAGGCAAATTCACACTTGTCCACACTGAGACGCTCACTGGCTTGCAGTGAGACTCTCACTTTAGTTGAGAAAGCTTGAAAACACATACACTGAGGCCTGCACACATAGATTCATAGAAAGGGATGCTTGCAGACACTAATGAAAATTACTTAGATAAAATGGAAGATTTGGGCAAATGAGCACTCATCAACTGAACACAAAGGCACCTATGTCCACACATCAGTTAATCTAATTCATCTGATTCAGATTCTCTGTTTTTGCTCATTCTCAAGGGTTTGGTCTAGGCTCACTGATCCCCCTGCTCCTCTGAGCCGCTATTCCCTCAACTGTATGTGTAGGTAGTCCACTGGAGGAACAAGGGCAGAGGTGGTACAGAAAGATGGGGGGAGGTAGATTAAGAGATGAGGAGAGTGAGGAATGAAGGGAGAAAGGGGGACGCAAGATGTTGAAGGAGGAGTAGGAGCAAAGTGAAAGAGAGGAAGGGCAAAAAAAGTGTGTGTATGTGTGTGTATTCTGATGAAATCTGCCATCCTCAGCAGCCTCCCGTTAAAAGAAATCGGATTAGTTCTCCTCCGGGAGAGAACCTTCAGGAATGCAGATGAAGGATTGCGGCGCACAGGTTTCTCCCCTGGACTCTTGGAAGGCCTCACACATTCACATTTATGACAGCAAACACACTCTCACCTCCAAAGAAGGAACACCACTGACTCTTTTTCTCTCTAAAAAGGCATTTCTTCATTTCCTCTCATTCATAAAAATGTGACTGCATGTCATTGAAATAGAAAATGTGCATCCTCAATGCTAATTCACTTTGTCCTATTGACTAAGCTTTGTCCTGCACTGGCTTTCTCACTTGTCAGTTTTTCCAATTTGAAATGAGTTGATTTAAGTTTGATTTAATTTATCTTGAACAAAAACAGTCAGGATCTAAATCACGTTATTCCCCAAGTACAATAAATGTACTGCAAATTATCTTTTTTGACATTGCAATATATCGACTGAATTTGTCAGGCACACAGAACATAGAGTGCTTAGCTTATTGGTAACTATGAACCACTTGTGAATTAGCACAAATGGTTGTTTATGTTTGGGAGTTGCCCTTTTTGGCTTTTATGTGTGGAGTTACACCAACTTTGAAGCTGGAATCTGCCGATGGTGAGATCAGCAGAAAGACTGGAAGCAGGTGGAAACTGCTGGACTGCTTCTGTAAATGTGAGGAATTATCAAAAACAGTATGAGGCTCACCAATTATCACATTACATCTAGTCTGTTTGTGGTCATTCAAAATTTCAGACATAAAAACGTTCATTCTTCTCAGCTACACACATTTCCCAAACTTTAAATGGGTTCCCTAAATGTAAAGCAAGATAAACGACAAATAGATTAAAAGAAAGAAAACTCACTGTTTTATGATGTGATGTCTTTTTGGTGGTCACTGCCGATTACTGGTGTTACTTACTTTGTTTGATTTTGCTGGGATTCATGATTAACCCTGCATTTTTACTGCTTCTCTCTTTCAGACTGGCATGGCGTTAACATATGATCCTGCTGCAATGCAGAATGGGTAAGAGCTTTATATTCAATCTATCCTTGGCACCATCTAATACACTCAACTCTTGGCTCATAGGAATCGAGTCAATACTACTGTCATACACAAAGATTAATGTAGTGTCTGCACTTTGTTACTGTTTGATTAAGGAAATCTATATGGACTTCAGGTATTGGTTTTCATTGGTGGGGTTGGATGAAAAATGTGGAGCTGAGTGAGCTTGTGTGAGTGTGTTTCTTTTAGGTCTTCATGTATGTGTGTGTTCCTGTGTGTCTTTATTTCATGGCCTAATGGTGCTGTGGAAATGAATGGCCCAGCAATATGTTTTATTTTTCCCCACTCTACTGAGACAGGAAGGAGAGAGCTGAGGCAGTCTCTATCTCCCTCTGGCCTCAGTCATTCACAGGAAACCCCTCACTCCCACTTCCTAAACCACTTATTCCCGAGTGACTCAGAGTCAATCTTAACCAACAACTTGGATGAACAGCATCACTCACTTTACACAGCCTGCCATGTAAACGCCTGCTCTCCTACAAATCTGCCAAATTGTAATCCCAAAGATATTTTTGTGAACTAACAAACCTGTTCGGAAAGGAATGTTTCACTCTCGAGACATTTTAGCTGACATTTAGGCAGGCTCCTGAGGAAATGAAAATAATGGGAGTCAAGTAGCAGAGTAGTCAACTTCAACCAAGTGAAGGACAGAACTGCTGATGCTTGAGCCAATCTTTGTGCTATCTTTTAAGTCTTTTTGTGTTTTTATTAGTCCCTTTCAGGGTTTTTACTGTTGAGTATTTTTATTTTTAAAATGTTGCCGCCACATCCACATTGCCTCAGAGAAATTCTGTTTCATTCTGTGCTTCTCAGTTGCTCCATGGTCTGGAATGATAATAAAGAATCTTCTAAGTTGAATCATCCTGCAAAGAATGTAAAGAATAATGTAAATGTAGATGCTTCACATTTGTCACACTGCACTTCAGCATACAGGTGCATTACCGTTCAAATGCAAATTGGATTAGTGGATTTAGAAATTAGTTAAGATGCAAATTACCCATATATAATGTGTGGGTGTTTGTTTTAAGGCTTGATTTACATTTTTTCTATAAAGATATTACAAAATTGTTTACTGTTATAGGATAAAAGCAAATAATAGCATTTTTGGACTATATTAAGATGAAATCAAACCTTGATGTCTTCCAGTATTGCTCTAGTAGCGTGAATAGTGAAGGCTATTTACATAGGTGTGTCTTTTTGTCGTGTTTTCTTTTAGTCCATCATTCTCTAGAGGCCATTACAATATTTCTTTTGGATCTTATGTAGAAACGTAGTAATGCGAAGGACACCACACAGAACAATACGTTTAGATATGGTGTATTAACAACATGCAGTGTGAGGACTTGTACTTGACACAGACTGGTACAAGGCTGCCTTCCAGCTGCCTCAGTGACATTCACTTACTATAAACCTTCAACACCGAGACACAGTAGTGTTGTTGTCAACATTACTCCTTCACAACTCCAACTCTAACTTCATGAAATGAAAAATTCTTTCCAAGCTCAGCCTTTAAACACGCTACTTACAGAAAGTAAGCAGCCAGCACAGAACAGTGTAGTCTGATTACTAAGATCAACATGTGAAAAGATAAAAAGATCAAACAGATAAATAGATCAGCAATCAATTTTGACAGATTTATGGTATCAACCATGTTAACTCCTTTGTATATTTGGTCAGATTTTGAGTTGCATCTCTCCATTGAAGCAGCATTCAGATAAAATGGCTGATGTTTGTTCAAGTGAACCATGTTGCAGCCACTGGTCAATGCTTTTGGAAATGGCTGAGTTTCAAGTCTCCCACAGAAGATTGTTTACAAAAAGTCATAATGATAGCGTAAGGTGTTGCATCAGATGTAAGAGTCAGAAAAGAAAGTAGGAGGTTTTCTGCCATGACACTTGAAATGTGATCATTAGTATCCAAAGTAATGTCAGAAAAGAGATAGAAAGAGGTAGTCAAAAGGAGATAGATAGGCAGCTTTATGCAGTGCAGAATGTATTAATGTCGGCAACAGTCCTGTCAAATGAATGCTGTCTAATTGTGGTTTCAAAGGATGAGTGGTGCCTCTTAGGGGGGAAACCGATGCCAAATGCTCGGGATGAGCAAAGTCATCGTGGCATTTTACAACAGATTGAGTTTGAAAAGCACTTATTTACTGATGAATCCAAGTTTGAGAAGTATGGCAGCAGCAGAAGGGTGTAAATAAGGAGACAAAAAGGACAGGGAGTGAAAACATAGTGTCATATTTACTTAATTTGTCTTTGAAAAACTAGTTCTTCTGTGTCATCTTCACCAGATTTTGACTTTTCTTTTTTAACTCCCTTCTCAGGTTCTACTCCTCGCCTTACAGCATCGCCACCAACCGCATGATCGCACAGACCTCCATCACGCCCTTCATCGCTGCTTCCCCCGTTTCCACATATCAGGTAGGCTATAATGCTTCTTGTGGTGGTTAAATTGTTGTCTGTGTTTGTATTAGGAGAGTTTACTTTCTGTAGGGGATGCAAGAGAAGGGACGGGCTGCAAAACAGCTTGAGGTTCTCTCTTCTTGTCTTCATCGCTCCAGCTGTGCTCGATGACATCTGTTTTGTGGGTGGCAAACACAACAGGCATCAGATAACAAGCAACATAAAAAGAAGGAAATTAAAAAAAAAAAAAACGGCTGACAGGGTAGAAAAATAAACTCACCCATCAACAGTGAAAGTGTCTATGAAAGCCTAATAGTTTCCTCCCCCCCGGGTTTCTGACCTTTTTGTGCTCTTTGAGCTGCTTTTGCATTTTTTTCATTTCATTTAATTTTCACTGTGTTCAACACAACCACTTCCTCTTTCTGAGTAAATTTTCCACAGTCCTCACGGCTGTGATCTGTGGAGTAATGCAACAGAACGGAAGTGTAACATAAAAAATGTCTCTATGATGTGTCAGGAGCATTACCCATTTTCCGTCACTGCACATTTCACACGACACCCTTTGCTGAATCGAAACATCAAGAGGCTCTGCCACTGTGCCCTCTCACTCAGACACTATCGTTTAATATCATCTTTGTTTGGTATGCAGTGATAGACAGATGAGGATAGTGAGCAAGAGAAAGAAGATGAAGGAGAAATGGGAAAATATAAGAGACGGAGGGAGAGAAAGACCATTTGGTAGAAGAGGTGGCAGTCGTGGCGATGGCTTGGGTGGGCGGGCAGAGGAGGGATGTTGTTGAAGGTTGATGTGCCCGTCTTTGAAGCATGCCTGATTAAAACTCTGGTCCAGTACCTGCGGTGTGGGGACAGGGGAGAGAGGAGAAGGGAGAAAAGTGGGCCAGGGCACGTCTCTAATCCGCTCTCGGAAGGCCTCCCAAATTGATTTATCAAAAACAATGGCCGGGCTTTTGAGGAATATTAATCCTCACAGTTTCAATATTGGGCAGCTCTGCTGCCGCTTCCTGTAATATTGCCCTTCAGCCAGTCACGGCAGGAAGGTGAGTCCTTCATCTTCTGCTGAAGTACAAAGAGACACAGGAAAAGGAAAAAGAGAAGAAAAGCCATGTAGCGATATACAGTATGCCTGACAAAAGGAAATCGCTTCCTTTTATGATGAGAAGTATTGCCTTTGTAATGAAAATCTCAAGGTGCATAGAAATGACTGCATATGCCATTCCCTCTTTTATGTTTTTGTTGAGGTGATATTTTTTGAGCGCCAGTTTTGATAGGATTGATTTATCAAATCAGCAAATGACCCATACAGTACCAACAGCAGCGGTCTGTTGCTCTTATAAGCCTGCCGTCAGTAAGCTTGAACGGTGTTTTTTGTTTCCTGGAAAAAAGATAAAGGCTTTGATGATTCACACGACAGGAGCCAGTCCGCACCAGATCACTACCAAGATTTCAGCTGTCGTTTCGCCAGCCAGCCGTGGCCTGCTTTACATCACCGGCTCTGCAGACTGACTAAACATGTGGCTGGCTGGATGTGGAGCTGGCTTGCTCTCTAACTAGCTAACTGGCAGGCTGTTTGGCTGACTGGTTGGATATGGGGCCAACTGGCTGACCGTCCTGCTGAACGACTGACTGACCAGCTTTTTGGATGCTTGGCTGACAAGCTGCTTTAAATTATGATACAAGCTGTGAAGTTCAGCCAGAGGTAGGGAGCTACTTAGGTTATGCAAATGTATTATTTATTCACTTTCACAGACTCCAATATAGCTGAATAGCTGTACCTTACTTATTTAGTATTTAGCAGTAATTTAGTAGAGCTGTAACAGTTATCAAGTCTTCCCAAACAAAGTCATTCATGTTGTGTTGCACTTCACAGCACTTCCTTACATTCCCAATGGGAGATTTTCCTGTAGCTTTCTGGTTTGCTTTTATGTTTCTGGTTTTTATCATTTTCGACATCAGTTCTCAAAAAATGTCTTGTTGCACATTGGAAAGGTTGAGATGAGTAAGTCTGGTAAAGTCTTGTTAAGCATCATATCAGTTAATGTCTTTACAGTCATAACGAGTCATAAAGATATTTGTTATTATTATTATTATTTGTGTTATTCTGTATGACTCTTTTCACAAGTTGTAAAAAAAATAGGAAAGCTTTGCCACAAAGTACTTTTGTACACTGAAAAGCATTGGAAGGAAGAGGAAGAGAAGGTTCTGAAACTGATGAAAACAAGAGAAAGTAGGGTGACATGAAACGTAAATTTTGCTAAAAGGGGTAACTGTGCTTTGTTTTGTCTTTTGTTTTGCAGCAGCATTAAGCTTTTTTTTTTTTATATTGTCTGGTCGTTGCTAGCTGAAGCCGTTCTTAATTAACAGCCAGAGATTTTACCACATCTCTCTAAAGATATCCTTGTCCTCTTTGATCTTGGAATGCCCGAGCCTAATGCAAAGGAGCTTTAAATTTGAAGACCACAGCCCCTTCTATGTCTTAAAGTAACAGGGTAGTCAGAGTGTGCAGCCTCTACCAAGACCTGTGCTCTTTTCTTGTAGTTTTAAAGAAAGTGCAGCAAAAACATTTCATGTTTTTTTTTTCTTTGTTTCAGTAAATTCTTGCTAACAGACAAACAAATGGCTCAAGACGCAATGGCTCTGACTTGGCAGAGGAATAATAGTTAGAAAATGCTTAAGATTAGCGATTAAAGATAAGCTTTCTCTGTGTCAATCTGCTGTCTTTTTCAGCTGGAGAGAACAAATATTGTCATGTATAAACAAGCAGACTTGGCTGGCTGTTATAGAATATCAGTCTTGTTTAGGTGTGGATCCAAATCACACATTTGTGTTGGCTCAGAGGATTGATTGCTCTTATAGCAGATTATTCCTTGTTTGTCTTTGTTTAATCTAATCATTTTACAAGGCTCTGCGGCCAGTCTGCGTGTTTGTCGGCTACAAGCTGTCTAATTCCTCCCTCCAGCACATCAAAAAGCCCTGTTTGTTCATCATCCATTCGTCACGTTTCATACAATTGTGTCATCATCCCTTTAACTTTCACATCGACAATTATACATTCATATGTCTGTGTATGTTTGAATAAAGATAATATGCTGTTGCAGGTTTGTGGGTTTTATACTGAGGTCTGTTCTGAGAAAATCTTTCACCTCTCTTGCAGCAGCACTGTTTTGGGCTGTAAAATTATTGACAGGGAATTTAATTTATGGCTCTATCCACAAATGATACCTTTGG
The DNA here is from genome assembly GCF_036924035.1 of Leuresthes tenuis. Lineage (NCBI taxonomy): Eukaryota > Metazoa > Chordata > Actinopteri > Atheriniformes > Atherinopsidae > Leuresthes > Leuresthes tenuis. The sequence continues at coordinate 9,102,581 of NW_027325372.1, read as the reverse complement.
CAGTAATGAGAAGGCAGGGGAGATTTGCTCACTCCAGACTTTGTGTTTTATTAATTTTCGGGCAAAAGTTAATCTGTGTAAAGCTGAGCCATGTTAGTGCTATCATCTTGACATCCTTACTGGAGAGTATATAAACATTCTGTGAATGTCTGAGCAGCGTTTATTGCTTTGCGTGTGATACTATTTGGATCTAAAACTGATGGAATTTACATTGTCACCATCATTTCACATTTTATCTTTTCCTCCTCAGGTCCAGAGTACGTCATGGATGCCTCATCAACAATATGTTATGCAACCTACAGTAAGTTTTCCACTAATCACAGTGAAGTCACTCAGTTCAACTTCCCACTGGAACTGCCTCAAACGTCTGTTTTCTGCAGGATTTTATGTAACTGTTGAAACGTTTCTGGAGGAATTTGTTGAAAGACGTTTTATGTTTATGCTGAAAATAGTTTAGAACATGGAGATTTTATATATATATATATATATATATATATATAGTGCAAAATGTCTGACCCAAAGAATAGACTCTGGCTGGGATAACATTTAAACATTATTTTTCTGCTCCAGGTCAAATGTTAAACCAACTAAACTGCATGAAAACTTCAAATGGCTAAACGATTACACCATTTTGGTGTGCAGTTACTAAATTGGAGTTCTGTGGAGCACATTATCCAATCTTGATAACCACATTTTTCCATCTGTCCTGAGTTCACAAGCATATTTTAGGTTAGAAGTTTATAGGTACAGGTTGTGCCGCGAAGTAATACATTTACCAGACCACATCATATGACAGACTGCTGATTGTTGCTCAGGGTTACCAGCCCAGACACCACAAAAATAATATGAATTAGATTTAGCAGTCCATATTATACGTATTGCATCCAATAGTATTTTATCATTCTGGTTGGACTATAGATTAGTCTTCTTTGAGTCAAATCTTGGTCACAGAGTTCACAGAATCGGTTAAAGTCCTCCTTCCCTTCGACCAGAAAAAAACAGTTTTCTTTGATTTGATATATTGAATGACTCACTTTTTGGATTAATAGAAAAAGAGTCAAGAGTCATTTATTTAACATCATTATTCAACCAGAGAATGTGCAAAAGAATTCAACAGCCAGAACCCCCTATTCACGTGAACACAAAAGATATATAAACCTGAAGAAATTGTCAAGTAAGGAAAAAATTTGCTATGCAAATTATTTTTGGAAGGTAAGTAGTTGTATGAAATGTCACAGAGAAGAAACCGCTCCTTTAACCTGGCTGATACAGCATCTCTGTTGTTTTGTAAATGGATGCCAGTGATGTTTTTTGGAAGTTTTATTTATGAGAGAACCTTCCAGTCGTGGATCACACACATCCCATGCCGGTTTTTGATAATTCCAGTTAGAACTTTATTTCTTTAGCAAGTGCAATTGTTTTTGAGCTTTCCCGACCAGGCTGGAAATGTGAGACAGCCATGACAGGTTCACTATCAGAAAACATCATAAAACGGCCTCAGCTCCACTGATTTTGACAGAAGTAGATATACAGTATTTGTCTCCTGTCTTGTAAAATCAGCTCCTTGGTTATTGTTGACCATGGAGTTATAACCATAAGAGGATACAACATTTTCAGAACATCAAAAAGCCCAGCTTAAAATACCTCAAATTCAATATGCCTTAGGAAAGATTAGAATTTGGTGTGCCAACCCTGATCCTTAATCATGATGGATGTTTGACCTTCTGCCTACCAGAGATTTTAGAGAACAGTCATTTTCTATTAACTTGGACAAACTGGCCTTTAAACTGAGCAGAAGTGAATTATCATTTCTGTTAAAGTTAAAGTCCCACAACATCCCAAATAAATAATCATTTTGAGCTCAACTCTTTTATCGGCTTTGTTCACTGCATGTTTTATGATTATTCCTTATAGATTACAGCAATTTGTATTAATGAGAATTTCTTTTCATTGCTGCTGTCCATTGTCATACAGTGTTTTGGATGTTGTAGTGGGAGAAGTCTCATCATATATATAACTAGGGAAATCCGCCAAACACACAATAACAACCCAGTAATGTCTTTAGCAAATATTGACTTTAAATTTAAGATGAAAAAGCAATAAACTGAGCAAGAGTTTAACTGTCAATATAACAGGAACGGCCCAACTCTTGATATTGTTTTCAAGAACAGTGGAGCAGGAAGGTAGGACCCAGATGCAGAACTTCAAATTCAAAAGGTTTATTACAAAAAAATCTAAATCACAGCAATGCTGGAGAAAAACTAGAAAATGCACAAGGGGAATAACAAAACTAAACTCTGCAAAAACTCGGGAGGAAACTTGGAAACACGGAAAAACTCGAGAATACACAATGTTTACATTACGGGGGTGACGGCAAGAATGACAGTGAGGATCTGACAAAGAGTGAGAGGAAAACAGGAGACTAAATACTGTGGAGAGAATGATTACTGATCTGAGACACCTGAGGAGAATTAAAATCTTTGTGGTGCAGTGTTTGCGTCTGAATAAATGAATCCACTATGTGCAACTGCAGTGAGGACATACACATAAACTCCTCTAACAATCACTGTACGAAATCATTAGGTTGGCCCCTCAATCCACTAATCAGAAGTCTGATTCTCTAAGCCGGTGTGCAGTACCTCCCATAATCTGCAATGCTGAGTTTCAATTTAGATTTTCACAAATTAACCCAGTTCTCCCTTATCTCATTATTTTTCTGGAATTTAGGTAAGCTGCTCAAGTTCTGCAAATTCTGTTCCAGCGGTTAGCTAGTTGTTAGAGACACAGCTAGATGACAGATGGTGTTGGGAGCAGGGTTGGCTTTTGTCTGTCCTAAATGGCATTTAGGACAGACAAAATTATTATAAACTGTCCAACTCCTCAATTTAGAATAGTTCTCAGTCTTTAATACGTTTAAAGCAATCATTTTCGAATGTGTAAAATGTGCTTTACTCTGATTTGAAAGACTCTCCAATCACACACCCCCTTTTTCTTTCTGTCTTTCTCTCTTATTTGTTGACATGTTTTCTCCTTTATCATTTTCACCTTTATCACTGTTTTATCTTGATGATATCTGACTATTTTGTTTCGTCATTGTTTCATCTATTATTCCTTTCATCTCTATATTTGGACATATTTCAAGACATGTTCCAACAACTGTTTTGCATCTGAGGACAGCCGCTTTCTAACGAACGTTTCAATGTAAAACTGACTCTATTTTAGGAATTATCAATAACCAATGAAAATTAGGCTGCTGTGCCACATGCATAAATGTGTGCAGATGTACCACTTTGCGTATTCTTATGTGGATCCTGCTGCTTGAGGTAACCCTGTGAGGTTGCACGTATTTAATAAACCCAGCGGAGAGAGTCCCACAAACTGCTGAAAGCAACAAACGCAACTTCAGCTGCTGTTAACATTTGAGTGAGTCTCATTAATAACCTCTTACAGACAGGTCTGTGTGTTCACCTCTGGCATCTTCAAGGCATAAACTGTGTCTTTTGTGCTCAGAAAGCCTGACATTCAGACTGTTTAATCCATACATCTCTTTTTCATACAGGAAAGGCTTTTAGGCTTCCTCTCTTTCACGCGTTATCTTGCATTAGTTAAGTGTATCACACCACGATAGCAGGCAGTGTTTCTTTTGAGCAGTATAGAAATTCATGTAATTTAAGGTTGTTGTTTTTTTTTGCTTATGTTGTCCCTGGAACCATGATTCATATGAGAAGACTTTATCTTGTGGCACACCTGCACTCCCCTGATATTTTTCAACTTAAGCAACCATTGATGCCACAGGCCACCTCTGAGCTACAGTACTGCGTGAAAATATTTGCCAGATTTGCTTCCCTAATGTTATTACAATAAAGAGCATTAGCAGTTAAGTGAATCGTTTCAAGGTTGAGCTTTTTAATTGATCTCAGCACAGTAAGTGTTCTTGTTTAGTTGCGTAGAGGTTTTAAATCTTTCTGCCAGAGGTCTTAGTGTTTGCTTGAGGCTTTTTGTGGCCCCTGAAGCACTTTTAGTTTATTTTTTTCCTTGTTGTTTTCAATTTATTCACAAAACGCAAGTGGATACTAGTCATGGGCTAATATATTTGATTCTTTACAACCATTTTAGTACAGCTGCTGTAAATACACTTTTCTACTGCTTCCGTTTAAATCTACTAAAATGGGCTTCATTTGAGAAGACACTGGAGTATTGAAGTACTTCACTGTAGTCAGGCTTGTTTTTTCATAGAAGCATACTACACCCCAAAGAAGCATATCATAGTATCATACAGCATATATAATAGGCATTTAAATATTGCTCTGTAGCTATAATTCTAAGTATAGACCAAGTTATTTTCTCATTGGAAAGAAATGACCAATAGTTATTTTCGCTTAAGTTACCTCGATTGAATCACATAGCCACATAATTTAAAGCATGCTTTAAAATTGAAGTTCACTAGTCTGTACTAATGAGCAAATGAATATGCATACAGATTAAATTTACAGGTAGGATTTATGCCCCAAGGTGCAAATATCTTGCCGTCTAGTGTAATACAGTTAAGTTATAGTATTAGGTGTGGTACACACTTTGAACACTGGCTAGAATCATTAAAATGTCACACTTCTAGATTGTTATTCACCGATATTGAATAAAGGGCTCCCAATGAAGCACACTATCATTCAGCGGAGAGCTGAGCCTTGTAAAATAGGATTTCTATCTCCTCTTAGCTGTTGTTGTTGATGCTTTACATGAAAGAGTTATTCTTGCCTCAAGCAGTCGGTGAGCGTCAACAGTATTGTTAGCCTCAGTCATGAAGACAACTGCTTGCGAGTCCCTGCAAGTGAACAAACTGGAAAACACTGGACTCAGCTGATGGTCCTGCACCCCCTCACTGGAGGAGAGCTCAACCAGCCGGGCGGCTCCCCACTGTGCCCATTTACCACTCAGTCCTACCCATCTCACTTCCTCTCCTGCTGTGGGACAGTGAACATGTAATCTGGTCGCAGCAGGCCACCGCGCACACACACGCACACACACCACACCCTGCTGCAGCTGCCCTCAGAGGCACTCAGATTTCCTTCCAGCCATGTGACTTCATTCTTTTCTGTGAGTAACTCAACTCACCTCTCTTTTGTTGCTGTACTTTCCTACCGTTGTAGTCAGGTGTGCACTTTCCTGGTGACACTTGTTTTCTGCTCTATTAAAGCCATCTTACTAACAAGCTGCCTGTGTTTGCTGCTGAAACGGCCTGTTGTGAGAATGAAGTCATTGTTGGTAGACAGCACTGACAAAATCAATGACATGGAACATCTCTACCTCCACATGCGTGCATGCATTCATCTTATGGTCTGAGACTGTTTAGTCGTGTGTTGTTAGTCATTTGGTTAAGAAGATATACACAGCCTCGTCATTTACAGTATGTTTGTGTATATGCTCATGTTTGCCTTCACATGTTTGTGTGCTCTGTTTGTATTCTTTTTTTTTATTGCCATATGTGTGCTCCATACTGGTTATTCCCATCGAGCTTATGTAAAGCCTGATGGCCATCCATCTTCCGGCCCTCTGTTATGAGGCCTCTCTGAGTGCTTGGCACTGGCCACTAACCACCAGCCACATTGTAGTGTGGTCTACATCCCATTATGCCTTCGTGCCAGCAGTAGCCATGTGGCCATGCCTGTCCCCGTGGCCCCGTCCCCATTGTCTTCCAGTGGCTCTGCCTGTCACCAAACGGCTGCTCGGCACAAACCCCAGCTATCGCAGCCATCAGTGGATCATAGCTACCAATCTGTCCCCCTATTATGACCCACGCTCATCTTGACTACCAGCTACATACGCGGCCGACAACCCTTTACACACACACAATCTGCCATCAACTCAGTGAATCACATCAAATTAGCCAAGCATCCTAGCTTCAAATGCTTGGGGGCCCCACTGAAAACATTAAAAACCAATTGATTGCGCTGCAATTTGGCAGCTCCCTCCTCGTGTCGCGTGTTAAACCAATGGAGCGTTCTAGGATAGTGCTCCTGGTGTCTGGGCAATATGGAGGCAGCAGAGCATGGAAGGGGAAGAGGTCACATTTCAGAATAGAATAGATGGACATGTATGTATACCACATGGATGTAAGTGCTCTGAGCAGTTGGTACAATTCCCAGATGGCCACTCTATGTGTTAAAGGTAATTCCCATTTCTCTTTTCTAATATTTCTTTCTTCCTCTTTTGTCTCAATCAAAATATAACATATATTCTGTTGAACTATCCCTTATTTGAGAGAAACTAAACTAAAGACAAACAAGTTCCTTTAAGAAGTAAAACAGTTGAACTATAAAACATTTACAAGAAAACAAACAAGCTGTCATTGAAAAAAATTAAATAAAAACTAGATTAAAGTAAATCAACCAATGGGCAACCAGTCATATTACTTCAGAAGTTTACCAGTAGATATTTTTACAAGCAGAGGTACATGAACAGTTGGATTAAGCTTTTCAGTCACAATTTCTCATGAGTTTCACCACCTGACAAAAGTAAAAGATTGGGGGGATTTTAGTTGTATGAGTATACATTTACACATTGTTTTTCAAAAAGATGCAAAAATATGGAACTTTGGAGTCTCTAAGCTCATCGGAGGCAAGTTGAGTGTATACTGGCAAGACCACATTATCATACTGTGTTCCTAGTCTGACTTGGACATAGTTACATGCATTTAAAAAAATTCTGTTTTGATTGGACTAGTGCAATAGTTTAATTTTTCTAGTGCCATATCAATGTGTGCTTACTGTTTGGCCTTTGTGAACCATGAGTTGCCAGTTTTAATTGACTGTTTTTGTCTGATCGTGGTGCAAGGCCAGTTTATTAATATATTGTACTAATATTCAGTTATATCATGCAACATCGAATTAAAACTGTGGTCAGTAGTACATCTCTGCCTCCAGAAAAATGATCACAGCTCAGTTAAACAAATATGAACTTTTAGTTCACTCCAGATCAACTTGATGCATTATAGACATCCACAGAGAGCCTTCTCAAAGTACCACAAACACAGAAAGCAGAGGTTAAAAAAAATCCATTAACAATAAACCAAACTCAGAAATCATAAATGCACAATATTAAAAGACCAGTGATTTAGAATAGTGCCTCTAAACAGCAAATGCAGCTGATTACCAACAACTGCGTCAGACATGAAATTGTACCCCTGCTGGTTGCTGCTGGCAACAGAAAATTGAACTGAAACCAGCTGTTTGTGGAGTCCATTCATCTCAGAGGTAAAGAGAAATTGTGTGTCCAGCTGTAATAAATGCGCAAGACTGATCATATTCTGGCATCTTTTCAAGCCCACCTGTTGTACAACTTTACATCATTTAAAAAGGACAGGTAGGCCATAAATATTGTCCATCCACTTGAATATATATCAAATTTAAAAAACACAGCAGGCTGAGCTGTTGGAAAACATCTGCAAAGACCAGATTCCACTATAATTGTGCACATACATATTGGATGCAAACTCTGTCCTCTTTTAAAGGTACACCCAATGCTGTTTTTGGTTTCTATATTTTAACAGATTTTACCAAAAATCTCTGTTTATTGTGAGACTGTAGGTCTTTTTACGCTTGTTTAAAGTTGTTTCTGCTTAAAAGCAGGGATCTTTCCAAATCTGTTAAATAGTTATTTGTTGGAAATAATTGATGAACTATTGAATAACAACAAACCAAAGTGCTGATGTTGACACCAGCAGGACTGAAAATTGGTTTATTGCACAGGAACCAGAGAGCACTGCGCCTCGTACTGCTTCAGCAAGACCGTGTGTTCGTATCAGACTAGATTAAGTTTTACAAGTCTCTCGATGTGAAACTGGACTTTATCCACACATCAGCCTGTAATTTGTTGGCAGCGACAAAGAGAGTGAGTAGAGAGCAGTTTTAATAATTTATTCATCGTCAACAAATGAGCAAGATGCACTCAATGTGGGACTTGCTCCTGTTTCTCTTTCCTCGGCTCATTGTTTGTCTTCTCCCTCTCAGATGTGTCCTCTGTTACGCAGTTAGGTGTGGGATGTCAGAGCTGCGTGATCACTTTCCTTTTTTGTTCTCTACTTTGATCAGCAGACCATGGGGAAAGCCAAACTCTTAAAATATAAGACAAATACATATGTGCGATTCACACAGATGCCCAACGACCAAAACACACACATTGTCTGAGTGAAGAAACTCATTCCACACTATAATAAATCTCACTGACGAACAGATCATCAATCACACACAAACTCTCAAATTCACTTCTCACTGCCTCTGAGAGCCGGAGTAACTGCAGTGGCAGCCATGCACAGCATTGCTGTCTTTCCCCATGACTTATCCATCCTCTTTTTTCTGTTTCTCACTTTGAGCTGTATGTGTGTCAAGTGTGCCTTTGCCAGCGTGCACTGGCCCTTACATACTGGAGGTGAGTTATTGAATTCCTCTCTGTTTCACCCCAGCCGGTTCTGTCTGGCACAGGCTTTGAATAGAAGCTCGCTGGGCTTCTTAGAAATGAACCGTAACTATCTGCCCTCATCGGGTTGGGGTGAATCATTCCACTGTGTGATACCCATCTCCCCGTTTGACATTAAAAACGCTCCACGGACTCAGAAGGGGAACATAATGTTGGTCTCATGGATTTGACTGCAGAGGCAGAATTTGAGACAGGTCTATGTACGTCCTTGGTTGCTATCGCAGTCCTCTCTTTTGTCTTTCATTCTTTCCACTCCCGTTTCTCATCCTCACTCCTTGTCTTTCTATACATCTTTTCATTTCTACCTCTGTTTGTCTCTCTCCATCCCTCTATTCTCCCCTCTCTGCTGCCCTTTCAGAATACAGCTGCTGCTGCTGTGCCGGTGCCAGAGCAAAAAAAAAAATCTGCTCGGGGTTAAAGTTTCATACATATAAGAGCGATATTGTTGCAGAGCCATAGGCTGACTGACAGGGAGATTGAACAACTGCATTTTTACCATAAGCTTTTGAATATTACCATGAAAAAAGTAGAGATAGCAGCAAAATTACATTTTGGGACAAAAGCTGATATGCTTTGGCAGACAGATTTTATTAGCTTGCTGTGTTTTTTAACAGAATTTTTATTCTTTCATTATTTCTTAACTATTATGATTATTATTTGCTTTTGTAGATACAGGAAATATTCCAGAGTTCTACAGTGTAAAATGATCCGTATGTCGAGAGAAGACTGTCAGCTTATAATCAAGCACAGTGTGACAATGAAGAGGAACGGACCTCCCACGAAGACGTGACTATTACCGTTCCGTGCTTCATCAAACACCCTTATAGTACACGCATATCTACACATGTACACGCAGCAATTTGTCCAAATACTATGTGGGCAATTTAGTGGTTACTTCAAAATAATAAATCATCATTTAAAAAAAGCAACAGCTTTAACATAAACCCTCTCAGTCATGGCCAAGTTATTCTGTACACCTACTGTAATTTAAAAAAAGCTCAATTGTAACATTAGAAACACTTCTAACTCGATGTGTAGTTCACATTGCATCTTCTTCAATATTATTATTATGGGTTATGGGACAGGCCAATGAATTTATAAATGGAGAGATTTTTTTGCCATTGTCGTTACATTGATGAGGACATATGAATACACAGTAGATAAAATAATTGACAGATTTCAGTCTCACAGTAACGTTTCTCTTTTCCTTACAGATCTTTGTAATGTTTCCACTTAAGATTACCAAAGCCTTTAAAAAAAAAATGGTAACGTAAGCCACTACCTGTATCACTGTCGACGTGGGAGGCATTATTAATTTCGGGTCATTAGTGTAAACTCCTGTATCTCTGCTACCTCAGATGGGTAAAATGAGTTTACTTTCCTGGCTCAGTCTATGCCATGTTATGTCTGAAATACAGGCTGCGTTGTTAGTAATAGGGCAACCCTGGAAGTCTGTTAGCCCCGAGGAGGGATTCATGCTGCAGATTAGAGTGAAAGACTCAGGATGCCGGCTCCCTCTTCTAGGCTTACCTGAACAAAATGGTGCCTGAAGGCATTTGGAAAATTTGGTCAGAGACGAGGTAAGAGAGGGGAGAGTTCTGGGTACCACTGTGAACTTTAATACCGCAGAAACACAGAGCAAGATCAATAAGAACACATGCACTCAAATTCAGATGATGGAAGAATATAGAAATTCAACCTAATATAACAACATTTAATAACAAACAACTGGAAACCCTTTTTTTTCCCTCAAGATTACTTTCACAGTGTATCACATTCAGGTGGACCTGCCTGTAGTCGTCAAGGTCTGGAATCCTGAAATTCTGTATATAGTTACCACTCAATCATCAGCAGATGTTCTTTACACCAGGCTTTCCACACCAAGAGTGACTGGCTGACGAATCTTAGTCTCTCTCCTTCTCTTTATGTGTGTGTCTGTCACCTAAGATGGAGAAATATCTTAGGCTTTGGCTGAATTACCAGAACCCTGCTGTGTCCATGTCACTCTCACACTGACAAAAAAACACGCTACCTTATACACATCAGTGTCAATATCTCAACCACAGAACCTCACATGGAGAACCCAACTGTAAGTGGCGATGCGGAATGTGTTGAATCGGGCCTCTTTCAGGTGAACGACACAAGTGATGCTTTGTTTAAGGGCAAGACTGGCAAACACAGCGTTGGTCATTATTTGACGCTCCTGAGGCTTTTAATGTGTCTCCGTTCTGTCTTTTTCACCCCAGCTTCCACATTTCATCTGATAAAGACCACATTCAGTTTCAAAACTTTTATTCTTGCTTGTTATCAGGCTGGCAGTGATTTTACTTTATTTGGACTGTACACCATGCTGATTTCAGTAATCAGATGTCTGCTTGCAGGCGGTGAAGCATCAGGACCTGCAAGGTGAAGATTAGTTTATAAAATGTCCTTTTATGTCTTTGAGATGTTTTTGCTCAGTTTTAAGACATTACCTGAAGGAAGTGATATATCATCAACATCAATTTGAAGCAACAGTCTGGATAGGTTATAATAATGAACGTTACTGTAGGGATAGTGGATCCATGGAACATAGGGGCTGATTCTTATGATTTTTAATGTCATCATGATTGGATCACTATAATATGAGCAAAATTTATAGGGAGCTTCTACAAAGGCCGTAGAAACCAGGAATTCCCAGATATATCAGCTTAACATCAATATTGGCCGATATTCAGCAAGTTGACAGCAGACTGGAGAACGTCAACCAATGGCGGTGGCCGATATTTATCTGCCGCGTCCTGGTTGTGTCACACTGACTTTGCCCTGAAACTGACATGATTTATTTTTTACATTTAATTTTGTTGGACCCAAAAAAACGTTGTGTTGGAGCATGTCAGCACTAAACAGGGATTCACTTGTGACTGTTTTTAAGGTTAAAATGTATTTTTACACTGAAGGTCTTTTTGTTTGAGGAGTTGTTCAGAGGTTTTTTTTCTACATTATACAACAACATGAACAGATTTGTGCTCATTCAGAGATAGTGTGACATAGTTCATTTTCATAAAGCACCTTTTACTTGTTCATTTCAAAGACTATTGTCTTTTGAATAACTGGCTCATGGACTGCACAAAAAAAGATGGATGTAGCTTCCTGTTTCAGAAACACAATAGGGCAGAAGTGCCTGAGAACTACATTCTATCTAATGGCCAGCAGGTTACTTGGTCTGATTCCAGCAGCCTGGTCGTACTGCTCAGCTAACTGCATCTTGAGTCTATGTAAGTCCAGACCAGAATGTAAATTACTTTAACAGCCTGCTGCATATGGTGGGCATCCTTCAGCCATAATGGATCAGGCAGTAAAAACAGTCGCTATTTGTGTGACATTTATGTATGTTTCACACCTATTTAACAGTTTTTATTTCTGATGAGCAGATGTAAAGACCAGTTAATGAATACCAGCTGATACCGATCAGTGTTTCATCACCAAAGCATTGCTTGTTACTTGTAATGAGTGCTCATCAGAAACACTGCTGATGCTAAGTTGTTTTGTTTTTTTCTCAACATTCTTTATTTACTGTACATTTTCTCAGGTTGTTGAGTGTATAGCATTGTATTTTACAATGGCGGGAGGTGATATAATCTTATCCCAGCTCTACAGCAGAATCAATACCACCTAGAAATCATGTGCATACAATTAGGAGCTCTGTAAACATCATCTCATACATTTGTAACACATATGTCTACAGCATCCATTATCTTGTCTTTCCCCTCCCATACACACAGGACAAATCAAAAACATATATTCTCTATTTGTGTCAATCTTTTTCTCATTTCTTTTGCTTTTTAGCTTGTCAATGGACTGCCAAACAACCAGGCAGACACAAGCGCACACATGAACACACACACTCTCTCACAGACAGTCAGTCTCACAAACACAGAAAATCGAAATCACAAATCGGCTTAACTCTCCCTGACACGTCTGTGAATTAAGTCTTTCCGTTGCTCTCCCATTCCCATTATAAAGGCATTGTCAGAGGCTGAATCAGTAACAGGTAGCCCTCAGCTCCTGCTGCTTCTCTCTCCCTCTTCTCTTTTTCTTCCCTTCCCTCCTTCCTGGCCTTCTCTCTTTCTTCTTCCTGTTTGTCCTGTTTCACTTTCTCTCTATGTCTCTCAGCCTTTGTCTGTAATTCTTCCTCCTCCCTCCCTCTGCCCATCTTTGCTCACACCTATCTTCAACATGACCTCCTTCAGCTTTTTCCTTAATCATCTTTCTCATGTCCTTATGCAGTCTTATGTCTCTCCCCTCGTTTACCCTTTCTCTATTCCTCTACCACAGCCAGAGGTGGAAAGTCCTTGGCGTTTTCCAGTTGATCCATTTTTTTCTCATACACCAACATCTCACAGGAAAACTCTTGGCCACATTTAATTGACAGTTAGAATTTGTAATAACTTTGCTTTCTCAGGTTTTACTACAAAGCATTATTATGAACTAATAAATACTCATTAGTGTGTAAATTATTCAAAGTTATTCTCACATGCATTTAATGGCACAAACATGGATTAGATGATGTAAAGGCTCTGCCAGTCTGTGTATTTAGTTCAATGGTCGTAGACATCTTCTCCACCACAGTCTTCCCCTTTTTCTGTATAGTAGTTGTTTCAATAAAAGTGAAAGTGTCATTCAACATATATTAGTTTCCCACATCCTAATAACAAAGAGCTACAGTAACTTCTGCGACATGGAAACTCTGCCTTCCTGAGGTCCTTTGTGCAGACCAAAAGTGACAGTTGCACAGATTAGGCTCCATAAACCAGAGTTTATTTGTTTTTTGTTGCACTTCAGGGATATTTTATGGCAAAATTGTTTTTACACGTAAAGTTGTTCCACAGTAAGATACCTGGATAAAAGAAAAGAGGAGGAAACATCCTAAAAACATATTTTGGGTTGAGTCGAACATGTTTTAGGATTATTAATCGTTGTCTTTTTTTATCCGTTTAACGTGTGTTAAGCAGAAAAATGTGTTTAAAGATAAGTTATATTCATAAAAACTGATCAAGACCTTTTTTATTAGTCATTTAAGAGTGTTTTTGTAGTTTGAGGTTCATGGTGTTACTAACAAACTGCCCAGTGTGTACAGTGCCTCTTGCCAAATGTCAGCTGGGACAGGCTCCAAGCCCCTGCAGTCCTCTACAGAAAAAAACAGCTGTAATGGTTCAAAGAAAGTTATATTGTTTGGGACTTTCCCAGTTTACCCAGTTTTTACGCAATGTGTGTCACATGGGATGTGTCAACTGTGTCTCTTCACCTTTTTCACTCTTTATTCGGAACATGCTGTATAGTGTTTAGCTAACATTACTTTTGTTAGTTCAGTAGTTATTGGTATTTACTGATACATATACATGGAAAAACTCATTTCTAATCTCTACATTAAAGCAATACCTATGTATGTTTCGGATCCAGAGTTGTAGAATAGCTACGAGCAACAGAGTAACATAAGAAAACTTTTCACAGTCACACTAAGATATCATTGTGATGGTAGCATCTGTCTCTAATGCTACCACCACAATCCAAAATGGTCCAAAATCCCAGTATCTACTTCTGGTTCAATGGAGCCTCTTCACATGAGCAGATCACCCATACAGTGGGCACTGATGCACCCCCATCTAGAACCAGGGAACTGTTTTCTTCATCCCGTTCCCTTTGGATTTCTGACCATTACTGATTACTGCTCACTCCCACAATGTGTGTGTTCTTCTCCTGCCGGCTCCCACGAGATTTGCGTTGGGTCCCACAGGAGCCATTGGAGCCCAGTCCCAGTACAGCCCTCCAATGTGAATCATTTAACAAAAGTGCTATTATTTATAGTCATAAAATGCAGCAGCAAACCAAAAAAATGCACAAAACCATCAGCCTTTACTTTAGTCTACTGACACCCTGACATAGCACTAGTATGAAGCCCCAATTAGAGAGCAATATAGGTTTGGTTAACTCACTTGCAAGTAATGGGGTAAACAAGGGCTAAAATTAAATAAGTATAGCAGATGTTTTTTAGTTTTTTAGAATTTAGTTAATTATTTTATTAATGAACTAAATTCAAAATTCCAACAGTGTAATTAAAACTTTTGGTTTCGACCGTCTGCTCATTAAAACTACCCACTTCTGTAAGATCTGTGTTGAGTCCAGCGAGACCAACAGGATCCTACCCCATGTCATCGCAGATGCTTGCTTTTTCACCTTTTGCTGATAAAAACTTGGATGTCCTTTCTCTTCTATGGCACATAGAACCCATCATTGTTTTGTTTTTTTCTAAAAGCAGCTGAAACGTGGACTCTTCTGATGCCAGAACACTTGTCTGCTGTCTTGTTGTCTGTTTGAGATAACCTCGTTCCTAGAGAACAGCTTTTCTACACAGAGTTGATAAGTGGCTTTCTCTTTGCATAATACAGTTGCAGTTTACATTTCCGGATGCAGACGCAGACTGCGTTTTGTCAATATGATTTTCGCAGGTACTCTCAATCCCATGTGGCCTCATTGATGACAGTAGCATGATAGTTTTTCATGCAGAGCCACCTGAGGGCAGAAAGGTCAGATGCATCTAAAAGTGGTTTTAGGTTTCGCTCTGTAAGAACTGAGGTTTCCCAAAACTCCATGAATCTTTGCACTGTAGACATGAAAAGAAAGAAGTTGAACTGATTTCTGATTTTCTGATTGAGTTTGAGTCACAGCCCATCCTTTCCTTGAAAGACTAAACCTTTGGTGGATCTACTATTTGTATAATCTTCCAGGACATTGTCACTTGGATATTCTATAAATGTTTCTAGCTTTTGGCTCTCTTCCATCTTTTTTGTGTGTTTTGTTGGCATAAAATTCAAGGTTTGTTATAATTCTGTAGTGTAGATGGTCATTGAGAGACCCTGAGAATATTTTCCTTTGTACTGGTGTCTGTTAAATAAAGGTTCAAATTAATTCATGAATAAAAGATTTAGGATTCTGTTGCATTTCAGATAACTCCACAACTTTTCTTGAAATGGGGTTTGTAGAATATAACATTTATTCTGCTGGTTTGCATCTTTTCAGCATGTAGGAATGTCTTCTTTGGAATATTTTTGCTATAACACAGAACTCAGAAAAGCAACACGTTTTTAGGGCAGCACCATCAAAGTTACACACTCAAATTTGGAATGCTCTTTTTGACTGATTCTTGTCACATCTTTGTAATTAAAAATGAATTCCTGTCACAGCTCTAAGGAATCTACCATGGCTAAGAATGGCATTCTCATCACATTCCAGTGAAGTTTGTTTACCAGCATAGAAAAATCTGCCTGCATCAAAGTACTCAATGTTAAACCTGGGGAAACATCTACAGCCTGTGGAGGGCTTTTCAAATCAAAATCAAAGCAATCAAAACATAATCAATTGTTACAAGTTACATTACTTTGGTAAAGTGTTTGAAATGGTTACATTGCCATCTTTCATAGGGTAATTTGTAATCTGTAAACCTTTCTTGAAGAAGCCTTCTCAACATACATAAATTAGGCTAGGTTTGAACATTGTAAGAGCTGATGCAAAGCTAATACTTTCCCCCACTGATAGCAGCATTCCAGCCAGTTTCTTTCTTTTTGAGTGGAATTGTAACTCCAAGAGGAATCATATGAAGCTTGCATATTTAGTTTGAGAGGGAGAGAGAACGAAGAGGAGGTGGAGTAGGGAGGAAAGAGTTAGCTGGCTGTGTTGTGAATGCAGGGTGTAGACAAGCAGAGCGATTCTGACAGGCTGTGTCTGCACAGTTTGTTCTCCAACAGGCCCACACAGAGTCACCAGTGGGGTGCGCACATGCACACACTTGCAAACATGCACTGTTGAGTTGCACGCTCACACACAGACAGAGACCGTCAGTCAAGTTGCACGCAGTGTGTTGCACAGTTAAACGCACACAGGCACACTTACAGTACAGACACGTACACAAAGTGAGAAGCGAGGCGAACAGAGGAAAAGGAGTGGTTTTTAACGCGCTCCTCCCAAGGCTTCAGTGCTGGGGAAATAGAGCTATCATGACAGGAGATGAAAGAGCAACAATGGTTTCATCACTTTCCCTCATGTTTCCCTGCACCATGAAGAAGTGGCTTCTAGCGTTCTCGTCCGCCCGTTAGGGAAAACACGCTGTGCATTACACAAAGAGGGGAGGCTCGAGAGTGAGACACTGAGGTGGGACAGGTAGAAAGCAACCTCTCCCAGCAACCAGTGAACCAGACAAAACCACAGAGTTGATACATCAGCCACAGATATTGATGATTTTGATGGACCGAAGACAGTAGTCTGTATTGATCTCAAAAAGGTCCCTGTGTTCTGTTGCTGTTCATGGACGCTGTTGCTCCTTTATTTCTTCTTTTCTGCCGGAACCCCATTTCTCTCTTCCTTTGTTTTATTATTATGTTTTTGACAATACGTAATTTACCCAAGATTCCTTCTTTCTTTCATCGGGCTTTCTACCATCTTCCTCTCACTACTAGCACGTTCAAAATTGGATAATCAGTTCACATCTGTCTTTATGCATTATCATTTATTGTTCCACTGATACGCTACAAAATAATACCCTCTTTAAAACATTTTCATATATTAGATATAGACAGCATGGAAACTAGCAACCACTTTGTGGAAGTTAAGAGTCAGATGATTAGAATTATAACTCAAGGAAGGATTACATGAAGGTCACAAATTAAATTAGAGAGGACTATGCACAATCTGCTTAATTTCTTCTGCTCCCTCCTTTATCTCATCTTGTTCTTATCTTCCTCTTCCTCCAGGGTGCAGTGATCACGCCAGCCATGGACCACACTATGTCCATGCAGCCTGCCAGCATGATGGGCCCTCTCACCCAACAGATGAACCATCTGTCCCTGGGCACTACAGGAAGTGTGAGTACTCCTCACTGTGCTTCAATGAATCCCACACAAAGTCTAGCACAAGCCACGTTGTAGTTGCCACAATCATCACAACAGAACTTCTAAGCTGACAAAAAAGAAATGCTTTTTCACTCTGATATACAAGTGCAACCTCAGTTATTTCCATATTGCAGTGTTAAGATTTATGAACAGCAGATTATTTGGTGGATTTTTCTTTTGGGGTTTGCCTTTGACACAAAGAGATGGACAAACTACTCACAGCTTCACCCGTTTCATCCTCTTCTACATATTTATTTCTCCTAAAACAGCCACAATCAAACTGAAAGGCTGATTTCCATTTCTATCAATCCCCTCTGACACAGTTACAGACTGAGCCCCATGTTGTCTTGGTGTGCCATTGACGTGTAAGTGTGTGTGATGGAGAAAAAAAGCCCTGCATAGCCTATCAGACTTTATAGACTAAGAAATGCTGTATACCTGTGAGTGAATAGGTGAAATGTTTAAAAGAGCTTTGAGGGGTCAAAAATGATAGAAAAGTTGTATATTTATTTAGTCCAATTACAATTTTTACTGCTGCAATCTACTACTACAATCAGTTCAGTGGGTTGCTATTGGCGTGCTAGCTGCAAGCCGAGGACTGCTAAAGCCCTGAGCCATCAATTATATGCAATTAACAAAAAGCATGTTGACTAAAACAAATTTTATGGATTAAGAAAATTCCCTGTGTTGGTTCCAAATGAACTACGTTGTGCTGTTTACAATATATTTAGGCTCAATTTTAATCAGCAGCACCCACAACAAGCACCCCTTGGCTTTTTTTTAAAAAGAACGAAAAGATTGTTTCTGCCCTGGTTCTTTTGAATTTTCACTGAGGCCTACGGTACAGGGTAAATTAGGCAAATTGAGCCTGTTAAAGTCGGAAACATCTCTCCTTGCTGCAGTTTCGGGGCTGCTACGCTGGTCACAGCAGCCTGTGCAGACAGTCAAACCAGGAAGTACGCTTCAGCTGTGAAATCAGTTGATGTTACACATTTTTACAGGGTGTGGGTGTATTTTTTGCGTGTTAAACAAAGCCACTGTAAAGCAATCAGAGATTACTATTTCGTTGCTGTAAATCATTGCTTTGTTGTCATGATCATCGCTCTCTGCCTCCCTGTTATTATGTTTGAATGCAGAAAAATGAATAGCATGAATGGCTGAGTTTAAGTGCTTTGTTTACAAACAGTAACAACTTCCTGCTGTGAAACTTAAAGTTAGGTGAGCTGACTGAGACACAACGGCAGAAAAGGGATGCTGGGAATAATCGACCTATGTGCCCAACCCTTAAAGGTTTCAGGAAATCTCAAAAATAGAATCTCTCCCTGTGAACTCTGTTTAACCCCTGGGTCCTGCTGTGGAAATGGAGGGGGTTAAGGAAAGAACCCCACAAAAGCTCTTAGTTCCTGAAAAATAGATTCCTGCAGGAAAATAGCAGCTTATCTAGTCTGTGACTCTAACCTCATTGGACAAGGATTTCCTCTCCACACAAAACCCAGTTTAATCCGAGCAAGTTGCCCACTTTTTAAAACAATACGTTCCTGTATGTATGTGAGTTTGTACTCTTCGTCTCATGTTCACCTCCTGCAACAAACACAGCTTGAGGCCAATGGGTATTGCACATACATACAATCTAATGTAAGGTATCAATTTTAATCATAACAACAATATACCTAGAATTTAAAATTTACTTATTTTCCTGGGGATTAAAGATATATGTACAAAATTGCATTCACATAGGTGTGTAGACTAAGCCTTTACTGTATCCCTAGTACCTAAAAATGAAACCTGTACATTGTAGCCAGTTCTACTTTAAATGTATTTGAGGCCAGTTGCTTGGTGTTTTTCCTTGTTATGATCCCACTGCAGAAATGCAAAACATCTTGAAGCCTACTCTTAAGATGAGAATCTGAAGAACTGAATGTTAGACAAAGCTAATGTGTGTCCATTGAACTGTTGCTATCATGTTAGCAATGCTAATTTGGAGGCTTATTATCTTTGGGGCCATCGTTCATTTAGGGCATTTAGAGCAAGAAATAGACTTTTAATTTACTTACAAAAGAGCCAAACTACTCAGACTGTCGCCACATGTGCTTAGAAATGAACAGCCGTATCATTTGTTTTACGCACTGCATGCTTTCACCGGCAAATAGTGAAAGAGCATATTTCCTCCCTGATCTTCCACATTAAACAGATTTCCTGTGAAGCTTAACAGTGTGACAGGCCCCTCTGTTCTCCACCTTCTTTACTTTCACCCTCTAATTTCTGTTTCTTTCTCACCCTCTCCCTTACAGCCACTCTCTAAACCACAGATCAAATCTATCACTACATCAGTTTTCCTTATTCTACACACTCACTCGCTGTACAGTCGCTGCCCCAAACCATGAACCCCCCCCCGGTTTCAGGATCAAGTCGACTTAGAGGTGTCACACAGTTCTGAAGCTTGACTTCCTGCCCTAACTCTGCTGCCCGGGGGCAGTCAAGCAGACAGCTTTGCTCTGGCACTATGTTTGATCTCTGTGTGTGTGTGTGTTTGTGTATGACTGAAACAGTACTTTATTGTACAGTTACCCATGTGTTTCCAGGTGAGCTGTCAGCGACTGTGACGCCACGTTGGCTCTGTTAGGACTGCCCCCTCCTTAATCTGCCACAGCTGTGCTAACAGTCAGGATTATAGACAGGCTAATCTGTGATGATGGTTTCTGATGTTTGATGGGTTGTATTATAGGAGAAAGTGGGTTAAGGCCTTTTTCCCTTTCTGCCTGCTTAGCTTTCCTGAGGCGATGTGCTGTGTAGCATAACTTCTTTATGGCTGAGCTACTCACACAGCATGCCACACTTGATCACCAATGGGAATTGAGACACGTTTCCTGTAAATTTGATTCTTACGCCAGATGTGAAAGCCCTTTCATTCAGCCTGATTGGAAAAGCCTGTTAGGAACCAAGGTCTGTAACTATCCATGTAGTAAACTGGACTTGACACCGCATACTCTTCAAGCACATTCCTGGAGTGTACACGCATGTGGTGAGGCTGTTTTGACTTCCTCGACTGGTCACATGACTTCATCTTCGCCACAGAAGAGCACCTGCAGTGAGCGGCATCTCCAGAGTCAACAACTTATCCCAACAGCCTCTGGCCGCTGAAGGAGAAGCCACACCTCAGAATACTCTTGGCTGTTCCAGGGTTCGCTGTGGCTGTTTGTGTATGGCTGTGGCTTCCTTCTTCCCTCCAAAAAAAGAACCAAATGTTCCCTGTCCGCCCAAAGCTGTGACACTGGTGTAGTGACCATAGCTTTCCGAGAACGCCGTGTTATTTTGCAGTGTGGATCAGCATGGAGGGTTAGGCCTTAAAAAGGAGGGGCAAGAAAGCATGGATCGCTGCCGCCTCATGGTCACTGCTTTGGAATTTAGCTGCTTCTCCAGAAATGTTCTGTTTTCAATTCACCCAGTTGAGTTTAGAGTCTGTTTAGCTGGTATTACAGAATGCTAAAGAACCTCAGGCTTACTGTTTATGGATGGCACACATAAACATGCCATCCCTGCTCCTCACTGATTTATGTTGCCATGTTTGGTGCATATTGCTCAGTTACTGATTTATTCACCCTCTTTGAGCTCTTACAGTTAAACCAGAGTCTATCGGTCCCGCCGCATGTGCCTGTTTGTTGCTGTGCATGTGTGGAAGTGCTGTAACAAAAGTAGAATTTCTGCCCATATGACTGTTTGCACACTTGTTAGTGACTGCGTTTGCGTGTGAGTGGCATTATGGTTGACATGACAAGAGGTGACCTTCCCTCGATGCTCTCCATCCTATTCCTGTCATGACATGAACCCAAGTCTCTGTTGTCATGGTGACAATGGTGACTGACAGGTTCTGTGTCCCTGGTAGACAGATTTGTATGAAGCACTTTCTTCTATTATCTGAGATGTTCCCCTTGGTCTTCTATGGGAACTGTAAGGACAGTATGTTATTTTACATTTCCAATGATGTGTATTGCTATATTTAACCTTTATCCATACACAGAAAGTTGACTAAGCATACACTTTCTCCTCCATCTTCACATTCAAACGGTAACACATGTGGACATTGGGGTAATTCCCAGCACTACTGAGTGGTTTGCAAGGCCTTTAAGGCAAATGTAAAGGGAGGAACAATGCTTTCATGGCATTTTAAAAACTTTACAGAACATTTTGACTGTGTTTAAGGATTGTCAGGTATGGATAACAAAGAAAAATGGCAGTGAAAATCTTTACAAAAAGGATAGAAATTTAAGATTTCTAGAACAGAGCACTGTTACAAAACAGCAGTATTAAAGATAGAAAGTTCTTCTCAGACTCTTTAACAATATAGACAGCTCATTCACATTTAGACAATATTTTTCTGAAAATTACAGTATTAAAAATAATTTTTCCATGCTGACCATAATCCTGAGCTACATTGTCCAAATCAGCTTGAGCATATACAGATATATATTATGCTTAAATTTTGAATGGAAAAGGCTCATTTTACCTTTGGATTAGTTGAAACTGTAATCTTCATGTGCTTGTGCATGTGTTTTTCAGTGGTTACCACAGTTTCTTCCCTTACATTATGGTTATGTATACAAGAGTCTCCATAATGTCCTGAAAGCACACAGCCCATATAGATTTATATTCATGGTATTTTGTGTGAAGCATTTTATGTCTGGAAATAATTTCTCTTAGTTCCACACGGCTTACTGGAAAAATAGAATTTTTTAACATGTTGATATTGTAACCACGTTTTAGCTGGTTGAAAAGAGGGAAAAAAGAGTTGTCATCCAGTTTTCAACAACAAATACAGGAGATAATGAAATTACTGTCAAGTTTATATTCAGCCAGGTGTGCATCTGTGTGGGCTCGTATATCAACTAGTCCTTTGCTCCACTGGTAGAATAAACCTTTGAAACTAAATGTATACAATTAGCAAGCTGCTATTTGCTTCCATGTATTTACAAGTTTCCTGTAAAAACAGAAGCTACGGACTCCACTGGCTCGTAGCTCATGGGTCAGTAACTTGCAGGATCTGAAGTCAGGGGGTCGGGAAGATAAAAATTCAGGAGGGTACTTCATGGAACTCAAACTTCACTCACACCCCAGAGAGCAGGATGTGTCGGTATGTTTTGTAAATTGAACATTGAAATACCAATGTCTTTTTTTCATTTTTAGGTCAACCAGGTAACATATAGCTCAAGTCAATATTAAAGCAGAAAAATGAAGTCCAGAAAAAGGCCTGCTGCAAAAAGCATGTCTGAAAAAATGTATGAATCACCAAGGGCAAATATATGAGGAGCTTTTCATAGTGAAGTGGTCGAGCACTGTAATTCACTCCAATAGTTACCATAGTGTTGGACACCCACAGCAAGGATCGATAGTCACCAGAGCCCATCCCCCACACTGCACTTCCATTAATAACCTACACTGAGTAAATGGATGTTCTTGCCTTGACCAACTGTGATCCTTCACCTTGCAGATGATACAACAGAACAGCATGTCATCACTGATAAGATAGATACAAGTGGAGACCGAGTGACAAGCCGAGAAGCGAAGGATTTATTTAGATATTTAGACATGCTGCTGTGCCACACCTCACCGCTGCCGCAACTACAATTTATAGAGAAATTCTGTTGATGTGGAGAACTCAATGCAGAGCCCAAACTGTCCATTCCTTTTTGTAGCCACCAAACATAAATTGTCTTATAAGTCATTGTGGCGCAGAGGCCCAAACCACTGTGGTACCTGAGTATTTCTGCCTATGCTATGGATTTTAATCTTGGCATTGCTGCATTGCGGTCTGAATTTATACTGTAGTCATAGGTGTATGTCACTGAGAGTGATGGCAGAGAAGAGACTTGAGGAGTCTACTCACACCAGCCTCGTTAAGGAACTATTCAGGCCTCCCGTTCATCAAACATACAAACACGCCATCTGCTTCAGGCAGAGGTGTGTGTGTGTGTGTGTGTGTGTGTGTTGGGGGGGGCATGTGGGTGTGTGTGTGCATGAGCACAGATGTATATGTGTGGCTGTGAGATGAAAACACCATTTATGGCCAATTAAGGGTGCTTTATATTACCCAAACTTGTCCCCTGACTATGGACAGGGAAGTATTAAAGAAGCTCAAATTGGACAAAAAACATCTTTATCACCATAGCAACCCAGTTCACCGTTCCCGGCCTTGACATTCGCCTCTCTTGCCACAGAGGCAATTGCAGAAATATGCCTTGCTCAACCTGCCATATTAAATAGGTTAACTAATGGTCGTGATAGGAGAAAAAAACTATCTTATTAAATTTTCGTGTTAAACCTGATTTAAATTCCTTTTGCAGTTCTGCAGAGAAATAAAACATTTCAAACGGACGCTCTCCTCATGACAGGGAGATTGTGATATTGGCTAATTATCTCTTACTTTCCTTCATTTGCTTTCATGTGGCCCTCACAGGTGAGTTGGCTGAATAAGTTAATGGGGAGGAGAGGCAAACGCCTTAAGTCCTGAGGAAAATTTGTATGCATGGTTTCAGTTCACCAGGGAGAAGGTCACTTCAGCAATCTGATAGGCCCTTTTAGAAGATAGCAGGTTGAAAGAGACAGAGTAAGAAAGAGAGTGACAGGAAGGTGAGAGGGAAGAAGGGATGACACAGAGGGGTAATGTGGTAATGTGTCAGGAGGTCTGGATATGCTGCCTCACCCTGTCCTGAGTGTGACAGCCTGGAGGTGTGATAACCTTAAATTCACATACAGAGACCCACACGGTCATACGTGCATGCAAGCACACACTAACATCCATCCCAGGGCATCTTCCTGGCTCTGTGTAGCAACGGTGGGGGAGTTAATCACCCATGTCCATGGCCTTTAGCTGCTCTCATTAGCGGTGAGCGGTGGAGCCGTACCCGATCCATTAGCAACGCTGCCGGTAATGACACTTCACCAGCACCGCCGGGCCTGTAGCCAAGGAAGGCTTTTCAGCCCGGTATAGCCCCTCCAGTACTGCCTCCTACTACACACTGCAACCACACTCTTTACCACTGGCAGGCGGACTGACAGGCAAAGGAAAAAATAAAGCCAGAGAAAGAGATTGTACTTCCCTTTTTCCTCGGTCCGGAAGGCAGCAGGAAGGCGAGGGGAGGCAGCCTGTTGGCTTTTATCTGGGATCACATCCGTTGGCGCTGTACTGTAACATTACCATTTCAAGCCTCTTTGTCTTTGTCCATCTCTTTCTCACACACAGAGGCACAGGAATGTGATGTATGTATCCCACACAGGGTTGTGCAGAAGAAGCCATACGTATATGAGCACAGTTGGACAGACACGTTGTGAAAACTCATCTTTTATGCACAGGCATGTGCTAATTAAAATCAAGCACACACAGTGGCAAATCAGGCTGACACTGATGTGCAGCATACAGCATACACAGCAAGTTACAGAACAAGCCTCACACAAAGTGCGTGTCCTCATTCATACTGCATGTGAAAGCCCCCTGGCTGTCGTGTAACCAAACCTGTGTCACATCTGTAAAATACCCATCACAGAGCAAGCTAGCACCCAGTTAAAAGCCAGGGCTGGCATGACTAAAGGAATATAGGCCACAGGCGACAGACCTACTGCTTTTTCCTCTCCTCCCTCACTCCCCTTCACACACAGTTGTTTCCCTTTAGACTATTTTTTTATTTTCTTTTTAATCTTTTCAGCTGTGGCCCTGTGCATTTGTTCGCCTGTGAAGTCTTGGTGGGACAGCGGGACATCTCCTCTTCCTCCTTTTCCTCTGTCTCCCTTACATGCGCCAATCTGATATGCTCTTCTTTTCTGAGCGTGCACATGTATTCTTTTAGCGCCCTCCAAAGGATACTCTGGGAACGGCAATCTTCCCTATTAGTAGTTAGGGGAATAATTACACTGAATGAGTGTTCCAGGGAATTATGATCCGTGTTTGATGTCTGAAAAGTATTTCTTGTCTAATATGAGATTGGGATTTGTAATTCTAATGAGTGTTGCAGGAATTTTGCATGTGCAAGGATGTTGCTTGATTGTAAGTGTGTCCTTTGTGTATGTTTCAGTACATGACTGCTGCAGCTGCCGCGGCGCCTATGCAAGGGACCTACATTCCCCAGTACACTCCTGTGCCTCCAACAGCCGTCCCTGTCGAAGTAAGACCCACGTACAAACACGCAGCAGTCATCATGATTAAAAAGAGATCGGTCGATATTCATCTGCGGGGGTGGTATCATTCCTACTAACAGCCCTCCAACTTTCATCCACAAACAGATTTCAAAACCTGCTCACCACCCTATAGACTCAAACAGTAATTAAATTGACAGAGTGCATTTGAAGCGTGCTGAAAATTGTCTTATTCCCTCTAAACAAATTGCCTGTGCACTACTGGCAAATAACAAGGATGAAAATTGCAAGCAAAGCAGGATGAGTCAGAAGTTTTATAGTATTTGGGAAAGACATTTCAAGTTCAGCACAGACTTTTTCACTTTCTCGGCGGCTGTCTGAGCACCTGGCAGATTCGGGCAGTCCAGGCTTAGAAATGATGAACGTTGAAAGCGGCAAGTAGGAAGGCAGGCAGGCAGGCAGGCGAGCAGGCCGGCGAGGAGAGCTGGCCAGCTGTCTGGTGGCTGACAGCGTGCTCATATTCAGATGGACTATCAGTCGTGTATCAGATGACAGGAGCTGAAGTGAGACACAGTGCCAGCAGCGCTGTCTCTCCCCCGCCGCAGCTGGTTCGGGCCGGTAGGTAGCTGGAACACATGCATCCGTCAGCCACAGAGTGCTGGTTAGCCCGCCAGCCTTGGACAATGACAGTTTCCCCTGACAGACCCATTAGTCGTTTATTCCCTTCCTGTGTCTGCCTCTTTGACTCCCCCTCCTCAGAAAGTTGCTGTCTTCCCCATGAGGGAGTGGGATGGAGAAGAGAGATGTAGTTGTAGAGTAGCCCACGGCGCCGTCTACTTATTTCATCCTCGCCGCGGTCCTCTCAGTGCCAACGCCGGCAGTGGGGTGTACATCACCGTATCAGACAGTGTCTTGAGGGCTGATGTATGGACAGGACGTTGTATCCTTGAGAGCTTGTTAAAGGTGATTGAGATGAGTCAGTGATGGGGGCAATAAGTAATTCTAGACACATATAAAGGCTAAGAGGTTGTTGTGATGGATTCAGTACACAAAGCAGTCCATTAAGAAGTTTTTTACCTCAAACACAGGTTGGTCCCATGCAAAAAAATGTCTCTGTGCAGCAAGAAAAGCAGATAGCAGAAGCTATTTGTCTTTAGTGTCTGTTTGGTCATTTATTTACTTTTTTTTCCTTCTCCCTTGATTTCAAGAAATAATATCCAACCAAACAATCTTTTTACAGATAGAGTAAAAGGTCAAAGCTCAGGAAGAGCTGCAGAGGAGGCACCTTCCCTCCCTCCAAAACAGACAGACTGGCATGCAGTGCCACAGATGTAAACACAGAATAGACAGAGGTAGAAGTTTACTAGATACACTCGCACAGTGTTCTTGTCCCAAACCCACACATTTCCTCCCTTGTGTGTCCCCTCCAGGGAGTGGTGACAGACGCCTCACCCCAGACAGTGGCTCCTTCATCACAGGAGGTGGCTGGCCAGCAGCAACAGATCCAGGTGGACAGTGCTGCCGACCATGTTCCTGCTTACTCATACCAGTCCAAGTAAGTCCAGCAGCAGAAAGGAAGACAGATTCTGTTGGCCTTTCAATGTGTCAAATTTCCCCTTACAGGCATTTTTTATTTTTCATTTATAATATTAATGTTTTTGAGATGATGCCTGGATATTACGACATTTAATACCAGAAATTGTTGCTGCCAATAAAAGAACGAACCTTGCTTTGTTAGTTATTTATTTTTACTAGATAAACCCAAAACAGACCACCATGTTCGGTCTTTTTATCGTTAGATCTTAGAATTATTGTAGGGTTGTATTAGGTGTGCAGACAGTGGCCCATCTGGTCAAATATTTTGTTACCAATAATAAAGCATGTGTGTAAAAGATAACCTGATTTCTAAAAGGCAGAAAATTGATGATGAAGTGGAATACTTTTCCCCCGACATTTATAGTTTCAAAATGACTGAATGACTGAAGGCCTTTAGCTAAAGTGTTGGAATCGTGCAGTATCTGAGCTGTTTCTGCAAAGACAGTTTCATCCCTGCAGATTTTCTTTCATTCTTCCCTCTAGTTCTGAGAGATTTTGGTGTTATCCTGCATGCCCCGCTCTGTGGTCATCCCACAGGTTTTTGATGATGTTTAGTGCAGTAAACTGTGAGGGATATAGCAAAACCTTGAGCTCACGTTTTGATTTTATGATTTGAATTTCTTACAGATGGTTTGATGTTTACTTCCAGGATTTGCTGGTATTTAGTTGAATCTATTATTCACTCTATCAGTGAAATGTTCCCCGTGCGTCTGGCTGCAACTTAAGCCCAAAGCGTGATTGATCCTCCGCGGGGGTTAATAGTTGGAAAGGTGTTCTTTTCATGAAAATAAGCACCTTCTTTTTCCCCAAACTTATCTTTGCTCATTGCGAATCCCTGCAGAGTCAGAGTTTTCTTGTTTTTCTCAGGTTTTGACTCAATCTCCACTGTTCCAGCACATTCCAATTTGTAGAGAGGGCAACCTGAAAACACCCTTTTTCTGCTTTGTAGACATCGGTTATTTTTACTTTTACTGTTTCTAAGTTTAAAAATGTACATAACCTGGCCTTTGAACTGTGAACAATCCTCCAACTATTAGCCCTTGCAGGCTCATTAAGGTCTGAGACCACAGTAAAAGTTATGAGGGCTCAAATCTCTTGTAGTGCTCAAACTTTTTGCTTGGTATGCTTTTCCATCACCCCCCCCCCCCCCCCAACCCAACTCTGAAATTATATAAATTCTGCTTAAAATATAGAAAATAATCCCTCATCTTTCACTTTATTTCCTTTGGAAATAAGTTAATCTTCAGTAATATTAGATATTTACTGTCACAGAAATTTTTGACCAAACCCTTGCATGCCATCGTAGATGATCTCAGTCTTATATGAATGGGAAAGCTTCTTGCCACTGAATTATCTGGTTACCTGAAGGAATATTCCTTCTGTCACAATTTGTGAAATGTTTTGTGAATGAGAAAATCACTCAGGTTGTCAGGTATTTCTGTCTGACAAATGTTTTTATTGAGCAACACAGGACTTATGGCTGATGTGAAAATGAAACATAGTGCCATTACAAAAATTATTCAAATTACTGGTGGATGCTGTTGTCATTTGCTTGTCGTTTTGACAGCACTTTTACTCTTTAATGTGCTGTCAGCTGTCAGCTCTCAGCTCTGTTGCTCTTCAGTGTTTCTAAAATTGTGCTTTCATTACTACCCTCCTGTTCTCTCCTCTTTCCATCAGATAGCAACGGCCTGAGCGAATGTTCCTGTGACAGCGTTGCCTTGAGACAGAGGGTGGCTGCACTGTGAATGTGAGGAAAAGAGAAAAGAAAGAGATTGCTTCCAGATTGCCCAGGCACCAAAAAAAAAAAAAGAGACACTTTTTTCATTTCCTACCTGGCCTACAAGAAGAAAGAAAAAAAAAAAGACGGCAGCGGCAAGGAGTGCTGAGGGAAGGGGATGTGGGGAGATTGCTGGGCACAGTGCAAAGAAGTGAAATTGTTTAGTCTGGGAACCTGCCTGAAGGGCTGGGCTGAAGCTTGAAAAGTTTCTCAAAGAAAATTCTCAACCATTTAAAAAAAAAAAGGAAAAACAAACAAAAAATAAAATAGACAAAAAAAAGGTTGAATGCGCAGGTTAGGCGATGAAGTTTATTTTGTAATTAGAAAAGGGGAGTCAAGTTTGAGATACACAGAGATTGTCTTCCTCAGATATTAAGCTACAGTTTCTTTTCAGTCTTTTTTATGTTCTAGTGTTAAATCTTAGTTTTCTAGATATATTCAAAAACAAAGTGTTTGTTTTTTTTTTCCTTTCTTGAATCTTCATGGCCTTAATTTGAAGGGCGCCAGAAACTTTTTACAGAGTTAAAGTCTGACGTCTGGGGAGAAAAAAAAAGCAAAACACAGTCTCTTGGACCACTTGGAAGGGTGCAAGACACTGAATGAGTTACTCTACAGAGGGGGGAAAAAAAGAATCTATCACATAAGCTGTACAGATTTAATAGAGAAAAGCTTTTTCTTTTCTTCATTAGAAGAAAACTTTGATAATTATTATGTCAGAGGTAACTAAGTGTCAGAAGTAAACAAAATGTCTGTTTTTGGGGGGGAAAGAATACTCGGGGCAGTGGGGGTGGGTGGGGTGGGAGGGTGGAGCATTGAAGAGATTTTTCACCATGAGGAAAAAAAAAGAAAACATGCTGCGTTGTGGATGCAGTCTGTTGCAAATGCTGAATTTGTTTTTTTTTTATTATTATTATCATTATTATTTTACATGGCAAAGTTGCTGTCGACGACATTAGTGCTTTTTATCTGCCACATTTTACCTTTTTTATGAGCTTTAAGATGTTTTTAGTCCGCTTTGCTTGTCACACTGCAAAAAAAAAAAAAAAGGAGGAGAAAAAAATATATAAAATGAGTAGGAAGAAGAAGAAAAAAAAAACTACAGAAAAAATTCTGGCAGTAAAAAATAAAAACAGTAGATTCAGTAGGAGCTTATGGTTTAAACCAATCAGCGCAAAAGCAATAGAAGAAATTGTTGACAATTTCTGTAGTTTTTCCTAGTTGTGGATCAAATGCAGCCCATGGATGGCCATTTTTATACCAAAGATGAAGAGACACTCTGAACCAGAGTTTTGTTTTGTTTTGCTTTGTTTTTCCTTTTCATTTTTCAGTTTGATTTTGTTGTTGTTGTTGTCGTTGATGTTGTTATTGATGTTAATGTTGATATTGCTGTTGTTGTTGCTGTTGTCTTTTTTTTTTTCTTTCCTTTACCTTAATGGCCGGACCAGTCCTTTCTATCCTTCCTATGTTCTTTTCATCGGGTTTGTCACGATTGTCCGAGCTGTCAAACGCGCACACACACACACACGTGCGCACACGCACACACACTCAGATACTGTATGAGCACACATATCACATTACATACTACACTTCTAAACTCACACACGCCCACATCAGACAGCATTTAAAAGTGTGACATGCCAATCTTTCTTCACCTCCTTTGTCTTTTCTTTGAAGTCTTGTCCCCCTCCATGAAGCTCTCCCAAACCGTGGGTGCATTCCACGTCTTTCTCAGATCCTGCAGAGAAAACTTAAGAAAACAGACCGGGGAATGTTGCTACATACGCTACGCGAACATTGATGCTTTCCATCCAGCTTTGTCCTCTTTGTGATTTGTGTTTGTCTCTTTGTCTCTTTGATTCAACGATAACTATCTCTCAGCATACTAAGCTTCAGTGGGAATCACCCTGCTGCTGTTTGACCTTATGTTGATCCCTCTGTCATCCCAACACAGGGCACTTTTTTATATTTGATAAGAGATGAGTTGTAAGTCCTATTTGATGCATATTGTACAGCAGGTAAGTTGTTAGTCACAAAAAGTGTACAACTTTGACATATTTAGTAGTGATTGCATAAACTTTATGGCACTTAATGGCACTCACCTAATTTGTCTGGCAGACAGTGTATATTAAAACAGCAGCTTTAGAGCCCAATCAGCCCAGATGCCAGTGTAAAACATCCTTCTTATGTTTATTGAAACCATGAAATTGTATTATCTCAACCTTTCTCTACAAACACATCCAGGAGCTTTCATCTTATCATGCACATGTGTTATTGACCAGGAAGGGTAGTTGTGAAATAAGTCACTGGACCTCATGTTTCATCTGTTCTTGTATTGGGTTTGTTTTACTTTAGTTTCTACTTCTGTGTGGTTTCGACCATGTGTGTGTGGATTTTACCTGATGTGCTAGATGGTTTGTTATACAGAACGATCTGGAAAGACCTCTGTAGAAACTGTTTGCGTGAAACCTTTTTCTTCATCTCTTCAGCCAATCAAATCTTCAAAGTGCTACAAAAGGGCTCTGCTCATGGATTATCTTATGACTAAGAGCTGCTATTGTTGACTGTTCTCACACTTAAAACTCACCGTAGCTGCCACAAGACTCCAGCTGCCTTGTGAGGTGAGTCTGGCTGGGTTTAGACAACAAAACTTAGGCAAAGATCATGGTTTGAGGTTAAATATACCCTTTCAGAACCCGTTATGCTCTTAAGTGTCATTGTGTGATGAAATGAAAGTGACACCAGACTCTGACAGTTATTAAAAGCAAATGTCTGTGGGATCTATGATTAGTAAATGACAACGTTTTACTCTGGCAACTGGGCTGAGGACATTTTGGGAAAAGTGTTTTTTAGCTCTCTTCAGAAGTACAGCAAAAAGAGAAAATTGATTGATTGTTTTAACAGGGAAGTAAAAGAAAAGAAAAAGAAGAGAAACACAGTAAAAAAAAAACAATTAATGAAATTAAAGGCTGGACTATTTCTTGGCTAGTTGCAGGCATGTCATCGCTGTGAGATTGACAGAATCCATCCGACTATTCCTTTAAGATATATGGTAACTGAAGCAGGGCTGATTCTTTTATTCACGAACTTGACTTTGCTTACTGTGTCTTTTTTGCATTGTAACACTACCGTCACATTTCTACCATCACTGTGATACTAACAAGGCATAGTAAAAGTGTGTTCAAAGCTAAAAATGACCCTGATTGTCCTGAACATCCCCCTTATCATCTGCCAAGAACAAGTTCAGCACACCTGTGGGAGCTAAGTGGGCTCCTCACCAGCCATAACAAGATGTTGATGGCAGTTCCATCTTCGACCTCACTGCTGAGTGTCAGATACACCCCTTGTTATCCCAATAGGTTGCACAAACAATCCAGTCTCTTCTGATCCAGTCTTTCCATCCCTGGGCAGCATGAGGTTTTCAGTGACTTCATGTCTGAGGATTGTCCCCAAGGAAATTGCCTGTGGGAATACAGCCATTTCTACCCACATTACAGCAGTCTGTGTGTGTGTCTTCTCTGTTCACCCGTGCCCTCCCACTCTTCCCCTGCTGTGGTGTTACAGCACTAAAAAAGGCACCACAGTCGGGCACCATTAATGCACCGTGGTCAAGCCAGGCTCCTTTGCTCTCATTTTCTCCCACTGTCCTCTTCTGCCTCTTCCCCCTCCTCCCACACTCTCTCTGAGGTTTCTCCTCTTTATTGGGTGGTGCAGAAGCAGAACTACAAACCAATTTCAGTCACTCTTGCAATGAGGCTTGACGGGCCCAATTTGTCTCCCTCCAGGGCAATAGGATCCACTCCAGTGTCCCTCAAAAGACTCCTTTCTTCCTGACAGAGAGGGAGCTTTTTGTTTGGTGACAATTGCAAGTGAGCTCTTGCAGTTCGTGTGACTCATTCAAAGACAGTGCTACTGATGGCATGCACATTACAAGCAACATGCATGGCGATGTTTGTAAGTAACAATCAAACTGTACATCGAGTGCCTTTAAACAAAGCTTCCAAATGATTCCACATTATCCGTGTAGTAGTTACTAAAGCAAAGCACATGGAAGAGCTTGCAGAAAAAGTGGTGCAAAAGACATACTTAGAAATACTGAATCTGCTCAATGGTGCTAAAGAGGGTGCTGTCCTGTTTCAGTGATCTTTGATGAGATGGCCACTGTTGATCATTTGGCCCTGAACTCACTCTGTTCACATGACAGTACACAAAAGAAACAGGCACACAGGTTCATGAAGTGAACTACACCGTAAAAGCCATACTTTCTTTTAATTTCAATCAGTCAAACAACAAATAACCTTGTCTTTAATCTGCCAGCGAAGGTATGAGACAATGTGTCTTCAAACTTTCCATCCAGCTGTTTATTGTCCAGTCAAATCAACTTATGTTCTTTTTCTTCCATCTGATCTGCCAGTCAACATCTGCTTTCACTTGCCTCAAAGCTACAATTAGCCCATATCTCCCTGTGAAAAAGCCTCTTCTGCACTGAAGTCTTAAACAACTGGCAAATGTTGAGGGATTTAACGCGAGCTTGATGTGCCAACACTGCTCATCTGTACTTACTGTATTCCATTTTAAGTGTCCTGATGAAACAACAGAGCTGCTACACTTTAACTTTACCAGTGTTAAGCTAGTATGTGTGTTTCTGTATGCATGTGTGAAGATTTATTTTTGTTAATGGTTCGACTTTTAGCAAGGTTATGAATCCAGCATAGCTAAAACCGAGTTCTCCAGACTTTTACAGCTGCTGTTTTATAGTACAGAGGATCATTTGAGGCCTAATAGGACTCATAATGTATAAGTTGCACATCAAAGAGCAGAACATCCTCCAAATGGTTTGAGATTCAGTGGTGATGGCATTATGGGAAATAGGATTACAAATAGCTAAGGGATTAAGAAAAAAATGCACAACAAAGAACATCAGCTCTATTTTGGTAATGGAGATTCAAGAAAGAAAAAAATGTTAAGGCAGGTGCTTGCTACCAATATTTCACATGGATCTGAAAGATTACCCAACAAACAGAAATGGCTTTTTCTTAATAGCACAATGGCAAAATGTACCTTTCAGAATACAAATACCTTCTTGGTAGTCTGCAGAGGGCATGCCTGCAATTTTAAGGAGGCTGTAACAGAAATCTGCCCCCAGTCAGCTCATGTGTCAGCACAAACCAGGAGCCAGCTACACCAGGAGAGAGAGGGTGTGTGTAAAAGGAGGATGATCATTAGTTCCTGTTGCCGGGCAAAAGTGGTCCTAGCCTCGAGTTCATACAGCACTATGTGCCCTGTGCAGGACTTGGCGAGGTGACTTACGTGACCCCCTCACTAATTAGGAAAGCATTCTCCTCCCTTCTTTTTTCATCACAACAACACAGTCTCTTCTCTTTGAACACAGCTGCTCATCATGTTGTATCTCACACAGTCTTGAGTTTTGACTGACATACCTTACTCTCACTCTGCCAGCCATCATTTCACATCTCACATGTCCTTAGTTTCCTTCTTCGTCAAGTCAACGTTAGTGTCCCTCTCTGCTTTTGGAGTAAACATAAAATTCTAATCTGTTGCTCTGTCACCATCTGTGTGGCTGTACCTGTACAACTAGAAACCATGTTCTCTCACATTACCTTTGATGTGACTTGTGATGCATGCCTGAGCATGTAAAAACCATGCTGAACTAGCAAGAAACAGTTGCTTGTAAAATGCGGTGGGTCCAGTGTTGTTGTTGGTCAGTTAGCTTTTGAAAACAGGCCTCTGGATTATAATTCTCCCTGCTGAGTGTGAAGAGCAGGTTTGAGGGGTAATGTCCTTATTTGCGTACCATTTCTAATGCTGATTATACACATGGGCCTTCCTCTTTGCAGTCTGCCAATCAAGAGTGAGGAATGTATCCTTTGCAGTAAAGTTTATGCAATCATATTTGAAGATCTTGAAATTCTGACTTACAGTAATGCAGTAAATCTCACTCACCTGATGCCCTGATTAATCAGATGCTTTGAGTTTTTTGCCCAACTTCTATTTGATGCAGGACAAAGGCAGATTAAGATTAAGGCAAATTAAGAGTAAATGTTGCGAAATACAACATTTTCTTTCCTTTCAGTCTTCTTTGGGGTAACTGTGACGCCCTCTACAGTACAAAGATATTCTGATCTCCTGTGAGCTTACCCACACCAATGAAATACACATCCTGAGACTTTACATCTTGGTCTTCTCCATGTGTCAGTCTCTTAAGGCGAGGTGCGTATTTCACTCCCTTTAAACAGAAAGATTCTCTCAATCCGTCCTTCACTCACCACTCCTCAGATCACTGCCACCACACTATCACAGTCCTACACTCATTAGATGTATTAGACATCATACTTACATTTGTCAGTTGTCGCAAGGCTCTTCTTCGTGAGCGGACTCGTAGCCACCCCACTTTGATTGTTGTGTGTTTGGAAAACAGCAGTTCAGAGTTGCTCTCGCAGACTGTCTCTCACGGCAGAGTGTCAAGGAGAACTGTGGCTCAATAACTCATCGCAGACCAGCACTTTCACACACTCACACATAATGCAGTGGGAAAATTGCTGAGACTACCCCCCTAGAAGAGCGAGGCCCTGGGCTTTTAATTGATGCTTCGGTCCACCTTTGATGAGAGCTATCGATTGGCTACACAACCCCAGGAGCTCCAGCCAGCACAGCCCACGTGGAGTCTCCCCCGATAAAATACTGAATCTAACAATCACTAGGAAATTATTTTGAGGTAGCCAGCACAAAATGGGACGCATTTACCAGAAAAAGAAAAAAAACAAGGTAACTATTTATTAGGACAGCAGAGCGGTTTTTAATTTGTTTTGTGTTGTTTTTCTCTTTTGGTTGTTTTTGTTGGTTTTTCCACTTTTCTTAGTTTCAGCGCCGAGGAGGACACGGTCACGCCTCGCACACGCTGCTCAGTGTGTGCGATCTTTGAGAAATTATCTGTACATCTGTGGATGTTAGGATTTGACTTGGGTTTTATGAGTTGTTTTTTCTCTCTGATGAAGCTTTCAATAAAAAAAATGTGGGAAAAAAGCAGCAAGGAGTGTGGTTATGTTTCAGTCTGCCTCACAAATAATTTGTTTTATGACAACTTGCTTTCTTCCTGTCAACCGATTATTATCCTACAAAGAACTCCCTCACACACACACAGTAAAATCTTCCTCATAGCCGATTATCTATATGACCGAATTGAAGTGGGAAGCCAGAGGAAACCCTGTTATTATCATTCAGGCTGATGGCACCTGCTGTGTGTTGACCTTGGGCCCTCACATCCTCTCATAATTACAGCCCTTGCAAATAGTGCTAATACCTCTAAATGGGATTTCCCCCTCCATAGCTCATATGCCCTAGATTGGACATAAAGTGGTCATAATCAAAGACGGAGGAGTCTGCTGGAGGAAGAAGTGGATCAATGACAATCAATCTTCTTCTTCACTCTCATTTAGGCCCAATCAATTGCTGTCCTTGTCACCTCCTAGGACGCTTGTACAGTCAATACGACAGCTACACGGTCGTCACAGCCTGAGACGTCTCAACAAGATCAAAGTAACAAGACCGGCTCTCCAAGATGGCTTGATAGAAAACAATTGACTGGTAGGCTTGGACTGAATGTCAAGTGTTGATGCTTCCCTCTTGCATCTGCTAATGTGTGGACACACAGAAGTACCCTAGTGCTCAGCAGAGATACCAGACGATGTGGCGCATATACAGCAATTTAAAAATCTGTACTTCTCTGAGGGACTCCTCTCTGAGCCGTGGTTTTCTCAACTTCACAGCGAATAGCTGTTAAGGCTGTGAAAATGCTGTGGGATCCTTTATCGAGTGAAATGCCACAGATTCAATCTCACTCCCTTGGAGCCAAGCAGCCTCCTTATCTGGGCTTATAGAGATGTAGCAGCTGAGCACCACAAGGGTGCAGCATACCAACACAGATGTTATCTTGTGTGTGTATTTCACAGAAGACTGAGGACCCCCCTCCCCCCCTCCAGCGTGCACATACTATCACATCCACACGTTGGATACAGATCAAGGACATCTCCACTGTGGTAAACACAACGACACAATCAGCCTTTCTATCGATTATGTGCCATCTGCTGAATATGTACGCAGGTCAGGACGGAAACGTGCACTCATATAAAATACATCTGTCCGGCTCTTTGTACTGATTGTTTGATGTGTATTTATGAGACAAACATGCTCTTTTAAGGATGGCGGAAGCTGATGGCAAACTCCACTTGGCTTTTTTTTTGTTAGTTTGTTTATTTTCACACTATAAAGAATGCCTAAATTAACTACATATAATTTGGTGCAGCAACACAAACCCATGAAAATGATTAAAAAATACTGCACATTAATTAGCTTGTGATCTTTTCTTCCTCCTCCTCGTATCTTCATCAAGGGGATGTAATTGCAAGCGCTGCACTCTCTTAATTGTCCAGATGTAATAAACATGCCTTGTGTGGTACAAACCAAGCAGCAGTAATTAGCTACAACCATTGTTTAGGTAGTAAAGATTATCAATTTGCCTAAGACAAATGATCTGCATGGACCCTGGGATGGCAACTTCTTACCTCCCAGCAAGTTGAACACAACTCATTTCATTGCAGGTCAGTCTAAACTGGGCCTTCAATTAAATCGGGCTTAATTGGGACAGTGGCCCTTTATGACCTTGAGCCTCCAGAAGCAGACTGAGGGATTTTGCATCCAATCACGACTCTGTGATGATCAGCAACTACAGACACACACCAGGTGCTTCGAAAGAGAGACATAATAACCCAACAGAACTTCTACACTACTGGGCAAAAGTCTAAATAATACCCACCTAGGAGGGATTGTTGAACTATGAATCTTTGATAAGCCTAAAAAAAAAAACATGATTGCAGCACTGGGACAGTAAACCTCATTACAAGAAGCTAAATAAGGGTATCTCATTAGTTAGAAAAATGCATGATTCATGTTTCTTTTTTTAACTATGTGTGTGTTAGATACACGAGGCATCATTGAATGAGTTACATGGTTAATAATTTGGAACAAATCTGAAATAGTTGGATTTGCGCTGACTGGGATTTGACTTTGTCTGTCCCTTTGGTCACAATTCCTGTCAGTAATGATTCTAATATATTCACTAGTTAATCAGATGTGGCAGGAAAGAATCAATCAAAAGGTAATCTGGGTTTGAAACAGGTTTGATGAAAAAAATATGAAGGTTAAAGTTAATGTGATCTGAACTGTACAGTTTGTAGACTGACGTCCAGGTTTACCTCCAACCTGCACTTGTGCACAGGCAGTTTTTCCTGTGCAATTACATCACAATGACAAATCACCCTCTATTTTACCTCTAAAAGTGGTGGTTTAGATTATCTGACTAAACTACGGTCTTGTTCACATCCTGAAAAATATCCCTCTCTTGTCTTGTCCCTGATGTGCTGTATGTGATCATCATTGTGCTGTACTTTTTCAGCACGACTGCACAGAACCTACCGAGCCATTTCTTGCAGTTTGCTGGAGGTAGATCGTGAACAAAGGAGAAATTATTTATATTTAGTCAAGGATCAAATGATTTTCTTTGAAATTGCAAATCTCTCTCGACGCAACTTAAAACAACTGCTTCATTTTCTAAGGGCTGTTTCTCAGAAGGACTGAGGATAAACTGAAGATTTGAAAAGGAGTTTAGAAAAAGTGCAGGCTTAAGAGCAGCTGAGGGTGATCAGGTTAGTGGAAACAGGTGGGCTAATGGAAAGGAGTGGGATAGATAAATGGTGAGATGTTGAGAAGAAACAAAGTAACTGTAGGTCATTTGCAAAGGTTGACCACAATAAGCACATGACTGACACCTAAAAATGCCCTTATTAGCCTCTGTCAGGGATACCATTTCTGCTCTCTGTTGGTGCCTCTTTGACTGGTGATGGCCACGACTTCAAAACTGAGGCTGATCTGTAGTTTACACCCATTTTAGGTGTGCATATTGTTTTGCTGTAATGTTCAAATCATCATGTGAAATGAAAGAAAAACAAGCAAACAAGTCCACCAGACTTAGAAAATGAGTTACATCAAACCACAGTCTTTCGTTGCACCATCATCTATACATTTTTTTATCATAATTCTACAGGATATAAATTTTCATTGCATTTTTCCACATCTTCTTATTCATATCTATTAATACTGTCATAAAGTTGTGTTAGAGTGTCTTGGAGCCTAAACATAACTGGTCCCTGGACTGTCGTCATATTAAAACACTGTCTTCAGTCATTTGGGCCAGTTTTGGACAGATCAGCCGTCATATTATCTTGTAATTTTATATACAGTATCACCACACTCTGAATTTCCTCAGAACTCATAGAAGAGTTTTCATATTATTCTTTTACAAACAAAAACTATGTTGTTTTGCTTCATTTGCTCATTTCTTTCACTCAACTCAATAAACACACTGTACCCACCCAGCTCTAAGACACTGACAGGTACTTAGTGACTAGATATTAAACATGGCAGAGCATTTAGCAGCCAAAGAGCCCGATATTTCCCCCAAGAGGAGTATTATATTATGATATTAGACTTACATCAATTAAGTCATTAGAAATGTGGTTCCAACTGAATGTCATTGTCAGTGTAAAGTGTTGGTGATATCAGCTGTGCAACACTTTAGGCAATCACACAATATGTCATCTATGTGTGAATTTTGGCTTGTTGTCGGTGGAGTTCTGCCCGCAGGCGTGCAAAACCTCTTTAACTTGCAGCTTGTAATCTGTTTGGTTATTATAGCACATGTATTAAGAAACAAGGTGGGAACATCTTTGCCAGATGTGCTCCTCAGGCCAAAGAAAAAACAAATGAAAAGCGTAGACGTCTTACCCCTCATTTACAATAGAATCCCATGTGGCAACACATTCATTCAGACAGCAGCTCCATTTCAATATTCCCATGATAAATTACTGTCATTGTATTGCAGGAATTGGGAACACAGCCAAAGCCCATTGAAGTTTTCAACAATATTAAGGAAACAATTGTATCCCAGGAGATACAACGGGCTGCACAGAAGGCATTGTTCCCCAGGTGGCACAGCAGCACGTCTGAGACAAAGTCCAGCTCAGCTTTCAGGATGCTGATGCCAGTAAGTGTTCAGAGAGAACACGAAGGAACTCACAACTCTTACATGAATGTGCTGATGAAATCCTCATGTAACAAATCTGTCTGACAAAAAGTAGTTCATACAGGCAAAATCAAGAATTTAGATGAAGGCTGATTTAGTTCCAGGCTCCTGCCTTTCTGCTTGCTGCTTCACCGTCTTATTTGTCACAGCCGTTAGTGATGTTGTCAGCAACACACGTGCGCTTTGTTCTTTGGCATGTCAAAGAACAGAAATGTAATTTACATGTGTTCCAACAGCAGAGACAAAGAAGAGAGGAGGAAAGACTTTAAATTCTTGTGACTCAAGTAGATGTCAAGGTTTGTTTGAGCCAATTATCATCTGATTCTTATTAAACAAGCTGCTCTTACACTGTTTCACTTTACACATTTGGCCCTCTGCAGAATCTTGAACTTGAGTTTTTTTCAACTAACTGAACACTCTTAGTGGTTTAAAAGAAGTTGAGCTGTATGCAGAGCTCTTCTGTAAGGGTCGCCATGGGAATCATTTCGAAACTTCTTTTGATTTTTGTCCAAATACATCTGAGTTAAATTAGCATTTTCCTCATAATCTTCTTTTTTTTGTATTCCCTCCATTCCATGTGAAGTTTTTTGCGCAATGATCAAATCAAAGGGCCTCATTTACTTATCTTAAATTAATTCCTGATCTCGTTCGTAAAATCATTCCCAGCGTTGTGATTATGTTCAATCTATAAAAGATGCCAAGCGTGAAGGTAGCTTTCTTAAGCAAGTTCCATTTGCAACTCAAATACCTTGTGATCTCTTATCTCACATCTGATCCTCTTAAATTGACAACACCTGCTTGTCATTTCCCCTCGCATAATGCCACAACAAGTAAGAGTTTTGTCAGGTATAACCATGGTAACCTCTCTTTTTCAATACCACTGTTTGGATATGTGAAGGGAGGGTTAGATAGGTCAGGGCAGGGAGGGATAGATCAGAGCAGCCACAAATGGTTACATTTCTATCTGGAACAGGAACACCATGATATTCTTTTTATATATCTCTTCACAATGACAAATTCTATCAGACAACAAACAATTGATTTTCATTACCCTTTAAGAGCTTGTAAAAGAAACATTATCTCTTGTAAAATAATACATGAAGTGAGCAGCAAGCATTTTACTCTGTGATGTTTGAAAAAGAAGTTGATTCAAAATGAGGAATGTTCTCCCTAAAGAAGTGCTTCATAAGAAATAGAATTTGGAAGATTTGATTTTGAGTCAGTTGATTAAAACAGACAAACTTATCATCTCATGACCTATTCTTTATGCATTTCAGTCCTTGGTTGTATCAATGCTGGGTATATAAATCTGTAATAACTCATGTACATGACATTCTGCAGTTTAAGGGTGCATACATGAGACATTATAATAAGCATTCACTGCTCATTGTTCCGTTGAAGAGACTAAAGGCTGCAGTACAGATCTTGCTCGGCCCTCTGATGCTTGTCCTTTTTTCCAAATGACAATCGATAAGGGAATCGATAAAGAACAGAATCGTTAAGCAGAATCGAAAATGGAATTGGAATCGTAAAAATCTTATCGATTCCCATCCCTACTGCCCATCCCTTTTTTTTTACCAAGAAAACTTTGTGAAGGCAAACAGCATTTGAACTTGTGATATTTCGTTTAGATATTACAGATTTATGATGCTGTCTAAGTTCACTGCACACAACTGAAGCATGTAGTTCCTCTCATTATAGCCAAATGCACCGCAGCTTTACAACCAAAGCAAAACTATTGCCACAACTACAGCTACGTCATCACATTGGCTTCAGGAATAATGACAGCCACAGCCCGTCTCAGCTGG
This sequence comes from Leuresthes tenuis, assembly GCF_036924035.1. Classification (NCBI taxonomy): domain Eukaryota; kingdom Metazoa; phylum Chordata; class Actinopteri; order Atheriniformes; family Atherinopsidae; genus Leuresthes; species Leuresthes tenuis. The sequence continues at coordinate 9,060,722 of NW_027325372.1, read as the reverse complement.
TTCAAGTGAACTACTTTCTCCAGCTTTATCTATATGCTATGATGCAAACTGCTCTCTGCCACAGCTGAGGGCCACACTCATGTATGCACAACCAAAGGTGATCCTCTACATAATGCACAAATATGTCATAAACCAAGTCAGACTTCCTCTGTGTTTCAGGGGGGAATTAAAAGTTAATGCAAGGCAATGTGCAGTATTCCAAGGCGCTGCAAAATTTATGGCAAGGGAGTGCAAAAGTAAATCAAAAGGCAAAAGAGCAAGAGAAAGGGAATATGAGCAACCAATCTGTCCATGAGGGCAGCAGGATGAGGCTCTAACAGCTCACTGTCACCTCCAGGCTAAGTGAAGTGATCCCCAGCAGCAGCACGCAGGTGGATAAACAGCCCTCTGGTAAAAGAGGGGGACCACATGTGCTCCAGTGGCCAGCTGCAGCACCCCAGCGCTGCTGATTAGTGGGACGGTAATCTGAATACTTGTAAGCTACCAACATTTGAGGGAATAAAACACAGTTCCAGCACTCAGAAAACTCCCACACACCACTGCCCGTCCAGATGTGACCTTTGTGTGTTAGGAAATCATACGATGGGAGGAAACGTGACTCTGTCTAAAGTAACACACTGAAAACATCCTTTATTACAAACAAGCGGCACGCTGATTGATTTATTTGTGAAAATGATACTTTGACATGGAATAACAGTAGTAGTTTTAACCTTAGCACCCACAAGAACTTATTCACAATTTCATGTGATGCAGCAAAAAGCTCCAGGCATTTCCATTTAAATTAAGGCTTTTTTCGATTAGAACTAGCTTCCAACATTTGTTTAAATGGTTTTAGACTTTACTGTAATCCCTCTGATGTCATTGTTTGTCCATTTCCTTTTCACATCACTCGGTGTTCACTTCATCTGTCAGCTGGATGACCATTTGCCCTCGTGTTATGAACACTTTGTGAAAGAATGGCGCATATAGCCCAAATGGCATGGCCTCTCCATTGAGAATAACAATAGAAGTTGGGCTTGGTTGAGAGCGAAATACCACTCTATAAATACATTAGGAGTGCTGTGGAAGGTTGGTGTTGACTGCCTGAGGTGGTTCTGATTTAAGGTTCAGCAGATGAGTGCAGACTGTAAGTAAGAAATGAGTGCTGCTTATTCTGGGTCAGCACACATATGCACTTACAGCACACCATGCACAATTTAAATGGGCATACAGTACTTCAAAGCTGTCCATTTTTGTTCTTTGCCTCACATACACACATCTCACCAAACTCAGTACTGTGTTTTGCACAAAGTCTTCTAATCTCTACAGAGTTATGGTACATTACACATGTTATGGCTGCGGCAGACTAACCCACTGCTGAACTACAAAGAAGCTCAACATATAGGTGAGGCTGAAGTCAGAAAGGGGCCCAAACTCTCTTAAGCACTCCCACATGTGCAGTGCGTCAGCCAACTTTTGTTCGGGCCTGCATGTCTGTCTACATTTCTATGTGCAGTTTTCTTTTTGATATTTGGGAATGTGGCCGGCCAAAACAAATCTATGCAAGTATGACATCATTTTTATGTTACCGTATGTCTGTATGGGCTGCAGCCTACAAATCCTGAGGATAAAACAGAGCAAAACAGCCATCGGTAGAGATTAACAGTCTCTGAATCAACACCGTCTGGTCTGGTTTACCCTGAAAAACAATTTCCAGTGAAGCTCATGAAGCAATACTCCCACCTTGAGTGTCTAGATGGAGTAGAAACAGTAAAAAGTTGAGCTGCTCTTACTTACTGTGAATTCACTGTTTCTTTCTGTATTCTAAAACAATTTTGAACAATGTTTTTTTGTAAAGTATTTGTCCCTCAAATGTGTGGGAGTCACAAGCAGTTTGTGCACAAAGATGCGGAACCCTTGTGTCCAGCCTTACAGTTGATGAACCGTAAGACAGCATACTATCACATGAAATATGTCACTCACAGTGGAAAAACACACGCAGGAGAATTATCAGACAGCCCTGTTAATGTAAAACTTTTGCTGTTAGTATATTCTTACCGCTTGCAGTGAAGACAGGTTGAAGAAATACTCTTCCTTTTTCTAGTTTCTAGCTCATAAGCTTTCAAGTCTTCAAATTTGAAGATCTGATCACACCAATATTCCAAGACCTACAGCTGAGTTTAACCCAAGTATGTAACCCAAATATTAAGAATAACACACCTGAAATGACTTATTGTTTCTTCAAAATTGATGGAAGCTTAAAACGTGAGGAGGTAACAGCTTCAGCCGCAATCTTTACTGTCAGTGAAGCAGTGTTGTTCATATTGATCAACCGATGCGCTTCTCTGTTGCTTGTGTGACTTCTGTTCGTCTGTGTTAATACTCCTGAACACAACAGGTGATGCATCCAGTTGTGATGTCATGTTATTTTTATTCTTTTTTGCATACTCATACTTTTTCCTTCCATGTGTCCTTGAAATATAAAATGTGCTTTTAGTTAGCTGTGGAACAAAGGCATATTTTATGAGGAGCTGGAGTTTTACCAAGGACTTTGACACATATGTGTTTGACACTTGTGCACGGCTGCTAGACTCAACAGTGGATGAGTGGATGAAAAACTGTATTATGTCTCTTCACAAAACCATCATCACAGGAACTGGGCTTAAACTTTAGCTTTAATGGGAAGTTTCTGTAAGACGACAGTGTTATGTAGTTGTTTATTCCATGGGTTTGGACATGTGCCTGGCCGTCATCAGTTTGGTTTGCTTTTAATAACGAAGTTATGACAGCTATATATTTTGTTATTTAAGAATGTCTGGGCCTATTTTCTGACGTTCGGTATTATTTCCCGGTTAAGCTTGTAAATGGCTAATGATGAGAGAGGAAGTTTGATCATCACACAAGACAATCACCGGCCAAAACCAACAGAGCTGCGCAGAAGCGCCACACTTTCTCTCAAACTGCATTTGCTTTCGGAGCTGCCCTGACATTAATGATTCACTTTATTGCTTTTCCTCCTGTTGGTCTTTTGGCCCACGTGTGTGTTTCTCAGAAACTCCAGATATCATAGCTAAAGTCTAGCGAAGCGCAGCCTCGTTGCCATGGCACCAGCTGGACAACAATTGTACACAGCAGAGAAGATTAAGACGTGTAGGCTGGAGTTGGAAGTGAGCATGCGAAGGGCTGTGCTGTGGCTAATGATGCTGTTTTAGAATGCCAGGACATTCCTTTCTGTTTTTCCATGAAGCTACAAAAAGATTTCATAAAGGAGCTGAAAGAGATGGCTAGTTTCAGAGGACAAGCGCACATAGGGCTGACATATAGCTTATTTGATGGATGCAGCAGGCAGCTGCTACAGTCAGAACATCTGGAGTTTTGAGCCTCATTAGATGAGAGCTGGATGGGTAAAAGTACCACTGAGACATTATATATTGCATTTATATATTCAGTTTCTCTGAATTCATCATGTCTGACTGCGGATGCAAAGGGCTGACAAAAATCAGAAAAGTCTCAGTTTAGTCTGTAGCATTCTACAAATTGGAAGAAAAGAGCAAAGGCCGAGGTTTGCTTGAAATAAATGAGTATCTACAATGTTTTGTCTTCGAAGAATACTTAGAAACTCTGGAAAATGTGTTAGGTTTTATTTTTGCCAGTGTTAAATGAGAGGGTTTTGATAAGATACATGATAAAAACCTACAGATGGATTGTCCTGCCTTTCTACTTTCACACATCTGGTTTGTCTATTTATGGGAGCGACACTTTCACAAAAGAACAAAAACTGCCAGATGTGGCTCTGCAATACGTCGAACTGTAGGCTCTTGTTATTACTGTGTATCATCATGTTCCTTTTTGCTTTTGGCTGGTTTTGTAGACTGTATAAAACAGATGGACTTGGCCACCTTGATGTCACCCACTCTTTTTGATGCCTTGAGTTTAGGATTTGGTCCATCTGTGTCCTGGTCTCTTGTAACTGGAAGTTAAAACTTACAACAACAGAAACAACACATCCTGATTGGGTAGCAGCTTATCAATCAAAACATACGACTGCCCTAACGCCCATATGCTGCTTTATTATTTAATTCATTCTGAACAGGACCAAGTTTTCCCGAGAAGAAAACTAGCAATTAGGATCATAAAATCATTATTAAAGCAGTTGAGTGACTCTCGTGGCTTTTTGAGTTTGTTTTTAGTTTCCATGTTCTGTATTCGAGTCGATTCTGTTTTACCTTGAAATCTGTTTTTCTTCGGCCCCGGGGTTAGTTTGACCTCCTGCTGTGTTTCGTAAAACTTTGTGCATTTGTTAGTTTTGCTTCCTGTTCTTGTTGCTCACCTGATCCTACTTTACTGATTGCCACACACCTGCTGTGTGTTTTTCATTGCCTCCATCACACACGTGATGGTTGTCTTTGTGCAGTGTCAGACCCTCATTATTGTCTTCTCCCATGTTAGTCTTGTCCTGGTTGCTGCCTTGCTGCATATTCAGAATTGGTTTCCCCTCCTTATTTTTATAATAATTCTTATTCCTCTGCCTCCCATCTGTGATTGTTTTGTTTTGGGTCCCCCACCACCATCATCTACAAAGCGTGAGAGTAACTTTCCTTTAGACTTTTCTTTTTTTTGCAGCTACAGGTGTTGCCCCCTGCTGGCCTTTATGTAGAATGCAGGTTGAAGACACTTTACATAAAAGACTAAATCTGTTTTTTACTGGACAGTTTGTAGACACTCAGGTGTATTATGTACTTGTTGTGTGTTGTGTTTAAGACACAGTTTGCTGATCTGCTATTACACAGACTTGTTTACCTGCAAACTACCAGATCTGTTTCCTCTTCAAGCAGCTTAAACAAGAACATCTTTGTCACGCATCATTTGGACAGGCTGCTTATAAACTCTCAGCTAAACCTCAAACATCTTTTATCACAAAGTTATTTCAAAGTTACAGCTTCTTCTCAATAGAATATTCTATGACATACAATTTTCAGTGAAGGTTTACAGTTAGCTTTGTTTCCCTATGACTAGTCTAAGACATTGATTGGACATTCACTTTCAGCCTATACTCCATGAGTATGGCAGTGAGAAAAATGGTTGGTGTTGAACTTAGGATCTTTCTTTAATCAACGGCCAACTTTGCAGATGGAACTCCACATTAATAAAGCACTGCAGTGAAGGTAAGGGAAGATTTATTTTTTATTTAATGCCGCTAACTGCACCACTGAAGCCTCTTGAGTCATACACAGCCGATACAATTCCATATTTATTACATTTTGAATCAAACATGAATGCACTGCAATTCAATTTCCAGTAAGATTTATTTGTTCAGCAATCGTTCTTCTGAGATCTTGTGAAAGCTGCAAATAGTGGTAGCTCACAAAATTAAAAATGCTGTAAGCCTGAGAGTTTGTGTGAGTTGTTTGTGTTTTTTCCCCTTTAACAGCCCACAGTCACATGCTGGCTCCATAAACTGACATTCAGGGCGTTCCATGCTTGAGAGTCTGCATCGAGGTCCCAACCAGTTGGATTTTGTTTCATACTGAACTTTATGCAAGCAAACTAATAACATCATGTGTCCTGCTGTCAACGCCTTGGTGGTGTGCGTCACTCTAAACTTGACTGGTTTAAAGCGTTGGCAGGTATCCTGTCACTGTTGGAGTAAATAAAAGAAACATTTTTTGGAAGGGATCGTTTTGTTGCCTCTGTAATATTATATTGGCACTACTCCCAGCAGCACCAACTTCAAGTGCAATAGTCAAGACTGGTTTAAATTAGCCAAATGAGCATCAGCATATCAAACTGACACTGTTGCTGATAAGAAAGGGGGTGATGGTATTTCCTCCTTACTTGCTGGCCTGAGAGACATTGATTTGAGAGAGACCACAAAGGTGAAAGGAGGCCTATTTCACGAGATGGCCTCCCTAAATGCTGCCACAGCTTGTTTGCCTCTTTTTCTTTGGGGTAAACATCCGCTGTAACTTTAAGTCAAAGGTCCAAAAGTCTGGACCATCCTTTAAAGTTTCCATTCCAGAAACAAACTGAACCATCACTCAGCTTGATCCAAACCGAGACCATCTCTTTTTGTCAAGTTCAAGAGGTAAGCTCAGACCAATTTCAGCTGTTTGGCTGAACTGTGGCCCGGGGGACGCTTCAACTAAAATGTCTTAAAGCCCACAGTAACTTTTCTTCCTACTTTTACTATTTCACTTTCTTTCTGTTCATTTTACAGTACAAAACCAGCCACCACTTAAACAGTAAAACTCAAAGAAGCTTAGAGGTCAGATTGTGCTTTTTGAGGTTTTCTCTGTGCCACAGGGTTTTGTACAGCTTTTCATGCCTGTAAAAAATCTGTAAAAGTTAATAAATAGCAAAGGGAGTTATTCTCTCCAACCGAGGACGCTGATCCTGAAACATCTTGTTGGAGGAGTTTTTCTTGAACTTGTCAACACCATGAGACACACTTGCCTAATACCCACCTCATGTTCTTTGGCAAACGCAAAGAATGTGGATCTGCTTAATGCTTCACCAATTTTTACATATCAGAGCAGACTGGGTCTTTTAGCAGGGGGTTCTTAAAGAGGTAGGAGCTTATAATGGATCATTTTAACTAGATGTAGTCAAAAAGAATATGAACCTGTAGATGACAGGGGTGTTCCCAGCACAACTCAAAACAAACATGAGTCTGATAACAAGTAATCCTTTTTCAAATGTTCTGTTGACATCACAGAAATGTTGTTACGGTGAATGCTTTTGGGCATGAGAATTATCCAATTTACACAGTGAAAATGAGGTATCATGACAGCTCTAGTAAATGAGCGTAGTACGGGCACTTTAAAAAGAAACGCAGTTGATCCAAATATATCATGACTTTTCCAGGAACATCCAGTGGTCATGTGCTAAAGTCAGAGCAGAGTTCAGTCTAACGTTTTAACCACTGCTGGTCCTCAGGACCACAACCATGTACTGTGTGTACAGCATACGGGCTCCAAATTAGGAAACTGTCATTTATAGTCTTGCAATGAATTCTCTGGAAATATTCTGCACATTTGTTTCTTTTTCCGTACACCACAGATTGTCTCAGACACAATAGGCACTTTAAAATTCCAAGGCATGACAGTGAGCTGTAATTTTGTGTCTGATGTCTTTTCTCTGAGGTGCAGCAGCAGTTCCTGTGCATACAATATAACAGTCCTGCAACACACAGCCGCTGCTTTCATTGTTCTTGTAGTCTGTCCAGCGGTCAGATAATGAGGACAGGGTCGGGTCAGTTGGAAAATCTCCGTGCGATAAGGCCAGATGGACCAACACACACACACACTCTCTCTCTTTTTCTGTCTTACTTATCAGATTGGGAACATTAAACCTTTTCATCTTGTGGGCCTCAAACAATGTCTCTGTGAGGTGGTTAGGAAAAGGAAAATGCAATTCACCTGGCAGCTGCACTTAAAACAAAGAGCTTAGGCAGCAACTTGAGGTATAAGTAGAACCACAGCGGCAGTGCATTTAAATGAGGTTGGACCACAGAGGATGTCCTGGAAATAAACGCACTGTGGTCCATTTCCTCTGCAGATTTTTTAGGACAGGGCTAATGTGCATGAAAATGGGTCGCTGCGGAGAAAATTGGCTTTTTTTGTGGAACACTTTACACTAGAATTTATAGTCCCGAATGGATCACTGTGCACTGCTCTGCTCACTCCCACTCAGAATTCAATCTTTGCACATTGAAAGCACATTTAAAGAGATCCTCCTTTGCTTATTTATTATGGCCGAGCTCTGGTCTGCTCTGCTGAATGAATGGATGTTGCAAACCTAGTGTAATACATTGGCTGATTTGAGTTCTCCATCTGCCAACTGCTGATTTCTTAATTTTGCAATACTGATATTATCTAAAACAGTTAATGCTGGTTCAGATCTGATCTTCCCTGCTGGTAACAGAAAATTAGCTTGAGAGAACAGCTTTAACAAAGAAAAGACTTGCTCTGTTATCTTGTCAACAAAGGCCAACACATCTCTGACTGTGTCAGTATTGTGCACGCAGCAGCTGATTATGTTGTAAGGCCCTTTTATACTCCTCTCTTTCTCTCGTTCACAGTGAGCAGACGCAGAACGGAGCGAGAAAAATGGGATTTTAAAGTTTGTTGGAGACATTTAACGATGTGCAGTGAAAAGTAAGGCTGGGTAAGTTCTGCTGTGTTCTGATTTTGAACTAATCCTTTGACATTTTCTAATATAAACTGATCATTTTGGGAAATATAAGAATATGACGCAAAGAGACTATTACTGAATGTCTTTTGGGCAGAAAAAATCCTAAATTACTTTACCAGGTTGGAGCATCATTCACTTGAGAACCACAATTTTCAAAGCTAGACTTCATGATGAAAATTATGGATAAATAGAGACTCTTGTGGCTCACAACTGCATTGCAGCGGAACCGAGAGCTTTAGTTTGATTTCCTGAAATATCTAAATCATCCTGCTGTCAGCAGAGGTGGTGGGAGTGCTCTGTAAGGAAATTCCTTGCCGTGAGATAGCTGGCAGTGGCTTTGTTTGGATAAGTGCACTGAGATCTGGCAGTAAAATAAAGGTGTGGTTTGTTCTAACAGCCAAAATGAACATAATTAGAAATGGATGCCTTTGCCCTCAAAGAAAAATCATTTTATGTGGAAGGAGTTCTATCAGCAAGTATACACATTAGTAATCTGCATTGATATCAGTAAATATAGGCGTTTTGTGTGCACTGAAAAATATTTCATGTTTTAGCAGCTCACTTGAAACCTCATATAGCTGGACTATATGGACCTTTAATACAGTGCATGTGATGAATAAAGGCAGTAATGGCATCTTTAGAGGAGGGATGTAATTTTCTTGTTGTCTTGCATGCTGAGTGGATGCACAGGCTTTGTGGGAACGTTCAGAGACTCACTCTCTAAGTCATTCAAAGTTTGTTTAAAAGGAAGAAATGGGGAGCAGGTTCTTGATGATCAAAGTCCTCCACAAAAGCAGAGCTTTCCCCTCAATTTCCATTGAGTGGCTGACAATATATGCGTGTTCACAGTCACAGTAAATCTACAAACCAGTGAGGGAAAGTGAGTACCTCGGCTGAGGAAAGGCTTATGGAATGAGGCGTTAAATTAAATCCATTTGGACTGAAAACTTCCCAGCGATGCTTTTTAACGGCATCTTCGAATGTTTGACATATATTTCATTGGGCAAAGAGCGCGGACATGTTAGCTGACTATTTAGTCAAAGTTAGTAACATTAAATATATTTGGAGAATTCACGCTCCCCGAAGTGAGCGCATTACAACCGTCTGAATACATTCCCTGCAGTAATATTAGAATTTAGATGAGCTCTGAAACGATTTTCTTTTTTGTTACTTGATTTATCGTTTATAACTAGTAAAGAAACATGGAGGATTTATAAGAATGTACGTACTCTGAATAGATTTAAAAAGCACTGAATGCTTGATAAAGATTACCACTTCTCATGTTAGATTCTACTTAATCAGCTTGAAATGATATATCAGAACATGCGTGTAACAAGTATGTGGGACGTGTACAAAATAGGACGCAATGCATTGAAAATCATTTAGACATTTTATTTGAAAACGGTAAAACGTCACACTTAAGTTACTGAAGTTAGAGGCTTGTCTCAGATGCATTAAGGCCACCTGCAGTTTCTACTTTTGGATTCAGATAAAACTGTGATTAATTTTATTCAAAGAACCTCAGAGATTCACTATATGAACATCTAATCAACAGTTTCAGTTTTAACAACAGTTTCCCTTGATGATATCTTGCCTTGTCTTCTTCTTCTATTGTGACAAACCTTGGAGGCCCGTTTCATTCACATCTCAAACAGCTCTCTGGAGCAGTTGTAAAGCCACTAACAGAGAACGCATTTTTTAAATCTCAGCCTGTCTGGCCCTATTGTTAAATTTAGATTAAGATTTGTCTTATCTCACACACGCACCCTTAATGGCCAAGCTTGGTACTATCTTAAAGATCTTATTGTTCCATATCAACCCATAAAGACTGTGTTGGGCTGAGATGTAAATTCCTTCTCTGCTTATAAAATCAAGCTCAAGGCTTTCTCCTTCGATAGAGCTTTTACTTAAGTTGCTGATCTTTATTTCTATATTTTTTACTTTTGCTATTATTACTATTCATATTAATATCTCACACTTAATGTTGTATTGTTCATCTTTTTATCTTTTTCTTATTGTGTTATTACTTCATAATTTTTTTTTTTTTTGGAGGGGGGGCACATTTTAGGCACATGCAGTACTCTACAACCTGGTATCTGCAGGTAGAGCTTTAAAAAAGAGCTCACCTTTCTGAGGATGTAGGTGGTTCTCCGGAGAGTCTGAGCAGAAATCCTAATTCCTTTAAATGTGATACGACAGTCAGTATGGGAGTCTTTGATGAAATGCTGTGACACTGTTTCTCTATGGAGTTATCATGCAGTAGCAGAGGCACAAAAAAAGAAGCAAAGATTGTGTTTTTATGTAATTCTTCTACATACGTGTCCTGGTTTACAGGCTTTACAAGCTAAAAAGTTTTTTAAAAGATTTCAAGCTTTTTCTCCTGAAAAGTGTTTTATATTATGTTAATTCACTTGTGTTATTTCAAACATAGTGTGATGGAGGTCTGAACTGCTTTAAAATTGTTCAGTTATTCTTGAAAAAGCATATTTCCTCATTTTCATTAAAGGGAAGATAAATGACTCAAGCAGTCTATCGGCCAGATTGTTATTTCTAACAACTGTGACAGAGATCATTCCATACAGGGGGGCAGGGAAACTAAAAGCTTTCTTTCCTGTTTCAGTTCGATAACACTAGTGTTACTTTAGTAAGAATGGGCAGTACTTCTGGATCTTGTTGAAAAAATTAACGTTGTGTTTTATCTTTTCTATCTTTGCAATGGTAGAGTTTCTTTTTCTTCTTTTTGTAGCTTCAATGATGAGTTGTTTACTGCTGCGCTTCTCAGAAATGTTCCCAAGTCCATTGCAGAATATTATGCTTTCAAAGTGGCGTCGTCTGAGTGCTTGAAGATCACGAGCAGTCTGTTTGGGAGTTTTCCCTTCTTCCATTCAAAACTTATATAGTTGTTGGACTAGTCTTTCAGAGTGCTGAACTCCCCCATATTTTGAGTTCTGACTCTTCTGACCTGTGTTAGAAAACAGTTATTTCTCTCAGATGTGCCACCGGGTGTTCCACTCAATTCCCTTATATACATTTTACACAGCATTCCACCTTTATTGAAAAATGTGCTGCATGGAGTACAGCGTTAAGATTCCACACAAACCAAATCGTGTCAGCCTCTCTCTTCCTCCCTCTTACACCCACATAAACACAGATTATATGGTTCTTCTATTGTCTCACGATGTTTACCACGTGGCCACGGTTCAGCTCCCTGTTCTTATCAGTGTCGGGTTATGTTGGTATTTCCTGCCTGCAACAAGAGCAGAAGGTGGCACAGGATGAGTGCTGCTTCCTGTGCTGGCACACCCAGCATGTACCCACTGGCCCCATCCAATCTGCTCTGCAGTCAGAGGAAGTGTGACAGGGGGCTTGTTGAGTTGCACCCAACAAATAGAGCATGTTCTCAGCCACTAACTCGTACCTCTGTTTGCCAAAGATCAAAGATAGTTGCGACATGGTATCAAAGTGATCAGCACAGTTCACTTGCAATTTTATACACACAAGATTAAGGGGTTTTATGAGTGTGTGTGTGCTCACTTGATGAAGTGCATTGGTGTGACAAAAACTGGGTCAGTCCTTTCTGCTGGTAATAATCACGTGGCTATTCCTTTAAAATTCCTTTTTATCATTAACAGAGAAAAAAACCACTCCAACTGCCTTTGAGGTATTGAGTCACAAAACTTTTAAATAGTAGTAGTTCAGCTTAAAATGGTTTTCTATAATCAAAAGGTTAAGATAGAGGGGGGACGGTGGCTTCCAGTTGGAAGTGTAAGCCCTTCATATTAACAATGCATGACTCACTTACATAATGAATTCAGAATCAAAGCTTATTAATCTGCCTGGACAGTATTTGACTTCAAGTAAAAGGATAAAAGTCAGCAAACATAGACAGAAGTCTGAGTTTGCCTTTGGGATTTGAAAATTTTGGTTGAATATCCCCTTTTTCTTAACCATCTCTTTGAGTCCTAAAGAACTCCCCCGGGTAGGGAGGGAACTTTATGTGACATTAGCATACTGCCTTTTACTATTTGTATTGTGGAAACCCCGTTTGGCCGGAATGTTGTTTCATCTCGATCTCGGCACAGCCTTTCCCATGGGAAGGACACTGAAGAAACTTTAGTCTCATCGAGGGGATTTGCAGATGTTTGTAAATATGCATGCGGTCGCAGAGACCCGGGAGGGCTTGCCCTTTCAAACACTCTGATGTTCAGTGTTTATTGAAGTGGGTTCCTTGGGAAACCATCGTCACTGAGATCGCCCTGTGGATGTATTTTGGAGAACAGCCTTTGGCATGCTGTTGGGACTTGGGTTTTCTTGATTCATCACCATCTTCAAACTGCAGCCTATACTTATCTGACTATCAATCAATGGATATATCACAACTTTTATCAGTCTATTGACATTGCCTGTTCTAAAACTTAGTACTGGAATAATAGGCGGCAAAGGCCCAATGTTTTAGGTTTGTTGAAAATAACTGCAAAGTATTGATATGACTGTTGTTTGTTGTTTAATGTTCATCCAGCTACATGAGCTTTTGCACATACTAAATTACATCCCACTGCGATATATTGAAAATAACTTCCATAACCTACATTAGGTGTGGTACCAGCAGTGGAGTGAGTATTATTTAGACCTTTGCCTGTGTTTTTCTGCCATTTGATGCAAAGCAGGTTGTTTTTGTTTAAAAATCATGCCCCTGCCGCAGGAAACATTCCTAAAGAAAGCAGGGAGCCTGAGCCAAAGCAACTGTATTATAAAAACAAAACACGGGGCTTAAAGATGCAAAAACAGAGCTGAGAGTAGCTGCAGTTCCTGCAGTTGTGTTACAGAGAGGAACCGCTTTTGAATTATATATTGGTTTTTTTGTTTTGCTGCAAAGGAGGACAGGTTCATGATGTGACACACTTAACTCAATAGTCATAAATAAGTAATAATTAGTACAGCTGTTACTTTTCCACATCAATTACTCTGATCATAGTGTTAAAGCACGACATTCATTTTTTGGATTGTAATGTTTCGGAGAGCAGAGTGCTGAGGCCTCCACTTCATACCACTGTCCAATCCCATCATGGACTTTACCCCAACCACCGTTAGCTCACAGAGAAGCCCCTCCCTCACCCTGCATGTAATGACATGGAAAAGCACAAGTTCTTCAGTTAAAAGATTATGATGAATAACTGATGCAAGAATGATCCAACATCTGGTGTTTGCTTAAACTGCCATGAAATATTTGAGGTTTGAGTTGTTATAGACAGCAAAAACTCCCTCTTTTGTTTCACCATTTAGTTATACTGTAATGACTCCTATGTGACCCTCTAAAATGTGAGCATTCTGAATGCTGTCCACAGACTACTCATAACCTTCTTCTGCTAACCAGCAGAAGAAAACATACCCAGCAAACTAACTCAAATCTCAGTCTGATATACAGACAGAACTCCCGGATCTACCAGTATTAAGAACCAGTTGAGTGTTATTTTTATGGAGCCAGTTTGCAACAAAATCTGCCTATTTGTCAATATACTGGGGTTTTACTCTGCCTTTATCACCCCACTTTTCTCTTAATACCAGTGTGGTGGCATTCGCTCTGTGTTGTTGATAGCTGCCAGACAGTGACTACGGCTTACCAACATCAGCACTTTTTAGAGGTAAAAGTCAGAGTTGTCTGTCGGTACTTTTAATATTTTACTAATGAATATGGCTAAATTCCACCAATGCAGTGTTATAGCAATTTGTGAAGCTTAGGCATGAATTTTAATTGTTTTTGGTGTGCATGAAAAAAGTCCACATTAATAGGCAGGAGGGATATCCAGGAGGACCACATTTTTTCTTCTGACATCTATTTGTGTAATTTTACACTTTCTATTTGTTTTTACTCTCTGTTTGGTTTGGTTTAGTCAGCTAATCAGCTTGATTAAGTTTTTTGTGGAAAAATAGACTCTCAACACAGGTTGGCTTGTTGAAATTGAAAGTGTTGTTAACTTCCTAAAGTGAGCCTTTCTGCAAATAACACAAAATGTGGTGCAAGCAGGAAATACAGTGATTTAAAAGCCATGCTGGGTGTCACCAAAAAGTGCATAATTCATGCCAATCTGCACGGGGAAAAAAAAATGTTTATTTCAACATTTACCACAAGATCAGGGCGTTACCTTCTCTCTGTATTTGTGTGATATCTGATGCTACGGAGTATGCGTATGCAGGCACATAGAATTTCATTTCAGCGTTCATCAATGCAGAGATCACAAGCTGCACCTTCCGTTTCCTGCTTAGAATGCATGAAATTCTTTGATTTACTGCTTTTACTCCCTTACAACATAAGGAACCCCTAATACACTTGTGTGTGTAACTGTATCCTCTGCCACATTAAGGAGCCATATTGAAACATTTATCGGTGGCAGGGCAACTAAATCTTCCTCCTCTTTGCTTAAATCTTTACGCTCCCTGTAATCTGGACTCGACCATCATTTTCATCATTTTCTCTCTGCTCTGCTGAACCACAAAAGAAGCTGCAGGCTGGGGACCAATAACAAGACGAGCCTCAATATGGTTGAACCCTACACTGCAGAGAGGCCACCTGAAGCCAAGTCAGTGGTGAAACCCACTGACTTTTCGTGTGATGTGTTTTATGCAGAGAGATGGTTCGCAAATAATATTCAAGGAGATGGGGGTGGGTTTTTTTCTTCCTTTTGTAATTCTTTTACAGATTCTAGGCTTTCTAGATTTGGGCCCACTTTTTGCAATGTTGCTTTCAGTTAATTGGGATTGTGGGCAGTTTTTTATATGCACATCTCCCTGTGTTTTCCTTTTTTTTGCCACAGCAGTTCAGTCAGGTTTAGGTCTGGACTTTGATTGTCTTGCAACACATTGATTCTTTTCTTTTTCAGCCATACTGCTGTCGATTTGCTGCTATGCTTGCAATTATTGTTCTGTTGCAGGATCCAGTCTGGGCCAAGCCAAGCTTTATCTGTCAGACAGATGGCAGGGAAACAAGCCCAAATCATCAGCCCTCCACCACTGTCCTTTGGAGGTGGTGTGAGGTGTTTTGGTGGCTTTCACCAACATTGCATTATAGCTAAACATCTCCACTGTGATCTCATCTGTCCAAAGTACAGTGATCCAGAGGCCTTGTGTTTTATTCGGGTGTAATTTTGCAGACCTCAGCTGTGCAGCCATGTTCTTTTTAGAGAGACCGTCTTTTTGTAATTTTACTACCATGAACTTTAACATTTAAGATGCTAACTGAAACCTAGAGAGTCTGAGATTTAACTCCGTGGGGGTTTCGAGTTCTCTGAGCATTACACAGTCTGACCTTTGGGAGAACTTCGAAGATTGACTTGATTCTTGAATGTTCTCCAACTGGTGAATCTTTCTGATTGTAGAATGACTACAAACTATTTGGAAATGTTCTTATAGGCTTTCCCAGATTGATGGGCAGCAACAGTTGCTTCTATGAGATCATTACTGATGTCCTTCCTCCTTGCTATTGTGCTAATACACCACTGACAGACACACATACAGCAGCTGTCACTCTTGTTGATGATCAATTAATCAAGTGCATTAGATTAAGCGCAGCTGGCTGACACTTACCCTCTCATTTCCTGTGGAAGCAGTAAGGTTGAACTTAGTTCTTCACACAATGCTTCTGCATAGCGGCTGTTTTTTCTTCAGTACATAATGGTTCATCCGTCATGTGTTGTTTTAGGTTGAGGTTGTTTTTAACACATTTTAAGATATGATAAGGATGATCTGATCTTTTATGTCCTAATAAGTGAATACTCTTAGAACTGACGGAGGGTGTATTTTCTTTTCACATTATGAACAATACGTGTTTAAAAAATATAAACGTGCTGGGTAAAGACAGGATTATCTAGTTCAATCTTACATCTTTTGCTTCACCACACAAGAAACAGGATGTTGCCTGTCACACAGAGAGGGGAGTCACATGCTGCAGTATTTGTTCACATGTTTGCTTCCCCCTGCGATGTGTTCTTTTAAAACAAGTCTTGGCAAAGTTTCGGACACCTATTCATTCAGTGCCTGAGAACAATGCCCTTAAAAGTGTTGTGATACTAAAGGTTGTAACCTTTGGGGCTTTTAGAATAAACCCTCCCTTCCTTCACAGTGTCTGACCGATGCTGGAACAAGCGGTGAGAGAAGACAGAGGAAGGCTGTTGTGACACCAAGAAAACTGTATTGTGTAGGGGTGTGTGTGCCATTATGTGTGACAATGAAACTGTGTCTCTGATGTTAATTGTGTTAGCCTGGGAGTGCAGACAAATCCACATGCATGTGATTTTGATGTCAGACTTCCAGAAAATGTGTGTGCAAACAAACTTAAAAGCAAGAGCTTATTAGTGCTGTCTAGCATATCTGGACTGAATTCATACACATCTGTGGGTTTGTGATTAGAATGTGGTTGTATGCACACTATCCTGAGTCATATTTCTCGTGCAAGTTGCGTGGGTAAGAAGACCAGAATGTTTGCTGGATGTCTAGCTATTGGCGAGACGGTTTTGTTCCAGTGATAATGATTTTCAAAGGATGAGTTGCATTTGCAGTCATTAGACTTTCATTCATATAGACATTCCCTTTTCATTGGACAGTCACTTTTTCACTGGTTCCACCACAAAAGGCTGACATCGGTGGCTTTGAGTGCAACGTTTGAACAATTTCCTCAACGTTCCAGCTTGAGTAGAAGGCTTTTTTTTTGTTTTTTTTTCACATACCTGCATAACTAATGAAACTGCCTACATCCACAACAGTTCTGTTTATTGCTACACAGCTGCTTATAGATAGGTACATTGCAGTGAAAACTTAACCACAAAATGTGAGACTTTGCATCTTTGAAGTTCTGCACTGTGAAGGACTCCAGAGACTTCCAAACCCTGACACAGCCAATTATCTGAGCAACTTGACCAGATCAGATGTGCTCTGCTTGGTTTCTTGGTGCCCTTTTCTCCTTTTACCTTCACTTTCTAACTTGATATTTATTTTTCTGTTTCTGCTTCTTACTTTTCTGTGTCTTCACTCATCTCAAGTCCTTAGAAGACCCTTAAAAACTACATTATACTGTGTCTTCAGCAGTTTGACTGCTAATGCTATTAGAGATGAAGCAAAGCTCTCTGGGGCAAAAGTAGAATCTGAAGGATTGTAGAAGCACTCCCTGCAGCGCATTCACCTTGCAGACTGACATCTAAAAGAAGCACTTTAAATGAGCAAAAAGAAAGAACCTCCACAGCCCGAAAAAAACCTTTTCATATTCCAATAGCACAGGCAGTGCAGGCACCTTGAAGATACATGAGAGTGTTGTTCAATCAAATGCAAATATTATTCGGCACTTGCGAGGCTCTTTCAGCTTTAGAGTGGGATATTTTGATTGTGATGAGAGGCTATGCACTTGGCTGTAAAACGCCATGTATGCCCCAACATGTTATTGCATCCTCCACACTGGACATTTAAAGTGATGGCCTTTATGTCTTATTGAAATATGAACTGTTCCACCAGTTCTGCTGAGGCTAAAACTCAGCCTTTATGGTGACCTGCATGTGAACGAGAAAATATCATTCACAGCTGTCCAGTATCAATGAGCTGTGAGTGGTGTTATAAGTAGTTTTCTTTTTCAATCCTCAGCTAGAAACATAAAGATAAAAACTTCTTTTCAGGCAAAAAGAAGGGCTTAGAAATGTTTGAAGTTCATGTAGAAAGTGTGATGTGACATCAAATAGAAAAAAAAATCTTGTTCAAACGTTGTCTTTTATGGCTCTTTGCATTTGTTCTCATGTTTTGTGTGTCTGTACGTCTGACTGCAGTGTCTATGCTGCTCCTTACACACCTGGAATCAGTTAATAATTACGACATCTGCCCACTGTTACTCATTAGCTTGCCTAGGATGAGTAAACACGTATAGTTCCAGGTTTTCAGTCGTCGATTGTCAGATCCTTGTCTCTACTTTTTGCTCATGCCACATGCATGAATCCTGTGTTACAGAATTGAGTTATTATTTAAAATAAAGTTGTTTTATTTCATCCTACCTGCCAGTCCTCTGATTCTGTGTTTCCATCCTCTTCACTCCCTCAACGCCCACATTCTTGGCAGGTATGTCTCCTTTCTTGACACAAAACGTGCTTTGCACTCAGTGCGGTAAACATGTAAGAACCAAACCAGCAGAACCACAATTTCACCAACAGAGATGTAGGGTAAAGGGCAAAGATTCTGACGTCTGTGAACACCCCTGAAGTGTTCAGCATGTTGTGTTATCTTAAAGCATGAGTCCAGAGATTTGACATCGGCTTGCTCGGTTTGCCTTTCCACTTGACCAAAACAGTTTACGGGAACGCTAAGCACCTGCTATTGAGCATAATACTACTCAGGATGTTTGCCTGGCGCTTGTTTATCTGTGTTTGTGCAATGAGGTGGGGGGGGGGGGATTGTTCAAAGGCAGAGGAACACTGAGAAACTTGTGCAAGAGGGGAAACAGAAATTAACTGAGAGATGCATGTGAAGTAACACCAAAAGAGATTATGTTTAAATAAGCCTCCCCGAGCACACTGGAGTGCTGTGTGTTTCCTGTTGAACTGAAGCAGATAAAGCTATAAAGTTATATATATATATATATATATATATTTATAAAGGAGTTTTGTTTGGACGTTGTGGTCAGTCAGCAGGATGTTGGGACCCTCACATGTGCTGAGGTCAGTGGGGAATGGCCGTTTTGGACTCACAGCGCTGTCGGATCTCCACCTTGTGGCTTGGACTCCACCTTGCAGTGCCGAATGGCTGCACGGCGTGCAGTCTCACACAAACGCACACAGACATAAACACAACCATCCACACCCACTGAGTGAGAGCCAAAAGCAGAAAAAGAATGAGGTCAGTGAACTGGGATTAAGAAAAAAAAACACATAAAAAATCTCCTCGGAGCATTTCAAAGTTACACACACCAAGGCCCTTCTCGGATAAAACGCACAGATTTTACAAACTCGCAAATGAAAGTGCACACAAGTATGCTGAAGTGGCTATTTTCGGTTCTTTTTTAAAACGTGCCAAGTCTCACACAAGTTCCTTTTTCTATTCTGCACTGAATCTACACTGAAACAGGCTCACCAAAAGTACCAGAAAAACTGTGGAGAGAGCTCAGTGAGCTGGAGCTAGAGGGAGTCCTGTGTGAAGAGTTATGAGCTCCGGGGTCACGGGGTCACAACTGAAACTTGACATCATGGCTTGAGCATGCAGAGCAAAAACACGTGTCTGCAAAGCCCCAGCTATAGACGGCTGATTCATGGGTGGAACAGTGGACTTAACCCCTGTGTGTCCTCCATAAAAAACAAAGCTATGAGATGTGCTTCTTATGTCATTCTGGACAAACTGAATCTGGAGCCTCTCCAGGAAAGCATGTAGCAGAGGGATGTAATTTAAACACTGGGTGGACATTGAGGTGCAGCTGAAGGTGTGTGAAAATGATAATTTTGGTGTTTAATATGAGCAGATTTTTTTTTTTAATAAGAGCTGAAACATCTGTATATATACACCCGTGTGTTTGCATATCCATACAGCCTATACTGTTGGTGGTTGAGCAGTTTTACAGCGAGTCATTTCAAGCCTTGCCCTGCTGGGTCTCTTAATGACATGGTTCAAGACTCAGTGAGCCACATGAGCACGACTGAGCAGAGGAGGGAGAAAAAAAAAACGCTGTCCAACCCCTCTGAAGATTTCCTGTCTCGTGAAAAGCTCACATACAGTGAGTCATATAGGGCAAGTCCTGCCTGGTGTGTTTACCCTGCTGCTTCTTCTTCTCTCCGGAGCTGTGAAGGCGCAGAGGTGCAACAGGCGGACCGAGGAAAGTCCGCGGAGTCCTGATATTAGCCAGCTGTCAAGGCTTCGGTAAATTAATGAGAAAGAGGGGCGAGTACAGTCCGGTTCGAAATGGAGCTACTTCGGTTTTCCGCTTTTTGGTGTGGAACGATACTCTTTGCTAGTGTTCTGCTCGAGGCGGCGGGTGAGTTGGGCACTTAACTTCTTGAAAACTTGTCAAAGCCGCGGCTGCCTGTTCTATCACTAATGCGAAGCAACTTAAGTGGAAACTTTAAAGCTGTCTGAAGCGCAACAACGTGACCAATTGCCTCCTTCTGAGAGAAACTGTAGCGTAAGTGGTGTAGCTCGGCCGTTTTTATTGGTTTTTAGGCATGTGTTTGTTTTACGCAGGCCCCGCGTATGCTTTAATTACACTGTTTTTAATGAAAGAAGACACCTTCAGTGTGTAAAACAAGAAGCTTCCTCGGTGTACGGGTTATTGAGCTTTAAATGTGTCCGAATAGATGCAGAATGCTACAAGCTTACTGTGTGAATACTTGACGACCTTCTCAGACATCACCTGCTGTAAGTTGCAGTCTGTCTGTTGCTGTCAGGTCTTGGAGCCTCCACTGAGGAAGACAGCGCTGTACCTTCATCTGTCTCAGTCTCAGTCCCAGCGGCACCAAGTGGTTTTGGCTGCTCTTAATCCCCTTTACCCCCTCTCTACAATTATATGTAGCCCTGAGTGACAATTACTACCATTCATCCCTTCCATTGCCCGCCTCCTGGGTTTAAATGACATGCTCTTTCAGAAGAGCTACTCTAATGATATAATTACTCTGCTCAGCCACCTTCCCACCACTAGCACTCAGGCATGGACTTACCCCCCTTCAGTGTTGATTTACTTCAAAACGCCTCTCAAGCCCTCGGAGCAAAACTTTAAATTGCTCAGTCATTTAGTTCAGTCTGGAGTTTGAAGTATTTTTGATGTTTTTATTTGGGAGGGAGTGTGTCAGAAAGCGATATCTGCCAGCAGTTCTACTGAGAGCTGCTCAACGTGTATGACGAGGGGCTGCTGAAACAGGGTGCTGCAGATGTGTTGTGGTTTGACTTTGCTGCTCCTCCACGCGGTGTAGTAGCTCTGCGCCTGCCAGTCACAGGTCAAACCCAACGCTGTACCCTGTGTGAACCGACGCGGTGCCAAGTTCAAAGCAGAAACGTTCGACGCCCCCTCCCTCAAATGAATGTGAAGAAATGTCCTTGCCGAGAAGCGTGCTTTCACCTAAACTTCCTGATCTGTAACAGACTCATCACCTTCACACCAGCGTCTACCACTTCACATGCATGTTATTGAAACGCCTCCTCCAGAAGACGAAGAGCAGCGACTTGTTGTTGGACTCAAACCCACTTTCTCACAGTTTGGTTATGAGCTTTGTGGTCTGATGTGAGGAACAGTTCTTCTTCCTGTGCAGCTGTTTGTCTGCTTTTTACAGTAGAAGTGCAGTCAAATGCTTTTTGTCTTGCTTTTGTTTCTTTCTTTTGCGTTATTTCCCAGCCTACAGTTCAGGAAGAAGTACAGTTTGAGGCTGTCCCCGTGTGGGCTATTATCTCTTTTTCCTTCATGCGCTCTCAGCGAGCGGCTTGACTTAACATCATCTTTATTAAACCGTGTAGGTGTAAGCTGTGTAGACTTGTACAAGCTAATCTTGTACTGACATGAGGGGATCGTCAGTAAAACACTTTTTTTTTCATTCTTCTTTTTTTTTTTTTCTGATAACACTTCAACCATTTGTGCAGGATTGTTCCTGAGAGCTCATTTGTGTGAGCAGGAAAATAAAATCAGAGATTCGTCATCCTCAGCGTGGCGCCTTACCATTCCCAACAGAGCATGCTTATTTGCTGATTTTTATCATTAAAGACCTGCAAAACCGCCGTCCGGGAATGTCTGGAGAAATAAAGCACTCGCACACATATCTTTCTCTTCTAAGTCATTCCTAAACACATGATGAATCGTGTCTTTCTCGGTTTTTGAGCGTTGTTGGCACAGCACCTTTCCATACAGGTAGCCGACTCATCGGGGATGACAAATTAGAGACCCCTTGGCAAGAGGAGGCATCCCTGTTTTCCTTTGTTTGTTGTTCTTGCCTGTCTGGCAGTTGTCTCCTTTGGTGATTATCAAACCCACAGGCACTCAGCGCACAATCCAGTCTGTCTCACTGATATGGGTTTGCCTGCCGGCAAAGTCAAGTCTGAACAAGACCAAAGGAGGACTTCACAGGAAAAATGTGTCCGCCCCTCTTGGATGAAATACTTTGGATTTTCTTGCGGCTCTGTTGAATAGTAGCTTTTACTTACAGGCAAATTCCTAGAGATTTCCTGCTCTAACTAGATGTGAGGTTTTCGTACTTTAAATGCTCATAAATATCACATAAATTCCAGTTCACCACGAAGGTTTTTCTGTCATTTAAGGTCAGGTGCCATTCGGCTGCTCAAACCGTCCAGTAGCATTAAAGCCGGCGGATTTCAGCCTACTGTGTGTTCTTGTAGACATTTTTTGTTGTACTCAATATCTCCCCTCTTTTTACTTTCCCTCTCTTATTCCAGAGGCCTCTAAAGTGAAGATAAAAAGGCTGTGCAAGTTTTGTGATGTGCGGGCCACCAACTGCACTGGCAAAGGGAGCTGCAAGGTGGAGTGTGAAATTACTTCCATCTGCCCCGAAGAAGAGGAGGTGTGTGTCAGTATTTGGTAAGTGTAGCTTGACAAACCTTATTCTTGCCTTGTAGATTTGATATGTTTGTTTGTTTTACATAAATAGATTATTAAGTTGTAGTAGATTCTGGTTCTGAGAGCACGTTTTTACAGACAGAAAGTGGCAGGAGATAGAGGGAGTAATTGGTTGTCTTTATTAATCAAAAAGGCATAATTTCCTTCCTGAAGCACTAAAATGTCTCTTATGGAGTGACCTTTCCCTTCCAACGCTACTTCAGTCTGCATTCTGCTGGCGACAGTCGGGCGGGATATGAAAGCGCACGTCTAACCATTTGTCAGCATCACATCTGACTCTGAATGGGAGAAGCAGCAGGAAGCAGATTTGTGTTGGTGGTAAAAGCTTAACGCCGTGCTGCTGTTTTTCATTATATTCACAATGTGGCGGGCATGTCATGAGCTGAGGTTAGCAGAAAGCTAATGGCGCACGGACGGCAGCACCACTTTGAAACGTCTCTCAGAACCACAAAGCCAGCACTGCTCAGCAGGAACTTAGAATATGAATATGCAGATTTGTGCAGGATCAGGTATTTCCCTTTTTCCTGTTTGTAATGGCTTTCGCTGTTTGTGCCTTTGACCTTGATGCTGCTCTCATTTACATAATACTTTGGCTGTGGGCTGCTGAAAGAGACAAATACGGCGTTTACAGCCACAGCTCAATCGCTATGCTGCTGGAAAAAAAAAATGTTATTTGCACAGTGTGGAAGTTGTAGTACAGATATTTCAAACAGGATTTTATTCTAACCTACAAGCAAAGAGCACAAATCAAACAAACCGTTTGATCACAGTATTTTCTGTGTTTTCTCTTTCCAAGGAGGAAGAAAGACGACAATGTCACCTTTGATACCGTGTGCCACGACCCGGCTCAGAAACTGTACGGCCTGTTCCTGGAGGATTACAACAGCAGCAAGTGTGAAATGAAAGAGAGAAAGGGCATGGGCTCCGAGTTCTTCATCTGCTCCTGTGACGAGGATGAGTGCAATGAGCAGATCTTTTTTGAGACAGGTCAATTTGAGACGTCCACCAGCCTTAGAGAGACACTTGCATGAATTTAACCACCTTTCTGGTTGTTTGACACATGTATCTGATGCATTCACCATTCGCCTCCACTTATGAAAAATATATGAGGCTCTTTAAAGTCCAGTGCTCTGCTATGTTCCCCAGCTTATCTAAACATCGCCTTTATGTCTACACTTTGATTCCTTGGCAAGCTGTGCAGAGTGGTTTATCAGAGCTTGTTGGAAATGGCTCCCTGCTGTGAGTGGAAATGATTTTTGATGAGAGCAGTGAGATTAAACCAAAACGGTTAAATAGCAAGCTGCAAAACCAAAACAATTAGCTAAAACAAGCGAAAGCGCTCCTTAGAGCTGCAGCGTCTGGTAATAATTTTCAGTGAGTTCATCGCTTGGCGTCATACCTTAAGACATCACATTTAGCCGTTACATCCCCTCTTACTTTATATAATGATGTCACTTAGCACAGCTGTAAGTTGTACAAGTTTTAAAACACCCACAAGACTCCGTTTTTCCTTCCCATCATGAACCAACTGTTTTGTTTTTTTAAAATCGTACGAAGTGGAACTTGATGCTCCTTATATCTCTACAGAATAGCCTCACAACATCATAGCCATGGGCGAACTGATACTGTTATGCCAGCTCCTATTTGCTTGTCATGTAAGGTGTCATGCGTGACCACTAACATGTGTGCACCGTGATGCTCTCCAGATATGTGATTCCAAACAGATTTAGGAGCGATTGGCTCACAGACTCCAGTTACAACACTGGCCCTTGAATCAGATGTATTTTGACTACAGCATCCGGGCAATAATAACACTGAGGTACATTTCCGAGAGCTGGCTCTGAACAGAGAGCAAAATTGAAAGCATCTGCACGGTGCAAACCACGTCATGGAAATGCATTCGCACACTCTTGAGAATGTCAGTGCAGTGTCTGTAACTTCTCAGTAAACTTCTCAGTAAAGTGGGGCAGGGAGGTAATAAAGGCTCTCCTGATTGAAATACAAACTACAAGGCAACAATACCAGTAAATTCAAATGAATCCATCCCCTTCCTATTATGAGTAACCATTGTAAAACATTTTCAGCTCTTGCTTACATTGTTGTATCAATAACTGAATAACAGCTTGAGGACGCTGTAATATATCTTAAAGGATTAGAATCAGAATCATCTTCATTTGGCCACGTTTGTGCTCACAAACAAGGATTGACTTCGGCTCCTTAGTTATCCCAGAGGAAAGATGACTGTCACATAGAACCACCATGGTAGTTGTTACCCCTTTTTTACTACCAGTATACTGCTTATAAGTAGGCCAATGGAGCTTTTAACCATCTTGGTGTGAATATATTTGCACAAACTGCTTTAAATTGAAAAAAAATAAGACCAGCTTAAGTGAAAATAATCTCAGTGATGCAGCACAAATAGATAAAAAAGCTATGTTATTGATAATCTAAACAAATTAACCAGCGCAAATTCAAAAACTAGTACTAACATATTATAAACAGCAATAAGATGCATTTAATAATAAACAACAAATACATATGTTTATTTGTGTTATTACTTGATTTGGAGGAGAATATACATGCACCTGGCAGGAAACAGTCAGTTTAGCATGTAGCTAACCTGTGGTTGGAAAAGGGACTTTTTTGTGCAACCAGTTACCAAACATGCCACAGCATATCGCTCTTAGACGGCAAATGCTGTCAAGATACTTTTCATAAATCCAAAAAACCAAAAGGGTCTGGCAGGCCGGCTTCATCGCATGATCTAATTCAAAGACAAGTGACCAGCTTTAGCATGTAGCGTGCTGGCATGGAGTTTTCTAGAATCTAGGTAGTTAAAATAGATTTTGCAAACTGTAACGCTCACATAGTGGAGTGGGGTGTAAAGTGCAGCGAAATACAAAGCATCATATCATCCTCTGGTACCCACTGCGTAGCCTACCTTAGATTAGAGAGAAGATGCTGTGTTTCTCAAACATTATCCCATTAAAGACTTATTTCACAGCTTATGCGCAGTGTTTCTGATAAACGACTTTCAAATTACGTAAAAAAACCTAAATGGGGCATTTATTTTCCTTAAATGTACAGTGGAACGTATAACATTTCACACAACAACTTGAAAAGTGTGCCCAAAGCTGTCTGTTGGAGTCCTGGGGGCACAGTGACAGGTTTGTTGTGAGAAATGGCTTCTCACTCTACAAAAAATCAAAACAAACCGTCTGGCAGGGGCCCTGTACAGGATTTCAGACATGTGGTTTCCTGTTTAGAAAAAAAATTATAGAGTAGCACAGGGCTTGACTGGGCAGCCAACGAGATGACTTCTACATTCATCGCCCTCCCTTGTTCAAACCTGCCTTTGCTCCTTGCAGCTACTTTGACCTCCAAAAGCACTTTGTTGGCAGTTATTAAATGAAAAAACGTTCACACATACTGTAAAACACTGACTCAGAAAACCTTAGCTAGATTTACTCATTTAAATTGCTCATTGTTAATTGGAGCGTGGAAGGTCTTTGGGACCAGCTGGGGTGCTGGTGTTTACCGTGTTGGATTTGGTGATATATAGTTTCTTTTAGGCCTTTCTTTGCGGCTGCGGCTTTAAAAAACACTCCACTATAAACACAGCACCATCATGAACTTTCACTTTTTGCTAAAAGCGTTGCAGCTGTCAGACACACCGCCATCTAAATTATAAGAATCAGACATACACTATAAAGGGTTACAATATGTGGTCGACTGGGTCAGGGTTTGGAGCAGTTTTTACTTTTGTGGTCCAGACGCTAACTTAAGATTTCTGTTATTATGTTCTTATAGACATTCCTCAGGGAAGGGTCAGTTCCTCTGTTGTTCTAAGAATATTACTCTACTCTGAGCTAGGAGTTGATACAGTCTGCCACAAAGTAATCTGAATTTGTGTTCTTTAAATTTAGTAACACAAACTGTTATATATATACATTATATATTGAGCTTTTTCACATATCATTGTCTTAATTAGCTCATGCTATTGGCTCAGTGATGGTGAAATTGTAACGATTTTTGATTGATACTAACTATTTGAACTTATCACACGTGATCAAAAACTCCAGAAAGGCTGTTGAATGTGTCCTCTGTGAGAATAATGTCCTCAGCTGCTTTTCCCAACCTCAATGATAAACTTTCAAAGTTTGGGGAACAGCTGTGTTAATGCGCACTGTTGAGCAAAAGCAACATACAGTGAAAGAGAAAGTAACATTTACAAGAATGGGGGGAAAAAAAAACAAACTTCCCCCTCGATTTAGCAGCAACTTTGTTTCATAAACATCCGAGCAAAGATGACACAATTTGAGTAATTTAAAAAAAAATAAAAAATTAAATTTTTGGTGCACTTACACCAACATCTACAAAATGAAAAAAACAAACAGATTCATGGATAAGAAATGACCTCATTTCTTCTGCTCCACAGTTTCCTGAGCATGTGTATGTGAAAATCCAGCTTTACTGCGATGAAAGCGATCTATAATAAGCGAAATTAACGGGACGTACCAGTAATGACTGTAATCAGGGTTCAACAAAACATTTAGATGAGCTTTGTTTGTTGCTTCTGTGGAGCTCTTTCTTCTGAGTTTATTATATCTTCAAAGCGAGAGAGTTACATGCATTTACGACCATAGCACAAATTTGTTTGACTATTACAGTTGAAGAGCCCATATTATGCCTCTTTTTTTTGTTTCTTTTATAAGTTGAAGACTAGAAAAGACCACTCTGCCCCTACTGGTCACAAATTAGAAAGTTGATGGCAGCTGCTTTTCAGCTGAACCTCTTTAATTACCCCCGACGTGTGGAAGAGCGACAGTTTGGGTTTAACTGCAAATGCCAGCGTGTACTTGTGTAATTTATGTTACTTTGTGTGAGCTTTCACACACACACTCACAGTTCTTAAGCTACACATCATCTTTCAGTGATACATATAGATACATATAGTTTCCTCAGAAGGGTTTTTGGGTTTTTTTGGCTTGAAACGAGTGCATCTGGACTTAGGGATGCTCCTGAATGCTCATTTCAGTGCCATCATGTTGTTACAGAGGTGTTGGTATTTTCATTCTCATCATCTCAATCCTTTGACTTTTGCTCTCTCAGACACAGATTCCCAGGTGGTGGCTGTAATCTTAGTCAGCCTAGTGCCTCTTCTGATTTTGGCTGTCATCGTCATCACTTCCTTCTACTGTTATCGGGTCTACCGCCAACGCCAGGCTCACTCCAAGCGCAGGAAGGGTCCTCCACTGGACTTCAGTGACGCTCGCGCCATCATTATAGACGAAGATAATTCAGACAGCAGCTCCACACACGCCAACAACCTCAACCACAACACCGAATTGCTGCCCATCGAGCTGGACGTCCTGGTTGGAAAAGGCCGCTTTGCTGAGGTTTACAAAGCCAAACTGAAGCAGCCCTGCTCCTCAGTCAGCGAAGAGCAGGGCTTTGAGACGGTCGCGGTTAAGATTTTCACATACGAGGAGTACGCCTCCTGGAAGAATGAGAAGGATATTTTCTCAGATGCAGATCTGAGACATGAGAATGTGCTTCACTTCCTGACTGCAGAGGAAAGGAAAGTGCAGAGACAGTACTGGCTGATCACAGCTTACCAGCCGTTAGGAAACCTCCAAGAGTACCTGACCCATCACATTGTCAACTGGCACGACCTGTGGCTGCTTGGCAGTTCATTGGCCTGTGGAGTGGCACACCTTCATAGTGACCACACCCACTGCGGCCGCTACAAGGTGCCCATCGCTCACAGAGACATTAAGAGCTCCAACATACTCGTGAAAAAGGACTTGGCCTGCTGCCTTTGTGACTTTGGCCTCGCACTTCGGTTGGATAACTCTCTGTCTGTGGATGAGCTGGCCAACAGTGGGCAGGTAAGGCTTCCTAATCCTACATTCAGGGTCATTATATGGTTATAAGCAAATATTTCAGAATTTAGGCCATTGCCCTGGATGCAGGCCACTCTTAGCACTGCCATATAATACCCTTTGAAGATATTTTCCAGAGCCATGCTATCAATCAAACTTTAATTTCTTATCTCCATCTCCAAATATTTGGCCTGCTGTGTCTTGGCTCCAGATGAATGGTGTTGATACAATAGTGTTGTGAATGTTCAGTTTGTGGTTTTATTGCAGGCAAAAGACAAATATGCTGGATTGATTCTTAATGGACTCGGTATACTGGTGTAATAGAGCAGAGTCACATTACGCTCTGTTATGAAAGTGACTCATCGTGAGAGGGCCTCACCCTCTGCTGTGCAGCATACCTAATGCATTGTAATGTCCTTAATGCACTTGGAGGAAGCTCTGTTGAATACATTTTCCCAGTTGGTAATTATGTGAGGAGAAGCATCTTTCTTGGAGAGCTCAGAGCAACGTTTGTTTTTCCAATTATTCTTCACATTAATCATGTTTTGATTCTGATAAATGTGTTGTGACGCTTTAATACGCACGACCCAAAATGACCACCTGCAAGTTAATAACGGCTGAAATGTTCCACCTCAACAAAACCATTTCTGTGAAGCCTTAAAGACGCAGTCCCTGGTTTGCAAAGGGGCTTCGGCAATATAAATCTGTGTAACTCTCGTCTGCTTTCCTTCAGGTGGGCACAGCCAGATACATGGCTCCTGAGGTGTTGGAGTCCAGAATCAATCTTGAAAACATCGAGTCTTTCAAACAAGCTGATGTCTATTCCATGGCTCTCGTTCTGTGGGAGATCATCTCCAGGTGCAGTGCAATCGGAGGTAAGCTCAGAAGCCAGACTGCACAGAGGCTGCCTGGTGCAACAAGCTGGAATTATTTTGATGTTTGGCCGCTAAGACATGGCAGAAGCTTTAACTCTAAAAGCATAAACTTGCCCGATGTATGCAGGTTGTTTTCATTTGTATTTTAAGCTTTTTATGTTTCCTTTTACGCATTAGAGAGGCCCCACCAAATGGTTTGGATCAAACTACAGCGGGATTTCATCACAGTGAATAACACACAATGAAAAAAAAGTGTCTTTAGTAATACACCTTCCCTTTAGACCAGGCTGTTTTAAAGTGTATTTTACTAACAGTCATGCTGTGCTTAACCACAAGAGATTGTGGGATAGTATTATAATTAATCTCAAGATTAAATGGAATTAGATTAAATCATATTAAGCATGCTTAGCCCCATGGTACAGAGCTCCATGGTGAACTTCACATTCCCTCACAGTTTCTACGTTTCCAGATGGGTTACATAGGACTGCATATGTGAGCCTGGAAAAATCTTCTCCTTATCACATCCTTATAGTATTTTAAAAACAGTGTTAACAGGTAAATTAAATCTAAGATTGCAATAAATATTCAGCTCTTTATTTTTGATTTGAAGGCTTTTGCCAAATTACTTCAGAACATCGATCCAAAGCAGCAATCCCACCACAAGTCATCAAAATCTCCACTGACTTTAACAAAATATTTACTCTTTCAAACGGAGCGACTTTAAGTGAGCTGATGATTTAAGCTTCAAATGAATTATTGATTAATGTAAAGCATTAGTGAACGGTTAAGTGAATAAACGATTCTGCCTAACTGTGTTTAGAGAGGAATATTTCAGACGTAGAGGAGAGGACAAGCTCGCCAAAGTCAATAATCAGGCGGGAAATATTCTTCTTTTTACAGAGGGGGAAAATTCTGAAACTTTCAAAACAACTGGCCCGTGTTCATTGTCTTGTTTAGAGACTGTTTAGTGCTTTTGGTTTTCATGGAGGTTTCCTCCAGTTCCCGAACGCTGGACTCCTTTTAGAATTGTTGTTCAGCATGTTGCAGAAGGTGTTACTTTCTTTTTCTGAAGAACATTTCAGATCAAAAAGTCATTCTGAGGCCAGTCAGTTGCATTTCAGCAGGATAAGGGGCAACATAATGAAAGCTTCACCAAACTAGTGAACATAGCAGGGCAGAATATCACACACTTATGTAAGCATCAGCATTTTCAAAAAGCAGGAAGTGAAAGTTGATTATCTTTTCTTTCACTTTCCTTCATTTTGTTTTCTCATTTTCCATTTCATCTGCCAGAGGCATATCCTTCTAGTGACTTTTTTGATGAGTTGCAGTTCTCTGTTTGAAGTTTAGACTCCCTGATCTCCCTTTAGATCCCTGAGACAACTTTCAGTCTTCATTAAGTCATGATAGCCACGATAAGTCATGTGGACGACCATGAAGGCAGAGTGTTGGCAGAAAGTCAACAAAGGTAGCGTAAGGAGGGAACCTATTAGTATCATGTATGTCAGAGAGATATTGAAATGCATACTTAGTTCATCCTGTGGAAATTAACGGGGGGCTGGAGACTACCCCAGCAGACACTGGATGATAGGCAGGCTACAGCATAGACAGGTCACCAGTCTATTGAGTGTATTAAAGTCCAACCAGCAGTTCTTAAAACTTATTTAGGCCTTTTCCGTGTTTGATTTCTAAAACATATTCCTTTCTTTGCATTTTGACCACTCATACACATATAAAGAAGGTTTTAGGTCACTGAGAACAAACATTCTGGTGAACTCTGCCACAACTGGTTCTGAATCCACGGTTGAATCCACTATTAGGAAGGTGTCCAGCGGTATGGCATAGACACAACCTTCATTTGATGTTTATTTTCTTTTTAATGAGTGGCGTGAACATAGCTTTTATTTTAGATGGACAGTTGTTTGTGTTGACAAGCCCAAACTGACTTTATCTTGTTTAATTTCACTTTTTTGTACAAAAGATTGTCATTTAGAGGGTATTAATTGTCAGCTAAAATCATAAGTTTTCCCTAAATATCAAAGCATTCCTTTGATCGGCATTTTAAGCTCTCAGGTTTTCTCTCTGTAATTTAGTGTGATGCTGCACAGGGTCAATTATGTGCTGTGGACACATTTTAGCGCACATCTGTACACACCATACACATTCACTGTGACCTTTTTGTTGATAGTGGAGATAGCTATGATACCCTTGATAGGCTGCGATCGCTTGATTGTGTGGGGAAATCAATAGAAGGGCTGACTGATTAGATATCCCCTGTAGCCTTCTTAAATATCCTCAGAAATTCTATGATGGAAAGAAAGAAAAAAAGAAACCTCACTTGACCTCTAAAGAGTACAAGCGTAGTGTCCCGCTCCACTTTGAGTTAATTTACAGGATGTGTGACACTGTGACAGAACTTCATCAGCGACCCATTAGTCATGATATTAGCCAAATCTAAAAAAGTCAATTTATCTTGTCCAAGTCTCAGGGATCATCGACCTTTGCTGTACTAATGTGCCGTTACTTGTGTCTGTCATTCTGTAGCAAAACCAAGGTCAGGATATGTGCAAATAATAGAAATGGGTGATTATCTGAAGGCAAAGCGCGGTGCAGTATTTCATGTTGACAGTTGATCATTTGTTTCACTTCCCTTTGGTGTCTCTGTGGTCCCATTATGTTTCTGTGACTGCTTCTGTCTCCATTGTGTCAGAGCCATGATTTACTGCCAGGTTGGAGCTTGAAATTTTTTTACTTTGTTGTTTTCCTGTTTTGCCCCCGAAGCCCCTCAAGGGGGTCTCCTTGAAGTGTGTCCCAAAGTTACTCTGCCCAAGAGTCTTCTGAAGAAAAACATGGCCAAGTGACCCACAACCCAGCTTCCTTTCCAACTGTGAGAATATCTTTACCCACCGGGTACATAGTTTTACAGAAAGCACAGCCCCCAGAGACTCTGTTTTTAGTCTGAAGTTGAAAGCAGTATGTGAGTACAGATTACTCCTTTAATATTGGGACTTTCTGTGGCTAACGTCTGAGAGCGGGCCAGGGTGGATACATGTTTGTAGGGATGAACTAAACAAATCCAGATCCACTGTGGCTTCATCTGCTTCTGTCTTTTTTGGACAAAGTCCTCATTCATTCATTCCACATCCTCCTCCAGATTATACACACCGGAGTTTATGTTTATAAATCCTTCTTTTCCCTCTTTTCATATTTATTCTGATCCCAACCATCGGAAATTCAGTAAATAGAACCAAGTAACGTATTTTCCGCATTGTCCTTCCTGTCATTCCCTGCCTCTAACCCTGACACTTTCCACTTACTTTCCATCTTTTCTCTCTGTCTTCTTCTTCCTGTCTGGATGTAAGTAAAGCAGCGGTTAATTACTCTCCTGCTGCAGTGCAGCACTGTTGATAGCCGTCCAGCTTCTCTCATGCAGCCACAGACATGAAAGACAGGCTGGTGTAGATTTTCTTGAGAGGGGAAGCAGAGAGGTTCCCGTCCCACCTCTGGACTAAAGATAGAAGCCGCCGGGGCAGTTTATGTGTTTTTCCTGCTTTCTGTATATCTCTGTCCCTATTTTCCAGACTTGGCAACTGTCCGAGACAGGCACAAAAAGTGAAATCTGTTTTTCATTAAGGCTTAAAACCCAAGGAAACTCGCTCATGCAGAAAGGTTAAATCGCTGTACAAACACAGCCAGTCTCCCACCTTGATAGATTTTACAAGGGTGGAAACAATAAGCTGTGAAAATGACGTCCAGTAACTTTGCTTTGCCTCACTGGCAACTAAAAATCTCATCAGTATCTGGCTCATCTTGTATTGATTCTGGAATCGGAGATGCATGGGAGTAAAACTGATGTGTTTACAGAGTGCACTCAAAGGAGTTGCATGCTTTTACGCAGCTGCTGTCGAGTTTTCTAAGTTGCCAAGCTGTCCCTAGAGGTCCGTGAGTCACGCATGATTCCCTGAGAACTCCCCTCACTTTAGACAAAATGTGAGTATGTGAACACACACACACACACACACACACAAGTTCAGAGTGACACATCCTGGGGTAAAGACTTGGTCTTCTCTTGTCTCACTTTCTGATGCCACCTGTCTTTGTGTGCGTCTGTGGACGGCAGATGTCTGATCAGTGCATCTAGACGCATGCAGCAGCGATTCTGTCACAGTTCCTGCAACAGTGGCCTGATCTGAGATCTGCCAGGCAAAAAGAACACCGCCATCTGTCGAGACAGCCAGTCAGCCAGCCGTGAGCTATCACTTTGCTTTCTTTTCATCTTCCAAGACTATAAAGATCAACACACCGCCAGTAGAAAAGAAATGCTGGATTCAAAGCTCACGTCTTTTTATCTCTGCCTCTGTTCCTTGAAATGTCTCCTGTATAATTTAGCCGGCCTAGATTTAGGACTTGGAAAGACTACGATGGCGTTCCTCAGGCGGGTGGGGCGAAGTAGGGGGATAATAGTGGAGTGGTGTTGAATGTGGAGCTGCAGACGAAGAAATGCTTTCATTCCCCAGAGGGGGAGGTTGGGCTAGACTGGAGAGGAGGAGAGGTTAGGGCAGCTGCTCTCCAGATGTCAGACCATCAAGCACTGGAGGGCTTAATGGTGTGGTATGTATCTCTGTGAGCTGAGGGGAGGAAGGGGGGATTACAGCTATACCACTCATTTGGGGACAAATTTTTAGAGTTTCAACCACTTGATTGGAGATGAAATCGGGACAAAATGCACTTTGGTTTGATTGAAGTTGGGGTTAGCTGGTGGTAAGAGCCTGTTTTAGCTTATAGCATATGCTAGTATAAGTCAGTGCCACATGTCCTAAAGTAAGCTGTGCTAATGTGTAATAAGCGTGCTTACATCTGTAATGCATGACTCTCACAACACAAAACAAGTGTCACCGCCACCACAGCCTAATGAAAACTGGCTGGGAGCGGATCAGTCGAGCCTCCGGACTCCAGAGATAGACTCTGGAAATCACACAATGTTGTTGTGATCACATTACTACTTTATCTCCACGTTTGTGTTGAAACTGTGTTTGGATCTGCGTCATATTTAGCATTTTTCTCACGCATTTAGACTCTGTGGAGCAAAAAGAGGAAAGAAGTCAACTCAGAGAAGCAGAAAAATTAGTAGTATGGACTGTTGATATCTTAACAAACAGGACTGAGTGTGACGTTAGTTGAGCTGTTTGCCCGTCAACACTGATGAATTTGGGTTTGCTGACGCCAGCATCTTGTTATTTATGGAAGATTAAACCGAAGGTTTCCTAGCAGATAAATGCAACTAAATTTCCCTGTGCTGCAGGTTCCCAGACTGTTTGTACAGTGGCACAAAAAACCCCATTAAGGGTGAACTATGTGCCAGCATTGCAAAACCATCACCTCACGTCAGCTGTTGTAGGACACAGTCTCAGTTCCTCATTGTTGCTGTGCTGAACCTTAAAAGCCTTTGCAGAAATCTTGTCAATAATGTAGTGTCTGACTTCTGCAAACTCCAGCACTCCTTATCTGGCCCCGTGGTGTGTTTTCAATTGCTTTTTAAGAGTCCAAAGTTTAATTCAAGTGTTGCCTTTCACAACCATCCTTCCTTTTTAGAGAGGATTGGTCAATCTTTCCGTTCCGGGAATGTCACTGTTATTTACACAGCAAAGTGTGCTGTGGGATGACTCAAATGTTTGGGAATGAGCACATGAGCATGTTTTCCGACGGATTTGCTGTCTGTCTAGAAACACACTCTCTGGACTTGTCAAAACAACATCCGCAGGTTGAGTGATGGCTGAATTCTGCTATGTTTAAGCTTAAATGCCAAACCAGACAAACTTTGTTTGCAAAAAATGAGGCGCTGCAGCCTCTGTAAAAAAGAGCAGCTGTGGGTCTGCTCGGTGGCTTTTTGTTTCGTGTTGAAATAAATGAAACCCCATTTTATTCCTCCCTTATTAGAAACCGCATGCCAGGAAAGACATGATTTGTTCCAGTAGTTTGAGTTGTTGTTTTTTTTTGCCCACATTTTGGTTTATATAGTTAATCATCATGATTTAATGTGAGCGTCTCGAACGGACGCACAAGCTCACTGACTCCATCTGATGCTGCTTCGTTTTGCTGAGACACGTTTACATGCAGGAAAATACAGTTGGAAAGCATTAATCTTTGTTTAAGATCTGCATGTGTAGAAAAAGAGACTTTTTCCCCAGGCTACAACGGACACAGAAACTGACTCGGTCCATCAGGTTTTAGCTTTCAGTCAGACGTAGGTACATGTTTGCCTTTGAAAATGATTGAATGGTTCTGTTCTGACGTAGCTATTGCAACATATGAGAGGGGTTATTTTTTTCCAGCAACACGGACAGCGAACTGAAAGTTATGATACAGCCTAACAGCAGAAGAAGGAGTAACTTAAGTCAGTACCAGCTGGGTAAGGCTGAACCAAAGTTACACCCAGAGCTTAGCTGTCTCGCTGATGGTTTGAGGTTATGTGGAAAAATTCTGTGGTACTCCTCCTCCTTTATTTCTTTTTTTTCATTTTGCATTCTTATGTTGTCCAAGAAAGAAAAGGGCCTTCTCTCTCTTGGACAGTACGGAGGTTTCAGGAGTGCAATCTCTGTATCTCTGTCTATCCCGACAAATATTTACTTATATTTGAGTATTCTTTGTACTTTACTGCATCTGTAGCAACTAAATGTAGATCCAGTAGTTAAATATGTCTAAAGAAATACATTTAAACACTGCTTTGAGATGTGATGTCAGTGGGAGAAAGAAATTCTATATATTTATAATTAAGAAAAATTATAATGAACGAAATGTTGCCCTTTTAAGCAGCATTCAAGGCTACGTTCAATGGAGATTTCTAAGTTTAAGATGTGTACTTGAATGCACCATGAAGTCTGGAGGGCTTTGACATTTAAAGCGATGTAGAGCTCAGAATTAACAAGCATCACTGAATACCTTGTAATTATCAGTTACAGTTACTCTGACAGTCGGGGCTTTTCAAAGCGACGCAGATATACAGTAAGTACTTTTAGTTTTTACGAGGCAATAGCTTAACACTATCGCCCAACCATCTTGGCTGTGTTTATATAAGAAAAGGCTCGTAGAAAGTTGGTCTACAGTCATAGTGAGGCTGCAGCTGCTCTGCAGAGATGTGTGTGTGGTGGGGGGGGGCGACATGTGCTCACTCTGTTCTGTTCTGCCCTCTTGAAAATGAAGTGGCAAAAGTTTGATTAACGTGTTCCTATTTTTGACTCTTGTTGCGTTTTTGAAAAAGAATGTGGACCAAGTCACTGAGTTTCCAACAATGAGAAGAAATTGTAAATAAGCCTGTAGCTAACAACAATGAAAGGAAAGCGGGGGCAGCACTGCACTGCGAGCGAGGAGAAATCACACTGGCACGTCTTTGTCAGACCATAACCACATATGGTTTTGTATTATTTTTTTCTTTTTTCGAAATGTATATATATCGATATGAATTAGAAAGTAAATATGAGGCCCAGACCCATGTTCATGGAAGACCTGTGCCTCAGTTGTTCCTGGGTCCGTCTGATCGAATTACCTCTGAGATGAGGTGAGTCGTGCTCCACAAGTGGACACATCTAACTTATATTTAAGTGCAACCAATAACACGGGTATCTGCAGAGATATTTAGACACATCTTCAATCAGTCTTTCTTGAACCTGGACTTCGCTCTGTGGACTTTCCTGTTGTACTTTGTGTTGATCAATCCAATGAGTGCTTTCAAAGAAACTTTGGGGCACAAACAACCTATCAGCAGCTGTCAATCATGACCATCAGTGGAGGAAACCATATGTAACTGTGTCTATTTGCATTGTTTGACCTGTATTTATACAGTTTCTGCAGGTTTGGTTTTGAAAAGTACACAATAAATCATAAGTTATGCATCAAGCTGATAGGAACCGTTGCCAAATATCACAAACGAGGGACTGAGGAGAGCTGCTCACATCAAATCACAGCCGCCATGATTGACAGTTTGGCTGTGCTCGTCCTGGCTGGAGTGTGCCACTTAGCCCTCAGAGTAAAGGACAGGAGCAGGCACCTGTTCTGGTTGAGAACCTGCTCACAGCAGTTTTTCTACACAGTGAAGAGACGTGCTCCTGGTCAACCATTCCCTTCACAGTAGTCTTCACACAATCTGTCGCTTCATTTTTATTTTCTTGTCTCAGCGGATTATCAGATGCATCCTCGCTTTACTTTCTATCCACAGCCCGTCTCCTGCAAACCACTGATTTGAATTCTTGGCCTGAATCAGTTCACTTCCATTTGAAATGCATTCTGGATCTTGTTGTGTGAGAGCAAGCACAAAGCCTGAGCTGTGTTAGTGAGATGCTTTAAATCCATGGGCGCTGAGAATAGAAATGCGATGATGTGTTCCTCCGCAGCAGAGCTCCCCTTTGGCTGCTCTATCAACAGCACAGGATTCTTTAGCTGTTTGTGCTGCTTCAGAGCTATTTAAAGTTTTCAAACTAGCAGTTTTGATTCAGAGCGCACAGTGACTCCTTTGAGAGGTGTTGTTGATGTGTGTGCTGTGGGGGCACAGCCGTCTGATTTTTGCCTCCCTACTCAACAGAGCTGCATCTGTCAGTTGATGTAATCGGATTCAAAGTTTATTGGCAACCATAAAATGCCCAAACTCCTCAGTTGTACAGAACCGCAAGCTAATTTGTGTTGTTTTTTTTTGTGCTCCCCCACAGAAGTGAAAGAGTATGAGCCCCCGTTTGGAAACCTGAGGGAGCACCCATGTGTAGAGAGCATGAAGGACAGTGTTCTCCGAGACCGAGGGAGGCCTGAGATCCCCAACAGCTGGACCAGCCACACAGTAAGAGACACACCGCACATGCAGCACATGCAGCACAAGGCAGCACAAGGCAGCACATGCAGCACATGCAGCACATGCAGCACATGCAGCACAAGGCAGCACATGCAGCACATGCAGCACATGCAGCACATGCAGCACAAGGCAGCACATGCAGCACATGCAGCACATGCAGCACAAGGCAGCACAAGGCAGCACATGCAGCACATGCAGCACATGCAGCACATGCAGCACGCTTTATTCTTTCAGTAGAACATGAAGCATAAGATTATGCACCAAGAGAACTCTTTTGAATGTCAAGTTTTTAAACTGTGCGAGAAATTCAGAGTGTTTGTAGTTCCATGACGCAGCCTCAGTGGAGGGTAAAAAACTTTGGAGAGTCAGTGCAGGGAAGTAACAGCACACATTCTCAGCCAGCCCACTGGAGGACATTCATGAAGCTGTACTCAGCTAGGAAAGATGAGTCTTGTTTCCCTTTTTCACTGCTGTGCTGCGTTTTCATGTTCAATTTAAACTGCTTTAATGAAACAGTCAAACTCTTTGAGCCAGCTCTGCCTCGGCTGTTTTTCAGTTCATTCACAGGCCTCGTTTTACTTCCCTCTTCTTTATTGTCAGCACCAGAAACGACCATCCTTCATCCTGATATCAGTAGCTGCAAACGTATTTCCAAAAAAAAAAAGCTTAGCGGTTGTGTTTAAAGTTTAAAAAAATGGAATATGAATATAACTGAAAATGTCTGAAAAAGAATAAAGCAATTCTGCGGATGAAATCCCTGCAGAGGCTCTGAAACGCTTCCGAAAGCCATCGTAAGTGAATCCTGCAAACATTTCTCTTTTAAAACCACAGCGATTGTTCGCTGCTGTTTTACCCGACGCAGCGGTGCGTGTTCCAAACTGTTAACATTTGAGCTGTTTCCTTTTTGATATTTTATGTAGATGTATATCATTTAAATGACTGCATTCTGTTTTTATTCCCATTTTTACTCCCTGTTAGTCAGCCTTGTCATGTGGTTCACTAACAGTCGTGCACTGAAGCTGTGTGCCACAGAGCTTGCTAATGCTAACGTCCACAGCTCGTTTTTTGTGTGATTTTCTTGAGAAATCCTGTGACTCCTCGGCTGGTCTCTATCTCTGCCCGAGCTGCAGGAATGCAGAACTTATTAGTAAAATATGCACCAGAACCGTATTTGTACTATTCTTTTCCAGTCTTAACTGTGAACATGTTGGGGGTGAGTTTTCATGCAGCTCACTTTTTAAATATTTGAAAAACAGATGTTTACAGGTTGTTGTTGTTCTGTCACATTAGTTTATGATTAGCACAATAAAAAATGTTAAATTGCAGCTGCAGTCTACGCTTCCTTACGTGGACACAGTAAAACCAAAGTAAAAGTTACAGGAGCACATGTATTTGTGTCATAAAGTTTTACGTCAGAGTTGTAAAGTTGTTCTCAAACAAAAGCAGCAAGTTGGTGATGTCCATCACCTCATGTTCCCTGTGTGTCTGTCCTTCAGGCATTTATTTATGTGATTCATAACTTTTAATGTCTGACCCTTATAGGAAAAATGCAGTTGAATTTGCTGGGTTAATAAAAAAGTTCTTTGTCTCATTAGAAAGTTTCCTCTGTGGACTGATATTCATGTCCTGAATTATTCTTATGCTGAGTACAGTCTCTTAGAAATCCCTGTTCACTGTCCAGACTGCCATGAACAAAGACACTCAGACAGAAATGTGTAAATGCATAGTTTCAGCTTCAGGTGATGATGCACACCTGCCTCGACTCGATCTTTGTGACTCACCATCACTCTGGTCCCTTTGCAGGGCATCCAGATGGTCTGTGCCTCCATAGAGGAGTGTTGGGACCACGACCCGGAGGCCCGTCTCACAGCGCAGTGTGTAGCGGAGCGCTTCAATGACATGGACTTCCTGGACAAGCTGTCGGAATGCTCTGACTCAGAGGAGAAGATCCCTGAGGAAATCATTGTGGTGGATGAAAAGTAGACGCTCTATAAAAACACTGCCTCCACCAGGACGGCTGAGGAATTACAACCAAGCAGCTCCGAAAGGACAAAATTCCAGCAGATGGATTGTTTGGTTCACCAGAGATGTGTGACAGAGGAGCAAGCTGGAAGATCAGAGACATGCTTATATATTTCAGAATCCAGTCATGGACAAACAAGGGAGATTGCATCTTAATGATCATTTTTAACCAAATACTATTTGCACTTTATAAGTAACTATGCACACCAAATGATATATTCAGCATGTTTTGTTAAAGGGGGACACAAAAGGGACCAATTGAAACTATTCCAACACTTAACAACACTAATATTCCCCTTGTTGCATATTCAGGCACCTGCTTTATTTTCAGAGGTGGCCAGATGGTCTTGGCTGAATATCAAAGGGGTGAAAAGACACAAGATTGAAGGTGCCAGAAGAATTTTCAGGCATGGAAATGACTGTTGTGACCCAGCTGCGAGATAAAATGGAAACTAAACACGCGTTTAGAAAAGTAAGGGTTTTGTTATAAAAACTTAACTGAAGTTAACAGTTTTGACATAAAAGATGCAAAAAAAGGAACAACTCGAGTGCTCATCTTATCTGAAAGCCACGCCACATGTGCCTTTTATCCACACCTTCAGTGCTGCAACCAAAGAAGCCAAGTAGGACAATGAAGTGGACGCACGACTCAAAGCCAGCAAGGCTGCGGAGGGGCGTAACATTGACTCACTCTCTGTAAAAAAGATAAACCTTTAATCTGAAAGGAATATGAACAGCGTAATAATATATACAGTATACATATGCTTGTGTGCGTGTATGTGTGTGTGTGTGTGTGTGTGTGTCTGTGTGTAAGGGAGCAGAGATGTGGATCACGGACAAGAAGTGAGGATGGAGTCCGCTCGTCTGCATGCTATCCAAGCTATGTTTGTGTTTTGTTTTGTTTTTAGAGGAAGGCAAGGTCTGAGCAACCGCTCCGAAACTATCTGTAGTAGACTTTTGTATAACAGTGTAAAGCCAATATTAAAATCATTACTGTACTCCTCGTTTCACTTTGTCATTGTTTATGTTCTGACGCCGCTTCATAGTTGGACATTTGTTACCACTTTAGATCATTTTTACTGACATTTATTGCATTTAGACCAAACAAACAAATCAGAATTTGATTGCAGCAACACTAAAAAAAAGAAAAGTTGAAATAGTGGTATATTTACTATTGTGTTACATAAACCTTTCTTTTGATTATTAATTGTTTGGGGACTGGTGATACTAATTATTTCAGTTTTTTAGAGGAAACTGTGTCCATTCTTGCTGAATACAAGATGTCAGCTGTAAGTCATTCAAAATTAGGTCTGGCGTTGTCCTACTGAAATAATCGCCTCCTGGGAAAAGACGTCACCTTCGTGGTTACGTATGTCCCTTCAAAGTTCCAATATAAGCTTCTGTATCCATGCCACCTTCGCACATATGCAAGTCATCCGTCTCATTACAGATTCTGGATTTAGCATTCTTCTGATAACAGGCTGGATGGTGTTTCTCAGTGTCTGCAGCTGAAACGTGGACTCATCAGGCCACATCCGTCCTTGGCCTTCACACACATTGAGATTTCCTCAGACTTCCTGAATGGTTGCACAATTTTTTGCTCTGTAGATGTCAAAAGACCTGAATTCTTAAGAATTTTGCATTGAGAAATATTTTCTTTTGAACTTATTGATGCTTTGAAAGAATTTGGTACAAAGTAGTGAGCTGAGATTCATCCTTGCTTGGAAAGACTCATTTGTCATTGGTTGACGCTTCTTTTATAGCCAATCCTGACACCCTCACCTGTCATCAGATAATCTGCTGGTAGAACCTTCCTCAACAGTGTGACGATATTCTACAAAACTTTCTATCCTTCTTTATCTCTATTAAAGCTTTCTGTGAGTGTGTTTCCAGAATTGTTTCTTTCGATTTTCTAAATACAGTTAAGTAGATCAGTTAAGATGCAGAAATGCATTTCCTTCACATCAAAGTTGCAAACAAATTAACAAATTACAGAAGTATTTGTAGCATCTTAAAAAAACTTTCTGGAAATTGGTATAAAAGTTGGTATAAAAATGACAAGATCTAAAAATGTCAAAAGTTTGCTGCTTTTGCAACTTTTAGCTCATTGTTGTCTATTAAATCCACACGAATATTGTCATTTTTAACTTTCACATGCTTTCAAAACTAGCATACAATGATGGATAGTGCAATAAAAATCCATATCTTAAATAGTTGATACACGAGCAGTAATATCCATAAGCAGCATTTGAGGCTTTATTTGCTGTATTAGCTCACATGTTTCGTCACAGCAGTTCAAGATATTGAACGCAAACGCAAACACCGAGATTTAATGGCATTTTGTTGAAGGTGATGATGAATGAGCAAAAAAGGTTTAAAACTAAGCTATAAAATGAGACAAACTAGATGACTTGACTCAATGCTAAGATTTGCCCGAGGTGTTACCCAGCTAGCTTGGTGACGAGTGTCAGGTAGTTGCCAGGAAGCTGTGCCTGGAGGAACACACAGAGAGACCCAGATGTAGCTGTTTGCCAAAATATGACAAATCTCTGAGTTGTCACACATCTCTGCAGTGGCAGTTCTTTGCCGACTGACAGATGGAGCTTTATGCTTTTACACTGGCAGTATGTGTTTGTATTGAATAAGCTTAAGGCATTCAGCAGGTCCACTCAAAGTTTGGTATGATGAGCGTCTGCAGTGTTTGAGAAACTTTTCATCCAGAGCCCATGGCTGACTCATACTGTGTCTGTCTGTGGCTTCCTGCCGGCATGTCTGTGCCACTTTTTGTCTGCTTGTGTGTCTCAACAACCAGCTGCTTCTAATTCACTCACTGGATATCACAACTGATCCTGCATTGCGTTTAGCAACTGGGAAAACCTGACATTTTAGACTGAACTTTAGATCAGTGCACACAGTGAGATGTGCATTCATGTGTTTTATGTTTTCTTCTGTCTGACGTGTTTTAAAGCTTTCCTCTCCACGACTCATTCTGCTGCATCAACGCTGTGTTTGCTTGATCCAGACCACCTCAACCACGATTGTAGTTGTGAAGATGTGAAAACGCATGAGCTGGGAAACAAATGCACACTTGGGAACAATTGCAGAGAGATTTTTCAGCTTCAGTGGGCTGAGTTATTATCTTTTCTAAAAAAAGGAAAGAAAAAAAGCTCTATTTACATAATGCCACAAGTGCTCATTGTGTGGGTTGCACCACAGACACACTGGACACTGCTGTAGGATACATACGCTGATGATGGATGATTTCCAAACAGGGCATTTTAAATTCGTTTTTCACCATCACATAAACCAGTGCTGCTTTCCCTGCAACAAAGAGGTTCTCAAAGGGGAGATACACGTCACAAAGAAAATGGAAGTCTTTAGATACCTTGTGGACCACTTCTTTTATGCTGTGAAATCATCAGTGTCAGTCATAGAATAAAGCCTTTCCTTTTTTAAAATAAATGCAAATGAGCTTTTATCAGAAACAGACAGATCTTTAAGCAGAAGTCTGTATTCCCAGGTGTTTTTTTTTCCAAACAGGTTAATTACAGTTTAAGCCATTAAATCTA
Organism: Leuresthes tenuis; assembly: GCF_036924035.1. Lineage (NCBI taxonomy): Eukaryota > Metazoa > Chordata > Actinopteri > Atheriniformes > Atherinopsidae > Leuresthes > Leuresthes tenuis. The sequence continues at coordinate 9,016,794 of NW_027325372.1, read as the reverse complement.
TCAACAATAATCCTCTTACAGCTGATGCTGTCACTGCAGTTAATATTGCTGTGTGTTGCAAATGGATTCTCCCAGTTTTGACCTTAGCGGCAATATGGTAAAGATAGATTCCATTTTTGTGTTAGTATCAATCACAGTCGCATGTTCATTTAGAACAAATCCTTCGCTGTGACATCACCCCAGTGTTCGCTGTATCAGGGCAACATTAAAGAGAGATTTCAGAGGAGCCTAAATGTCCCTATCACCTGCAATTCGTCCTTTACCCAGGAGAGGGAGCAGTGGTTCCACTGAACGCAGCACACAAAGGCATCATTTGTGGCCTCTGCAGCCTACTGGGTTTTTAAGTGGTGATGTCAAAGAGCTAGTATTTATGCTTTTCGGGTTAAAAAAAAAATTAAAAAGCGCACAGTGAGAATGAAGGGGTTGAGCTCAGCATGGCTGACAGGGCATTCCATTACTTAGACTCAGTGGAAATAACCAGTCACCAAACATTTGAGTAATTTTGTATCCAAGTAAGACCTAATTGCATTTAATCAGTTGCTGATGGCAAACATTACTTAAATTTTTCTCTGTCTTGTTCTTTGCTCAGTCTCCCTTGATTTCTCACAGCGTTTGCTATCACTCACCTGTCAAAATGCATCTGTAGGTGTAAGCTCCAGCAGCCGGCAGTGTGCAGCCCTGCATTAATGCTGGTTAAAATCCACACCTGCGGGCACAGCATGGGTCCGTGTCAGCTGCTCTATACTTGATACTTTCTAACCTGATTAACCCTTCGAGTGGGCAGCAGCAGCAGGCCGAGCCGTTAGCCAGGAACAACTCGTCACTGCGTGCAAGTATACGCAAAGAAGCAAACGCTCACACAGCCCTCAGGTGGTCCTAATAATCCAGAGGGAGATACTCTTCTGCCAAAGTCAATTATCATACCCACATGCTTGTTGCCATGGTGACGCCTCATACATCAATCAAAGCTGCTGAGGAGTGTGTTGGTTGGTGAAAGCTAAAACAATATTTTGAGCGCCAGTAGGGGATGGCAAGGAAGACAAATTATTCCTCGTTCCGATATCACTTCCTGTCTCAGCTGTGTGGGTCCAGATAACGTCAGACACCAGTTCCTCGACCCCCACAGTCATTTATACATTCTTTCCCCACTTCTCCAAATACCCGTATGATTTGGATGTTCACTTGGCGTGTTGCAAAGCAGTTCTTGGGGCATGCATGCAGCTATGGAATTGGCAGCAGGAGTCAGATTGTTCAGGAACATTTTTGAGCTTTGAGCTTCAATTATGTGCCGAAATTGTCCAGGGAACGATGTGCCAGCCGAGATAAGAGCAGCAGGCGGCCCAGGATGAGAGATGGAGAGATGAGACCGCTGGAGTATAAGGAGCCATTACCCCTGCTGTCATCTCAGATAGTTTTGTTTAATGGAAATGGACTTTATAGTTTTGATATTACTTTAATTACCTTACGCCTGTATGAACTATGGAGTCATTATGCGCTCTCCTATGAGCCTTTTAAAGGTGTTAATAAAAAAGAACACCATATCAAGATCAAACACAGCTGTGTCACAAAGGGCAGAATGTTTGATATGAAAATGTTTTTCTTGGAAGGATACGTTGTTGGATTTTTTTGCTTGTTGTGACAAAACCTGAACTTGACTGATATGTCGCAATTTCCTCTCCAGCAGAAGCTGTTCTATTGAGCCAACAGAGATGATGCAAGCCATCTTAAATGTAGTGTGTGATCAATCATTATATCTGTGTTTCATTTCAGTTTGTCCATGTAGAATTTACTGATTGTTTTTCTGGTATCAGCAGCATAGTGACTAGTTATTACAAAATAAGGGGGCAAATAGATAAATCCCCTCTCGGCTCCAAAGCTCGCAAGTTAAATATTCACATTTCTGTTTGCATATGGGTTTATAGGCATAGATTTAACATGTTAGGTGGTGAGGTTTAGAAGTGCACGTAAGCAGTTATTTGCACTTTGGAGAATGCCAGGATAGCTGTTTCCTCCTGAGTGCTAAGCTAAGCATCTCCTGACTCTGGTTTCGTATTGATGTCTTCACATGGAACACAACAAACGGGCAGCAGAGAGCCAACAGAGACCCTGCTATCTCTTCTCTCCATGTGCTTTGGTCTGCCTCTGCCTTTGCCCCTCCTACAACGTCACTACCCCCCCCCCCCCCCCCCCCCAATCTCTTCTCTCACATATTCACTGGAGAGGCCAGCTAAGTTTAACTTTATGTGAAAGGCGTGAATTGTGCTCTGTCAGATGAGCGATCGAGGGCAACCAGGAGGAGAATCGATTGGACACAGACTCAGCACAGAGATGCATGCTCCTGACCGAGGGACCACTTGGTATTGAACCACCATTTACAGATTGCGCCATGGTATGAGAAAGAAGGAAAAAAGGAAGAGAGCTGGCTTCTGATTTAAAGAAAGTGTGTTTACATGACACAATGGTTGCACAAAAATGTCGAATTTGTGGTAAGGAAAAATAAAAAAAAACAAAAATATATCCTCACAGTTTTTCAGACATTCAGATATTGCACAGATTTTGAGGATTTTGTCATATGTGGTGCATAATATCATTAAAAGATACACATTGTCGGCTAAAAACTCAAGGGGACGAGGAGGAAACAGTTAATGGCTGTAATCTTCAGGCCCTCCGGCGGCACAGCATTAAAACAGACTTGATTCTGATGTGGAAATCACTGCTTGGGCTCAGGAGCACTTTTGAAAAACCGCTGTCAGTAAAAACAGCTCTCATCCACAATGCATGTTAAATGTTTACCATGCACTGTGTATAAACAAGATATGGCCATACCATAGCCTTCTCACGGCTCACTTAATATTTTATGAACTGAAACAAATTGGAAAAATGTGCAGTGGTCCGACAAATCAAAATCTGAAATTCCTTTTTTTTTTCAGTCTCGCATGCAGCATCCTCTGGGTTATAGAGGGGCGCCATCTGGCTCATTATTAGGGTGGAATTCAAAAGCCAATGTCAGTGGTGAGGGAAGGTTTTAGTCAAATAGTCAGGGTGCATCATCTTGACAATGATAACCAAGCACTGCAGAATATTTCACATTTAAATCTACAGAAATGGGGCTCCTCTGTCCCTTAGCACTTGCAAATCCTCCAACCACATTGTTGTGCTCAGCTAAACAAAGACGAAAATGTCTTTGTTTAGCTGAGCACAACAATGGCGTCCACTAAAGTACCGCCCCAACAAGTGGAGGGAAGTACCAGCCCATGAACTACATCAGAGCTCGAGTCCTTATAGGAGTAAATCAACACTTTACCTACTGAAACACCTTCGCCACTGCCTAGTTGGATTTAGATGATAACTTTACAAGCTTAGGGTTAGAAAACTTTTCACGGCTGGGGCCAAAAAAAAGTTTTGTTTTTTTTATAACACGGCCTTCACTTTCATGGACGCCATTTTGCTGGTTGCCCTGGTTACATGTAAACACAACAGTTATGACAAAACGTTGTTACTTCCTTCTTCTTTAGGCAATAACATTGCTTAGATACGGTTATAAATCAAAACTATTCGCGCTGGCTTAGGAAACAGTCATGGTGAGGCTCTAAAATAACTTTTTTACAGCGTTTTACTGCGCCGTCACCATAATAGACACCACTTTGCATGCTGTTGCTCTCGCGTCCACGAGAGGTTGCTTAATCTTCTTATGCAATTGTGGATCGCTGCTATTAGATCAAACCTTACATGAGGACGTTTGGGGGAGGACTTGTTGACGTTATCCAATTTCAGGTTGAGTGTAGGATTTAATTTTTTTGCAAATAATTTCATTTGTTTGTATTTCCTTTTTTTTAAAATTTAGCTGTTTTTGGACACAGGGTTGTACATGCGCAATCACTTTATGAGATTGAAAGAACAGGGCAGACATGCCACATGACCGCAGGAGAATAATATCATTAAGGTGATTCACATGTATGTTCCCCTTATTCTGAGTGCTGCAGCTTTCATTTCAGCACAGATGTTTTAGTGCTGCCACTGAAGGAATCCCACATAAATTGAGAAAGCTTACTCTGGCCACTCAGGAAAGTGACAGAAAGATCATCTCTCAAACAGAGACAGCTTGGAAATTGGAATTTTCAATTTTCAACATATGAATAATACTTTTTCTCACCAGCAATAATAGTGTCCCACCAAGATCAACAGTTTTCAACACATTACATTTCTCATATCCGAAAGGCAAGACCCTCACAGGACATCATGCACAGGCTACTCAAAGCCTATGGTCAGGGAAATGTCCATGAAGCACCTACTAATCTGAGGATGTCGCCATACAAGCCAGCTTCTCAGAGTCTAACAAGCCTAACTCCTCCTCATTTCTTTCTTATCCGTCTCCATCTCTTCCTCTTGCTTTGTCAAGTGATACATTTGTATGTATCTTTTTGAGCAGAATATCAACAGAATTTGAAGGAAGACTGCAGGAGCTTTCAGCTGTGTCGACAGGTCAGGATCAATTTTGATGAATGTGGTGAGCTGTGAATGTTTTCAGGCAATTTCTGTTTGTTGATTTGTTACTGAGAGCTGTACTCAGGAAAAAAATTGATTAAAGGATGGTGTTTTTTTCTCTCCATATTTGTATGTAAGGCCCGTGAATACACAAGCAATAAGTCAGTGGTAAAATAACTTTGTAACTCCATGGGATAATTACTTTGATTCAAACCCTGATTAGAAATTCAATTGATGGATTTTGTGATTGTGTCATTACATCCAATTTGAACATGTTTAAATCATAGAACGCTATTTTCTAATTTTTGTTTGATCTAAACTCAAATATGAAAGACCTCGTTGACAAGATTATTGCATTCATTGTTTTATTCCATTTCTGGATATGTGCAAAGGTCTTAAGGTCTTCCTATAATCAAATAACAAAAAAAAAAAGGAAAAACATTATCAGTCCCAAACTGTCTTTAACCCAGCGGCTGATGGAGAAATCATTTTCTTCGTGCTTTAAAAAGATGACACAAATTCCAATGAATGCAGTAGCTTCTCCAGTCAGATGCAGCTTTATAAATTGAGCAAAATCCCTCTGATCTCTTGGATGATAGATCATGTCTTATGCTTATAGCGAAACACAGCCACACATCGCCCTGTTTCACATTTTATCACAACAAACAATTTTCTTTAAAGAGTTAGTCGGGGCTTGACGGCGCGTGGTGCACATGAACAGCTGAGTAATGCAATGCTTCAGATAATCACACTGGATTGAGATTAACTGTGCTGTCACACTACATGAACCCGAGTGTCCGATCCCTTGCCGGCACACCCTCCATCAAAGTCAAAACGAACATGTTGTGCACTGTTGTGGAGTATCATGCAAATGTGTTGAGAACTGAACTGGGTCCATGTTTACTAGATATAAGTATCTCCCTGTGCCCTGTTGACTGTTGGAAAAATGGGTGCTCATTGTGAAATAGTGTGTGTGTGCTAACCCAGAGAATTTAGTGAAAGGCCTTACATCACCAAATAGAAGTTAAATCAGGTCATTCTCTCTCTGATTAATCTCAAACACTCATGAAGTCACTGAACTCTGATGTCACGTTAAACTCTTTGTCCCTGAATTACAAGGATAATGTCAACTGAATGATTATTCCAGCAACTCATGAAACTCAACCTGGAGCCTATTATAATTGTGCTGATCGTGTTTTTAGAGAGTATTGATAAAGACTGCGCAGCACTCTGTTGGCTACAGGTAAATAAATTGTTCATAATGTTTGGGCGCTTTGGGATGCTTAGTGGTTTTCTTTAAGTGCTCTCATTTCTGTTAATGATTGTGTTGCAGATCAGCGTGTGCAGTGGTGATCCCCAGGCTAATCATCCTTTTACAGTGGGTTACAGTAGAGTCGAATGAGTGTAATTTTCAAAATGTCCAATTCTCCCAATGAACAAACGTTTTTCTTAGAAGAGCATGATGAGTTTGTCCTTGGGCTTTAGTTTTGGGATTAGTAAATCCTTGTTTTAGATACACTTTCTGCTTTTTAAAGACATGAGGCTGGTGAAGTGAGAATGCTACTTAGGTGTATGAATGGGTTTGGCCCCCATATGATGGATTGGAAATCAATTGTTGCTTTTCTGTCTTCCAACGATCGCATGCTGGGAATGGTCTCCAGCCTTCGGCAATCACCCTCAGTGGGAAGACGTGTGTATGGTGAAGATAAAACATGGTTGAATAGTTCTCTATGTTATTTTTCAGATTTGCTTGCAATGTGGCTCGAGACTGCGTTTGAAGGTACTGTGAGAGATCTCTTCATCTGTGTTAAGAGAAAATCGCAACCACAGCTTCCCTTTTTATGTGCACTTCCCCTCTAGAGCATGCATTGAAATGGAGGTTTCCTTCAAAAATGTGCATCTACTTTACTCTCATCTCTGACAGGATTCTGCATAAAACCATGCACTGCATGACTGAGGGATTTTAAACTACTGAAGTAAATGCTGCTGCAAGATGATAACATGTGTGTTTTTTGCTTTCAGAACTTGCTGAATGCAACATTTCAAGAACATAGATGTGGGCATAAAGTGTGAAAATGATTTTATTCATCTTGATTAGCTATGACATGCAGTCAAAGCGAGCAGGGCGACAAAGAGAAAGGTGCCTGCCAAGCATCTTAAGCTCTTTTGCATAACTGGCTTTCGGCAAGATAAAAAAGTGCAGATGCCTAAGAATGCCAAGCAAATGCTCTGCAAGTCTCTTGTGTTCTCAGTAGAAAAAAAACTCAGTCAAGTCAAAGCAAATACAAACATTTAAGTCTGCCTCAAGAGACGGAAGAAAGCAAAGCTGCCCTGCCTGGCAACAGCACACTTTTTGGCTGGCTTTCATCTGGGCCTGGCCTTTGAACAATAGATACGACTGAAGCAATCTTCACAGTCTGCATTTCTCTTTGCTCCAAAGGTCATTCATTCAGAATTTGAAGGCAGAGTGGAAAAGGTGAAGGAATAGAGTGGTCATCATGGCGCAATGCATGCCCATGACCGCTGACTGAGATGCTGGGTCAATATGTGTAAGCACAAACATGCTGTTGCAGGCCCACACAGAGACGTATTCAGACGTATTGTGTTAATATGTGTGTGTGGGACATGTATTTGTACAACACGATGCATCACACTCTGTTAAATGTATCTCTTGGACTTCTGGCTGCAGCGTATGCCTGTGATACTGCCTGGCTTTACTAAGCTTCAGTCTTGGTGATATTTGCATGAACTCAGAGAGCGTATCCACTTCTGACACACCATCTACTGTCCATGATGACCCCATCAATTTTTATAATCATCCTATTACTCCGCTTTAATATCAGCTTCCATCTCCCTGTGTCTCCAAAACTGTATTTTCATCACACTCTCCTCTAGAAGATAGCCTCGATCCATAGCCTCGGTAAACCAGCTCAAACTAACTTCCAAGTTTTCTCAAATTCTCAAATAGGGCTCCGAATCAGGTGCAATGCACAAATCATTCATACTTACTTCGAATTCTGAATAACGTTTTAGTGGTCAGTGATTAAATTATCCTGTAATTTGGTTAGAAATAAGCTTCTATAATGTTCCACGTGGGTTCTTGGAACAGGATAGAGCACATTATTTGAGGCAACATTTACATAAAAGCAGCATTGTTTCCAAAAAAAGTAGGATGCTTTTTTAAAAATGTAAATAAAAGTAATTTTAGAAAGAAAGCGGGGGGTGCAACAAATGTAACAGGGGATTAGTAAAATGTGTTGTGTCTATGCTGACTTCAGAACAAAGCTGTTATTGATATAACACCGAAGAGGAATGTTGGACTGCTGTTCTTTTTCCTTGGGGACTGGTTCACACCCCACATAAATCCACAGTGATTGTATCCAGAAGTGGGATCAAAGAGTAAAAGTACAGAATAAATGTACAAAAAAAAAACTTTAGAAAAGGAGTTTTATTTCAATGCAGGCCTCCAAGGCTTGATGAATGGGGGGTTCTTGCCTTTGCTGAAGGACAAAGTAATGATGAGACAGATAGCTCTTTATTACCTCTTCACCATTCTCTCCAGAACATCCAAGGGCAACAGAATATTGCACCCAAAGAGGACATTTATCTTCACACACCTGGTTATAGGTTTCAATAGCACGGAAACTGTATCATGCTAGACTGCGCTGTAAGCACTTGATTTACTTTTTGATATTCGGTATTCACACGATTACATCAGCTCTACAGAGCTAACTTTCACTGGATATGGAATTTTATTGATAGTTAGTAGCAGAATGATTAGATTTCGTCTAACATAAAATCATCTGTAACGGCCGTATTTCAGTGTGCTTCCATTGGTGAACTTCTTTGTCAATCTAAACCGGTCTGTTCTCTGATTGGTTTAAATGGGTAATACCCCGCCTTCTCGTACCTGTCGATCTGTGAGAGGCCACAAGAGTTTTCTAAAGCCCCGCCCATCATATTCCTCCCGCCCCTTTCAACCGGCGTTCAATCGTGAAGCGGATTGACTGTTGCAGCCTTGCTATGTGGCACGAGAGTATCCGGGCAGGGATGTAACGGCTGCGGGACTGAGTTGAAATACATTCAAGACAGTCGGGAGACTCCTTAGATAAGAAACCTAAGCGGGCACCAAAGAGAGGAGTTTACGGCAGTACGGAGTGGAGGGAGACACGGGAGCGTGGCAGGAGGGACGCTCTAGCAAATCCAACCGACACCACACGCAGAAATGGCGGAGCACCACGCATCCAGCGACGGCAAGCACAAAGCGTCCACCAATTCCGGGGGGTCGGTGCACGGGAACAGCCGACCCAGCGCCGCGGGTGGAGGAGGTGGCAAAGGAGGCCTGTCTGGTGGGCTTACACAGCCAGCTGGGTGGCAGTCTTTACTCTCGTTTAGCATTCTTTTTCTGGCCTGTCTCGCAGGATTCAGCTCCAGACTTTTCGCGGTGATCCGGTTCGAGAGCATCATCCACGAGTTTGATCCATGGTGAGCTAGCTAACGATTGTCAAACCAGGTCAATTTGCGTGTAACAGTTGCTCACAATGTCTATGAAAGAGGTTTAAATCGCCTCTTGGTGTTGTTTTTTCCCCCCCTTTTCTTCTTCTCTTTAATAAATTACAACGTCTATTGATTTATTTTTGTAGTCTACCCTTTAAAAGTTAGCACATTAACAACGATGTTAAGTTTTGCTCAACTTTATTTAGATGTTAGCGTTAACAAGCGCATCGTACTGAAGATGAACAGTTGTCTGCCCCTAATGACCAATGAAAGGGTTTTTCTTGGATGTCCTTGGCACAAATGTTGAATGTGGGTGTCTGTTGGTGAGACCTTGACATTTAATATAAAGGTCCGAGTGACACGCAGCTAACTAGCTAACTAGTTCGGTTGGACTGCTCGCCTCCTGCTGTTTTGGCATTTCTCCGAAGAAATCCAGGTTAATGTTTGCTGTCAGCCGTGTGGGGAGTCTTCAGCACATGCACGACTTGGTTGAGATTGAAGGAAGGCACGTGACCGGCTGAGTGGGAAATTAACATGTTTTATCGGGGGATTATATGAGGGTGGGTGGTCGATATGATTGATCGGGGCCGTTTCTTTGCAGGGATAGATGCTTTTCCTCTGTAAGCTTAACATGATTTGCTACAGAGTCGTTCACGACGACCAAACAAATTTGCCAGCTGGACGACCCGAGTTTCTTGAAAAGTTGGAGCCTGTTCTGGTCGTCTGTAAATATGGAAGCCAACTGATCCGGTCTGGCGAGTCCGTCATTACAATGCAGGATTATTCCGCTTTGTAAAAAGTCACATGGGCTCTCCAGTAGCAGCCTGCTTGCACCGTCATTCCCCCAGTGCTCCCTTTTCACCGTGGCGTTCAGCCAGGAAGCATGACTGATGCATTGATTTATTAATTTTCAAGGACAGGTGCTCCATCTTGTTCAGGGTGACACTTACCTCTTCAATTATGTTCATAACTTAATTGCATTTTATAGCCAGGGGTCATGGATTAGGGCTGTGCGGGGTGCTGCAGGGTCCAGAAGATGTTGCGCACCACATGTCCCTTTTAAACCTGGTTCTTATAAGAAAGTCGGTCGAGGGCATTTTTCTGAACTGTACAGCAGCTGTTGAGGCAGTCTCCATTTCCGCTGGAAAGTGGCACCAGTTTCCACACTTGGAGAGCTAGAAAAGTGCAGCTCTTTGGCAACGTGTCACAGAAAAGGGAGCAAAAGCGGTCTTTGATGCTCAAAAGTGTAAAAGCCCTTGCAGCTACCAGTAGCCTACAGTTGTTGTTCTCAAAATCTGTCTATTGAATCCACAGAACAGAGCCATGATGTAGACGGAAGTGAGCAGAACAGTAAATTCAGTGCTTTCTAATTGAAAAATGCATGCAGCAAAACAGAAATTTGCAGCCGAAATTGATCTGAATATTGACTAATCTTGAAGTGGTAAACGGTAAGCGTGGTATCATCTCTTGCCCCCACGTGTTATACTCCTCAACATGCTGAATATCACTGTATAACAATCTGACTCTGGAGAATTCTTCAACGCAGGTGTCGACCATAATGCTGGAGTTTTGTGTACATTAGCAACATGCCAGGCTCTGGGTTTTAATGCCTATATTCCATTATGCTCAACTCCCTCATCCTTTAAATAGTGAAGGGAGAAAATGTGCATTTTAAAATTTAATGCTCTCCGTTTGCTGATTGTAAGGGGCCATCATTCTCCGACACACTTGATTAGTGCTGTTGTTGTATGAAAACTTGAATGCTGCTGCTCTCTGCACAGAGCTTCAAAGTGCTCGCAGCGAACCATTACATTAAACAAGCAGGCAATTTGTACGACCATGATTGGATTTACAGGCACCGAAATGTCAGACGTGTTCTGCAGTCCGCAAACGCCACAAACTGTGCGGATTTAGTAGAATAGTGTCTGATGTGTTTCGCATGTTATCGGGCTGTGCTGATTCTAATTTTCCTCATGGACTAATATCCTAAGTTGTTACTGTTTCTGCATGCAGATTGTTCACAATTTTCAACATACAGGTATTTTTAAACCTAACACTGGAGATTTTCTCCTGAAAGTAACACTTTGGTCTAGACTTTCACAATGAGAAGCTTCCAGCTGGAGATGCTGTTTCACACGCTGATGTTGCAGAGATTTTACTTGAGTGGGGGGGTTTCATGGAAACTCGGCATACGTCCCGTCCGTAGTGAATGATGCAGACATTTTCATTCGCAGATGACATCTCCCTGTAACACAGCTCCAGAACATTTCAGGAATCTAACGCGCGTGTGAAAATGGCTTTCGTGGATGGTTTCTGCTGAGTGCGGTTTTATGAAGTACTTATGAGCATGTCGTGTGAGCTAAAGCTAAATGCTACTCTGGACAAGAAATGATATGCCACATCAGAACTGCATGCGGTAGTTCTGTGTAACATCGTCCATATAGCAACACGCTGGTGCAGCCTGGGCTTTTCTTGAATACGCCCCCGGACAGAGTTGCTACATGGACATCAGATTTTAAATATGCTCTTTACAACTTACATTAACATCATCATTTCAATATGGTCTTATTTATAATGAGCTGAACAGACGGGTAATGTAATGTAGCTCATATCGCAGTAAAACTCTTCAACCCCACTGGTACAGATGCTGATAATGACACGGTGGCGGGACCATGGGCCAGCTTTCAAGTTGCAGCAGCACCTTGTCAAAAGTCAAGCATCCGGACAAAAGATTGTCCAGATATTGGAAGGTTGATACGGTAATGATGATGTGGAGCTGGAAAGGCAAAATACTTTCAAAATGAGCAAACTAGATTATTAAAGAGCTTTTAGCAGAGCAGTAGATTTCTTCAGTTTAATTCAGTCCCAATTACAGTATGTGGTAATAATATTAACAATCCTGTCACATTTGTTATTTATGAATAAAGTTGTCTTCCATAAAATGAACACTCATTTAGATCTAAATAATCTCCAGTTTGTTATGTCGAGGCAAACTGAAATTGGTTTGTTTTGACAGCTATCATCAGAGAAGCAGACTGTATGTCAGGTTTTGTGGACGACTATTTATCAAGTTATGTTGCTTTGATAAACACCGTTAGTAAAGCTCCAATTTAAGAGAGTTCACGTGGCCGTGTGGAGCTGCTGTCTGGGAAGTTTATGCTGGGATGCACGGCGTGTAGTCTGGTGAAATCTGTAAGATTCGTATGCATCTACATCCACCTTCCTAACATGGCAGGCACATGGCATGAGAATCATATGCAAGCTTCTCATGTGATGAGCGAACAGGAAAAACTGAATGACATTAGCAAAAACTAGAGTATGACACATCATGTGCCCACGTGTGGTTTACAGATGCTGTGGAGTCGAGCCGTGGGCTGCACGATTATGACCAAATCATGGTCGCAATTATTTTGTCTCGCATTTTTAATCTGAATATCGTTGGCGATTAGGTTCATTTAATTGTGGCCACCAAAATACGATTAATTGTGCAGCCCTTTCACAAATCTCCAACTTTGACCCAGCGGCAGTAACTGCTTAACTGTCACCCGAGTGCTAACAAAGTGCTGCTTTTGGCATAAAATTACCTGCAGCCTGAGATCGTCTGCAGCAATGAAATGAAGCCATCGTAACGTGATTACTGACTACGCTTCCAGTCACTGGTGTTGGTGAGGATGGCCAAAGTTTGTCAGATAGTTGTAATGCAGGACTTGTTACACATGTGCCTGCCATGTTAGAAATGTGTACGTAGTTGCAGCATTTGAAAAGGTCACGCTAAGGTTAAGGTAAAGACGAGTGCTTCTGGCACCATCTGCCCCTGTAGTATTTGCCATCTGCACACGCAGTCCAGTGTACAGCGGTGTTGAGAGGAGACCTTTAAGCCGAAAAGCTATTGGAAAACTGCCAAACAAGGTTTAGAAGACATTGTATTATTTTGGCTCCTCATTTCAGCCCATGCTCGCCTGTTATCTCTTTGAAATGCTTCTCTTTGTTTGCAAAATTTGGGTGTTTATTGTGTGAATTTTTATTCGAAGAAAAACTTTTCTTTAGTCGTGATTATGTTCACGATCGAGATCGGTGACTCGAAAACTAATGTGAAATCTCTCCAATTTGTTTTATTTATTTATTTTTTGGAGGCAGTAGCATTCATGTAAGAAACAAAGAAAACATTCCCCTGCTTCTGAGTGTTTGTTCCAGAAATGAGAGAAGTGGGATTTATCACCTTCACAGATGCAATCCCACACACTTTCATCCTCTTTGATATCAGTTAATACCTTATGAAGGATGATGTGGTGTTGCTGCTTTAATGGAATAATGTTTGCTACTGAGAGTTGCTAAGTGCTTTGAAAAGGAAATCTCCCTGCAAGAGATGTAGCACCTCAGCTTTTAGTCAAAAGCCAGCACAATAAGTGTGGGTCGCCGCTTCACACGCTCAGTTTTTCCTCTTCCATGTTTTTCACACACAGAAGATCGTGCCTTTTATCTCTAAGTACATTAGGTTATCTCAGCACTGTTGTGTGGGAAAACGCAGAAGAAGCCGTGATTGATCTTCCTACCAGACACTTGGCTGGAGCGGTGATCCCTGCTTAAACCACTGGATGGCTAACAGGTTTTTAAGATATTCAGCCTGGATGTGGTGTCCAGTTAAGTGCAGTAGGAGCCACTGTGGTGGGCACTACTCAGAAATAATTACTAGCTGGATTCTTTGGCTTTTGGCTTGCACACTGGACCTCATGTCATAGAACAGCTCAGAAAAGTAACACGCTCCATTTCTTACCCTCCCCTCCCTTGTAAAACTTGCTTCCTTCTCCTCAGTGCAGAGATTTTATGTCGAGCCCCTCGTGATGAACTGTTTCCCAGGTGGGCCCTCCCTGGGGACGAGTGTCTGGTATAGTAGAGACTGTTTGTGAATGGGAAGTCTGTTGCATGTGGGAAATTGAGAGCTATAGATCTGATCCAGGCCACTGGGGTCAAGTGGTCCGGGGAAGCCACCAGCTAGTACAACGAAAGGCATCCAAAGTTAGATTTATGTACGTGATTCCACAGTCCTACTCGCTTTACAGTAGCCAAGGTTTGCAGTCCCATTTGTATTTTGCTGCTGAGCCAGGATCAGTGTGTGGTCAGTGAAAAATGGTGTGCACGTGCGTCTTGTTTTTGTCATTTGTGGGGTGTTCTAGCAGGTGGGTGGGAGAGTTTGTTGAAGGGAAGTATTGTGTTAAAAATGGGAGAACAATTCCAACATTATCAGGGTGGTTTATGAGACGCCTCTATTCGATGTTATGGATAATGTGATAAATGCTGTTCATTCAGCTCTACCAGGCAACTGTTGGAGACAACGTACAAAGTAAAGGTGAGAGGCGGTGCGGGATTAATTCCTGCCAAATTTGGGAGGCAGGTGTTCTCGGTTTTAGCCGCCAACTGGCCCCTGATTATGTACGGTGCCCACTAAAGTGAAGGCTCTTTCTTCTCTTTGCCCACGGCCTGATGATGCTATGTTTTTAATGATCTGAAAAGGCTCGCGTGTTGCAATGGAACCACTCAGGTGGCTACAGTGTTAGCCCAAACAAGCCTAACTTCTGCACGTAATCATGCTTTCATCTGTGCACGTAGAGGCTGATTTCATGGCCGCGCTGCACACAGCTCCTTTGTGAAATAAGCCCTTACTATATTTGGATAGTAAAAAAAATGACAGGATAAATACTGATTTGACAGTTTGACAACGCATCTTCTCTATCAGCGTCATCCCTGCTTTTGAGTCTCTTGTGTCCGTTCGCTCTTCTTCCCTGCTGGTAGCTCAAACCAGTGGTAATGAACGAGCATGTGTCGTCACACGATGGACAAAACTTGACACGCCGGCTGTTGCTGTGCCTGTTTGCAGTGAGGTATCTCCTGTTTGCTCTATCGATGGATCAACTGAAAATGTCTCATGCTTATCACCGCGATGGACATATATTTAGTTTTGGTATCATTTTGTGGTCCTATTATCACGCAGCCGTGCACTGAGGCCTCACGGCTCACTGATTCCTTGAAGGAAGATAAAGGCAGTGAGAGATGGCCTGTCCTGATAGGATGATAAATTGTCACAGATGCAATTTTTTTTTTCTTTTTTCTTTTCTCGCTTGCACATTTTGAGCTAAGAGGAGCGAAGCTCGCACTAGAACAGCCCACCTGTGCCTTTGCTGCAAGACGGATTGGTCAGTTTGTGCACGTGTCAGTTCCTTTGCTCTGGGAACATACGTCTTCCATCCACCAATAAGGACGGCAAGGAGGATCAATGACTGGGATGCTTCTCAGATGTTTGGTTGTGTTGAAACTGGTTGTGTAGTATTAAATCATCAACTCGTATATGCCGTTTTGTTCAAATTCTTTTGCTTTTGCTTTATAGTGCACGTCTTTGTGTCTAGTGCTGCATCCTTCACTGCAGCATATCTTTAAGTTGGCCCAGAAACAAACCTAAATAGCAGAACTAAATGTATCCGCTGTGTTCTCATCTAGAGAAAACGGCACAGGAAACAGTTGACATCAGCGTGTCCTCAGACAGTGGGAAATAAACGCCTGGTTGATGCGGCTTTTGTCGAGATGTTTGTTCTGTGTTGTCACAGGCGTTTTGATGCAGTTGTTGTGCTGTGACCGTCCAGCCTGCAAAACCCATCCGCCCGGGGGGAAGAAACCAGAAGGAGCGACGTGTCCGCTCATCGAGTGCAAGGCTGCAATTGAAAGCACTCGTTTTAATTCCAGTGTGAGTGCACTCTCATTCTTGGCCTGCCACAGTGATTGTTTTGTGGATCGGTAGATGTGTGCAGCTGGTCAGCAGGAAGTTTTCATGCTTTGAGATATCCCTGAAACGTGTAGCGCCACTGATGTTCATTTTTGATGTTTATAAGGGTTGCTAAGTCTGACTTTGTGTTATCAGTTGATGAGAAGGTGATGTAGGCACGTACAGGAATGAGCCTTAAACCAGTGGAAGTGTGCTTGATGGAGATCACTTTTGTCCAGCAGGTCATTGAATATTGGCTCAGTCCCACTGCTTTCTTCTTCTTCTCGATGTTGTTTGTGAAGCGGTCCTGGGTACCCTCAGAGTAGAAGTGGGGTAAAGGGTAGAGGAAGCATCTGTGCTTGTCCATTCATGTCCTTTAACTGACAGAAGTCAGAATGCAGCTCTGTGGGCGAGTGCGCCTCCATACAGGGACGAGAAGAAAGAAAGGAGCAGTGAGAGAAACAGTGGAAGGATGGTAGGAGGGAGAAAAGAAATGAAATGCCTGCCAGGTATTCAAACTGAGGGAGGTTTTGGTGGCGAGGCCAAAAGAGAGCTCATTGTTCCAAAAACTGCTTCATCGGTTAGTTTGTGTGTGAATGTTGATGTTTAATATCTGTGCTTTCTGGTTTCATGCAAAAGGGAAAAGGGGTGATTTATTATTTTGTCAGCCTCTGCCTCAGGTTAAATTGAATGTCTTCTGTAGCTGATAGACTCCTTACAGGCAGAGCCCATTTAATAAGATCAACTGCTTAAAGCATCTCTGAAGAATTACTGAATAGTTGAAATGGCTCTGCTCAGCTTATTCTCAAGTAATTTCTCCCCACTCAACTTGATCCCTGTAACATTTAAAAAAAGAAGAAAAAAAGCTCGTTTTGCATTAGCAGCTAGTCGTGCTGGCTTATTAAAAGCAGCCTCAGAGCAGAGGGGACAGTCCGGACCACACTTTGGGGACTTGTGTAGTTGTCTGGCTTCTCTACAGCGTGAGCTGGCAGTTTTGGTTCTTATTAGTAGCTTCTGTTTGCTTAACACCAAGATTTTCTTTCATTCTGCGTGCGTTGTCGTACCCATTGGCTGGATCTCTGTTTGGATGACTGGCTACCAGTCAGTTTGGCACCTCTTACGCGCCTTGTGTTCCGTTTCATTTTGATTCTTTTTATGCCTTCGTTGGAGGCCTTTTATTCCTTCTCCTTATTTCAAGGCAAGATTTCTGGAAACCGCAAACCTATTTTTGTATCACATGGGTGGGAATCGGTGATTTGGTTTTCAAAATGTTTTCAGTGCAGTCTGAATCGTATCATTTTGTAAAATATACTAAACTCCTGACGAAAGATGAAGAGCAAGGTCCTTTTACAGGGAGAAATTTTGCCTCCAAAAGCACCCTGGTTGTGTATTCCCACTCATCTGTGGCTTATTATGCACAATTGCTCATGAAATTTAAGTTGTGCAACAGTTTGTTGACACCAAATTCAAACTTAGACATTTATTTTGGCAGCTTCAGGATGAATAAGGAGACAGAGTTTAGATTGTGACAATAAAGAAGTTGAATTTGAGAAATAAAACTTCTCTAAAATGGTTATTAGGCATAAATAAGAACACCTGAAACTTCAAAAGATTTACGTGAATAGAGCTGCGGAGACAGAGCAGTAAAATGTTAATCATGTTAATGTTTCACAGGGGTTGCGCTCGTGGACACCAATGAAAAACAACCAAAGTCCAACAGAAATGTGGAACATTATTTGAGTTAAAACAGCTTCTTTTGTTGTAGGTTCAGAGCAGCCATGCCAGCACTGTGGCGAGCACTATCGGAGTGTTGAAACGCACTTCAGCCGACTTAATTTGCCTAATCTTCCCTGACCCTTGGACCTGGTTGAAATGCAACATACCGTTGGTTGAAGTAAAAATACGCCTGAGCTCAGGATGTTTATGGGAATAATGTGACTAAGGCTTGTAGTTGTTGGGCGGTATGTCCTGGTAACTGACAGTAAATGATGTTTCCGGGACCTCGTCCTTCACTTTTTATTGCTGTTAGTTTACCTTTACACTGACAGACGAACCTCAAAACATGGCTGCTGCTTCTGGTTATGTTCGTATAGTTCTGTGTGATGATCACCTGTTTAAAGGCTCGAAATAAACCCATTTATTTGCTCGATGTTTTTGTCTGAAAATAAGTGGCCTCCTGTATGATAACGCTCTGCTCGTTGCGTGTTCACCAGTGGGAGTCTCTCCATTTTTGCTGCATCCCATCTCTTGTTTTCCTGGTGCAGATGTGTCCCTTGTTCAGCTATTATGTTCGTGCTCATTGTTAGTGACCCGTAGAGAGAGAGGATGACTTTGTGGTCCCAACGTAGCCGCTGGCAAGCTCACCTGGTGTGACATTACAGATCATCATGATCTGAAGCCAGGGCTTTGTTTCAGGTCGCGAGAACAGCTAATGGCGAGGACAAAGAAACGGCCCGCTGTTTCTTTTCTGTCGTTGCAGGGTTTAGGTGGATGGAGGAGTAGCTGAAGGGATGAGTGGGGGAAAGAGGGCTCGGGGTAGATGATAAGAAATGACAAATGGGTGAATGGAGGGCAGTCGAGACGGGGTGACGGCCAGAATAGGTTGTCAGCCTATGACTGGCTGCTGAAAACGAGCCTGTCAGGCGCTTGTCATATCAGGGTTATCAAATCGACCAGCTGGCAGGTAGCCTGAGTGATCCACTCCAGCTCTGATGCAGGTCTGGAGTCAGAAAAAGCTGAAATCGGGTTAATGTTAAGACCACACAGAAGAGCTGAAGGTTAATCTAAGTTTGACTTTCACTCTAATACAGAAAAATGTAGGTCTGCCTCAGGGCTCAGCCTTACTTCGCTCAGCCTGCGAGAAGTTGTAACGGCTCTGAAGAATTAAACAATAAAAGCCCCTGTTTGGGATGAGATAAAATATGTTAACACTTATTTTGTTTCAGTTATCTCAGAGCAAACCATATTCAAACTGTCTAAGCTCTCCCATCCAACATCCAAAAGCTCTGATTTTAATATGAAAATGTATTCTCTCACTGCATACTTCTTCTTTACTGACTCAAACGGATTGTTCTGGACAGTTCTGGAGCTCTGCACGGCAATTTGTTCTTAATGGAAAAGGCAGAGACACTGAAATTAAACACCTGTAACAAGTAATTAAAGTTAAAAGCCCCTCAAATTGCGTTATAGTCTTCGTGCATTTGATTTCTACATTACAGACAAAAAAAAAAAAGCCTGTGCGAGCTGTTTCTGTCGGCCGCTGTGGAGCATAAGACTGAAAAGGATGTTGTGTTGGACACTGGCGTAGCTTTAGACTCGCGCACAAGTTTGCCTCAGCGATGGACACTTCTTGAACAAATTAAAGCGACTCTGAAGAGTTTCTACAACTCCAACGTGAGCATGAAGACTTTCTTTTCCTCTAAACCCCCCCCCTACTGCTACGGTAGGGGTCCAACTTTGGTCCATGCTGCACGGCACCGTTAATAAGATTGCATTTTTCATCTTTGAAAACTTTCAGGTCAGACTCATTCTTTAAAAAGAAACTGCCTTCTACTGCCTGTTTGGTGCTACTGGAAAAGCCCTTCGTAGAGGAGGCTCAGTGTAGCTCGAGTGCTTGATGAGAGCAGGTTTCCCTCATGGAAACTGTGGGCATTGTTGCCGTTCAGCTAACCTGCTGCTATAATAAAAAAAAAAGTCTTGGGAGCGCTTTGAGCACAACATGACTCACTTTTGGCTCCAGGCAACCCACAGCAGGCTTCAGCGCACTTGCAGACCATTAGATAAACAGTTTGTATCCACCTTAATACATCTCTGATTTAAAGAGGGGGAAAAAAGAAGGAAGATTAAAGACTGATAAGATAACTTTTAACCCTGTTTGAAGCATGAATATTAAGGCTGTATTAAGACTGGTCAACTTATCGGCCGATACGCTTCATACAGTCTACGGTTAATTTCATCACGAGGAAAGTACCAAGTGCTAATGGGGGTGTTTTCAGAGCACATCGGTTCCACAGGTCACAGCCTGTCTTCAGAGAACACCCCCCTTGTTTTCACTATTTTGGATTAGCCCACTAGAGACGGGTAGATTGAAGAACGTGCACCTTAATATTTCAATATTATAGGCTATTGACAACATATTAAACATATGCTAAATGTTGCCGTAGCTGCACACCTGACGAGAACGTGGTTTTCCAGTTACCGCACGTTGTTTTTAAAGCCCCTGGTGGTTTCTTGCCTGCGTTTCAGTCTGCTCGGCATTGTTGCTTTACATTTTCTGTATTTGCTGTGTGTCTAAGGGGAATAACAGTGTTCCAGTGCTGTACTAGAACAATGCGAGCTTTGTAATTTTTCATGGGTATCGCCTTAAATTCTCACAGATTGCACATGATGTCGGTTTGAAATGTTTTCTTGTTCAGCTTTGTCTCGTTTTGCAGAGACACAACCCTGCCTGCTCTTTTTGATGCATCCTCCTAATGTAGCAAAGTCCTCTTTGCAGAATTTTAAACTTAATAAACAGAATTATTTTCCCCCGAGCCAGCTTATACGACTTAATGTGCCCTTGAGAAATGGAGCACACCAGGAGAAGAGGAGCTTTTATTTCTAAACCATTGTCACAACAGGCACTCTCCATATCTGCTGCACTTCCTTTTTTTTTTTTAACCCAGCACGGACAGACCCGCTTGAACTGGATGTTTAAAGTTCTCTGCTCTGCTTTATTGTTCACCTTTCTCTAAAGTTGTTTTTGCTTCATGGGAGCAGTAGCATCACTCTGGCAGCCTGTTGTTATCACTCTGGCATTGCAGACGTATCTTTTATTTCATAGCTGTGCTTTCTGGGAGGGAAAAGTGGAGCGAGGTGTCGTACACCCAAAGGTCGATGTGGACAGAAACTCTTCTGAGGAAGTCTTTACTTCTCCCTCTTCATTGCTTTTGCTTCAGCACAGTTTTGGTTGCTCTCCAAAGAGAAAAAACAGGATTGGTTGACAGCTGGAACACAATTAGCTGATGTTGTAATAGCCGATGAATCAACAGTATTTGGATTGCAAAGATTCACTTTCAATAGATGACTCATTGCTCTGTTTGAACGAGGTTGCTTCATTGCATTTAGGGGAATGTTTTTATCACATTTTGGGTCCTTTCCATGTCCTGTATCGTCCATGCCTCTCGGCTGGCCTGGGAATGCCTCTGGGTCCCCCCCAGAAGAGCTGGAGGAAGTGGCCGGGGACAGGGACGTCTGGGTTTCTCTGCTCAAGCTGCTGCCCCCGCGACCCGACCCCCGGAGAAGCGGCAGATGATGGATGGATGGGTTCCATGTCCTGTTTCAGTTGTCCGTGTCTCGTTGGAAACCTGTAGTTGGTTCCAGGGCTGCTGTCTGAGGGGGGGAAAGAAATGAAGCTCCTCTTTGTCTATTGATAGTTAAATATTTAGATTACTCTTCATTCTTGGCTAAATTTAGTTTAAAGATGGTACTTTGTGTAAAATAGACTCCCAACTCTATAAATGTTTCAGTTTACTTTTATCCTTTCGCTGCGTTTGGGAAAAAATAAATTGTGACAACTGCTACCTTCCTGCTTTTCCTCCCCTACTCTTTTTGCATTTGGCACTAAAATGAAAGAGCGTGAAGCTAATGCAAGCCTGTGACGGTGTCATCTTCGCTCATGAGTTTTTCATCTCAACCTGTGCCCTTCAAAGCCTTTTTAAGGAGACGCACTGTAGTTGGCGAGATCAAGGGCGGTATTTCCAACACTAAAATAAATCCGGCTGTGATGACACCTCTCCATTAGAATGCCCCTGAAGCTCCGTTAGAATACAGTATATGAAGAACATCATTAGGCACTTGATGTAATTTCACTCAGGAGAGATAAGTGATCCAGAATTAAGCAACACTTTGTGGTAATTGCTGGAACTGTACTCAGTCCTTTATATAGTGTGACTGCTTATCGTGACCTTGGAACAGACTCTCTGTGGCAAACTGACTTGGAAACGCTTTTTCATATCACTCTCAGTTCATTGTGTGCCAGTTTCCTTTCCTTTGTGCCTCCTTTTACCTTCTCTTGGGGGGGAATTTTGTTATCCAAAATTCCAGAGAAAGCACAACTTGTCGGGTGAAGCCCTCCACTGGTGACGGTTGTGCTAAACACAACTTGCAACTCTCTGACATCCCTCGAAATCAGTGAAATCCATTTTTCTGTAAAGCCGGCATCTGCTGTGATGTGACATTTAAGGCCATTTCGATCTTAGAATGACACAAATCCGATGTGAGCCATTTGTTTTAAACACCTAAGAGTGCTAATATTTGTTTTTGCAGTTGTGAGTTCACGCTGATTGTTATTCAGAGCAAACATTTTAGATGTGGCGCTAAATATGATACAAACAGTTGAAAATCAGCAGCGTTCCCGTTAATTTGGCGCCAATGCAGAGGGAAAGAAGACTTAGACACTGTACCTGACGGTGCAGGAAGTGTAGCATCAATAATTATTTATTATGCAATGGGTTTATTTTTAAAAGCACATCGCATGTCAAACTGACACTAATTCGTGCATTTCTGTGAATATGACTACATGCCGTTCAGACTTGCAACCGGTTGCTTAATCGCACAGATCAGCAGAATGACGAGCATGTCTGAAAGAGCCCATATAGAAACTTCCCTCTTTAAGAACCGTCGAGGCAGTTTGACTATTGACTTGGACAGTGTATGACAGCGCTCTGTTCGGCCTATAGTGTGCCCTTTCACAGTGACAGGTGCACAACTGATGTTTTAGCGTGTTTATAATTGTATTATTTTCCATTGGAGGTGGGCAGGAGGCTGCGGGGAGAAAAGTCGGCGCGCAGTAAAGACGTTTGTGCACAGTGAGGTCAGATGTGCATCTCTTTCAGTGTGTCATCATTGGTTTGAACAGCTTGAAAAATGGGAAAAGCAGTTTGTGAGTGAAGTTGAATTGAGGTGCGTTGCGACAAATGAATATACGGGAACGCTGCTCTGCACCGACTGTGTTGGATTTCTGCTAACGCTGGGTGAGCTGCAGCCTTAAGGCTCATCCCATTTGTGCCTCCTCCCTTCTCCGTCCTCCTGCCCATGACCCAAAGTCTTTCACAAAAATTTCAGTTGATGTTTTTCATTTGCTAAAAGTCCTGCCGGAGAAGCTGTGAGGGAGGATGTGCCGGTGTGTCCCGCGTGGACGTCTGAACATGCTAATCCCACAGTTTGAATTTAATTAAGCATTAAAGTACAGTGTATATGCCGCTGTGAGCGCTTTTAAAGCCAATCTGACAGAAATGATGAAATACAGCTATATGCCCCAACAAAGCCGGCCTCCGTCCTTGTGTCTGTATTCTCTCCCTCTGCTCTGACGGGACGGTTTTGCCTCAAAGGGAATATTCAAAGATGGCTTCTTCACCAGGACTCGCACCATGTTCTGTTAGGCTGCTATGCTACAGCAGAGATGTTTGTGGGCACATTTCAGCTTGAATGAGAGTAAATGAGCTCTTTAACCTGAGATGATTCCGAATGTTGCTTAAGGCCCAGCCTGTAACTGTGCTTTTACCCGTCTGTCCAAATGCAAGTAATCGTGAGAGGTGGATAGTACTGTGATATCCTAACAGAGGTGTCTTTCCTTGACTTGACAGAGTGTTCTAGGACTGGCAGAGGGACTGTGTCTGGTGTACAGCTTGTGACATTAGTCTTGCCGTTTGCATCAGCATCGCTCATTTGCAGAGGGAAATCGGAGTGACGATTCCTCCTTTTACATTTCTGGGCCAGGAGAGTCATCTGTCTCTTTCCCCTCCATCACCCTCTTTTCATCTTGCGCACACACACTTCCATAGCTGCTGCATCTAAAGCTGCTGTAACGTAATTACGACACTCCCAGCAAAGGTTGCATCCTATTTGATGGAGCCCACTAAACAAAAGCTGAATTTGGCTGCGAATGAAAAGCACCCCCCATCTCTCAGGCGCCCCGTAACAGGGTGCTGGATCTGTTTCCGCCTCTGGCGCAGATTTGGAGATTTGCTACCCAGACGAGAGCGAGCGGAAGCCTTTGCTCTCTTTCACCTCTCCACATCTATGGGGTACGGGGTAGAGGGTGTGGAGTTCTCATCCAGAATGAGCTCACTGTTGCCTTTTATGTATTCTCTTTGCCCGGAGCCCGGTTTTCTACTAAGATGCTATCACTGCGCATTTCACACAGATGCATTATCAGCCAGTGCTTGTGCTACTTGATTTTTATCGTAGCTGAAGTTTTGCAGTCAGATCAGGGCGACTGTGGGTTTTCAGAGTGAAGTGTGTGATAAGATTTCTGCTCTGTGTGAGTTTATGCCGTCTTAATGTTGCAGAGTCCCAACTAAACCGTGTTTCGCCGACCACCACTTTATTTTCATCTTTTTTTGTGGGCACCACGTGTCAAAGGGTGTGTCAGATTGTATAATCTCACATTACAGTGACTCAGATTTAAGAGCTCTTGCTGCTTTGCCTCAGATGCTGAACAGAACTCAGTCCTGTAGAGATGCAGTTGTGAGGCCTTGGCCTGAATTATGACTGGCAGCGCATACGGCTCCGGTACTTTCAATATAGCAACCCCCCCCCTCTTCTTTGGTACATAAGCCTTCAAGTGTGGAAGCATTACAGCTCTGTCTTGGGTGACATTTACAGTAATTGGAGAAATAACAGAAGAGTCACTGTCTTTGTGTTAATGAAAATTATTTCAACAAGCGAAAATTGTTTGCCTCCCTCCAACACACAAAACGATGTCCTTTTCCACTCGTGCAATTAGTCATTTAGAGTCACAGTTGTGATGGAGTAGCCTTTTTCTGTGTTTTACATGGTCTGAAACCCCCTGTGGTGATGTCTGTAATCAGGCCGGTAGCTCATTAGATTGCCTGCATCATTAAGAGCTGCTACATCAAACGAGCCCTCTTTGGGTTTGCGTGCATCAGACTTATCTTGCTTGTGTTGCCAATGTGCATCCACAGCCTCTGCAGAGATAACCTGAATTGCCAGTGGATCTTTGAAGCAACCTTTTTAACTTTGAAATGCACGATGGATTCATCTTAGCACTGAGAGTCATGTGTGACCTTTTCATCTTTTTCTTTTCCAACAAATCTCACCAAATTACTGCAGATTTTATGTGGCTTCCCCTGCGATTTAACATTTGAATAACACAGTGGAGCATTTTAAAATGCATTTAGTAGCATACTAAATGTATCTGTGTGCATGTGTCTTTGCTACAAAGCTGTCTCTGGCCGCACCACGTTGTCTGAACTTGTCATTGCAACCAGCGTTGCTCGTCAGTACGTGCGCCCCTCCTTTTGTAGAAATCGGAGGGCTTCCTTTCTGATTTTTCTTCCTCCTGAAGAAACTTTCTATGAAAATTTAAATGAGCCTGGACTCAACATGTATGACTTTCCAAAGTCTGTGTTTCCAGTTCAATACTTCATTCATACAGTTCATCATTTTTGTTTCTTTTGTACACGTTTTGGAGTAACGCATTAGTCAAAACCAGCCGACAGGAATGGCAGTTGGTTATAACTGGCGTAATAAATGCGTGCATAAAGAACTGTGTTGCTGTGGGACAAACCTGAGCCCAGCTCAATAAGACCAGTCTAGAAGGGCTGAAGTATTTTCCTTATTCACAATTTCTCCCTGGAAAGTTGGTTCTGAATTAACCGACTTCTTGGCTGCTCTTCTATTTTCTGCAAGTATAAAAAAACACACCTCATGCCAAAGCCCAGCTGCTGAGGTGGATAGCCACAGTAGGATGCACAGACCTCGTATGTCTGTGCTCTCTATGCACTGAGGAGGCTGTGCAATTTTAAAATGTTTCCTGCTCAAAGCTTCCCCCGTGGAAGAGTGAAACATTGCTTTGTCACCACTGTAGGAAGAGGAGAGGAGCCGAGGAGAGGCATGCTCCTCCGTTCTCTCCCATTATCCCATAGCCATAGAATATGAAACAGCAGATGCAGTCATGTGTTAGGAAATAATGATGAAGGCACCGCGGTGGTACAGAGGACGGTGTATAATTACTCAGGCCTTGCAGCAAATTTTGACCCCCGAGGATTTGCGGCATGCCCATTCATGCAGATATGGCAGCCCTGGGGCAGCTATAACTTGTGTTGTGATGTAGGCACGCCATCTTAATGATTGTCGAGTTTGTAGAGAGGGGTTGTGGAAAGTGTCTCATATGTTCTCAACGGGGATGTAACTGAGCGCATTGCATTGATATTTAAACCAATGAGGCGTAACTGCTTTACGGGCTTTGTCTGTTTCTCAGTCACTCCGCAGCTCAGAGCAGTTGTACACAGACTTTAAGCAATAACATTTTTTTTCCAGGGGACGTATTTCTGTGTTGGCTTCATAATTGTCTGCAGGTGCATATTTTAACATTCAGTTTTATTGTTTTATTTCTGGCCGTTGCAGTGTCTAGATGGAGCCTTTTCCCCCCGGTTGCCCCTTTCTAGCAGCAGGTAGATGTTTGGATGATGTAGTTGGCTGTGGCGAGCCCTCCCTCACTGCAGGATTTTCAGCCCAAAGCCTCACAGTGGTGGATTTACTCTGGCTTTTTAAGGATCTACAAAAAGTGTTTGGCTTTTTAAGTATTACAGGCTTTGAGTTGGATTCCATCACATCCACAGTAAGGATTTTAAGAGCCACTTTCAGTACATAATCAGGAGTTTGTGCACATTTTTGTCTTCCTCATTAGAGTTAAACTTTAGAGTTAAACCCGTGAGGATGTATTTCCAAAACATGAAGCAGTCAGACACGAGCTCTTTTTAGAGCACCTTCCGTAGAGATATCAGCCTGTGATGATGATTAGGCGTGCAGTTATTGCTGTTGTTTGTCATCAGTGTTTGCATTTGTGATATCCAATTGATTAGCCACCCGTTATGATGACAGCGCTCTCTGTGCCAGTAATTTCTCCCCATCTCTGGAATTCACTGCTGCCTGCTGCTTCAGCCTGGCTCTCTCCCAGTGCCTCCCCTATTTTTGGTCGATGGTAACAGTAGGTTTTGATAAAAGAGAAGCCTCCGTCCCAGTGGGCTCCTCGGCTAAATGCGGAATTGGTATGCCTTTCATCCATTTCCTTTGATTTACACGCTGCTGTTTGAAATTCAGGGACTTTGTACTTTTGGGAGCATCACATTTCTTATCTCCCTCCTTACCTATTAAACGGATTCAAAGTACAAATCTTTCCTTGCTTTTGAATTGCTTGTCTTAAAGACACTTAACATGATTTTTGAATCCTTCGTTTTGTAGGTGGGTTTATAGCATCAGCAACATTTAAGAAAGAATTGAGGGTTTGACCTAAAGCTCTGGGTTGAAAATGGTTTTTAACTGAACCCTGAACGTAATTACAGAAATTAATTACTGAAAAGGGAGATTTTACCTTCTTAACACTGAGGCTATACACATAATTTCACCAAATCAAATACAAGCCCCTTGTTATTGCTCAATGAATCAGTAGTAAAGATATTTTACTCCTCACATATGTAGCCCCTTTCCCAGGGTACCACCTAATAAGAGTGGGAGGTGGGTCTTTTTGTTGGAGAGCAGGAAGGTGGCATACAGAGAGTGCCCAGTACCTCCAGTTACACGAAGTAGACACAGTTGAGGTGGTCATAGTCATTTCATGCCTCTCGGTCTCAAAGAAATTATTCAGCACTCGTGGGAGCCTCAGCTGTCGCTCATGTTAGAGGAAGAAATTGGTACTCTCCCCTCTGGGCTGTTATCTTTGTTACCAAATATTGCTTTTTGGCAGTTTTCTCTTGCTCATGTAGTCGTGAGCACGTAAAGACTGAACGCTGCCCACCGGCAACATCCTGTGTTTTGCAGAATAAAACTTCAGCGTAATGTTTGCACCCAGTTATCTTTAACATCCGACGGACTTATTGTGTCGTCATGTGGATTGAGAACCATGTGAGGTTTCTTCCAGTGCATCAGAATAATTGTAGCCTGACATGGTTGAGTTAAGACAAGTTCAGACTGCAAGATTTTCAGTGTGTTGGAATCCTTGCATTTCTCTTGTAAAGTGCGTTCACATTAAGGGGTGACAGAGGCGACACAACACAAGATCATTCTCCAAACTTCATGTAGACCAGTCTCTCCCATCATTAATGTTACACTACACATGATACAATGGCTCCTGGTGAGTCTGTTTTGCTAACCTGATTGTAGAAGACAACTGGCAGTTTGTCTCTCTGTCTTTCATGATATTGCGTGATTCAAACATCAAAGTCGTATGTGTGTTCCTGCCAGCTTTTAACCAAATTCTACTCAATTTCCTGAGCAGACCATAGCTTCTTCACCACATTCTTTATTTTGTTCGCTCTATTGTGTCTCTGTACTCAATCTCCTGCGCTCTCTTTGGGCTGGAGCTTCTCTCTCTTGCACTCTGCACATCTTCCCTTAAAGAAAGGCAGTTGATATTCAGTTATCTCTGCAGGCCTCGGGAGCATTCACACGTGACTGTGAATGAAATTTGGGAAAGAAGTTTTATACTGTTAATCCCCAGTTCTTGACGTAGCGTTTCCTGTGAGGTGACAGCTGAGCCTATGCAGTGCAGACACACACTGTGCTGTTCTTCATGCATCGTCTTTGGCATATTTATGTTTGCTATATTTTTCTGAGAGCATGTGGGTTGAGTTTGTTTGCCTGTTTTGCACATTCAACATTACATCCCTACCTTTTCAGTGTATGTACACTCACTGGTGATTGGAGATGTCGTAGGATTCCCTGCTGTTAGTACTTTACATATTTGCGCTCTTAATCTCCGGTACTGAAAATCATGTCTCTAATTTCCCATCTGGCGTTCATGCAGCTTGCAGTGACTGTTTGAGAAACATCTGCTGCAATTGAAGTCCACTCATCAGTTGTCAATTCAACATATTCATCAGACAGGATTTTTTTTCAGAGCGGTCATATGTCCTTATGCGTGCCACATGGCTCAAAACTGTTCTTTTTTTGGACCAAGATCATTGATTTATCCTGGAACACTCAGCTCCTTTTCAAATTTAATGGGCTGTTGATGATTAGATGCATCGTTTTTTCAGTTAGCAGTGGGTAAACAGCTGTCCATGTCGCATCTGGAGCTGGGAAAAAGCGTTGAAACGTGGATATTTACATTCATGTGTAAATCCAGTGCTTACATCCCCAAAGTTTTGTCACATTTCTTGTCCTCTGCGTCCACTTAGAGATGCTTTGAGAAGATGGGAGGCTAAGCTGGGGGGAATTTCATAGCGAGGAGCTTAACTAGATTGCTGTCTGACAGATTAAGATTCATGGTTCAGGCATGCAGAATATGAACCACGATGGGAGCCTCTTTGAGACTTATTTTGGTGCCATCAGTCAAACCTTTTGTTTTGTGTTCCGCCCCCATCTTGCTGAGGAATGCTCTCTGCTCAGTAATTGCTGTGGTATTAAACTGTTATGCTCCAGATTTCTCATCTTTATTCTGTAGGAGCTGATCGATACTCACCTGGTCCCAGTAGGTTAATTGCGGGCTACAGGCCACCCCTGTACAGCGTTATTGAACTCAGGAAGCACAGTGGCTTAATGTCTTGTCACTGATGATATCCTTCCTCATCAGCACACAGTTTTGCAAGTTGCTGATAATTTTGAGCGTCTCTGTAGACTTTGTCATGAAAAACCGCTTCATGGTGCTTTTAAAGTTGAGCTTTTGTGCTCAGAAATGTTCCCTCTGAATTCTCTTCTTCCCACTGAATTACCAAGAAATAAAACTTCTAATGAAATGCAGTGTGTAAGCTCAGCTGTAGGAATGTTTTTTTGGGAGAAGCAGACATATTTTCAGGCAAAATCTGAGCATGAAAACTGTTATCTATCCATTTTTGAACATGATTTCATGCCAGTTCAGCAGCAAGATGCTGAAATATTCCACCCAATGAGTGAAAACACTTCCTTTGGGATGGCACACAGCCTTCATTCTGCTGCTGTTTTCACTGACAGTGCTCGGAACTTGTCCGTCCACACGAGTTAAAGCACAGTAGACGGTGTGTTACTTCAGCCAAGTGTGCACACCATGCAGTAAAACAAGGTAATTCACATCTTCTCAGGCATCATTCCCACGTAAGATGCACAATGACTGAATTGGCCTCATTGGACTCAGTTGACCAGACACATTTTCTCATCATCGCTTCACAGCAGGCGTCTGGATCACATTGAGACATCGCTTTGTTCGGTTCCTCCGTCTCTTTGTAGCTGCTCAGATCAGACTGCAGGAAGCTGTGGAGTGTGAAATGATTCTGTGTACCACATGCACCTCTGAAAATGTATTTAAGTGAGTTCCATCGTCCTCTAACCTCCACGAGCGCCTGCAGATTAAATCTTTTTGTTCCGTCTTTGCATGCGTTTGTCTTAAGTTTTGACAATTACTTCTGAACACCCACAATTTGTACGGATGGTGCTGTGAGGTTGTCTCGTCACTTCAGCTGAGCTGTCTTTTTTTTTCTTTCTTTTTTTATCGGAACACGGTGTTGCTTACAGTCAAATACAAGCAAATGAATATTAACAGGTATTTTAAAAAAGGCTCAAAAGTTTGTGAAAGCTAAAGACAAATGATTTGTTTTTATAAGTTGTTTGATTTGGGTACACATTGTCAGATAACTGCTTCATCTTATTTAAAGTTGCTAACTATACACGGGAACAGACTGCACCCGAAAGGAGTAAGAGTTTGGTGTGTGTGTGCGAGTCTGGGTGGAGAAAATCCGTTGCATGCTTTGATCTGCCCATTTTGGGTCTGTAAGTGCTCTCTGGACTCTGGACCCTTTGGTTACCATTGATTTTTGTACCCCCCCTCAAATGTAATGGAAACATAATTTAGTCTCCCCTGTGCTGCTGCATTCTCAGCGTTTCCAGGTAGTTTGCTGACTCACCGGAAACCTTAAACATGCAACATCTGTCGGAAGCATTTTGAGTCTAATAATGGGTCTGCAGGGGAGGCCGAAATTACAACAAAAATGAATTGAATACAGGTTAATTTCTTTTAATTCATGGTTCAGACTGAACGTTTTCATAAAAGAACACCGTCCGACGGCATGTGTGCAGTCCAATGACTTCAGTAGAGATCCTCTGAAAAAGCATTGTGCTTACCTGTCAGCTGAGGCAACATGTCGACAGTTTCCCTTTAACTGAGGCCAACGCATGTTGCAACACATTTTGTGTTGTTTATTTGAACTGTTTTACAGATAAGCGCTTTGGTAATGGTATTTTCTTCATGCTATCATTTTAGCAACTGCTCCCTTCCTATGCATCTCGACGCTGAAGCCTCCCGTCTGACTTGGCTAAGAAAGCAGCTTAATTTAAAACTGATTGTTCTATTAGACCAACGACGCATTAAAAGTCCGTCTTTGGGACGTCATCCTGACAGGTATTGCTGAGCTGTTTGTGCATAGGTGTGATTTAGAGCTTTGTACGCATGGAAAAAATAATTAGCATGTCAATAGAAGGCACTTTGCGCTCTATAAAGCTGGTGTCAGATTTACTTAAAGCACCTCAGCTAACCTCAGAGCACAAAAAGCAGCACTTCCCAAGACTGAACGGATCTTAAACCACAGGTGCTTTTACACATTAGTTGTTACAGGAAGACGCACAACATTGATGCACGCAGACAAAAACACACCGAGACAAAGGAAAGCCTTCTAGATCGCTCTGATCCCAGCAGCCTTTACAGACAAAGATGATGTATGCAGAGTTACCAGAGCAAATACGCTCTTTTTAAAGCAGTTTTGTGTCTAATGAGTTGACCTGGAAGCATAAAAAGTATTCAAGTTATGTCCCTTCACACGCCGATATGAATATGTCTTAATTTAGTTCTACAGCTCAGATTAATTGGCTCCAGCAGACGTTCGTTTGGCTCCTCTCACGTGGAGATGATGTTCCATCCTGCAGAAGCACAAGAAATGGGAACAGTCTGGTAATCCGAAATGCTTGTAATCTTAATCTGTCGTGAAGGATGAACGTTTGATCAGAAGTCTTTTGGGAGGAGTTGGATCTCAAAGTACAGCCTCTTTTCCAGTATGGTAAGGATTAAAGGGCTCCTTTGGAACCTCCTCATTTCAAAGAATGAGCTTTGCACTCAAGATTCCTTTGGAAGAGTTTCAGAAACACTTGTGTTAATTTACTGATGACTTTGTTATACTTTGAGTAAACAGCCTTACATCATCTGAGGCATGGAGAATATAACACGGAATGTAGATTGGCCAAGGCATGATCACAGAATTCGTTTACCCTGCCGAGTCACTGATCAAACAGGAACACACACTTTCTTGTGTCTTTAAGTAAATTTGCTCTTTAAATGCATTATTTTGACCCTTTCCTTTCTTTATGGTAATCTCATTCTATCTAAATCTTTAACCTTAAACACAAACCGTCGGCTGTCCCTCACACACACGTGTGCACCACCCTCGATCGATGCTGCACCACAGTTCTATACCAGAACAGCCCTTTCTGTGGAGTGATGCCATGCTAAACTCTCACCACTGTTAAAGCTTTGGCAGCTGTCCAGTCAAACAGTTACTGTGACCCTTTAAACCCATATTAAGGCACTGGTGTTGGGGTCATTGGTCAGTGTGTGTAGTGTGACTAATGCAAACTCCTTCCACACCTCCTTCTCTACTTTAATCCAGTAGACTCTCGCCATGCCTGGTCTTTTACAGGGATTTGTCTTTTGTCTTTGGTTAGAATCACTGCATGTTTGCTCGAATCACCGTGAGATTGTTGACGTTTGACTTGTTTAACATGGAGAAAATTTGCTCTTCTGTGGCCGTATTCTCAGCAGCTGTTGGCTTGGCTCAGAAATTTCCGGTTTCATCTCCACAGTGCGAGCACTCTGACCGCTGTCGACTACGGGTATAACACCATCTGCTCCTAAGTGCTCCACACAGTCCCACTTAAGAAAAAATCCCCTTTAAGACTGCAGCCTTCAAGAAAAGTAAAACGCAATACTCAAACCTTCCCACCTGACAGGTGTCCCATTGTCTGCATCTCGTGTTATTTATGCTCATTTATTATTTATGCTATGTGGTCGTCGATAGGTTGTTCACTCGGCCTGCATTGAAGTGGCTAATTAGTACAACGGTTGATGACAACCCTGGAGCAAAGGTTTATCCAGATCCTGATGTGTACCAGTGGGTGGTGGGGGGCAATGATGCATCTGATTACGTAGTTGATATTGAATGAGGCATAACTAACTCGTAAACAGCAATGAAACCCACTTAGTCATGCAGCTGATGATGGCCCTGTCTCAACAGGAGAATGGTAATCAGTGAAAAAGACCTTGATTGAAATGGATTGTGCCTGCAGGGGACCAGGAGAGGATCTAGGTATAGGCGACTCCTGATTTTTATTTTATTTTATTTTTTGTTTTATATTTTTGCTTTCAAATATGATCTGAGGAGTTGATATTGTCTTTTTATTTCCTTTCCTTCTCTTCCGTCCTCCTCATAGATATCAATCAGATGCGTGTTGTTGTACTGGGTGTGTGACGCTCATCGTGAAGCCCAGTTGCTGATGCTGTGCTCTGAGAAGCTGCAGCTGCATTGGTAGTCATTGTGGGCTTTGTGGCTCGGAACCATATAGGCAGCTATGCATTAAATTGCTAATGTGACTGGCAGAGCAACACTATCTGTCCCATCAAAGTGACAAGGGCAGAGATGAAGCACTCTGTTCAGCTGCCCATGAGATCATTGGAAAATGGGTTTTGTAGATTTGACTTAGCAGTATGCAAAGTTGTCTTTTTAGAATACTTTCTTTGAATTCTTTGTTTCTGCCTGGCTGGGCTTGAGTGTGAGCCTGACGTGCCTGATCAGTTCTATCTTCATACGGAGCCTCTCTGTGGGGGAACTAACACCTTACTGACTCTGTTTTTCACTTCTTCACATTGTGGTTCTTTGCATGCCTCGTTGTGTCAGGAAATGCTCAAACTCAAACAACTACAGTGTCGCCTGGACAACAGTCTGATCTCTTTTGAGGTGTTTTGTTGGGTACGGGTTAGGTATGTAGTCAAATGATAGTCAGTGGGTCTACATGATGAGATTAACTGGATTATAGCTATAGTTGGGTTATGCTCCTTATCTGAGCAAGGGTAATTATCCTTGGATATATGGCGGTGAATGAAGGAATCATTGGCACAAAGCTTGCCGTACCCCAGTACGATGAAGCTGCGTCCCTCTACATTTAATTTGTGATGAACATGGTTACGGCACAAACGCGATGCACAACGGCGCGTTCTTTGTTCTTTCCGACGGTGGCGACAACAACGGTAATATCGTCTGCTTCGACTTCCAGGTGATGATCGCAGGAAAAAATGTCGAGCATGCGCAGAACGCTCGATCCGATCCACTGACGTCTCCAGGCTCGTTCAGTGTACATTTGGATCGAGTTATCTCGGGGTCTTAATTCGATCACGAGAAACCCGATCCGATCGTTTTTTTGTCAGATTACGGTAAGGTGTCTTCATGAACTGAATAACTCAGTCTATTGTAATTTAGCCGATTGGCTAATTACACAGATTGTTTTTAAAGCACAGGTGAAGCTGCTAAAGACTCTTTTCTCTTTGCTACTCAACAACTTAGCATTTATTTTTATTTGATATTTTTGAACCTGGTGTGTTGCATTCAATGTCCATACGCTCAGAAAAACTGTGAGAGCTAGTGTCTCATCAGTTATTTTTCATACTTTTACTTGAGCCTGTAGAAATTCAGTGTCTCAGCTCCGCCTTAAACGGACATGGATTGGATATAATCCTTATTGTTGCTTAAAAACCAAATGAGAAACAGAAACCGTAAAAAGTAGAAAGAAGTACTTGTTAATGGCAGCATGAAAGATGTCCCAATCAAGATTGTTTTGGTCCTGACTTTGTTACGGATGTCAGTCATTTAAAACTGAGCATCTGCTGAGTCTCAATCTGATGCTTAAATTTTCCGACAGTTGCAAACTACACGTTATGTTTACATTAATGTTGCTGAAACTTTTTTTTAAACAAAGAAACCTATAGATATGTCCACAAGCAGTAAAGTCGTCACAGAGAGGACAATAATTCCAGTTATATTAAATCCCTATCAAATAAACTGGAACATCTAAACCTAACGGAAAATGTTCCACGATGACATTGAATGCAGCATGTGTGAAACGCCGCCGCTGTATGCGGTGGACTCTCTAATCTACCACTGATTTAATGATATGGGTGAGTGTTAGCCCGATTCTTTCATTGGAAGCCCAAGAACAAGCTGGAGAAATCGTTTATTAGTGATCATAAGTAAAGTATATTGCAGCGCTGGACTCGGAGTGACAGAGCTCTCGCAGGAAATCCGTCAGGCCGAGCCCCGATATCCAGAAACATTTCATATTTATATTCAGCTTTATCTCACAGAAGTTGTACTCACACTTGTCAGAGTATAATTGGCCAGTTTTTAGTGGCATGAGCAGGCCAACCACTATCCTCGTTGTGTTCTTTGGATGTGATAAACAGTGTGTGTGTGTGTGTGTGTGTGTGAGAGTGCTGTTTTAGGCGTGGATCTAATGTACCAGACCTATCTACTCCAATAGTGAGCTACGCTTGTTTTATTCTCGCACAGACATACATGCTCTGTCTTTTTGTGAACGTCTTAATGATATTTAGCCTCAGTAACGTGGCTCTGTTTTGATATGCTAACGAGCAACTGAGCTAATGAGCTTAATTGAATGTAATGCATTCAACATGGGAGTGAATGCAGATTGTATCTCGTCCCACTTAAAACCAGCTTGATTTTTATTTAGTTTCATGAGATTTGGGGGGAGGGGCATGCAGCACTTTTTGGTACAGTCGAATTATTATTATCAGCTGAACATTTTGAAGTGAATTTTCCCTGAGCTGCAGGCGGAGTGTGTGTGTTCTTTTTTCTGTGCGACCCCAGCGCCAGCTGCACGGTTTGTTTGTCCTGCTCTGCTCTGCTCTGAGCCCAGATTCAGACCCTCAGGTCTCTGGTTGTGATTGCTGGAGGAGCCCAAAGGAGAAACAGTCTTTGTCAGCTTTTTAATAGCTTTTGAAGATCAGCTGAAGTGGCACAAGTCTTGGGAGGATGTAGAGAGTGTTGCACATGCAGTTTCTGATCAATTTGCTCCCATTAAGTCTTTTTTTTTTTTCTGTAAAATGAATGGTCCTAAAGAGCATTGCAAAAATCACTCGATTTGTTCCCAATCTGTGGAATATACAAATGGTCCTGTAAATATCTTAGAGATTTATTAATGTTCAATAAAAAAAAAAAACTTTTTAATGTACCTTTTGTGTAAAATGGTACTATATACTAAAGATATTGAACTTGCACTGATTACTTTCATTATTTGTGATGTTTGCAAGTTAAATGAAGCAAAGGCATCTGTATAATGTAATGAAAAGTGTTGCTAGCGCACAAGACTTTGGCGTGTATGCGATGTGAAGATGTGCATGTGTTCAAACTTGCATCATAAGCACATAAGGACTCGTACGTGCTTATTTGGTTTTCAACTGAAAGACAAACGCTCAAATAGAGCTTGTTGAAACCAACCTATAAGTAAATAAGAGTTTGTAAGCGTTCGGGTAAGGCTACGATCAGGAAATCAGGATCTCACCAGTCGGGCTTGACTGATGTTCTTGCTTCTCGTGATGTAAGTGTTTAACAGATTATTAGTCACACGGATGAGCTTATCGTGTCCTCTCTGGTATGCGTCTCACAGGTAATTGTCCCTTAGCAAACTGCTCCGGCTTGCTTTAAGGTCTCAACACATGGATTACCTTACATGAAGCATTTGAGCCTCTGATCGTACCATAATGCATCTACATTAATTAGCTGTAAGAATCTGCCTCTGGGAGTTTCCTGAATTGAACACTTGCAACAGTCTTTGTGACAGTATCGGCTCCTTCCTTCTGCTGTTTGATGGAGCTCCAGCCCCCTCAGCTTATCTCAGATACAGTTTGAATTGAGGCCTCTTTACATTGATATTAAATAGGTTTATTCTTAGGCCTTTATTTTGGTTATTTCTGTCTTTGAACGTCAAATCTTCGTCACTTCTGCAGATGCCAGTGGTTCCCATTGAAATCTTGCCTTTTCATCCTGCCTCCTTTTTTTTTCACCAGTGCATGTCCTTAGAGCTTTTGGCATCTCCACAAAGGCTCACATTGCGAACGGCTGCTTTATCTTCCCTGTTCCAACAATGCAAAGCCCCTCAGCTCGACTATTTTAATGCCCTCCGATATCTGCAAATAAAGTGATCTATTATTGCTTTAAGTGTGTGAGTGAGACATTTATATTGCGTGTGGTCATTGTATTGGCTTATACTAACGGCTCTTCTTCTTTTATCGTCTTGTCTCAGGTTCAACTACAGATCAACACACCATCTCGCCTCCAATGGCTTCTATGAGTTCCTCAATTGGTTTGATGAAAGAGCCTGGTACCCCCTGGGCAGGATTGTTGGTGGCACAGTAAGTTTCTCCTTGAATTAAAGCAGTCACGCTGCTCAAGTATTGTTTGCTCACATATTTGATTGCTTTTAACATCCAGAGCCACATTAAGGAGTTACAGATTGAAATGTTGAATATTTAACACCCATCACGGTGTTTTGTAAGTAACGCCCCAAATATAAGAGAACCGTTAACGGACATGAATAATGACCACTGTTAAACAGCAGGTGGGAAAAAGGGGAACAGAGGGTGCCGTCGACCCATCTCTGTTCATTAAGCTCAGTTTCTACTACAAAGTTTACGGTGCTGAAGAGGATACGGAACATTTTCACCGTTGTCTGATCTATAAGTCGTTTGCTTTGTCCCTAAAACAACTGTCCGTAGATGATCAGAAGAAATGACATGAAGAGACTTTTTCAAGTTTAAGATGACGCCCTGTACTTTCCCCAATATGTCAAACAAAATTTTTGATAAGTCAGCAAAGTCTTTTACATTTGAAAAGCACAGTTCCTGTTTTTTTTTTTTTTTTTTTTTAGATACAGTCAAACCTCGGTTTTCGTACGATTCTGTTTTTTTTGTCGACATTTTTCCCCAGTTTTGGTACATCCGCTGGGTTTTTGTACAGTTGAAAATGGTCCGCACCAAACTCTTCCATCTGCCCACATTACTCAGCCACTCCGAAGGGGATTCCCCCTCCTCCTCCCCCTCGCCTCCTCTCTGTCTCCCACACGCCAACAAGAGTCTTTAAAAAAGGTAAAAGTGGTGTTAAATGTTCATATTGTTAATATTTTTGGGTGTCTGGATCGGATCAATTGGATTTCCATTATTGCTTCAGCTTTAGTACATTCGGTTTTTGTCAGACTTTTTCGAACGGATTAATCACAAAAAGCGAGATTCCACTGTAGTTACTAAATGGGTCAGATGGGGTCTGCTGGTTTCACCCCTGCTGTACCATATCACCCAGAGTGTTTTAATTTTTTATGACCGGAGTGCAACGGTTAGTTTCCAGCTTGGATTGCAGCCCTGCATTGTGCTGAATATGTTCCTCAGTTTGCTCAGAAGGACGGTGACTCCAGCATTAACCAGCTTGCTCTGCGCCATACTGTAAAACGCAACGAATCACATTCATCAACTAAAGTTGCAGCCATTGATAGATTGCCCTTTTCAGCTTGGGAGCAAGTTGTTGGCTTGTGTGACGGAGAGGAACTGGTGAGAGAATACATTCCAACTGCTTGTTACTGTGGGTCCTCAGAACCTCAGTCCATCACATCAATAAGCTCTTTTGTGATTGTATTGTCGCACTGGGAAAAATAAAATATTTGTTTATTGATTCTACATTAACGTGAATCTGCACATGCTGTTTCTAATGTTCAATAAAGGTCTGGGCGCTCATATGAGGTGCATTTGTGCTGCTCTCGATGCAGAGGAGAGGTTTCCCTTTCGGAGTCTGTGTGCTTTCTCACACACTGCAGAGACGCAGCTGCTAATGACAACGGCAGACAGAATTAAACATTCAGACGTGTGGTTACACTTCCCCAGAGTTGATGCTGACATTGCTCAATGCATGAAGTCTTTAGTATGTTCGAGCAAAAACACCAGCCAGCAGTCAAAGTATAAAGTTGGAGTGCTTCATTTACGAGATAAGAAAGTCATCCTTGTATTTTCTCTCTGTGTCCCTGGTCTGTTATGAACGCTAACAGCCAGGAACCAGCACGGAGTTAATGCAATTATACAAACATGAGTTGTTGATTTAGAAGTAGCCCTTTGGCCAGTTGGTTGTTTAGCTGTTGGTTTGTGTTAATTTTCAACTTAAAAGTTAGCATCAGGATTGTAGTTTCAGGGCACTCTGAACAGATTCAGCGCAGTGGCTGCATTCAAACTTAAAGATAACAAACTCCTGCTTTATTCTCCTAAGAACCATAACAGTACTGTTTACAAGCCGACACAATTTCCTGAGGTCTTAATGAAATGTCTGTGACATGTTTTGGTCAAAATAACACAGACAGACGTAGCCTCAACTCCTTTCTCTTCAATTTACAAACGCTTTAGGCCCCGGTGTCGCTACATTCGACCCATCTCTGTCCAATAAAGCATACAGTACACAGTCTGAGAGCACAGACCACAACAAAACTGAAAGCACTGGCCTGCCAACTTTGCTCTCAGAAACTTATATTTCCCTTGACTGTAGTTTGACTGGGCAGCTGGTTTTAGGCACTGGGAGTCATGTGTTGAGCTATCCAAGTTATTAAAGCACACACACCAAGGAACATAATGGCCA
Organism: Leuresthes tenuis; assembly: GCF_036924035.1. NCBI lineage: Eukaryota > Metazoa > Chordata > Actinopteri > Atheriniformes > Atherinopsidae > Leuresthes > Leuresthes tenuis. The sequence goes on along the minus strand of NW_027325372.1, from coordinate 8,977,359 downwards.
CTAGCTGGTTCATAACACTGCAGGTTATTCCTCCACCACACATCAGCCCCATAAAGGAAATGAAATGCAGAAAAATGAAATGGAAAAAGGGAAATTGTAATGTTGATCTAGTTTTTCCAATTAGTCATCATCAGCAGTCATCGTGTGTGGTTATCGCTGCTGACCAGAATGGCCTCTGGACTTCAACGTTGCTCCATTCGTCTGTGTTCTGAGATCTTAGCAGCTGATCTTAACAGCGGTTGCTTCTATGGGCAATATTTGGCAAGGTTTTTTGTGCTAACGTTGCGAAATGGAAAATTGGAATCGCTGAGTTCCGATTGGTACAAATTTAAAAAAAAAAAAAAAAAAAAAAAAAAAAAAAAAACGCCAATTAGAAATCAGGTTCTTGTTGGGATATAGAACGGGACAAAGTGCTGGTTGGAGCATAATTGGCTAATTTAAATTTAAATGAACCATATAGTGATGGTATTTGATGTTAATCACAAGGCAAAAACCAAGAGAGAGTTTCAACACTTTGGAAGTGGGAATTTGAAGTTACGTGGGAATAATGTGAAAATGGACTGGGTAACCTTGTAAAAGGGTTAAAAGTTTTCCCTATAAATCTGAACGTTTAACGGAATCAGACATTTTTTGATCAAAAATAAAAAAAACAGGTTTGTTTTTGGGTTAGCTATATCAGTAAGAGTTGCAAGCACTGGGAACCCAGAGTTGGAACCCATTCATCAACATTCATCCATCAAAAGCAGTTATTGTAAGTTACAGGTAATTGCGTATGTGAAGCCTAGCTAATAATGGATGTGCTGGTTCCGTTGCAGTACATAAATACTCATTGTTCCCGCTTTGTTCCCAGGGGGCGGAAGCCGAAACTCATGATTAGACTGGTAATCAGAACTGGAAGGTGCACGGTCTTCGGTTTATTTCTATGACATTTGCGAGATTCCTTGGCTGCACAGTGCATTGTTTTCTGCATACAAATAAGCACGCCCAGCTTTAATCTTCACCCTGCACACTTGTAGTGGCATTTCTGTAATGTATGAGTGAAAAAACTGGCGACTGCAGAGTGAAACACACATGATTGATTTGCAACAAATTACATTGTTCTGTGCTGATCCCTCCTCTGTTGGAATTTAGTGCAGCTTTTAAAGTAATTTCATTTTCCACTTGAACATTATTTTTGAATATTTCTGTGTCCTCAACCTCAAGCTAAACCAATGCGCCGGTATAGATGATACGAGGACTCGCGCTGATTTAGAGCTGCGGTTCGGAGCTAGACACAAACCTCGGGGTGACAATAAAACTGTATCCACAAACCTGCAGAAGAACCGATTAAAAGGTTAAAGGTCTGAGTGAAATCTAGCCTGCGTGGTTTCAGATGTCTGTCTCTTTTTGAGCTGAGAGATGGTCTGAAACGCATTCAGTGGGGATGATTTGTGACACTAAAGTATGTCTTGCTCTGTCCTCCAGCAGCTACACTGAACATGTCACCATTCAGGACACCAAAGGAGGATGCTTGTTTTACTGGAATCCGTTCACATTCATGTTGCTTTGCTAATGTGACGAAAGAGCTGACAGTCGGTTATCTGGGACATCTGGAGCGTTGGTGAATGTCTCTCTCTTTGTGCCCTGTTGCCATTGTCAGCCTCTCTTGGCACCTTTTTCTTTCAACCCAAAGAGGGATATAGAAGACAGAGGTTTATGTTGGCTATTTATATTCTTATTGTCAAGAATGATAAATTAATTTTACCAGCAAATACTGTGCACAAGGTCAAATCATTTCTCTGTGCCCTACACCTCAACTTTTGTCCCTTAAGAAGCATTTTTTTGGGTTTTGTGACTGATTCCACTTAAGCCGTATTTCCTTAAATGCTCTGTTGCTTCAGAGGACTTAATCCACAGCTGAAAGTAGTCTGCACCCTTTTCCTGTTTGAGTTTTGTTTGCTAAAAAATGACAGTGCCCGGATGGCTTTTGGTGTTTTTAAAGAAATACTTAGAATCTAAACGGTGAACTGTAACTCACAGTTGAATTGAAAGCAGTGCAGCGCCAGATGGTAACCTGTGTTTCGCCTGGTGGACCGTACTCACATTTTGTTAGCAGGTGGAGGGGTCACTCTGCTCTACTCATATTAGATGCATATTTCTCCATATAACATGCAAATCTATGCAAAGGCATTTTGGAGTTGACGCATAAAGGAGTTCTGACAGAGCCATTGTAAAAGTAGGGATCAAAGTTTTCCATAATAACTGATGAGGCTGCCTGCACTACAGATGCCTCTGAAATGCTCAAAACTGATCCGTCTCAGGCCAAAAATCACCCGCTCAAATGGTCCCAAAAAGAAATGAACATAGAGGCAATGAAATGAACTAGTAAATCCTCACGCTTGGACGAAGTAGGTGCCAGAGATTGTTTGACCTAAGAATAACTAAAATAATCGAGACGAACACTTAACCCGATGCTCAGAAGCTCCAGGATGGTAGTTACTGAAGTAACAGAAAGCCACCCACTCATTTACTGTGAAAATCCCACTTGTTTGCATGACTGAGATGGATCATTTTCTGAACACAGGTTTGCTTCAGAGAGGCAGGGTATTTACTTCACCGCCCACATCGCTTTCAAAATCCTAAAATGTTTGTTAGAGCTCCTTTTTTCCCCCATAACGAGCCTGTGCTGCCGTAACATGCAGGAGTGAGGATGAGCTCTGGGTTCATCTTAAATCGTGATTGATGGCTGTTTTAGAAAACTACAAAGTTAGATTGTCTCTTTACTTTCTAAAACCCAACTGGACAGCCTCTTTGCCTCATTGTTTCATCACATCTTATCCACATTCAACCTCTGATTCTCTGTTTTTTATATTCACAATCGCACAAATGATCTTGACAGTCCTCATTAATTGTGTATGAGAGCAGTATGTCTGTAAGTACTCGGATAGGTTGCACCATTTGGAAGACGGACTATTAGATATCAGTAAATGTGACAGTTAGCCGCTCTGCTAAGACCAGTCCAGTTGCCCTCTCACACCCACCCTCCACTTCCCACAGGGACCACTGTCAGTTGCTCTTTCTTTGCGAGCCGCAGATGAGGAAAGACGTCTTTTAGTGTCAGTCGGTAACTACAGTGAGCTGTCAGGCCAGTAAACCACTCGTTGTCTCCATAGATGCATCAAGCGCATCTTTGCCAACAGCGTTTCAGTTTTTGATATTTTCATATTGCGAAAGCTACGCAACGCACTCCTGTTTACCATATTGTAGCAAGGTGTTGATGAATTATGCACAGATTCCTGAGAAGAGCACACGATAACCGTTCTTCATCACATCTTAAGCATTTTGGGTGCATGGGTCCTTCTACAGAGTTCAAAGTGGCTCATAATTACAAGATTAGGGTTGTGAATCGAAGGATACTGCCCCATTAGACAGAATCCAATCCTCACAGCCAAGAGGCAAGACGTAGTTGATTTTTCATTGAAGTAGATTGGCTGTAGAAGCTTAGGTCTCCTCGGCGCTGGCTAATTAGAAACATGAAGACCTGAGTTTATTAACAGTGTATGGACTGCGGCTGCAGTGAACACACATTAAGCATCACTCACTTGTTAAACATAACCTTGCTGTTTGACTTCAGACAGCCACAACATACTGCACCAGGCCCTAATTGGATCTGCTCTCATGTATAGACGAGACGGGGGCGCGAGGCCTCACCTGCTCAGGCCCCAGTTCGATTCAGCAGAGACCGTTAGTAATTATACATTCTGCCGAGGAACACCTTTTTTTTTTTTAATTCAGTGATTAAAACACCATTTATCCGGGATATCCTTGCGCTCCAAGGTAGATCTTGACCAAAGGAATTCCACAGATGATAAAAGGTTAGTTTAAAACACAAATAGTTTGTGTAATTGCTGTTCTAACCTCTAATGGGGCCTTAGATAGAATTTAGTTTAAACTGAATGTTGTTTGCATTTACAATAAGGCAAGCTGAGGCAATTCTCAAAATGGGATTTATAATCTTGGTTCCAAGGCAGCATTTGTAAGTGTAGATAAAGCTTAGATGTGCACGAACAAATTGCATTGTATTGATAATTCACCTTTTGCCTGTAATGCTGATAGTTGTAGCCGAACAGCTTCTCAGTCATTAAAAGTGATGGCCTTAGAGGGAAAGTTAAGGATCAGTGTTTGTAGCATCCAGCTGTGCTGCGTGGTGTTCCTGCTGTGGTGTGGGCTCCTTCCCCAAGCCTGAAATTTTTCTGAACACACGCTCAGCCCAGCTACTTTCTTGTGCTGCTTAATTATTAAGAATGTGCGGGGAAATGAACATATTAGATCTGTTGAATATGCCGCGTTAATTTTGGATGGAAATGGAGTTACGGATGCACAAGTTTGAGAACCTTTGATTACCAAAAAAAGAAGCTGCAAAGTTATTAACGTTCAACCAGGCTGTGCCTGGCTCAAAGCTTTAGGTGGAACACGAATGCGAGAGAATTTTAAAAAAATGTGCCTTTTATAAAGTGTGGTCACCAACTGAAAATCAGCAGAAACATCGACGCATCGGTAATCACGAGCCTCTGAGGAGGTGACAATTTTGGTCTGCCAGAGTGTGAAGCTGGAGGCGGTTACATGCATAGATGGTGCAATGACTACCTTTGGGTATTATTCCCCGTCTTAAGACGAGGAATATTCCACCATAATGATCCGGTGCTCACTTGAGAGATTGTGAAGTAGAAAAAGTGATTTTGGGCAGGTATGTCGTCTGATTGGAATCAAACACCTTTGGAGGTTTTTTAAAAGAGAAAGGCCCATTCTCATTTCCTCTGCTTGGTCCTACACCTGCATTTTGTAGAGCTTAGGTGCCTCTTTTCTTTAAGGGAGCTACGTGTTTTGGTCAAATAGGCTTTGAATGGGTCATTTGGGTCTATTTGGGAGGCTGGATGACCATTACTGCTTTTATTTCTGAAAGAAAAGCAGCACCTTACCACTGCGTGATGGAGCGGAAGGGCCAAGTTGAGGAATTAGGATTGAGCCAAAGACGCTGTAGAACCACTGTAGAAACGAAGAACCGAATCATTAAAAATATGATTTAAATCTCAGGAACGACAGGTGTACTGAGTGTATGGCATCAAACTCCTTCTTTATTTTAATATGCAGTCAGTCTGTGCTTTTGAGTACAAAATAAAACAAATCTGCAACTGCTCAGCTTAGAAATGAACCATTACTGCTGCATTTTTGAGTCATTTAACATCAGCTATATCCTGCACAGGTGTTTCAAGTTGTTGCTGAAAGTAACCTAATCATTTCCATTTTCTCCTGCTCCCCCTGCTACCTCTTAGATCCCTCTTCCCATTTCTAACAGCCTCTCTTCCTCTCTGCCCTCAGGTTTACCCAGGGCTGATGGTGACTGCAGGCCTTATCCACTACATGCTCAACCTGCTCCACATCTCAGTTCACATCCGTGATGTGTGTGTCTTTCTGGCACCCGTGTTCAGCGGCCTGACTGCCATCTCCACCTTCCTGCTGACCCGGGAGCTGTGGAACCAGGGTGCAGGGTTGCTGGCAGCCTGCTTCATCGCCATAGTCCCAGGCTACATCTCGCGCTCTGTGGCGGGCTCTTTTGACAATGAGGGCATCGCCATTTTCGCCCTCCAATTCACCTACTACCTCTGGGTAGGTGCACTGGACACATGAGGGTGCCCTAATTAAGATTTATATTCTATTCTATCTCTATTCTACAAGAATGAACCATAATTGTAATGTGGATGGGACGCCTTGTTTCCTTTAAAATACTTACTTTAAACTTGTTCTGTGATTAGTCAGAGTCGTATAAAATCAGTTTAAACTCCAATTCTTTGGTGAGCATGCAGAGCCTTTTGTTACTTTATTACAGGCTGGCTTTAAGAAGCCAGGGAAGCAGCCCTACTTTCAAGTTCTGCTGCCTGTCAATGTTGAATTATTTATCCTCAGCCTTGAAAAGCACGCTGGGCTTCTTTGTGGGTCATGTGGTGCTCAGGATACGACAAGTGGCACTCTAAAACCTTCACACTAAGATGACCTTTCAGAGCAGAAGGGAAACGAGTTAAAAGTGGAATGTCCCCATTTTCTAAAATACGTGCAGTGTGATGAGCTCCTCACACCTTTTCTTTTCATCTGCTTGTGTTAGTTTTTCTGTCCTTTCATTGGTTAAAATAAACATTCAGGTTATCCTTGTGCTGCCAGATAGATGTTGACCAGACAAAGCAGTTCCACAGATAGTGTTTTTATTATTTTCCTTTAGAGCTCGGATGTTTGCAGGAGCGACATTACAGCACTGCACTGACGATGAAAGATGTGTGAAAAAGACTTTTCATTTCATTTCAGCCTGTCCACTCTTTCAGTTGCATCAGCCCTGCAGCTATCTTTGTATGACTACATCTTACGATGTGAGCCTGTGAATTTGAAGAGCTGTGCTTTGCAAATGGTTTTATCATCATCTCTTTCTTCCTTCTTATTGGAATTGACCTTGACAAGCATTGAGGATTTCTCCCTTCTACATAGTAGCACGAGCATGATTATTATTTCTTTCATGCTTTCACACTTTGCTCACACTCAACCTTCGACAGAAATATGTCCACATTACAGCCTAATAAACATCGAAGCGGCTCTTTCTGTAAAAGCAGGCTTCTCTTGATAGTGATGAGTTGATTGTACATGCAACCTTTAGATCAAGAAGGAATCCACACATGTGATGGAAGTTTCCCTGCAGAAGAGATGTCGGTGCATGCTACTTATGCTAACTTCATTATCATAAAGCCTCAGCTAGTCCAATGAAATGGATCGATTAATCTGGGCTGATGTCTACCTTTTAAGATAAAATGATAATAATTGAAATGATCCGCATCAGCCGATATTTGAGCGTAGTAAGCCAGTTCACAGGCAAGTGTCAGCAGGCAGCGCGGTGTTGTTGCTGGGAAAACATAAACGGTAAAAGAGTGAAACACCTGACGGTGCTCATTTTAAACAGCATGTTAGCTGTCCCACTTCCTTGGAGAACAAGTAAGGCTTTAGTTGTTTCCTTTTAATAAAAAGATGCGATGAGGCAACTTTGGAATTGCATTCATAGCATTTGTTGTTTTAGTTTACTTTTAGATTTGATCAGAAAGAGGGGAAAAAAGGAAAAAAAAGATTGCATCACATATAGACAGTCGGCTCCCCGATTCCCTAAAGATTGGCATCAGCCATTGAAAAACCCATAATTCTAGAGCTCTAAATCTAAGTGGTTCAGACTGGGAAGACGTTTAGTTTCTGGGTTGAGGAGCAGACGGTACAGTCATGACAGTTGAGGGTTAATCTTGTTTCTGCTGCTGAAGCCGGAGGGATCTGCCGGAGGGGGAAAAAGCAGGTTTTGTAAATGCATATCATTAAAGCACATACTTACTCAACATCCTGCTATTCAGTTGAGTCTGTACAAACATTCTGTTAACATTATCGCCTCATGTCCCGGGAGTGTTGGGATGTAAAGGTGACGGGTTACCATGAAGCCGTTCTCACACCTGAGCAACATGGGTCAGATGAATATGACGGGGTACTTGAACGTGGCTTTAAAGGGGATATTTTAGATTTGAGTTTTTGTAGATAGTTTCCTCCCAAACACGCATGTAAAGGCGTACTTTTAGAATAAATCGTTTGAAATGTACCTACAGCTGGACCAAAAACATGGCTGTCCTCCAGCTTTGATTCAGCATCGTTAATGATGTCATCTGCAAGCTCCTTTGACTTTAAACAGTAAAGAAGTGGGAAGAGCAAAAATGATGAAAGAAATGTAAATATTTCATCTATTAATGAATAATCTTTTCTGTGTATCTGCTGCTCTGTGTAATTTGGCAATGTGAGTTGTTTCTTTCCCTCATGGCACCTTTGGAATTAACATGATGGACTACCTTAGTCCCGTTTCTCCAAGAAGGGCTCACATGCATTCAAGCCACGTGTCCGTTATTGACCAATTGTAGCTTTGTAGTTGCTGGAAGAATCAACTGGCTCACTTCCAGTGTGCAGGATTAAAAGAAAAGCATATCAGCCAAATAAAAGGTATTCATAGCATCCACTTGCCGATTAAAAACTTTTTTCTGCTTCACCAGTGGTGTTATGTGACCACCTGCAGCTTAGAAAGAAATATCTTTACAGCTCAGAACGGTGCAAAGCCTGCAGGAGTCGCACAATTATGCAGATGAGCGTTTGCAGGCCGAACAACAATGCACATCAGTATTCAGGATAAATGTTCTGTCTCTGCCCATTATTGGATCATTCAATTACCGCACAGCACTCCGAGACAAATTCAGGGAACGGTAAATATTAAAATATTCTCTTGACAAAAGCAGATTTATGTTTTCCTGATCGTCACAGATGTTTGAATTGTAAACACGGAAAGCCACATGTGCTTAAGATGTCCTTTACTGAAATGAAACTGCAGTTCATACGAATATTTCCTGGCAGTTGGCAAACAAAAGCAGCAGGTGCGAGGAGCTAATTGGAAGTGACACACTGTCAAAGGTTTAAGCTGGCAATGTTGGCTTCTGTTTATGTGAATGTGCTTGATAAAATGTCCTTTAGAGGCACAATGTATCTGCTGAACGTCGGAGGCACTGACTCTCAGAAAGGCTGCTCTACAGGAAAACACGTAGTCGCAGCCGGCCTCATTGAAGGGCGCTTCGGTTTGTGAGCAGGAAAGAGCTTTAGTGCCACTGGCTGTCCTAAATGTTAACGGAAGCTCGTAGGCTGCTCCTTCAGGATTTACTTCTGCTTTCGAGGTGTTTGTGTTTCTGTTTCCCTGTTTGAGTCTGAAGATGTGCTGCGCAGTGGAGGCTTTCATCCAGGTTAGAGGGTAGTGATGCAGGTATTTCATCATGCCTCTTCTCTACCGTTTGTCACGGCGTAAAAATCCTGGCGGGAAAGACGCCGCCTACATGAAAAGGGCTCTTCATCCATCCGAGAATTCAGCCGGTGTCTCAGTCCCATCATGCGTCTACACGGGGTTTTAAAGTGGCGTGAGGCTGCTGCCTTGTGCTCTGCGGCTTGTTTTTCAGCTCATTCGTTGTCACGGATCCTGCCACAGTTCGGTGTCCAGGTGCCTGTGTGAGCACTCTTGTGTCTGCAATTTAAGTCGCCGATAAAACCGTGCTCGCTGTGCGTCTGTGTACAGACTCAGCAGAGCGAGGCCAAACGGCTGATAGTTCCACTCACTTACACCTCCTCAAACACTCTGTAAGCCAAGCACACGCAAGGAGTGTTTGCATTGTCTGTGTGAGCGACTACAGTACAATACTGCTATGTGATATATATATTATCTTCTATTTATGTGAGTGTATGTGTAGATAAAAGGCAGTTCATCAAATGACAGTTGAGATCAGACGGTTGGCTTTACTTGTGTGCAACAGCAGCAACATTTATCAATGTCTTTGATTTTAGGCTTGCCGTATTATGTTTAAAAGGAAAGGCGAGGAAACGACTGAAACCACTTTTTTTGTCAATGAGTTCAGCAGCAAGGACTGCAAACTCAGCTGAAATCTGCAGTTTAATGATTTTTTTTTTTGTGAGAGGTGAAACTAAAGGTCTGGTGTCTCCATTTTGAAATTATTACTCAAATCTCAGAAGACGCTTTATTCCGTAATGTATGCTGGAGTAATGAGTCTGTGACGGCAGGTCGGTCATGGTTTAGCTTGTCATCCAGAAACCCTTCACCCTGGGCATGTGTGGGAGGTTGTACCGGGGGCGCCTGTTTGCCTCTGCGTCGGTAACACGGCCCCCCGTCATATCCTGTGTGCGGGTAATACATCTCCATCACTTCCCCTTAAGGTAACGTGTCACGAGCAGAGCAGTGTTATCAGAAAAATAAATAATAAATCTCATCTACCCTGATTCGTATCCTCCGTTCTATTTGGCAAGGACCCTGAAAAACAATCATCCTGGTCATGCCCCACTGCTTCTCATTATTAGTCTCATTTATCCACATTCGTCTTTGCATTTTTCCCACCTTTCCCACCTCCTTCCATCTTGTCTCTCGTTAATTGGCTGTCTTCCTTTGTCTCTGCCGTTGTCAAAGCTCTTGCTTTTTTCCGTTCCGTGCCTCCTCTTCCTTGTTCGTCCAGCCTTACTCTCCCTTCTTTTCCCTCATCCCTTACGTCCGCGTACTTCCTCATGCATCTCCTCCTGTTCTCTCAAGTCTCTGCCCAGTCTTCATTAACCGACTCCTTCATTTTAACTGCTAATAACCCATTCAACTCTGCTCGTTGAGTCGTTGACTGTTTACCCCCCCCCCCCCCAAAAAAAAAACGCACACACATGCACACAAAAACCCTCCCATAATCTATAATTGAATCCTCTGACACAGAGTAGAGCTCTATGCCACTGCTCTGTGTTGGAGGAACACGTTGACATAGACTCTCACAGCACGCAGTTTCCCCGCGTCTCTCTCTGGCTGTAACCCAGCTCACCATGCCTGCATTGTTGTAACGGTAATTCCACTCCACCAAGTGTACAAGTGTCAGATTGTAAGGTACAGTTATGGAAGACTAATGCAGTCTTAGGGATCCTGGAATGAATCCTGTTGTCAAGACTGATTGATTGACTTTGCAGCTGTTTTCAGCATGTGTTTTTTTTTTTATCTTTAGAGAAGCTTTATTTCGTGGTTTGGCTTAATGATGTTTCAGAGACAGAGAGGTACTTCTAGAATTTTGTAGAGTTCAAAGAATTGTCATATATAACAACAATTACCTGTAAGGTTTCCTGATTAAGCTGCTCTTTTACAGCAAGAAATGAGCAGACACTGAATATATATTTTTAGCAACCTCACTTCACTTCAGCTCTAACTAAGGGCCACAAGGAGCAGAATCACCTGTAAAGTGCCCAAAAACCCCACTTAATGAGCTTTTTTGGTGTTTCACTCAAAGTTCATCCTTACTATTTTCCTTTGCTTTAACAGGCAAAGCATCACTGTCCAGGCTTGTGTTACGGACTTCTGCACCTTCCATGAGCTGGTTTGTGGGAAAAATAACTGGGGCATGGAGTAAAAGAAGACCTATGAGGACCAGACAGGCTTAAGATCAATAATCAGTGAATGTGATATTTCAACGTCTTTATCTTCTTTCGGGGAAAAGTATCTCATCTGACGGGGCCTTAATTGTCCTGTCAAGCCCAACCCATGCAGAAGCACTCGGCTCAGAGATGTTCTCATTTCTTTCTGCAACAAAAAGTAAATTCCATGTTCACTGGCAAGAATCAGTTCACCTTGAACTCACTCGCTGTGGCACATTTCAACCAGCGCTAACTGTGTGAAGCGTCACTGGAGTGTGCAGATGATTGATTCGGAGGTCTGCCTGAGCGTTTTGCGGGGTGACACCAACTTGGTCTAGCAATCATTGATTCCCCTCTCCTGGTAAACGGGCATTGTTGGATGCAATCACGCTTCTTGACAGCATCTCCAACCCCACAATCTCGCTGGTAATCCGAGTTGGATCATTTGAAAGGTCACTCTGAAACGCTTCTTCTGTGTGTGTGCTTTTAAGCGTGTTTCTAAATGTTAAATTTCACACTCGCTTGATTTATCAGCTTCTGGCTTGTTTACAAGCCACTGCAGTGTGGCCTCGTCTGAACTGGTCTTCTGTCACCACAGCTCACTGTTCCATATCTGCTGTGATCGATAAACTATTTGGAAAACTACTTTTAACCTTTTATAAAGTGAAAGCAAGTTTCAAAATGCAGCAACATTTTAATAAGAGGAGCAAATGTTTATGCAGCAGAGGAGGCAAGTCTGCCTTCAGTCCTGATCACAGATTTTTGTAGTGAAATTAACTTTGAATGCCACGCTGTTATAAATGTGGAGCTTTATTTGTGGAGTCTTATCCAGCATTAACGTTTCTGTAACAGATGAATCATACCCTCCTCTCTCTTTCTCCTTCCAGGTGAAATCGGTGAAGACGGGCTCGGTATTCTGGACCATTGGCTGTTGTCTCTGCTACTTCTACATGGTGAGAGCAGTTCACTGGCAAATACACACAAACCAGCAGCTACTTTAGACCGACTAAACGCCCGACTTGATTTCATTACTCCAGCAGTTATTAGTTCCCTCAAAACTCTGCGTTTGCAGCAGCAAAAACCCTCTTGTGGCCTTAAAAGAGCCTGGTGTCCCTCTACACCATTTTCCTAATTCAGTGAATATGCTTATCGGGCCTCGCCCACCAGTACATGCCATTTTCTCTCTTGTTTCCATTAGACCAGGGATGTCCAAAGTCGGTCCTTGAGGTTTTAGACGTTTCCCTGCATCAACACACCTGATTCAGATGAAATGGATCTCTTCATAAGATTAAGTTCTGCACAAGCCTGCTAATGATACATTGATATGAATCAGGTGTTTTGAAGCAGGGAAACATCTAAAACCTGCAGGACAGCGGCCCTCGAGGACCAGATGTGGACATCCCTGCATTACACTATGCCCACTTCTGTACCCCTATGTGCACTCCAAGAGTTTTGTGGCTTTAGCTTAAAGAAGTAGAGTCTTCCTTAAGCCAAAAGGTTGCTGGTTAGATCTCCAACTTCCCACCGTCTGCTTGGGAAGAATCCTCGAGTAAGAAGATGCCAAACCCCACATGTCTCCTCATGTGTTCCTCACTTCTACGTTTCTTTGGATGAAATCATCTGCAAAATGAATGTAATGTAGTTGCTGCTTCTCCTGCTTTCACAGCCTTCTCCACTTAACTTGTGCCAGCTTCTCCTGGAAGCTTTCACCAGCCTGTAATTTCACAGATTCCTCACGGCACATTCAGATTAGCTGTAGAACCTTTCTCCTGTAAGTATTCAGGATGGTTTCCCTGCCATCTTGACCACACCTCTCAGAGACTGTAGGTGTTGGTCTGTAGATCGTCCCCAGTCAAAGTGTTGATGGCTGATTTTGCTCATATGTCTTGAAACACATAAAAACTATCTTCAAAACAGAATATCGCCTTGGATGTTTTGTTTTAGGCATTTTTCTATATATTCTGCTAAACTAATTGATTAATTCAAGGAACAAAATAAGGTTGGTTCTATAAGGAACCAGCTAAGAATCGGTCTGGTTTTCCAGCCAGAGAGCTACTTCTCTTCCAATAATGTCTGACCCGATCATTATTCAAATTCAAGTAGACCACATCAGTGCTGCGAAGTTCATCTTCACAGTTCAGTGTTTGTCCCCCCCCCCCCCCCCCCCCCCCCCAAACTGATGTCTTAATGTCACCAGTTGAGTTTAGAAATGCCGTCGGACTAAGACAGTGATAGGTGATATTTAAGCACCCGGCGGTGTTTAGAAATGCAGCTGACTCTGATTACAAATGCTGCTTGATGTGGTGAGTTGGGGAACACTCACAAATGTGACTGGCATAAAACATTAAACAGTAGGGGAAAAGAACACTGAACTGGTGTGCTTGCTCTTTATATTCAAGTTGAAGCTCAGACTTTAATCCTTATGTAAGCAAATCTTTGCTCTGGCCCAGTGAAGTTCTTTCTGGGGTGGAAAGAACTGGTTCCACATTACCACTTTGTTAGAAAACCCTTCAAATCCACAATGAAAATAATAGTAAAAAACTGAGCTAATCGGGTCTGGTTCCAGCTCTTTGATTGCAGCTCTTGTTTTCTGTTGTTCACTTGATCATTTGCTGTCAGGTGTGGCTGTTTTTGATTCAGCCCAACAGGTGCTCCTCTGCTGCTCTGCAGTTAAACGATTCTGAGGACAGAACCTGCCATGCTGTAAGAAACACTCGGTTGCGTCAGACCTCCACAAAATATTCTTGTTCTGCAGCTATCTTCCATCTAATGCCCGGCTCTCGCTTCTAAAACACAACATAACACTATCGTTTACTTGAAACGAGGAAAGCACAGAGGGTCCTATTTCGTCTTTAGGTGTTTGAAATTACGGGCATTTTTCTCAGCAAATCCCACCTCGTATGTTGTGCAGCTTGTTCCAATTCTGAAGCAGTTCTGGAAAATAAACCCCACCCCCTGACGTGGTTCTGCTGTCTGTCTGTCTCCTGTGCAGCAGTGACACGAGACTTTGTTAGGAGCAGTTTATCCAGTATTTTCTGCATTATTAATGAATTCAGACAAAAGCCCATCAGGGGGTTGATGAGAGAGATAAAAAAAGACAGTCCAGGCACAGCGCCTCAGCGACAGATTGTTTGCATGTGTCTGAGGGAGCAGGAGCGCCGATAAAATAAAATCTCCTGCTTCTTCCTCGTTCCAAACTAAATCTCTGTGGCCGGCAGAGAGACGAGCGTCATGTGAACCAGATTACTCAAAATCCAGCTTCATCGATCACACCGCAGAGGGGACATAAGAGACGAGATTATGGAGAGAGGATTGATGGAAAGATGAAAAGAACAGGAGACGGACAGAGGGGTGGTAAAAGGACAGAGGGGCCGGAGATGGTGAGAAATACAAAACAATAAAGCAGAGAATTTATCATGATGCAGAGCTTCCACGTTGGAACATCGAGTCTTCTTTATCCTAATTACCATTTCCTCTTCTTCAAACCCACTCCTTCTGGGTAATGTGATGTTCCTTAGCAGAGGAGTCCTCCTGCAGAGAGCACCAAACCAAGCTTGTATGTCTCCATCAATAACACTGCAAGGGTCTTAGCAGCCCACGCTGCCTTCTTTTGGCCTTGCACACAAAGTGCTGCATACACCAGTTAACCCAGCCCAGTCTTTCACCACACCGTCACCTGACACTGTCTGTTTAATCAGGATATTGCCAAGTCTGTGTTTTCCTATAGGGCTTTATTAAATGTGACAGTCGTATGTGGAGGAATAGATGGAAAGATCCCTCTGCCTGGGTATTGGCATAATCAGAGAAGGAAGGATATAAAGGGATGAGATTAAGAAGCGGATCAGAGCACTGATGGACAGGAACCCCAGGAATCTTTCAGGCATCATCCTCCTTGCAACCCTCCGGGGGTGGTGAGGGCAGAGCGGGTGAGGTTGGAATGAAGGGAAACACGGGGCAGTTCAATCCCAAAGCGTTGACTTATTCTTTTATCTAAATCTTCCAGAGTGTTCTCTAGCAGAGTCACCTGTGATGTCGGTGCATGTTAGAAGCACCTTTGCTCAATCAGGCCCTGGTTTGATGTTCTGAACACAAGGCTTCTGGGGCGATTGCCTAAAAGATGTCGTTTAGCATGACCAGAAAGGCAAACTACGGTGACTTTAAGGATGCCGATGTCAGTCACCGCGTCATTGGTTGCTGAGTTGCTCGGTTGACCAGTCTCCTCCAGATCAAAACCCTCTCAACAGCTGTCTGCCAAAAAGACGGAGAGAAAAAAGTACAACACTCAGCTATCATAAATTGATCTGTACAGCCGGATGTTGTACTGCTGAAGATTAAAGTGCAAGCAGGAGTCTGGCCTCTGTCCACAGTGCAGCATTGAATAAGGAATACACGCTAATATGTCCTCAAATATTTAGATTCTCATAGCAGACTGAAGATTTTTATGCCAATTTTAACGTCTCACTGAGCCAGAAAGACACAGCTGGTATTAAAGAGGGCACAGTTAATGAATGGTTACACATATAAACAGGACAACGTCATGACTAATCAGATCAACAACCAGCAGGAGCAGCTCGGATAGAAGGACTTGTACACACATATAGATATGCATGTGCACACGCACACTCCTCCATGCTGCATTCTCTTTATCCTCTTCAAAGTGCTTCCGCGGTCATCTGATAAACCCGGCATGAAATGCAGAGGGCGATAACAGCTAAAAGACTTGGCTTCAGATGTTTTCTGGTTCCTCCTGCCCTCTGCTGTTACCATCTAGCTTTGGCAGAGGGCTGGTTGTTAGAACCGTCATTTCAAATGGAGCCCGTCCGTGATCATGCATAGATCATTCATCTTCCCACGGTACTCTAATGTGACCAAAAGGCCATTTACTCCCATGCTTTTTTTCTCGTGTTTACAGTGGACTCGAGAGGGAAAACTGCAACCGGGTCTCATCGAGTAGTTTGCTGAACACGCACTGATGTCATAATCATAACCGTCAAAGTGTATGTGCCAGAAACGTTCTTGGTGTTTTTCCACCCCTGGGATTATACCGGGGACGTTTTTGAACCTTAAAACTTTGGGCTTCGGACTTCAAAATGAGTCCGAAGCACAGGTTTGTTGTCCAGGTTTCAGGACCAACCTGGAGGCTGAGACAGCAGTTTCTGGCCCCCCAACCACACCACTTTACTCTGCAGTCGCTTGAGTGTTTCTTTGTGGACTTTTGTTGGTGTCTTTGTGACCTCTTTAGCATGATGACAGCTTCATAGCTGTGGCTGTACATGTGCAGGACTTATATTGAGATGAATTTACGTTGCTCATGTGCTTATGGGCAGCTGTCACTGGCGTCATGTGAAGCTCCAGTTGAGCAGCATCGACGGGAAGTATTCTTTGTACAGTAGATCAAGTCTCTTCATATAAATTGCCAGGTGCTCTGTTGTCCACGGGTGGCTTTGTGCACATCCTTTAATGGCAACATTTGTCGCCCCTCCCCCCGCAGAGTCTCAACGTGACTCTGGCTTCTTCTTCTTGTTTTAAAGCAAACTCTACTAACTATCCTATGCCTGTGACACAGCAATAAAGATCTTTTTCATTCAGTATTTATTTCACACTGGTTATTAGAAATGCCCTGAATGCTCTCAGTAGTTGTCACGTGAATTTATCTCGTCTTCATCCTCCATCCTCCTGACATTACATCGAGCCTTGCTCTTATATCCAGTGAGATAAACAAGCCTTTGAAAAAGGGTTGTATAACCTTGACTCTGAGTCAACGATGCTCCTCACTGTCAGGGAGTCTAACTCGGAGATCAATATTTTAAAGAGCCCTTCGTTTTTTAATCAGGTCTACCACCGAGACTGCGTTGCCGTTGGGAATTAACTAGACTTGAAAGGTGACTTGTTTGTCTCGTCTCTGCGGTACGACTCGTGCCACATCGCCACCTGTGAGCAGAGAGCAGTGTTGCTCATGCAGATGATTTGACATTCTCTGTAGATTGCAGTTGGCGCTGACCTGATCTACTGGATGAATTGTGCTTAGTTTCTCAAGCCCTCCCACAGGCTTCCTCTTAATCCTGCTGCGCATCCTTTTCTCCTGACTCTACCCAGCACGCATAAAACGTTAATGCGGCAGATGGCGCGTTCAGTCAAACTGTGTTGCCGGTAGCCTCTTACTGTGTTTCCAGTGTCACGGTTTCAATTAGTTCACAGCGAGTCTACAACCGTCTTGATCAGCGACCCCTGTGTCAACACTGAAAATGAGTTCTAAATTGAAGACATCTCTGGTATTCATTCCTGTTACGGTTCACATGCTCCTAATTGGCTGTCACCATCTGAGACAACAGATGCAAATGAATGCCAAAAGATAATTGCAGCAGCAAAGAGCTCATTTATATTTTTGTTTTTCTTTACTCTCTGTCTTAATGCGGAATATTAATGTTTAACAATCAATTAAACATAACACGCTTCCTACCCCTGTGATTTTTAAAAGTGTAATGAATGCTCTTTTTATCGTACTTAGCAGGTGCAAAGGGGATATTTGTGAGGAGTTGTTGTGAAAATTGGTCAAACACTTTGCATATATGTAATCCCCTTGTGTAATTCGCCCTTTCTCTCGGCTGCTCTCTGGGGTTTAACATTCCGGCACATATCTTTCCTTTTCTGCCTTCTCTGCATTATTGTACCTCATCTCCTTCCTCTGCTCTCTCTGTTCCGTTTGCCCTTTTCTGTAGACCAGCGCAGGCGATCGAGAAGTTGTCAGCGATGTTTTTGTGGAGTCGTTTTATGGCCCACGCAGCCAGTGTTGTGATCCCAGCAGCAGCTGAGGTCTACTTTTAGTGGAGCTTTTAAAGTTATTGGCGCATCTCCTATTTTACACCTAACATGTAAAATGTGATTGCCTGTTTTTTATAGACAGCGTAGACGTCAGTGTTTTTATGGCTCTGTGCTTGTGTCTTAACAGCGCCTCGGCAGTAGGATGTCTTAGCATCCGTCGAATGACTCCTCGGGGTGTGGGAGTTCACTTTTGGAGACTTTATCTTCAGCTCTGAAAGTCTCTGCACCGTTTGGCATTTTATAGAAAAGACAATTTGTTTGTTTTCCAAGTAATTGGCTGACTTATTGATCTTAAAACAACTTCTGTTTGCGCCTGAAGTGGGATTAAAAGTCAGAGGACATTTGAAGATAAGTGGTTAAATCAGAAATGCCTCACACCCTGACTTCAGTTTGCACATTCAGTGGTGATGGAGGTTGTAAATGAATACTGATGAGCTTCGAGTGACATTTCCACGCCTCTGAGGTTTGACGTGTGAAGGCAAAAATAAACGCTTTCAGCTTGATGCTCAACTAAGTTCTAAATCTTCTTGCTGCTCATCATTTAAAGTTCCAGTATCAGATCATTTAACCTTTGATCCAGCAGCAAAGAGCTATTTGCTGCGTCAGTCTTCAGTCTTTAGCAGTTTCTCATAACTTAACATCTGACATATTATTAGTATATATTAACCAGACTTATTGATCTGTTCTGTGCGAGATGGACAGAATTCTGGGCTTCTCGTTAGCTTTCACTTTTGGATTCGTCTCCTTTCGTTTTGGATGGAGACTCTCCTGCTGTAGAGTAACATCCACCGGTTTTCTGAGGATTTATATTGGATTTTAATTGCGCCCCGTTCCTGGACTTTGGGCGCTCGGGAAGTTTGTTAAAAGAGTCGATCGACCCAGAAGCTTTGGAGCCGCAGCAGCAGTAAGAGCTTGTCAAATTCTTTAAATGCCAACGAAAGGAGCTTCAGAGCTTCCTTTATGGTTTTCTGTGGTTGAGAGTGAGCAGTCTGTCATGGCACCTTTTATTTTCTTTTTAATTTGAGCCCTGTGACGGATTGGCAACCTATCCTGGGTCACGCTACCTCTCTGCCGATGGCAGTTGGGATTGGTGACTGCCAGTTGCCCAACTGGATGGAGCCGGTATAGAGATGGATGAGGATATGCAACAAAGCGTCTGTGAAATGGCATAAGAGTGCGTTAGTTTAGGTACTTAATCTGCTGTTTGAGGAGCGTTTTCTTGAACATTTCTAGGTTCAGTACTTCTGAGTGTAAGCGTTGTCATCTTACAAAGTTCTCCCACAATCTTTCCTTCCTCATGACTTTTTCCAACAAGCTCAAGTAAAAGACTTTTGGAAGTGTCTTTTTAACAATTGTCCTCTGTTATAAATGAGCTTCCCTCACCGAGTTGAACATGATGTTTGTAGCACTTTGTGTCTACTTGAACTTAATCAGAAGAAAAAGAATGATGATAATAATGGTAAATAGCTTCGGTCATTGTTCAGAGTATATTTACAGACATTTCTGTGTTTTTTTTGTGTGTCTTCTAGGTGTCAGCTTGGGGAGGTTATGTGTTCATCATCAACCTGATTCCTCTGCATGTGTTTGTGCTGCTGCTAATGCAACGCTACAGCAGAAGGGTCTATATCGGTAAGGTTCACACAATACACAAGCAATTAAGCCAAACAGTTCCTTTCACTCGCTATTTATACCCTCCCCTCCCGTGATAGAATAGCTGAAAATCGAGGCCGACTTTGTTTTCAGACCCTCTCAGAGGAATAGAAATATATGCAATAAACAGATGAATCAGTGCTCCTTCCTATGCGTTTCCAACTATTGTTGCCTGAGCACTTGACAATTAAACAAGCTGCAATGCCCAGTCATGCCAACGCTCAAATGACAGCCACAAACATTGCACAGTCAGCACTCTGTAGACATCCACACGCCTCTAACAGTAAGTGCAGCCACCTGCTTACCTCATCCTTTTGTTTTGCAAATGCCAGAGGTCAACCTGTTATTACAGGGAACATCCCAGTTTGAGCTCAGCCTCAATCCTCCAGACCATCCAAACGTCAGTCGTCGACTTAGCTGTGCTCGTGGCAGGCAATCCTATCGTGGTCGAGGTAAACGATGCATGCCAAGGACCATTTTATAGGTGATTTAGATATATTGTGCTCACAAAGCATCGTCTTTGGGAGCTTTGAAATACATTATAGCCTTTTTACAGTGAGAGAGCTTTGACATACCTTTGCTCCATCTCCAAACACTTCTTCAAAACTGAAATTCTGTTTGATGAAGCAAGGCTGCTAGATGAGGTGGAAAATCTGGCTCTGCTTTTACTCTTTCTCAAGGATATCTGCTCCCTGAGCGCACAAACCTCATGCACCTTTTGATGGTAAATGAAAGATAGGAAAATACAGTTGTTTGGCATATTCTGACAACATAAAAGACATTAGGTTCTGGAGCACCTGTTCTATTCTGCCCCAGCTCCTCCTTTCAGATTCAGGTGTCTTGGTCTTAAATGAGGAAGATACAAAAAAATGAGTCTCCAGCTTCCCTCGCAATTCATCTCTTTCTCTGTTGAGTCAATAGCATATGTGTGAAAAAGAGATTGCCGCGGGCGGTCACAACTACTTCAAAAACGAGGCAGACTCTTCAAGAGGAGGATGAAGTCTTAATTAAGCTTCGTGTCTGCGAGTCGGTTCCCCCGAGCCACAGAGCGGGTAGTCGCACCACTCTCAGCTGCATCGTCGCACTCCAGGCCTCCCTGAGCCAACTCCCATTTTCACTGTAAATGACATTAGATTAGTGCTTTTGTATTTACTCCCTCTGAGGTGAGCGGTGTAAATCAATAGTCTTTAAACGCTTCTATTCAAGGTGATTGCTTTTGGTGGGACACAAACTTGAGTGCAACCGCAGTTTTTTTTTTTGTTTTGTTGTTGGTTGCAATAAATTTTCATTGTTGGATGTCTTATCTGATCTCCTATTGTTCCCCTGTTTCTCCTTCCCCACAGCTTACAGCACTTTTTACATCGTGGGGCTCATACTTTCGATGCAGATTCCTTTTGTCGGCTTCCAGCCAATCAGGACCAGCGAGCACATGGCTGCTGCCGGTAAGTGAAGCCCTCCCCGCCTGCAGTTGTTCATCTTTTTGAAAGAACAGCTTCCCTCTGGAAAATTATTTACAAATACCTTCTCACCTGGTTATGAAGTCAGCAAAGTTTGGGGAAGTGCAGATGCCTTTATTCCAAGTTATGAGTCAGTTTTAATGAAATGTCATGAATGCACAAGCAGCAGGAAGCACTTGTTTTTTAACTGAGATTTTCTCTCATGTGGGCTGTCATTGCAGGTTTAATGTTAGGCTTGTCAGTTCATTTACCTTAAACCCCAGTGGCACGGGTTGTTTTTTTAATACCATGAAAATAGCCTCATTAGTTAATGATATTATCTGGTGTGAAAGAGTTTCGAGGACTCTCAGTGAAATGATTTGTATGCTTTTCTGATGGATTCAGTCAGAGCTTGAAGGATAGCTGCTGTTGTGCAAAAACTAATGGGAGCATTAATGAACGACCATCTTCTAAATGGGAATAAGAAACGAATTAGAAAGGAAATGAGTAAATGAAAGAGTATTTTCCAAACTTACTCAGCAGAAACGGCTGAGGGCTGACTGCACTCTTTCACTACTTTCTTGTGCGATGTGTGGTTGGCTGTAACATGAGTTGATTCCTCTGGTGCTGATAGCGTTAGTCACACTCCGTCTGTCTGACCTGGGATACATTCACAATAGAGCTATATGAAAGCACCTTTTGACAACGTACGTCTGGGTGTAGAGTGTGAAGTGCTATTCATTTTGGCTTCTGGGACGTTGATTAAAGCTTACAGAGTTTCACCTCTCAAGTGGGTCTACCCACTGCCCCACAGCGATGATAGCTGCGTAGTCTTGTATTCTTCTGGTTGTTCTGAACCTTTTGGATGCCGAACAAAGAATTAGCATAACCTGCAGTGGGTCTACATTGATGTGCCTGTGTGTTCAGGATCATCTGAAGACACCGTATTTGAGGGGCCTTGGAGAGTAGACCTTCAGATATCGTCTCTGAATTAGTTTTTGCTCCCCACTCTTCTCAGTGCAGCAAGTGTTGTTTAATGTCATCAGGATAGCAGCTGCTCTGAACATCTGGTGGCAGTATTCATGGAGGAGAGTGACAGAGCCGCAGACCTGTCGGTGGCGTTGAGATGTCAGCCCCTTAGGCAGGAAACCGAGCGGTACAGGCATGTTAGCACCACGGCTTCTCTCCAGAAGACAGGCAGGGACTTAACCTTGGAAACGGGTGAGACCCTCAGCGGGCAGCGGTCGAGTCGCAGAGGAGTAGGGAAATGTCACACACCATTTGAGACGGTAGGATGGTAGGTGACGGGAAAAAAAACCAAACCAGGTCTCTTGCAGGTTTCAAATTTTATATCAAATTCAGCAGCCAAGCAAAGCGGCACAGTGCAGAAAACAGCCCCGAGAAAGTGGCAGAGCAGAGAAAAGAAGAGACTGACTGGGCCCCAAACAAAGATGAGGCGAGGGGAAAGAAGGCCTTATTTACACAAATCTGCCTCATGCATTTGAAATATGTTGTCCTGCGGTATTTGTCTTTCACATCTGCCTGAATAGCCAAAAGGGATGTTGTGGACTGCTTTGTGCAGAATTCTGCCAAAATGACAACAGTGATTCTTTACTGCACAGACCTGCTTTGTACCCTGCAGGAGGCTGCATCAATCAGCGCCTCCTCAAACATTCAGTCGGAGATTCCTTTGTGTGTTTACTCAGTCTTTCATGTCTGTCTCCATCTTGTTCCCAGGTGTGTTTGCTCTGCTCCAAGCCTATGCCTTCCTGCAGTACCTGAAGGACAGGCTGACCCGACAGGAGTTCCAGACGCTCTTCTTCCTCGGGGTCTCTCTTGCTGCCGGTGTAGTCTTCCTCACAGTGATCTATCTTACATACACAGGTTTGTAGCTCCATCATGTACCAGCTTCCTAAGTAAAGGTCAGGGTGTTAGCGAGTCAATTTTCAGTTTTCAGTAGAGAAATTGGGGTCAGGTTGCTGGTAAATTTCTTGAAATGACACCGTGCTTTTTTATTTGAGGCTAAATGTTCCAGTACGGCTCTGTGTTGATGATACGCACTGCTTTACAGATGCTCGTCTTCCTGTTGTTGCTTAAAAGCTTCTAAAATAAGTGGAACAACCTGAAATGTGTGCTGTGTGGGCTGTTGTTGCTTGAGGTCTGCCTTGTGGCTCAAAAGAAAGAATTGACAGTGGACAAAGAACCCCTCATTCATCATTACTTTTTGTGGTGAACTCATTGCAAGTGTAGCTCGGTTTCAAATTCAGTTTTATTTATATATTCACGACAATGTCATGTCAAGGCAGTTTAAAGTTACAGTCCACTTCAAGCCAATTAGAATCCAGTTTATTGTAATGTTATTATTATTAAATCAACTTCAATTCATTCAAATCCAAATTAGCCCCCAAATAAAGTCAAGCAACCCAGAGCAAAGTTGTGAAGGTGTGGTGCAGTTTCAAGCCCAGGAGTGTGCATAACAAAGGTACTTCAAAGTGAGTTCAGGAGCGCATCGTTTTAAGGTTCACAAACAATTTTAGTGTCACTTTAACAAGATGAAATCTCCAGAGTCAGGATCTGAGAGGATGGGAAAAGATTTAAACCGCATCACGCAGTTCCATCACATGGTAAAACTTCACTCCATGTTGAGGGCAGAGCTGCACAAACGATACGAACGAGCGACGATAATTGATGGATAATATGAACCCTCACTGTTACATACTCTCATATCAGTTACTTGCCTTTGGAGCTTTTCTGTCTAAAATGCCTGATGTTTAAGAATAATTGCACTAATTTGATTTAATGTTTTTTGGGAAGACTTCAGAATTAAATTATGACGTTAAGGATGGTTTACATACCAACAACTGGAGGTAATTACTTTAAGTCATATTATACATAATGCAACTTTATGAATAGTAAAAAGCAAAAGACAAACTTCTTGATTCATTTGACTTTAGCACAAGAGCCAAAAAGAACCAAAAAGTACATTTCAGAGCCCCGTGTGTCTAAAACTGCCCTGATTTTAGCTGAGATGATGGGCAGCTGGGCTTTCTGTGCAACAATCAGTGGACTATTTTTTGATGGTGATCCAGATCTGGGATTTCAGCCATTCGATATCTTGTTTTCCTTTTTTAGCCAAGCGTAGCAGCGCAGTCGTCCACACCCCCCTGACGGCCTGACCTCCACGCCTCCCCAGTGGGCTGCTAATCAGCGCTGTGTTTGTCTTGAAATTAAACTTGGAAGGCAGATTCTAAACAAACAGAAACAGATATGTGTGCTGCACTTTTGCGTGTTGAGCATCTAGGCCAAGCGCCTTTTTGTGAACTGGTTAATGTGTTTTTGCACATGCAGCCAGCTGGTTGAACTTTGCCCCTGTTAATGTTTTTCTCCTTTGTTTGTTGCCTGTTTGTGGCCACGCTGCGGTACGGCTGAAAGTTTCTGACCAGTTTAACAGACCTTTATTTCTCTCCTTTTGAATTAACAGCCTGTTTTGAAAAATGTTTAAAAATAATGGATAAAAATGTCCGTATAGCCCAGATAATTCTAAATCTACAGAGGCCTTTTTTAAATACTTTACATAATCTCAATAGCTTTGCTTCTCTTATGTAGTGGTGTTTTATTTCAGATGTTTATATACCTTAAAGTAAAAAGAGAGCTGACATCCTCTTGGGTGTTATTTGCACATGTACCGTCTGCAGAGTTTAAGCAGTCTGATGTGTAAATGCAACATTCTGCTGCTCTGAATCATGGAAACTGGAGCGAGACATTTGCCCAGTGCAAAGAGATGGTGGAGCATTACATCTACGACACCAGTACTGACTGGTGACTCATGTGGACGCTGTTGCTCAGTCACTTGGAAAGGTACCGACTTGGTCTGCCATCCGCATTCTGTCTGCCATCTGAACGGAGCAGTGGGACTCTGTGACAGCTTGGTGTTGTGCCAGTTGTGCAGTGAGACTGCACACGACTAGGTCAGGCTTTGATCTCAGGCTGTTGAACACAGAAGCCGGCTGGTTTTCCTCAGTATCTTTACCACCAGAGCCAAGTATTGACTGGCTTAATCAGATCCATCCTATAAATTGCCTCTTTGAATTTCTCCCATTTCGTTAACTGCTTTTTTTTTTTTTTTTTTTTTTTTTTTTGCTTTGATACTTTTTGTAGGATCTTATTTAAAGACTTTCCCTATCTTATTCAGAATATTTCAATGAAAGAACAGCAAAGGCACAGATATATGCTAGTGCAAGCATGCCGGGCAA
Source organism: Leuresthes tenuis (assembly GCF_036924035.1). Taxonomy (NCBI): domain Eukaryota; kingdom Metazoa; phylum Chordata; class Actinopteri; order Atheriniformes; family Atherinopsidae; genus Leuresthes; species Leuresthes tenuis. The sequence goes on along the minus strand of NW_027325372.1, from coordinate 8,952,173 downwards.
GTGTAGAATTTTAGGATGGGGCTTTATTTACAGATGTGAGCCTGTGTTCGAGTGGCTCGACGAGCCCCGAGGACACTGAGCTGAAATATATTCCAGATCAAAGCCGAACCAAAAGAAGACTTGTATGCGCACATAAATGCCCCGTGCAGTCTAATCTGCAGCTTAAATGGTTTCAGTTATATTTATAAACAAGTCAATTTCACTAATGAAGTAGCACCGATAAAATATCTTTTCAGCATCAGAATACGTCAGTTTTATGCATTTAGTTGCTGTATTACATTATAATGGAGCTTTAATACTTTCAGTTTGAATCTGTTTTGGTCATTTATAAAACGAGCAAAACGCTTCTCTTTATCTTTATTTCCCTTGTCGAGAACCGGGTTGCGGGAGCAACGGGGATGGCGTTGGTCACGAGCCCAGAGGATGTTCCCTGCAGCCTTTTCACTGACTTCTAACAGTGAACTGGAAATGCTTGCTGGGTTTTCTCAGGCAGCCTCTGCTGCGGGTTTATGCTCACCTGCTGGTCAGATCATATTTCCTCTTGTTTACTCAAAGCTGCACAGGTTTATTGATTTTTCCATATAAATTATGGGAATTTATTGTAACAAAGAAATGAAATGCAACAAATGAAAGAATAAAAATGCCTTTTACGATGCATCGGACTTCACCTTGGACCACTGTACTGTATCAGAATTCGACCAGCTTCCTGCACGCCTGCCAGCAACCGCTGTATGCAGAGTCTCAAATGAAAAGCATTAAAACAGCATCGTTTCTGTATTGATTGTCTTCTCTGTCTCTAGGATACATTGCTCCTTGGAGTGGTCGTTTCTACTCTCTCTGGGACACCGGGTAAGCTCTGCTGACCTTCACACTCTCTCTGTCGATGCAACACTTGTTCAGCCGGGCGCACGTGTGCGTTTCCTGATGCGGCTGTAAGCCCAGCCCGCAACATCCCCGAGGGAAGGAATGTTACCACACAGGCTGTGTTGGACAATGCACCAGGCACCCTGCGCTCTCCAAACGCTCTGTAATGTGTGGGATATTACAGCACCCCCCCACCCCGCCCCACCTGGATTTGCCGATGCAAGCAGAATGGGGCTGTTTTGTTTGTGTTCTTTTTGTTTTCCTCCTTTGGAGGCCAATACTAATTCGTAAATGGGCTGTTTTCTCTTTCCCAGCTGTAAATACGAAACAATTGAGGGAGACATCTTTAATAGCGCATAAAAGCTGTTGTTTAAAAGCCCATCACAGACTAAGAGGGGCCACTCAAATCACAAACTAACAGCTAAGCTATTCTCCTCAGTAGTGCTGAATTTTGATTTGAGTTTGTAGAGGAGCAAAAACATAATTTTTCCTCGTAATTCCTGTTAGTCGAGAGGATCTAATGTAGAATTAGTCTCAGCACTCCCAAAGTGCATAACCTGAATTACAACCTCTCCGTTTGTCCCTCCTTCTCACCGCAGCTACGCCAAGATCCACATCCCCATCATAGCCTCCGTGTCCGAGCACCAGCCGACCACATGGGTGTCCTTCTTCTTCGACCTCCACATCCTGGTCTGCACCTTTCCTGCAGGTCTATGGTTCTGCATCAAGAACATCAACGATGAGCGCGTGTTTGGTAGGAAGCTTTTTAGATATTTACCTCGCACGCACACCAAGGTGTGATTTTCCACAGAGCTCCAAAATGAGATGTACCAAGTGTTGCCATCTTTTTACACCCAAAATAACATGTTTTGAACATTTTTCTTTTTTAAACATGGGTGCACCCGCTTTAATTAGCTGCTTAAATCCTTTCTAATTGCAGTTATCATCATGTTTACCCTCTACAATCTACAGTCCAAAAACTACAACTACACCCCCCCCCTCAGGGTAGGACAACATGAAGGGATGGGATTGTGTTGTATCCTGCAGGCTGTGTCGGGCAGAAGTTTCTAATTATGCTAGTTAATTATTTTTGACCACGGACATCAGCATTTTCAGCAAGTTGTTGCTGTCAGCTTTTAAAGCCTTCGTGTGAGACGTTACCGTCTGTGAACTTGGACGTCGGTAAAGAAAACGTGGACCCCGACTTCAGGGGAGCACGAATTTTAGGACACAAAACTTTTATTTTGTATTGGGATCCACTTGGCAGGCGCTGACATTCTAACTCTACAAACTAAGACATTGAATATATTTATTGATAAATGTGATGCGAGCCGACACTCGGCTCAACAAAAAGAGCGAGAGTGCTGGAAGGGTTTGTGTTTTACATAAATACATAAGTTCAGAATTTTATTCTTTCCACTAGAACAAATTTAGAGGCTTTATTGCTAAAAAACAAACAACTTAATGCCCCTCCAGCTCTCATAACCACATTACTTTGGGGTCATGTCACTGACTGACGAACTTTCCTTGGTATTCTTGGTGTCTGTTGATGGTTTGATAAAAGCAGGGTTCACGCCAGCTGCTTTCTGTTTATTTGAGGCTTGACAGACTATCCACAAGCAGACAATACACAAAAGTTTGTGGGTGAGTCTGCTGGTGAATGACGTTTTTGTTTCACTGTGTTATAGAAGAGCATGGAAAGGAGACTGACTGAGCTTCCTCACAAAACTTTTGTGTTTGCAGAGAAAGACAACCCTGGATCAAGGGCAAAGAACTTTTGAGTGCTAAAAACATTCATAGCAATCTGTCTCCATCTCAGACTTAATTAGCCTGTTCCAGATATCGATTAGTCATGTACCTGTTGAGCTGGGTCGGCACTTTTCAAGGACGAGGAGCATTGGGTGTTCTCCCCTTTTAGGGATTTGCAAAAACAAGTGGAGGCTTATTGGGCTGCCTTATTTTTACATCTCAATTTCTTTCTTTTTCCTTCCAATGCACTGACTCAGTTGTTATTTGTCCTTTTCTTTCCATTCATGCCATCTTTTCCTCGTCTGACCTTTTTGTCTGCTTTGTTTTCTCGCTCTCATTCTCCCTGTAAACGCCTCTCACCCACCACCTTCTCTTTCTGCTGCCTTCCAGTGGCCCTGTACGCCATCAGCGCAGTTTACTTTGCCGGGGTGATGGTGCGGCTGATGCTGACGCTGACTCCGGTGGTGTGCATGCTGTCAGCGGTGGCTTTCTCCAGCGTCTTTGAGCATTACATGGGAGACGACACGAAGAGGGAGAAACCTCCCGCGGAAGACAGCAGCGACGAGGACGACAAAAGGAATTCTGGGAATCTCTACGACAAGGCAAGGCGGGGCGGAATAACCGTGGAATGGCACAGGGTGGGGGGGTGTCATTTGCATATTTGTCAGCTTGCCTTGTCACTCGGTAACAGTTTGGGTGAACTGTGATTCAGCTGTGACTCAGCAGCAACTGTTTAGCCATCTCACTTTGTTGAATTTTGAAATAGATTACTGTTTGAAAGCTCTGAGCCTCCCCTCAATTCTTCATAACAAGAAACCTGTGCAGCAATTTACTGAGATGTGCAAGCATAAATGAAACTACAGTTTAATCTAGAAAAAACGTACTAAAGTAGCATGAAAGTCAATATTTGGTATGACTAACTTTATTCTCCAGCACAGCTTAAACCCTCTTTGACAAGATTTCTGTCATTTCTTTAAGTAGTCTTCAGGAATAGTTCTCCAGGCTTCTTGAAGGACATTTCAAAGCTCTTCTTTGGATGTCGACTGCCTTTTGTTCCATCCACACTGCTTCAAAAATGTTGAGGTCCGGGCTCTGGGGAGCCACTGATTTTCAGTCCACTTCTTGTGCCATGTGGCATAGCTCAGCCTTTTCTCCCTGTTTCCCTTCCTTAATGGCTTCTTGACAGCCACCCTTCCATGGAGACCATTTCTGATGAGGCTTCAGTGAACAGCAGATGGATCAACTGAAGGTCCAGATGCATCTCTCTTGTTCCGTGTCTTTGCTGGATACCCCCCCCCCCTTTTTTTTTTCAACAATATCACTTCAATCCATTATGACTTGGAGCACAATATGCACCATTTTACCTTTCAAGCCTGGATTATCTTGCATTTTCAAAACACACTATTTTAATTTTCAAAAGATATTCATAAGCATGAAGGTTAAAGTAAGTAATTTCTAATAGAATCTGAAGGTTTAACATCTCAAATGATTTTTATTCCATTGTTTCTAGTTTAATCAACGGCTGGGAAATAAAATGGTTTAGTGGACAATTTGAAGTTTTCCTGAAAAAAGTGCCGTAACTGCCCATCTGCCTACTTCTGTCTTTCTCCAGCTTCCTCAAAACGCACTGAAAGCTTTGCCAAGTTGTAACTCATTGAGATTCATCTGGTCGGTGCTAAAATGCCGTTATAAGTCTGTTGCACTGTGCCGCTTTCACACACGAAACAGTCCAGAGTTGTTCCAGACTGGTGGCCTGTGAGACTGCAAACGTCTTCAGCATTCACTCCAGACTTCCCAGCACCCAAGTAATATAACATCAGCAGGAGAGGCAATTTATGAACATGTCAGGAAATATCGAGCATTTGCAGCTGCTGTGGGAGTGTTTGTGTGTGTGTGTGTGTGTGTGTGGGGAGTTTGTCCTGTACAACAACACTGTTGTAAAGAAAACAGCAATTTTGTCAGCATGATTTCTGCACATGCTGCCTTTTCACGCTCCAGACACCCGTTTCCCTGCGTCTCTGGTGTTCACGTGTGAAAACAAAGACGCATTTTGAAATTTGATCCAAGTTGGAAGTTATATGTCGACACAACATCGCTTAATTACTCAATTGTACATGAGGCAGTTGAGCAGAGTGGGTGAACCGGCCTTATCAACCCTGACTCATGTTATTAATTACTCAAATTAAAAGCAATTACCACACACACACTGTAGTGATGCACTATTGTAAAAGAAGTCTCAAAATATTAAATGTAGAAGTTATACTTAAGTCATTTTGTGGAATCAGTGCCTTTTTAACTCTAGTTGTGGTAATTTTACCACAGTTTTGATGTTAGCTTCACTTTAACTCGTCTGTGACTGATTCTCAGCCAGCACTGACCACAGAGGAAGTAACTGGAGGTGTTACCATCTAAAATTCTCTGTCTTTATGTGGTGCATCCGTTCAATATTTCATATTTCTGGACTTAAGAGTGTTTGTCTCCCCCTGTAGGCTGGCAAGGTGCGCAAGCACGTGTCCGAGCAGGAGAAAGCGGAGGAGGGTTTGGGTCCCAACATCAAGTCCATCGTCTCCATGCTCATGTTGATGCTGCTGATGATGTTTGCCGTCCACTGCACCTGGGTCACCAGCAACGCCTACTCCAGTCCCAGCGTGGTGCTGGCGTCGTACAACCACGACGGGTAAGAGCTGTGCGGGCGCACCCACGCCCTGTTTGTATATGTTAGATAACTGCAAGGGGTCGAGTCTCGAGTGAGGCTTCATAATGCAGCAGGATTGATTCCTCCACCTTTTATTCAAATTTGCACATATGTATTTGTATGTATGCAGGACCGAGTTCAGCGGGTTAGTGCGAAAGCATGTATTTTTCATAAGGATTATGGAAATATTGATATGTGAAGCCCTAAGCTCAGATATGATTGTTTAACATAGTGTCTCCAGGTTATGGAAAACATCTGTGAACCATCTCTGAATTGGTTACAAAGCTGATATGATATTCTCTGAGTCACTGTACAGGCATGATTATTCTTTGAAAGTGCTGGGAAGGAAATATTGAAGGCTAAATAGTAGAGCCACAAGTTCTCATACATATATTTATCGTATTAGAGTGGTTCTCAGACAATGGGAGCAGCAGGGCTGTCAGTTTGCTGTTCTTCTCGCATGTATACGCCCACACAGTCGCACACAAACAGACCAACACTGATGTCACCAGCACAACAGTTAATTGCTTTGGTCTCTTTGTTGCTTTTTGAGGGAAATTCCAGACGTTGTCATTGAAAATGTGAGGCGATCTTGACTCACGAATGCTCAATTTTCATCTGTTGTTGCCCCTCCGGTTCAAAGCCGGAACTGAAACACGAGTGGACACATGCCTGTTAACACTGTTCACTGTCCACCTTAATTTCTTTGTTAGGACGCGGAACATCCTTGATGACTTCAGGGAGGCCTATTACTGGTTGAGGCAGAATACAGACGAGCACGCACGGGTGATGTCATGGTGGGACTATGGTTACCAAATAGCCGGTATGGCCAACAGGACCACACTGGTAGATAATAACACATGGAACAACAGTCACATAGCTCTGGTAAGACCTCTGTTTCTGTCCTGTCAGGTTTTTTATGTTCATCTTCTTTTACTGACCGCATGACTGTACAGAGAAGAATGATTAGCAGGAGCTTCGGTGGAATCTTTTACTTAATTGCCTCATTGTATAAAACTGCTCCCGCCAACGAGCCAGATAATCTCAGGTGCTTAAACTTTTCCCGTTGAATCTTCACTGTAGGGGGATTTCAGTTAATTGCTGTCAGATTTTGTGGGTCGGATTTATCTTTTCTCTCTGCCGCTAAATGTAGACGAATGTTTTTGTCTTTTAGTTAAGTCTGTAAAAGCCCTCTGGCTTCACTCCGTCTTGCTTTCTACCTGCTGCCTGTTGTCTCTGCAGCATCGCTCTACAGGAAATGTAATTATAGAGAATGCATGATGGATCTCTGTTCAGTAATTCTCCTTTCTGCCACCGCTGTGTTGATGCTCTGCGTCTTGTGTAACAGGAAACCCCAATTATTGTCTAACTTGACATGTCACCGCTGCTTTTTTAGGTTGGGAAGGCCATGTCGTCCAATGAGAGCGCAGCCTACGAAATCATGAGGTCACTGGATGTAGACTATGTGCTGATCATCTTTGGAGGCGTAATCGGCTACTCGGGTGACGACATAAACAAGTTCCTGTGGATGGTGAGGATAGCCGAGGGCGAGCACCCCAAAGACATCAGGGTGAGTGTGAGACCTCTTAAAACATGCTCTCTTGCTCCTAATGTGGCACAAGGAAGAATAGGAGAGGCAGCTCAGACGATAGAGCTGCATCTGCGACATTGAGGCATTCTCAGATGCAGCTTTTATAACCCAGACGTTTCAGTGCCATAGCATTCGTTCAGGCAATGATGTGGTACCTCATTTAGGCCACTTTCACTGTTGCTGTGTGCCTCATTCATGTCCAAACAAAGGGGGGAAAAGAGTAAATTTTTATTATGCAGAACCAGCAGTTCGGCAGTGAAATTTCCCTTCTTGAAGTTTATAATCAGTTTTGCTTGAAGCTGTTTCTTGTATTTCTAATATTTATTCCACCCGTCTAACCAACAAAAGCACCTCTCATTATAAAGAGCGTCTTTCAGAAATAAATCCCTTTTTATTAGTAAAAGGCTGTATCTCGTAATGACAGTCTGGAAAACATCCCGTTAACTTTTAATGACAATCTGTCGACAAACTCAAATGAGGACATGAGCTCCACATTTCTGTTATTTTATTTTGTTTTTATTTCGAAACCAATTTTAACTCACTCACATGTCAGGGGAAATCTCTGCCCTCAAATTTGTAGGTGTTACCATAGTTACGAGTTGATTTGCATGAATACATGGTTAATTTGAACCGAACGGGTAACAAAAAGAGCCACATGGACACGTGGCAGACTGAATGAAGTCAGCTTTGTGTATGATTTCGATGCCATTGTTGAACAAGCTGTTGTGTTGAAGTAATTGTTTGGAAGAGATTTTAAATATTTGAGGTTTTTTTTGGGTTGATTGATTGTCAGGACATGTGCATCATCTCTGTGAGGCAGAGATGTTTTATATTCGCGTGACTGAAAGAACTGCAGGCCAGCTTGTAAAAAGCACGGGTCGCTCAAACTTGCTGCTGTTTCCAGTTAATGAGGTGTTTGTTTTTTTGCTGTTGCCTGCTTTGTCTGCTCATTCCTGTCCTCATTTCCCCCAAACTTGTCTCCCTTTGTTCTTCAGGAGAGCGACTACTTCACTCCTCAGGGGGAGTTCAGAGTTGACAAGGCCGGTTCACCCACTCTGCTCAACTGCCTCATGTACAAGATGTCCTATTATCGATTTGGTGAAATGCAGGTGAGGGGGGGGGCGGGTTCAGAGTAAACGCTGTTTGTGGAAGGAACTCAGCTTTTCACTTCTCTGAGGACAGGTGAAAAGTGACTGTCCATTGAAATAATTGTTCATTATTGACTTGGAGTTCCATCTCTGCATCGTGGTCGGAAACCCGACAGGCAGGAAATCCACCGCCACTGTATTTTGCACAGTACTCATCTTTTTTAGGGAATAATGAGCAGCTGCCACCTCTAAAGGTGTAAGATTCCTTCTACTGTAGCTTCAAAGCAGAGCTGGCTGACACGCAGACGGTAAGGGATTTGAAGGAGCTGCTTTTGGAACAAGGCGTTGGGATTGGAAGAAAGGCTATCGGAGGAAGTATGAAGGATTGGCGGAAGCTTCTAAATGTGCCACGGCTTCTTGTGGCAGGCAGCAGGGGAGAGATGAGGGATGCATCTTGTCAGGTGCTCACAGCCCTGCCGTAGATGCAGCTCAGAGAATCGATGCAGCCGTCATCCACAGAGAGACAGCGAAAGCTCAGTGCAGCTGACTGAGGTCAGGCTGCAGAGCAACCGGAGAGATTAGATTTACAGAAATAAAATGAGACTGAAGAGGACAATAAGACTGAACTGAACCGAGGAACAGAATAGTTGAGAGTGCAGTGTGTTGCTGCTTTAAACCTTAATACTCGATGTTTGTTTGATGAAAGGAAGAGTTCTTTGTAAATGGGAATCAACCAGCATACTTGTTACTTTGATGTCTTCAAGACTGTCTCATTTATTTCCTTTTAAATTTACACAAGTTAAATAAGTTGCTAATAAATGCGTAACTAAGGAGACTGAAGATTAGTTCCTATCGATGATTTTATATGGCATACGTTTTGGCCTCTAAAGCAGCCAGAGAGCAGTGAGGAGATTAGGAGATATGGAGAGACTGAAGTAAAAAAAAGTGTGAATAAAAAATACTATTTATGGCTTTTAAAGGAAGACTATAGCTGTGAGAATTGATGAGAGACGGTCAAAGGCTTTAAGAACAGAACCAGAGACTCAAGAGGTTGTTAAGTGGCTCAGAGAAAATGTAATGGAAATGCTGGAGGGGGAGACTCAGCAGTGTTATCAAAGTGCTGTCAAACATACTGTTTATCTTTTATAATTGAGTTTCACTTGTTTGGTTTTAATCCGTTAAGCTTTAAACTTTAAGTTGGTATAGCAGCTTTGGGCTGAGACGGATTGAAAAATAGCTTCTTTGTCTCGGGCTGCATTCACATTGCAGGTCTTAAAGCTTTTTTTTTTGCGTTGTTTTTCGCATTCTAATTTAAATGCGACCGTCATCAGTCTGCTGTGTGAACAGTCTACGGCCCTGAAGTGACCCGCATGCACAGAAGACTCCCATGCAGCGTTTACAGAAGTAAATATGGATGCTGCACATGTCAGCGTGTGCATCAATTCTGAGGCTTTTGTGCAGTCGGAGCCAGAATTATAAGGATTATGAGTCTAAAACCTCACTTTCTTTCCACTGAGTTCATGGTGACCTTTCAGGCTGAGGTCGCTTTGAAAGACATCGGATACGTGTCCAGTTTAGGGCCTCATATGAAAGTGGCCTGATGTGAAAAGAATTGGATTTGTGTTGATCAGACTGACAAATGGGATTCGCCCACTGTGTGAATGTAGCCTTGCAGAAAAATTTTCATATTGTAACCTTTTTCCTTTTTTGTTTCAGTTTTTTCTGAAGAGAATAGTTTAACACTTTTAAAACTGAACTTTGAACAATTGCTGAGAGCGATTCCACAAAAATTACAACCACCAGTCAGTTGGATTATCTTTAATTAAAGACAGAACGGATAAAGACAGCTGGCCTTCTCTGTTCAGAAGTAGTAAAACGAGCCCATCAGCACCTCTGATTTGCAGTAATTAACATGTTTTAATATTACGTTTGAAAGAGTGGCTACTTTTGCCTTTCTCTCAGGTATCTCTGCTAAACTAAGCTAACCAGCCACTGATTTTACAAGCACTAAATATTCAGCCCACAGTCACCAGAGTGGGCTTGATTCTCATCCGTCTCTTTAGAATGACAGCGAATAAATGTAATGACTGACTCGTAACCACAGTCGAATAACAACCTCGCCTCTCTCCCAGCTGGACTTCAGAACGCCGCCTGGCTTCGACCGGACACGCAACGCTGAGATTGGCAACAAGGACATTAAGTTCAAGCACCTGGAGGAGGCGTTCACTTCGGAGCACTGGCTCGTGAGGATCTACAAGGTGAAGGACCTGGAGAACAGAGAGCCGCTGGACCACAAGCTCCGCAGTGTAGTACCCAAGCAGAAGTACACCTCCAAAAAGGTAGCGCCCCGTTTTGCTTTGTTTTTCTTTTAAAGAGAGCGACGTGCATTTTGAACATCAGACCTCATCCTACCTGAACACTGTCACACCGTTTTTCCACATTATGACATCTTCTCTCCGCCCTGCTGACAGTTTATTTCTGTACAGGCATGTAGGAGTGTGTGATGTTTCTGAGCATGATCAGAAAATGAGCTCTACAGGCCCAAATGTATTGTGGTCATAAAGATGGAATTTCCACAATCTACTCTTTAATGTACATTTATGATATTTAGATTCATATGTTCCCATTTAATTTCTCTGTATTTATGCATAATGTGTAGTTTTAAAGTTATTTATTTAAGACATTTATTCTTTGTAGTGCTGTTTGATGATATTTTTTTACATTGGATTTATTGTTTTCTTTCCCTCTCTTTGACCAGACTGCCAAGAGGAAGCGAGGACTCATCAAGAACAAGCTTGTCCTCAAGAAGGGCAAGAAGCTCCAAAAAAAATAACGGTGATGAACTCAAACAGATGCGAAGAAACCTCCAGCAACCAACAAAGAAGAACAGAAGGGGCGGTTGCCTTGCACTTGGTCTCGAGCGCTTGTCGTTAGAGCGCCCTCGTGTGTCGAGGAAGTGTCATATCTGGCTCGCACCAGAATTGTTGTCTGTTTTATCCCGAGGACGTCTGTCTTGCTTTTTTTTCCCCTCCTGGTTATGTTTTTTACTTTGTACTTGAATGTGTGGCAAGGCATAGGGCTGCTTTACTTGGTTCAGCGTTGATTCATTTTTTTTTTTTTGTGGTATGTTAATTAACTGCTTATCAGTCTAGTGATCAGGTGAAGGGGATACGAGGGATGACGGGGAACATTTGCACCAAAGACCCATCAACCTTGCTCCGTGGCACATGTTGAACTCATTGCTGAGGGTGAAGAAGTGCGGGAGTGAAAGCTGAGGACTTTGTTCCTGACACGTGTACAGAGGAAAGTATGCGGTATGGAGGAACGTCACTGTCTTCACACATCTTTAATATTAACCTTTTTATCATCATCTCCTTCATGGCTGCCTGACTCCCTGACCCTTCTTTTCCAAAAGATTCTATAAGAAAGAAATTGGCCTAATTTGTAAATATGTTCTGTAAAGAAAAAAAAAATCTCTAAAGTGACGGTAATATATTGGATCATTGTGGTGACTTTTGAATATGCAGTTCTTGATTTTCTCTTGTTTTTTTGGGGATTTTTTTTTTGTATGACCACAAATAGATCAGTGAATGCAATAATTCCACACAGAGGTTTGAGATTTTGTTTCAAAGAATGAATGTGAATTTTTTTTTTTTACACACCCCACTTTTTTTTCACAGATTGTACATTTCTGCTGCTAGGGTTTTCTGACGGAAGCAGGCAACTGTGTGTAAAAAGTAGTGATAATTAATTAGGCCTCCCTTCCTGCAGGGGGAGCTCTTTAGTTTGAGTTAGCGAAGCCTTGTGCCTCATCGCTGGTTTTTAACTTGACTGTTTTTCGCTGTTACGGTCTTTCTTTGGTCATCATGCGTTTTCCTCGACCAGACTGAGGCATTGGGTTACTGGAAATTTTCAGAATATCTGGCGATGAACTGAACTGTGACGGTGGGGTGGGGGGTGGGGTGGGCTCTTGGTATACAGGCACTGACAAGACTGACCAACTGAGGTCAAAAGTAACTTCAGACGGATCAGGCAGAGTAACAGATGTCTGGAGTTGTCAAGAGCTGTGTCCCAATTATTTACTGCATACTTACTCTACCGCTGGATGCATGTCGCACAGCTTTTCGTTTTTAGATGTCAGTCAGCTTTAGGTTTGTGTCAGCCAATACGCTTCCAGTTAACGCTTCATTAAAATATGGTACATGTCCAACTCTAAACGTGCACATTACAGCTACAATCGGCTCTTTGTGATGTCTTGAAACGTCTTGTTTTCTGAATAACATTCTACAGTCCCCCTAAATACTCAGTTTATATGCATGTAAGCCCAAAGAAGAGGCTCACCAGAAAAGCCCAAGCAGACGTTTGGTGTTATGGATTCAAAAATAATATAATAGTTTGCTCAACATACAGTTAACAGACATTTTCTAAATGTATATCAGGAAACATCAGGGCTGTAACTGCCAGCGGATTAATCAATTAATTAATTTTGTCTGTTAAATGTCAAGAAACAAATGAGCAAACCTATGACATTTTCTGGTTTCTTCAGAAATATTGACAGAGAACCATGAACTGTGGAAGAGAAGTGGACATAGCCACCATGATGTGGACCCACCCCCCCTTTTTTGAGCCAGAAGTCATCATATGTTGTCAGGAGAAGGGTGTGAGAAGGGTTCATCTTTAAGGCCTCGCACCTGTTTAAGACCACCAGCTCGCTGATCAGAAGGGCTGAAATCCACTGTCATTACCATGAAGACCAGAGGAGGGAATGTCTATGCTTTCAGGAGAGAAACTGGAAAGGTGGAATCCATTTGAGGCGTTTTTGGTGCAGTGATATTTTACTTTCAGGCATCTCCGCTTTCCTTCACCTTGGCTATGTCCATCTTTTCTACACAATCTTGGAGAGCACGCTGTAAATCTTCCCACTGGAAAGGTTGAATATTTCATCAGCACAGGTGGACTATAAGAAACCTGTTCATTAACTTGCATGTTATTACGCCTTCGATTGGATTTGTTGACATTATAGAAATGGAAGTTGTTCTAAAATGTCAAGAAATGTTCCAAGTCAAATATGCCGACTTCTGCCCCACAGTACGAGTTCAGCTCTTAGAAATGCGGAGGTGATGTTCTTCCTTATTTAAAGCATCTTTGTGAGGGTCTAACACCGCGTGTGAAACGGGTGGTTTGGGGGGGGGGGTGTTGAGTTGACTTTCAGTTCATTCTGTATTTCTAGATTTAAGGGTTTGTATTATTATTGATTCTTCATGTCGGGCACAATTAACACCACAGCTGTTGTGTTCAAAGTTCAAAACCTAAATATAGCTAATTTACCACCTTTAAAAAAAAAAAAAAACATGACATTTTTGGGGGATTTTTACTTACTAAATAAATCGAATAAACAGTAAAACTTGTTGAATGAGTCCGGTTTTCTCTGCTCATTTGAAGTGGTCTCGGCTTGAGTTTGACAGGGAGTTGGGACACAGCTCTGCCTCGGTCGAATTTTACAGGCACTGCACTGTTCTCGTGTCTAAAAAAAACAAAAAACTAAATGTGTCTGTATGTTCACACTTCTGTAACTTTTGTTTTCTATCAAACGACAGACGCATCACAAGACTTAACGCATCATACAGCTTTGTTTGCTTCTAACATGAGGTGACTTTTATTAGTATCAAATGCTTGTTTTCCTCTGTGTCGCGTTTGAGTTTTCTCTCCGACACTTGTCACCCGTTTGAGGCGCGAGACCTTCGGCGTGACGCCACATTATCGTTTCTTTACCCGACGCCTAAAACTGTTTTGTGTCCTTTGAGTTCTCATTTTGTCAAGAGAGGACGGAGTTCAGACAAAGCCTTAATGTGATGTACAGTTTGTTGCCCTGTTTCTTTTTCCCATTAGGCCCTGGTTTTTCGTTGAGCGCGACAGAGGAGTCGTCGAGTTTCTCGGCAGCTCAGCCTGTCCTGAACACTGTTTTTGTTTGATGCAGTCTCCCCACTTATCCTTGCTCACCTTCAAAGTTTACATTTTTACAATGTTGTTCTGTTCAGCCATCTTTAAATATACTCTTCAATGAAAACTTTGGTGTAATTTCTCTTTATTTTTTATGTCCCTTCCCTAAAGGAAGCATTACTCCAAACTGTTTGTTTTCCCTCCGCAGATCCGATTTCTTTTCCCCAGGTGAGTGTAAACTGAGCCACTTGGTGGCAGCATTAGCTTCTGGCTCAAGTTCTGCACGAAGAATGATTTAACACTCGCATGGGTGAAGATGGTGTGGAGTGCTCACTGGGTGAACTTTGTGCTCAATGGTGTGAAATATATACATTAAATGACTATTTAATGCGATGTTTAGGATTTCCGGCAAAGCTAAACAACTGGGTGCCATCCTGAGGTGATGCAGAGGGAGTTATTGCTTGGTGGAGCATTAGTTTAATGCATCAGAGCAGGTGACATTCAGCTGAGACGTTTGCCTACATACCGCATCTTCTTTTCCAACCAGAATAAAGAAAGTATCCAAAACGCACATTAAAGGTGCTTAAATTGCCACATTTTGTCTGCTGGACAGTTAGGAAAAATAGGAAAAATACCTAACGTTTTTACATTTGGACATAAAACTGTAACACAAAAGGTGGGGAAGTTTTTATAGTGACATGTTGGTTCACATGTTCACTGTTTTTCTTTAGATTTCTTCTCACCTTAAGCTACAACCACAACGGGGAAGATGCTTCTTCAAAAGCTAAAATGTCTGTAGCGTTATCTGTACCTGACAGCTGATGTTGGCCTCTTATACAATGATGCTCATCAAAAAGTGAATGTTTTTGACAGGTGATAAAGGAAGAAGAAAGGGCATCTTATCTAAACCACAAAGCTTTCCCCCTTTAACGTTCAGACTCAGCCTTTGTGGGCTGTAGACATTGTTACAGAACATAGCCATGTAAGAAACGGGTGGTGTTGACGTGCCCCTTCGAAATCAGCTGAGGTGGTGTGAATCTGAAGGAGTCCGTCCCCACAGCCATCAGAAGCCGCGACAGGTAGGAAGTGCTGTCGGTAATGTGGACGTTAGGTCAGGGGGTCTGAATGTTGTGACCCACTGGTCTAAGTTTTCCGCCATTTCACAGCTGAAGCATTAACTCTGCACTGCTCTCTGGTGGATAAATTGTGTAACAGCAATGCTTTTTAGCAACCTTGGTTATAATACACACAATGAATCTATACTGTGCAAAAGTCTTAAGCGAGCCCTCATTTCTTTATAAATGTTAAGAAAACAGGAAATAGTTGAATTGACCTTTTTGAAACCTGTCTGAACGTGTATTAAAATACAGCATGCAAGTCAATATTTGGTTATGAGCGCCTTTATTCTTCAGCACAGCTTGAACCCTCTTTGACAAGCTTTTTTTCATTTCTTTAAGTAGTCTTCAGGAATAGTTCTCCAGGCTTCTTGAAGAACATTTCAAAGCTCTTCTTTGGATGTTGGCTGCCTTTTGTTCCGTTCTCTGTCAGATGATCCCACACTGCTTCAATAATGTTGAGGTCCAGACTCTGGGGAGGATTCATCCCTCCATAAGACCTGCTGCCACTGATTTTTAGTCCACTTCTTGTGCCATGTGGCATAGCTCAGCCTTTTCTCCCTGTTTCCCTTCCTTAATGGTTTCTTGACAGCCACCCTTCCATGGAGACCATTTCTGATGAGGCTTCAGTGAACAGCAGATGCATCCCTCAGGTCTATGCTGGGTGTGTTTCATATTTCTTAAGGGCATCACTTTCAGATACTGTTCATCTGCTGTAGATAGTTTTTTATTTTTATTTTTATTAGGCCTGTCACTTCTTTTGTCCTCAAATTCATTAAGGACACTGCACAGCATGCTGATATATGCCAATGTTTGAGCTTATAGTTCTTTTGGAATCACCCTGCTTACTCAGAGTGCTTCAAGAAACTATTTAAAAACGTTTCATTGCTGAGGTCTCTGTCATGTGTCGACACCAGAGGCTTATCCCTCGAGTTAGACATCCTTTTTTCATGTTTTAAGGTCGAGACAGCCTGTAGAACTACTCCTCATGACCGTTCTAAAAGATTACAAAAGGTTTGGCTGCCAAGTGGAAAGAAATGAGGGGTCTCAAAACTTGCTAAGTTCTGTGTGGCACTCTTAAAAGCAGAGGTGCACCTTTTCTTTTCTTATGAGTAAATAGATCATAAAAGGACAGGTTTAAAAACAGTAGAAGGTCTTTATTGACGTACAGTCCAGTAAGTTCAGATCCTTGTTGTAAGGCCAGACGCTTAAGACAGCATTGAACAGTGATTTGAAATGGGTGGGAGGTTAGTCTGTACTTTAAGTGTAATTTGATTACGCAACAACAATGAAGTCTTCATTTGGCCACATGGTTTATGAGCAGACAGTTGTACATTTCCTCTTCTCTCCAACAGGCTGGTTTGCTGTGTTATTCTGGTAGATGATCCTCTCACCTTCAGAGGCAGCCTTCCAGTGACACCCCCCCCCCCCTCGTGAATGAAAACATAGTCGTGCTTCTACAAGCAGCCTCATCCATATTCATGGAAGCATTACCTTCAGGGGGCACTGGCAAGGTGTGTCTATGGGGGGGGGGGCTGCTTAATTACATATGTGTAATGGAGTTATAGATACATAACGTTATTTTTTTTTTTTTTGGGGGGGGGGTCCTGGATAAATGAGAGGTAGTAATGAAAGTCAGTATGGCAGAGATGATGCACTCACTGGGTGAAAGATTGGAGCAACATGACAGTACAAGTTGGAAGTATTAAAATGTGCCTGGATACATTCAAAGTGCAGACAAAACCATCACAACTTTCTGAGTAGTTTGCTGTAATATATCGTGTAATAATATAAACTAATACATAATTTAATGTACTACATTTGTTTTATATCATCTGGTTTGGTGACTTTATTTCCAGTAAAGCTCTGAGAGAACACTTGGGCTGATATAAGCCACAGTTAGAGTATAAAATAGTTGATTTATCTCTATGATAAAAGTGCTTTATAAACAAACTCATTTACAGCTACAGTATGGTGTGTTACAAGGAGACTGGATCTGTTCGAAAGCTTGGAGCCAAACGTAGATGATGTCTAAGAAAACACTGCTCGTTAAAACTAGTTGTCACTGTGTGTGAGCAAAAGAAGGCTTGAGCAAAGTGAAAAATAGAAATATTCTACTTTGAAGAATAATAATACTATAAAAATGTACGTCAGTCCCAAAGCCTTCTTGGTTAAAACAGTGGAGATCCCTTTGGCACCTTTGCTTGCGTCTTATGCGTCTCCACTGTGTCACTCTGAGTATGAAGGTCTGTGGAGGATACTGCTTTCGTGGGTTTGAGCCTCCATCTCAGTTACTGTCCATGAGAAGTGTGGTTCCGATGTCAGGTCGACTTCCACAGCGGGTTGTTGTAGATCCAATCATCGCCCTGCACATGTGATCAACAGTAGAATAGTCATGTTATTTCAGAGGTACACTTAAAGGGATTATTGCTTGGTTTACACTCGCTGTTCAAACTGTGTAATCGTCACCATTTGTTCGCAGAATACCTGGTGCGTGAGTATAGTTGCAGCTTAACAGTTTACACCAGCGCCTCAGGAAATGGTTTAAGTGACCGTGAACTGATACCGTTTGAATCGTTACATTGAAGTACACTTTTACCACGTCTTCTTTTCTAAGTACTGGTGCGCAACCAAGCACTACTTAGAAAAGAATACGTGCTACATCAATTAGCTTTGACATGCTAGTAACCAGAGCAAGAGATGTTAGCCTCTCCAATGCTAACGCACATCCAGGACTACAGACTATCCAACAACTGCCAGTGCGGGCTTAACAT
This sequence comes from Leuresthes tenuis, assembly GCF_036924035.1. NCBI lineage: Eukaryota > Metazoa > Chordata > Actinopteri > Atheriniformes > Atherinopsidae > Leuresthes > Leuresthes tenuis. The sequence goes on along the minus strand of NW_027325372.1, from coordinate 8,934,357 downwards.
TGATCAGATCAGTAGCTGACGTTGGAATGGATATAGCCACCGCCGGGTGCTCAGTAGTCTTAAATTTGTCCCTTATACTGCACAATAAAATAGCTGCTCCAGGAGCCCAGACAGGCTCTAATTGTTAGTGTTTGGGACAGGATTTGGATCGTCAGGTTTTTCTAGTATTAGGCAATATGGTTATAACTTCAGCTCATCCTGTGCTTCACAGCGACGTTGGTAGATGTTACGAGTTCCAAAGACACACTCCTCCATGCGCTGATGTTTCCAAAAATGGTAAAGAATTTGCTCGAGCTTTGGCTCCAGAGGCAACAGACAGCAGTGCTCATGTGGGCAATGATGGAGTGACAGGAAGGAATGGCCTCCCTGAACTCTGTGCTAGTCATAGATTGTTCATAAATGTACCAGGCCGCTGGTCGATAATCCACTCCAGTTATATCGTCACACCTGTGGCTTTGGACACTTGAGTGAAGGGAGGAGCAGAGCTGTAAATCCATCACGACCTGGTGAGGGTGAACTGGGAACACCTGTCAGAAGCCCCTGTAATGTTTTCGTTAGTTGGGGACATGGAAGCTGAAGGGAGCGTGTGAGGGAATCCGTCAAGCTGAAGGAGGAGGCCTGCAGTGTTGCTGGTTGCTCAAACTCAGATGTGGGAGGAATTCAAGGATGTTCTGGCAAACCATTCGTCGGCTCAGAAAAGGAACGACTCTGTTCCAGGTTGTGCTTGAACTGTGGATATCGTCGGGCCGCGCAAGGATCACTGTAATGATCTCCTTAATCTAGTCAGCTTGTCCTCACGCCTCACGCTAAATGAAGTGGATTTTGGACACAGTCTGAACCACTGGTGAGAAACTCCAGGTCAGGTTAAGTGTTTGTACCTCTTTAGTGAAGTATCTGGGTTTCCAGGGCTTGTTATCAGCTGCCCTCTGCCTCTCCTCCCCTCTCTGACACTCCTCCAGCCTGTGTTTGTGCTCTGTGGCCTTGTCCATGTTCCCTTCCTTCAGCGACTTGGTGACATGTTGCCATAACCGCCTACAAGCCGGAGAAAAACACACGTTTACACAGACAAACTCTTTAATCCGGCCTGTTTAACCTGTGACTGGGGCTCGTCTTCACCTGGACTCCGTCCTGCCCTGTCTCTCCACGGGACGCAGCTTCTTCCTGGTGACTGGGAGTTTGGTCGTGTCGATCACTTTGGTTTCCCCGCTGCTGTAGGTGAACTCCAGCGTGCCGTTCCACTCGCCCTGCGCTTTGCATACGATTGTGTTGGTCGGGTTGTGTTTGACTTCTGCCGTAACTCTTAATTTTTAAAACAAATAAACAAAAGAGCTTTTTTAAAATAATTATTCAGACTATATGTGACAGGATGCTGTAATTCATAATATGCAGTCTTCTACAAAACTGTTCTAATGAGCTCTCCTCTGAGTGTTCAAGTAATTCACACACACACACACACACACACACACTTCACACAGCAGGGACAACTTTGAGGTTCAGAATCTTCCCTGAGGTCACGTGGACAGGCTGGAGATCAGAGCACAGATTTAAATGACAAAATAATCACAGTTGCATGTGCACCCAGAAATAAGAATTTCTGTTACTGATCTGTAAAAGCCATTAAATTCAAGATTAAATGATTTACCAAATCTGAAGAGTGTCTGATGTTTTGTTCATTCTGTAACTCTCCTTGCACCCTGTGACAGGCTCTAAAAGCTGACAGCTTTAAAACATGTTAATGTACAAGCTGAAGACTTTGCCATGACTCTCAACCTAAACACAAAAAATCTGAGGACAGCGAGACGGCCCATGAACCTCATAGTATTAGAAGCCTTTTGCACGATCAAATGTCTGTTGCAGCTAAGACTTTCATTTCTTGTCAACGTACTGGCCATGCATTTCTCTAAACCCTTCCTTTTTCTTTTTTTTTTACAGAAATTTTAACCAGGGGTGCATGTAAATCTTGATTATTACCTCATAAGGAATCATTGGGCACTTTTCGTTGGCACTAGGAAAAATAATTATGGTTTAAATCCTACCGAAACCAAACTTTTAAAATACATATAAACACATTAATCCGACTGAAGGCGAGCTTCTCCAAACTGGACCCAGATAACAAGGCATGTATACACTTAACAAGTGGGTCTAGGTGCTCCACACATGCTCTAAAGTTTAATCGTTTTGGTAAAAACAGTGAAGTGTACGTTAATAAAGCTGCTCTCATTCACAAGAACCACCTCATTAAGACTCCAACTTGTCATTACGGCTGTAGTGGTGGTAAAATGGCCCCACTGAGCTGTAGTCACAGCTCGACTCAGCTGTACATGTAACACCCTAATTATACTTAAGAAATTGGAGCATCTACTCCGTGTGTAAAGGCCTCAAAAACAGCTTTTGGAATATTTGTGTGTAATTTGTTGTCAAGTTATGGAAATGCACCTCCTGTATTATCACCCCTTAAATAAACTCCAGAAATATGTATAAGTGAAATTTTAGCAAAAGAGAATTAAAGGTAAAAAGAAATTGAGGTTTTTTGTGGAGCCATGCCTGTGCAAACCTCTATTACGACAATGCAAGACGGCATAATTTAAAAAGTCAAAGCCAGACAGTCTCACAAAGGGATGGTCGTCTTCAGTCATGATTTCTGAAAGAAGTGAGCGATAAGAGGAAGCAGTCTGCTCTTCTCACAGATATATAAAGGCACCGTCACACAGAAAAGCGACGCTCACCTGTGCACCTTTCCTCCATAGAAAGGCTTTGTATGAAAGGTCACCGTGGCCGAGTAGCCGCTCTTGACGCAGTTGATGGAGACTTTGCCCCCCAACTCCACCCAGGGCACGGTGAGGATGGAGCGGGCGTAGGCACAGGGCAATGTGAAGACGTACTCCTCATCGTGCTCCAGGAGACACAGGACTCCTGGGAAGAGGAAAGGAAGAGAGGTTCAGTGCATTATGCAAGATGGGGTGGAAAATAGCCCTAATAACAGAAAATACCTTTACTCTACTGTATATATTATGAAATAAGATGCTATTTCTCCTAAGGTTAAAATCAGGTGAGGAATGACTTAATTTAAATTTCCTTGCACACTGTTTCTGTGTCTAAACAGTCTTAATCTCTGAGCCTGGTGTGTGGATGTGTTATGCACATGTCTAGATTTCATTGTGCACTTGAGAACACTAACAGGCAGCACAGAATGAAACATGAATGCACTGAAAAATTCTGTATAATTTACAGATTTTAAATACTCTCACTTAAGTGAAATTGAATGATTTAACACTCCGAAGCGCCCATTACAACAGCTGCGACTTTTGAGTTCAGGAAAAAAACATCTTCCCTGACTGGAGGCTGCAGGATCTACTTCCTGTTACATATAAGACAGACTAAATTGGGTTTGGATGTTTTTGGAGTCATGAGACGAAGCATTGTACATCCTTTCAGCACATGTGAGTCACCGGCGTCATGGATTTATTTAGTCACAAAGGAGGCCTCCCTGCTTCAAGAGTAGTTTTCAGTTCTTAATACCACATGTAGACAAGGGAGCACTTGTGCAGCTATATTTCAGGACAGAATAGCTGCAGGGGAAACACTGCATGTGGCACAATTGTGGGCTGAAAACGGTCACTGAGGGTTAACATGTGAGAGAAGAACTTTTTTGGCCTGGAGCCGTGAACATGGCTAAGCTGTGTGATTAAAAACTTAACATAAAGATCTTCCTGTATGATATTAAGTAGATGAATCTGTAAGATCAAACACAGAGTGGTGGAATTATTCAGAGCTTTAGGAAGTTTAAGTCCTTGTAAAGCTAAGTCTGTATATGTTGGAGATGAAGAAGAACGGAATTTGTTTTGTAGAGAATTAGGTTAAAAAGACAACAATCTAGCAAAAAGCCTTTAATGCAGATGTAATTTGTTTAATTTCAGATGTGATGTAATTTGTGCTGCACTTGCTTCTGTGTTCATCACTCTCTCATGTGAAAAAAATGCCATCCTACTCAAACTTCCTTTTTGTTTTTAATGTTCAAATACATGTCAGCTGGCTGTTAAACCCACATCACGTTGGATGGAAAGCTGTCCTCTGAAGGTTAAAGTTCAACTGAAAAATTGTACTGCCTAATTCTGGCTTTTTGAAGTGAAAATAATTGAGCATTGTTCAAGTTTTTCCCTTCCATTTCTGGTTGTGGAATGGCTTGTTTCTCTTTGAAATGAGAAATGTACAAATGAACTGTACAGCCCAGATTCAAAGCTAGATTTCCAGTGTAGGGGGCCTTCAGTGACGTCTTTTTGTGTTGGACTAACCCGTTCTCTGCTCTACACCCACACAACCGAGCGTGCCACTGGGAAAAAAATTAGGGTCAGGTAGCTATATTGCCTCCCCATCTATACCCCCAAAAAACATTCGCCAATAGCATGAACAAAAAGTGAAAACCTTGATAGTGCTAGCATTAGCTAACAGCTTAGCACCCCTCAACTCTTTTCCAAACATACTCATGCTTTGTTTCCAAAAACCAAGATGGCAAAAGCTGCCTAATTTTAGAACAGTAAACCATCGGCTCCATCCATCTTTATTAGTCCATGGAGGAAATATTTTAGTTTTGCTGGTTGAGGTGAAGCCGATTTTCACCATAAAGCCACTATGTTTTCATCGGTTAAACCTTTCTCTCTGTAAAAAGACTGCATTAGTGGACAGTCGGGGTTCAACTGTTTCCCTCTCCTGTTGAGTCATTACAGAACAAGTTGACTACAGCTTTGCATCCACCAGAGTGGGTAAGCATTTACACTAATGCAAGTAAAATAATTTTGTCACTTCATGTGCATGGTTTGCCAATTTCCTGTTTTTACTCCTACATACATATGTGTATCCTTTCAGCCCCTGATGGGCTCCATACAATGTCACCCCGACAACAGGCTAAATCCAGCCATTATCAGGCTGCATCAGCTGCTGCTGACTCACCGCCCATCAGTGTCAGAGCCTTTCATAAATATACAGTATCAGCTGCTGTTGCAAAAGGAGAAAAAAAGAACAAAAAAACATCCTCATCATAATGAGGTGAATGTCACCATGTTCTCTGACGGCAGCACCGGCCTCCGTCACAACCTGCGAACAGGTGGTCAAAGGTCTGACTGAATCAGTCCAGATTCAGTCACAATCACTGACTGCACTCGGACTTCTTGTACCTCCGCTCAGTGAGTCATCTCAGACAAGCCAACTGTACATGAAGTAATGGTGCCGACAGGGAGGTCTAGATTATTGATTGTCATAAAAGAGGTCTTCGAGTGTTCATACAGACAGCGCATTGTGTCAGGAAGTGAGTGTGAAACGCCATTTAAAATATCAGCATGCTATTTTGAGGAGGGTTGGTTATTAAATTCTTTCTTTTTCTTCATAATTATGAGCAGATCTAAGACTTGACAAAAAAAAGTTATAATAAAGGCAATAAAAGAGTTGTGGAATGCTACATTACATTAAAGAACGTTGAAGCCTGTTGTTCTAGGGGTAGCAAGCTGAATGTGAGGCCGTCTGTCTGACAGCTAAAGCTTGGCTGAAACTGGGTCATCAACAGGACAACGATCCAAACGCAGCAGATGATTGCACTCCGCTTCTAATAAAAGTTTAAAAAGTTCTCCCAACAACTTTGTTGGTAACTGCGTCGCAAAGGCTAGATATGATCAACCAAAATTTGGTTTAAAATATTCAGCCAAATAAACTGATGAGGCAATACGGCAGCTTGAAGACAGACGAGCAGATAATGCTGAGTCCACACCATGTTTGGTAGCTTTAACTTATTTAGTTACTTATGAATAAGAAATAAAAATGTGTTCCAGGTTTCCCTGTGGAATGACTCACCTTCTCCCACCATGGACACCCCGATAGACATGCCCATGAACTTGCTTTTGGTCCACACATGGGCGTTGACACACATCCTCCTCTCTCGACACTCGCAGTAAAAACCCGACACAGGTGGATGATGGGACACCTGCTCTGCAACAAAGCGGACTCTGTAGCAGCCTCCGGAATCCTCGCCCTGCTGCGCATTGTTGGGGCCCCTGCCTGGCTCCCGAGCTGGGCCCTGGTTCGATCTGACCAAAGGTTTAACTTTGTCCCGAGGCACTTCCCAGGAACAGTGGAAGGTCTCCCCCAGCACGGGGTTGTAGGGCTTCTTAGCCACAGCTCCCTTCCGCCCCTCGTGGAAGGCGGTCAGGTAATACTCCACGAAGCGGACAATTCGGTCCTCAGCTGTGACGCCATTTGTGATTGAAAGGAACATGTCAGGGTGAGCCATGAAGTTGGCGTACATCTCCAGCAGTGATCGCTTTTCCAAGATGAATGTGGGCAACACCACCTGAAGAGTTAAAAAAAAAAACAACACAACTCACACACCCGACACCTCTCCTGTCATGTAGATGGTCAGTATTTCAGTGTGGTACCCGTGTGAGGTCCATGCCCAGTTTGAGCTGGGAGAGCAGGTGGAGAATGATGCTCCGCTGGTCGTCCAGGACGCCCAGGTCCTCCTCCTCATTGTCCTCCGTATCCGTCACCTCCTCAGTGGGGCTGATGTCTTCCAGCCCTGTGTGGTGCTACAAATCAAGAAGCAATTAAAAAATGTATTAATTGATTAAAGGATGACTTCGTTAAGCAACTACCCACTTCTGAACTCCAGCCACACAATACCTTCTGTTGAACCCGCATGTAATTGGAAATACTATCGGCTTGTTTCTTTATTTTAAAATTATTCCTCCAAAAACAGGAGATGGAATCTCTTCTTTTTTATCTTTATGAAGAGACGAGACAAAAACAGCGTCTACATGTAGCAAAGTGAACTTTCTTAACTTAAATCCATGGAAAAAAAAAGTTCTATGCAGCTTTTGAATTAAAAATGTACCACACGCTTGTCTTAAGACTTTGTCATAAGATGCCATAGAAATATGAAAGTGTGGTGCTGAGATCAGTGGTGCAGAACGCCTCCATATGTCAGCCGTGATTATAGGAAGAATAACTCCTTGTTGGGTTTGGTACAGGCTTATCTTTAAACAAAGGAAATAAGAATATTTCAAATGAATCAAGTTGAAATGTAGCTGGAGGCGTCCTACTTTTGGGCAGCGCCTGGAGGGAATTTCATCACATCTGGCACAAATGTTCACCGTGACCTCACAAAACCTGTTTTTGACTATGACTCATGAGTCCATACATTATTCATGACTCAACTTTGCACATATGTCTGTGGAAAAAAATTGAGGTTTGTGATGAAATTTTACATCAAAGTCAGCTTCAGAGAGTTATAACATTTATTTCTAACCATTATTCAACATCACATCTCAGGAACAGAACAGGATCAGGATTTAAGCTGAAGAGGCAGAACTGGTAGAGGAATATTAAATCCACTCAGCCCAGTTTTTTCCGAAATGCTGAATATTTTCCAGATTTCTTAAAGAAGATCCAAATCAAACTAAGAAGTGAGAAGGTCCCCAGTAAAAAGAAACCGCTAAAGATCATCCATTATATCTGGCTCTTTATGCGCCGCTTCCTGACACAATGCAGCCCACTGACACCTTCACCTTCAAAAGGCCATGAGCAAAATTAAACCATTTTCTTCCACTGGCATTCAACTGTCAATAGTAATAAGGTCACAGCTCATTCAGAGGTAAGCACAGACATAATGTATAAATACCTATATAAAGAAGACGACTAAGTACCAGTTACTGACAGTTATTTAGTTACTTTTAACAGCCGCCTTTTTGCATCATGACAACCTGACTTTTCATTTGACAACAGGAGCCCTCCCGTTCTTTGTTTTTATGCTCAAAGAACACAAGCAAAGAACGACAAGGGCATCAAAAACATGTAGAACATGAGGTCAGTAATTCCAGATAAAGTCCTTCATGTTGGACATGCATTATCGGTCTCACTGGCATGGTAACCACACAGGTGATTAGTGATAGTAATGAAGTAAAATGCTTTTCTTAAATGGCCTTTTTACTTTCTGCCAGCATGATCTGAAAGAAGATTAATACAATATAATTAATCTGTTCTTGTACAGATCTGTACTGAACCATCTGGGATGTGTCCATGATGCAAATGCAGCCTCTCCCAGTCGTACACCAACCAGTTTCCAGCCACAGACTTCACAGGAAACCACCTGGGATGCGAATGGCCCATGCATGCAGCAGCTGACCATTTAAAGTGGCTGCATGTGCATAAGGATGCGAATGCTGTAAAGCCTTGTGTTTTTAAATGATTACTGCAACATCTTTCCAGAAGGATGTCGCGCTTTTGTTTGCTTCTGAAAGCCTGAAGTGTCGACCTTCACAAGAAGTAGCGTCCTTCATTTATTCTCCATCATTCCACTGGAAACAGATCCAGTCGAGGTTAAAGAAGAGCTGATGCTTTTGATATCTTTTGCTGCTACTCAGGGCAGGAAGGGGGGGGGGGGGGGGGGGGGGGTGTGATGTATAATGCACAAAGTGCTCTCGAATTGGAGGGCAACAACTCTGCCTTTCATCCTCTGCTGCTATGCAATCACAATTTAAGATAAATATATGACCCATGAACAACTTGTACAGTTTCATTTTAGTAAAACAGCTGCAAAAACAAGCAGGAATACCGAAAATCTGACCCGAAACTCCCGACAACATAACTGCATGTACAGACAGAAACAGAAGAAAAAGATTTCCAGGACCAGAGTGTCTGCCTGTCACCTGAATATTTCATTCCACGCATGCATGCCAGCAGCTCCACATACCCACACACACCTGCACACACACAGAGCCCGCTCTGCAGCAAAACATTATGTACAAAAGACACAGGCACACATGGGACGGAGCATGCTCGAACACACACATGTACAGGAGTCCCTGGAGCTGGCGCAGAGTGATATATATAGAAGTGTAAGAGAGGGGGGGGGGGAGAAAAAAGAGTGAGGTGGGGGAGGTATGTTATGACTTCAGTGGCTCTAACTAATTAAAGAGGCTCCTGACAGGAACAGGAAATTACTGCTGAAGACATCGGGGCATCTCTGCAGGAAACCCTTGAATGGATATGATGCTGGATTTATCAGTTGGCACCGACAAAGGCTTATAGTAACGTAACTTAAGTGCTGTAAGACTTACAATTAGGACGAATCTAAAAAGTTCCAGCATCATTCTTGTTTAAAGAACATAATTCAAGGTATTCAGGCATCATATTAGGACTTTTAATCGTCCTACCTGCAAAATAACAGCATGAATTATGACTATCAGAGATTGTTAATACTATAGAAAGTTGTATCAATATAAACGTTTGGATAGACAGATTTTTAGGGGGTAATTGTGGAAATATCTAAAGACAATAATCTTTTATAGAAGCACTATGTACTTATGTAAAAGAGAAGCCAATATCTAAATGTTCTAGAACTTCTTTATAAGTAAATTATCATCAGTTATAGAACGTACGAATATGTCAGAAATGAGCAATAAATTGTGATACATTTGAGATTATAAAGCACTAAAGAGAACAACTTTCAGTCCTGCCACGTAAAAGGAAAATAGAAACATCTCCGATTTAAATCAGTCCATTTATAAACTAAGTTTATTAACTGCAACTTCATGCCGGAAGAATTTGGACAATTTACTTCGGTAGAAGTGTTTTTCACAACTATACGTCTTTCATTTAATGTGTGACTTTATGCATCAGCTTCAAAAAGTACCAAAATGAATAGAATAACCTTTATTATCCCACGAGTGAGAAAACTGCATGTTAAAACTGCATGAAGGAAGATAAATAAACAAATGCAAAAAAAGTGCCTACAATTTTCAGATTAGTAATATCACACTGAAATTAAAGATTGCGTCACCCAACTAACACCTGATATTTTACCTGCTATCAGACAGAATTTTCAATCAGCTGGTAACAGGTTTTCAGCTTCACTTTGACACCGTCTCAACGCGTTTTTATCCTCCAACCAATCACCAGATAATTAACCTGCATCTGTATTTATCATTTCAAGCAGAAACAGATGTGCAGCCATGTCCAGAGACCCGTTTGGCTAGTGTTTCAGCAAAGGAGCGAACGCCTTTGTCTATGTTGTTAAGTAGCCATGCAGCTTGATGATCCAAACTTTATCCACAGTATCGCCACTATTTATAAACATTATATCTTATGTATGCTGCTGTGGCAGGAGTACTAAACAAAGTGTTGTTGTACATTATGTGTCTTCCTACAAGATTAGCTGGGCAGCATTGATAAGCCGATTGTTTGCGCCCTTGTGACCCTCTACTGTGTCAGAAGCTCTGGATCCTGTCACATACTTACTACCAATTAACTTAAATAGGACCCCTTGTGCTTTTCTTTCAACTATAAATACAACACTACATACTCATGTCAAACTTGGCCAAAGTTTCAAATAATAAGGCAAACTAATATTTCTAAAAAAAAAATTAAAAAACAAAGGCTACAGACTCATTTCACAGGAAACAGACATCAGTTTACCAGCTATTTGTTCTTATGTTCACAGGAAACACCAGCAGAATGCCTTAAAACCTGTCCAGAGCAGCTAGCAAACACTGGGTGCTGTCCCTAAGCAGGCTTCCAAAAGGTGGCCAATCAGAGGCCATATTGGGTTTTCAGAGAGGTGCGGCCTTAAAGAGACAGGAGCTAAAATGTCTCTTCTGACAGTAGATGAACTGAGGGGCTGCATTAAGGCCCAGAATAAGATAAAGAAAGGACTTAGTTAATAATGTAACACTACTTGAGAGTAATCACAGGAAAAAAACAATATAACACACAATTGGAGATGACCAAAATAGGTCCTCTTTAATTTTAGATACTACAGTAACAGTAGGTTAGATTATTATTTTGCATATGATCATCAAAATAAAACAGTAACTAGTAGCTAAAACTGCTGAATAAATAAGGAGCCTAAAAGCACCTTCTAATATCAGTCAATATGCAGAATCGCCAAACACAAACAAAAATTATTTTTAGATGCTGTATTATTGACTGTGAGAAGAGGGTTGGTTTTCCATCTTTTTCCTGATTTCAAAAGGAAAAAAACCCACACTACAATTATTAAAAGAATTTCTTTTTTTTTGTTTGTTTTTTTTACATATGTTCAAAGTGTTTGCGGCTACAACGAGCCCCGCTGGCTAGTTTGTTCCATAATTTATGAAGTCAACATCAGCGCTCCATGCTGGACAAAAACGTTTCCCTTTTCAGATCAGTTATGTTTGCTGCTAAATGAACTCTGTGCACGCTGGGTAACCCCTTAGGCTGCATTCACACTGCTTACACCCCATCTAAAATAGATGCAAAGACAAATACACCACAGCAAGGATGCATGCACTCAAACAAACACCAGCTACTAGACACTCACACTGCTCTGCTGTGTGTCTACAGGCTTGACCTGCATGAAACTGGATATCATCTCCAAAAAGGGACGAAATAGTATCGTGGCCTCAGTCGAACACTTCAAACTGTGAAGTCCAGGAAAAAAGGAAGGAAGTGTTCAAAGCTCAAACAGGGCAGCTGCTTCGTGAGGCTTCAGCTGGCGTAAAATCCCATTAAAGAGGTAGAAAACCTGTCCAAATCTGGGTCTTTTGAGTAGTTTAAAAGCTCTGATGGACACAACAGAAAAAAAAAATCCTCTTCTTCATCTTAATCTTAAAAGATGTTCTGGATCTTTTTTTAAATTTTTTTTTTTAGAGAGACGCTCAGAGTGAAGGTGGCGAGCTGCTGTGCGTGACTACTTCGCTCCTCTTCCTCACCACCCTCTCTGAAAACAAGGGAGGAGGGAAGAGGAAGCCGAGGGAAAGTCCCAGTGACGTTTCCCTCTATGCCCTCCCATCATCCATCTGCTGTGTTTCCCTTTCTTTTTTTTTCCCCATTTCCACACCATCCTCGTCACTTGTTCCTCTGCTCTCCTCCCTCCTGTCCTTCCTCGCCTTCTTCTGGACACCTTTTATATCTGGGTGAGGGTGAGGGGATCAGCTTGTTTAGAAACCATTCATCTGGCAAAAACAACTCTTTTTACCTCTTCTGCTGCCATCTTACTGTCTTTGCGCTCAAGGTCTTTCTCTCATCCTCCTCTTTCTGCATAACTTCTTTTCTGCCTTCCTTTTAACCGACTCCAGTCTTCTGTTTGATTCATTCCTCCTCTGCTTTCGCACCGTCATGTGAGATAATTGTACGTGTAGGAGAGACTTGGCCTCAAAGCTTCCTCGGTTCTGTCTTCTTTGTGGATTTCCATGCACGTTGTTGCAGCTCATCTCTAATACTCTGGGAATGGTCCACAAAAAAATAAAAAGGAAAAAAAATCTTTATGCTCTTCATGATGTCATTTAATTTTATCCCTTTATTTTTCCTATGCTTATTTAACATTTTTCATTGCATTTCAGCTGGTCTTTGCTTTTTCATCAAGCTCTTGCTCTGAGCTGATCGGATTTGAGCCACAGTTGGCCGTCTTCGCCAATTAATCAATCAATCTTTCTGACCTCTGCTGGTGAAAGAGAAGACTTTGTCACCCATAACTTATTTCACCTTAACTACACATCTGTTAATGGACATGTTTGAGGTAAGAAATAAACACTATAGTAGTTGAATCTCCACTCATATCACATCCACAAGACTTTAATTCAAAGTTTGTTGCTACTATGTGAAGACAGTTCCAGAGAAACACCAAATGCTGGGACCCAAATAAGAGTTTCTGTTGTAACTAAACAAGTTAGCACAAACGTTTTAATTTAGACGTTGTAGATGTGATAAAAGTGAAATGCTATTTTCAAGATCTAAACAAAAAGTTTTAACTAGTCTCCAAGACATTTCTTGTTCCTTTTCAGAGAGCTGTGAGTGAGCGGCCTGCAGCAAGCCGTCTGCATGTCTTGCACAAGTATCTACTCAGTTTAGTAATACTTCATTTGATCCCCAGGGCAAAATTATACTACTGTCTACTACTAACTACTATCTGTTACTACCATAGAAAGATAACAGAATAAGATTAAAAAAATAATAATAAAACTTTTAGAAAGCTGAAGTGTGGCAGATAGATGTTTGGTAGAAATCTTTGGAGATCACCATGAATGGGTTGGGGTGTTGTTTTTGTAGCTTAGCAACAACTTAGCTGATGATGTCACACAGCGTCCGCAGGTAACATTCTCAGCAGACAACATGGACATCTTTCTCTGCAGTCTTTGTTTGGCCTTAAAGCCGAGTAGAGAGCTGATGAGAGATGTTCCTGCAGCGATATCTTGGTGAAACAAATATCGCCTTCCTGATATTCCCGCTGCATCCTTGTCAACACCCCAAGCTCATCCATTTTACCCACTAGTGAGCTCACCCTTCCCATGAAGATTAATTGAAGAAATGGTTTAAACTTCCTCTGCCTTCCTCTTCCCTTTCCTTGCTCTGCACCCACAACATCTCCTCTTCATCCAGCCTTGTTTTCGGGCCATTACTTGGGCTTTGGAATGCTCAATCACCAGCTCCAACGTGCAAATAAATTTTCCTGTTGCCATGGTTATACATCATAACAGATCCAAAAGAAAAGCCAGAGTTACCAACTGAAATCACTCCAGCAGCATCCAAACACAAAACAAGACGCAAAGTAAGACAAAATATATACAGAGCTACTGTAGCAGGCTGCCACGAGTACAGCACCGTTCAAGAACCAACGTAAATAAAATGTAAAACAATGTGTTTTCATTCAATTAATAAAGCGCAGCATGAAAAGAAAAGCCCACCGGTTGCTCTGACCAGCCAAGATAAGTGCAGCTGAGCTGGTTATATCAGTGTTTCCCCTCTTTAATCACAGAAGTTCAGTTATGTTCCACAGTATTTGTGTTGAACTTGTTGGCCTTTAAGTCTTCTTATAGCAGCTGTTTTTTATGTTGTTGTTTTTTTTTAAAGCAAATACTGCAGGTGAGCAGCCATGTTAATAAGGAAAAAAATAAAAATACTCCAGCTCGACCACATGCCTAATTGTTTGACATTTAGTCACACAATCAGTGAACTTCCCTCCTGTGGGATTTCCACAAAGCAAGAATAACTACCTGTAAGAGCAAGATATCAGAATACACTGACAGAGCTACTCGCTTGGGTATCACTTTCTCTGTTAAATGTCAGCCAAGTTTTGAATGTGAAAAGCTTTCACATTCAAGTTCCAGAGGTTACAGGCTCCCACGCCACTGCCAATTGTTTCATTTCTCTAAAAGCACCAAGTAGCAGAAGCATCAAGGAGGTAATAATGCTGAAAATATGAATGTTTATACTTTTTACTAATGAGGCATACTGTATTACATTGCATAGCAGTGAATTAATTAGCTTGTTTTTAGGGCACTTGCAACTCTCAGGAAGATTCTAACGGCTCTATAGAATTAAATGAGCCCAGGGTTTTCTGTCTAGCTTCAGCAAAAGAATCCCATCCAGTTGCACAAGCTGAGAAAAACGAGGGGGGGAGAGAGAAAAAGAGGTGGGAGTTGACCCAGATGCAACATCGGTACTGGAACAAATAATTCACAAGCTCTGAAAAGCATTACTTTAGCAGTTATGAATGAAACTAGCATACTGACAAGAAGAAGAAGAAATCTGGCCTCCGTCTTTTTTAAATTTAAGGGAAAAGGGCACAGAGATGCTGAGTTTTAGCCCTTCGTGTGTAAATCAAGCCAAGCATATTCATCAGTGCAGCATCTAATGAGAACATGTGAAATGCAGCCGGTGCAGACACGGTGGTTAAGCACTCACTCATGCACACACAGAGGATGTTGTGTTTTTTTGTTGCAAAATAGGCACCAGATCTCTCCATTAATTTCACTCTTATCCAATTTCAGCCAGTAATTTCCTGTTGATACTAATTCTGTGGTTCAATTGGGGAACAGCCCTCAAAAAGCCTGCAGCAACAATATAGATGCTTCTATTATGTAGAATGTGGTTTGCCATCATTTTGCTGAAAAAAAAAAAAAACATTAAATGCTTCTTAAAGTGGATGTTGTTTCCTTGGTAGGATGGGTGCCCCTAAGTTGCATCATTCTCAGGCTAGGACATAGTCCTTTGTATTCACAAACCTCACAATGAACCAGTCCTAACAAGAGTGAATAGATCACAGCAAACATCGTTGATTACAGCCCTCACACACACGCGTACTGTAAAACTAACACTTCACCTCGTGCACGCTCCCTATGGGGGATTGGACCGAAGAGAAAAGGCAACTTTTTTTTTAAAAATGGGCTGTTTGAAATGGACCTAATCTAATTAATTTGATTATGACTG
The DNA here is from genome assembly GCF_036924035.1 of Leuresthes tenuis. NCBI lineage: Eukaryota > Metazoa > Chordata > Actinopteri > Atheriniformes > Atherinopsidae > Leuresthes > Leuresthes tenuis. The sequence continues at coordinate 8,919,129 of NW_027325372.1, read as the reverse complement.
TATTACAGTGAATTGGATTCTAATTGGCTTGAATGGAACTGTATCTTTGAAGTGCCTTCAAATGACATCTTCTGTGATGTGGCGCTGCATAAATAAAACTAAACTGAATTGAATTAAATAGCCTGCAACTGTTAAGCTGGTTACCCAACAGGCCTTTATATAGCAGTTTACACTTCTCTCCTTCAACGGATACCTGACATTGGAACTGTCCTCTGGCAAGATTTTATGACATGAAATCCTAGAAATGCAGTCATTAGGGGGTCGTGAGAAACACCTTTTTCTGGATGGCAGCTTATCTTGCTCCAGAGCCTGTAGAATGAAATCATTTACAAACAGTTTTGGCTTCAGCAACGAACTAACTGAACACTACTGACACCATTTTGAGCCCATGTTGCAAATTCTACCACAGAAACTAGTTTGTTATTGATGTCTGAGGGCTTGAAGATCACAACCATGCAATACTGGTTTTTAGCCTTTCAGCCAATCCCTCAATCTTCTGACAGATTCTCTGAGATCTTTTTATGTTACGTTTTTAAATCTCCAATCATGTTACTGTCCCGTTTCCAATTAATATAATTAGTTATTCCAGTATTTATCTATGAAAAAACTACCCAATTTTCCTCATCTTTTGTTGCCATTTTTTAAAGCATGTTGCATCAAATTGACAATTGGCATATTTTTGAAAAAACAAATAATATCCCTCAGTTTACAAGGTCGGATAAGCCGCCTTCGTAATACTGTCAATTACATTAGGACTTGCATAAATGTTAGAAAATCATTGCTTTCCTTTACATTTTACACAGCTTCCCACCTATATTGTATTATATTCTTTGTCAGCCCTTTATCTGTGTAATATATAATGTATACATTTCCATGGTTTCAGGGCGGTGCTTTAATAATTTAAAAAGTGACAGTTGTCCCCACCTATATCAGGACACTGCCTTTGAGAGAGAGAAGTTTCAAACAGGAAGGTGTTGTATTTAATATCCCAAACTAAAGCTGGAGTTCAATAAAGAATGGATCACAGAGCAGAATGACTCATGGCTTCACGTAGTCCCTGCTGAACAGACTGAATATGAGCCGGGAACACATTGCTCATTATTCATTTCTCTGAAACGGGGACTGACACGACCTTTCGTCTCTTCATAACAATCAGGAAAAGTTGATGATGCGCAGTGTTTACACTTTCTATAGTCGAGGGGACATTTAAAAACCAGAGAAGTCCCAGAAGTGTACCAGTAGGAATACAAATGCACATCATTTAGATCTGGTGTGAGTTTTATGATTCACCTTATGGAGAAAGAAGGGATGCACAGGAGGGCTTTGTTGCCCTCTGCTGGAGTAAAAAAAAACAAAGCAAAAACTCAGCATCACACAGATGGGAAGATGGGTCAAATATCCAGGTAAGAATTTGTCATATCCATCTACACAATACAAATGTCACTGCTTGTCTGTTTGCCAAAAAGCTGTACTAGAAGATGGACATTTTCTTAAGACAAAACAATATTTTGACACTAATTGTAAGTCAAATCAAGTCTCACAGAAAAAGGGAAAGATCTTTGATCCAGGACAGATTTGGTGTTAGACAGAAAGACAGAAAGTCTAACACTCAACTGTACAGCAGCAGCTCACAGCGGTAGTAATACAGTAGCAGGCCCAATATGTGTTAAGTGAGTGCACTGGAGCTGCTGCAGATGTATGAAGCTACCAGATTTCTGCAAGCACCAGCAATTTCCTCTCTGTTTTCCCACTGTCACGCACTGGCCCCGAGCTCCCTCCTGTTGGCTGCACACTAACACTGAATATCAAATGCCACAGGGCTGCTACATAATTCAAACCGGAAACCTTTATTATTCTGGGGTAATGTGCTTTCTTGCTTGCTATAAAGTCTATACATAAGATTACAGGCATAATGCTTAACTGGCAAACAACCCAGATTATAAAGAACCGGCCTCGAGCTCAACTGCGTTCCATCATCTGACCCGCAGAAGATAGAATTATCTACGAAAATGACATAAAAACTGTTAATAATCACACAGGTTCCATTGTTGAGCGCAAACTAAAAGTATATGTAAAACTCTGGATTCATAAACCTGATTACATCTGCATTGTGTCTCACTACCACAAGATGGCAAACTCTCCATCTCTCCAAATCCATGCCTCAGATAAATCATTCCAGAAACTTCCAGCCTCTGCTCTTCATTATCTAAACATCATCTTGATGAAAAAGGCTTCAGGTAATCAACTCAAGCAACATTTCTCTTTCTCACTCGTCAACCTTTCCGTCTCCTTCACACCAGACAAAACTTCCAATCACTCACACTGGATGAGATGTTCAGGATGAGGTTTTTCTTCAAAATGTTCTGTCAAAGATTATTAAACATCAGTGTAAAGCTGGACTAATGTGCCTGGGCAGTCTGCACCGCATCTCCGTCTGCCCACCCTACTTCTTAAAATGGCAGCCAGAGTATTTTCTAAGGCTCTAATGAAATCTGGTTCAAGCTGCAAGGCAGCACCAAGAAACAAGTGCAAGAATAGCACAATCATTACAGAGAAATGGTGTTGTGAGGTGGAAGTCTCAATTTAAAAGGGCTGTTAAAAGAGTTCCCTTCCACACATTGAAAAAGTGTCAGGATAATAAAAATCACATGACGTGGTGCCATTTGATATTGTTGATGCAGTTATTTACTAGTTTGAAGACAATTATTGGAGGGTGATTTTTAAACACTTTGAGCTCAAACACTTATGATTGAATTTCATCCCAAAATATATTAGAGACCATGTAATGTACCCTTTATAAATGGTGTACATGGCAAGTATAATAATGAATAGCTCAGTAAATTATTGGTTAGAGCAGGTAAAAAGCCATTAGTGTAGTTAAACAAGCATTGTAAAGTGTATAAATACGTGTTTTTCACTTTTATATGAATTCTGATTTGTAACTTCAAACCCGGCTTAAACAATGCATTCATTATCTTCAAATCTCAATGGGTCTAAATCAGAAAGCAGCACATACTTTTGCCATTGGTGTTTTCCTAACCAGGCCAACGGGTTAAGGGTCAGGCACATGGCTGGCACATTAGCACATTTTTCACATGATTTATTGCTGTGACAGTTTTAGGCACCGCAGACTTTAGTGGCAAAATGTCACTGAGGAAAATAAGCTGCTTTGACAACATTTTACACCACTACAAAAGTCAAAGTATACTCAAGATCAGGAGTGTTTTGATGTACAAATTATGCAGATCTGGAGGGTATTTAAATTCGTAGTCATAGATTTTTTTTTGACCAGAAGAGGCGTAGCAGATCAAGCTGAAAACTAAGTCGAGACAGCTGCCATCTCTCAAACTGCATCATTTCATACCAACACCGATGTCTGAGTACATCCAGTGTTCACACTGACAAGTACAGCTGCATGCGGTACCTGGATGTTTAGGGTGGAATACATTTCACTTTATCCTTACCCGCTGCAATCATGGCTATATAGTAAAAAGCAAGTTTCCCTGATAACTTCAGTCACAAAACATAAAACTGTACATGATTTGCTTGTAAATAATATCTTAACTGCAATGCTATGTGAACAGTGAAAAAATGACAACCCAAAAAGCACAAGGCATTGTGTTCGAGGAAAGTCTCAAATACACCTAGATGATGACCACAGTAGCATCTGAAAGCGTTCTCAGATTCCAATGATAAGCCTGCAGTCCTCTACATAGGACTCTTCAGTAGGGAGTCAGCAGGTAGTGGTCAACAAAAGAGCAATTATGGACAGAACAACTCAGCAAACCATACTGTGCATAATGTGAAAAACAGACAGAGAGTTTGCCACTTGTAAACAAAATATATCTAAATATATTGTCAATAACTCCATTTAAAGTTACACATGCTTATTTCCAGCTGAATAAACAGACACAAATTATTTATATTACATTAATAAATCAGCAGTTGCATTAAACTGGGGTCATTTTTCCAGACGTAATGGACCTATAGTGCCACCACACAACTTCATTGTGACCTCCACTTAGCCTGGTTTCCACAGACAATGAGCAAAAGTGAATTGATCTAAAGCCTCATTTAATTCCAAGGGGTGTTATAAATTAACTAAAAATATGCTCAGTTTTGTTCATCAGCAAGTGGCTAACTTTGGTATTGAGCCGATGTCATAAAGGGAGTTTATCAGAACTTTGAGGCTCAAAGTGGCTTGTTGCTACATCTGGAATTAAGAGCTGTAAGGCTGAAATAACTTAAACGATTAACCGAAACACTAAAAGGATCTGTAGTAGCTTACAATTCTCTGTAATAGGAATACTGGGATGGGTGGGGATTTTTTATTTATATCTATTTTCTATTAACCTTTATTTATACAGGTAAAATCTCATTGAGACCAGGGTCTCATTTACAAGAGAGACCGCAGCAGCAAAACACAAAGTTACAGACTAACTGAACGTACAAGAGACAAAACAAAACATGAAACATAGGATAACTAATTTACATTTATTTTATTTACATGGATTTACATGTCTAATTCAAAAGTAAAGTAAAAGTTGTTTTATTTAACATAAAAACACTTAAAATATATGGTCACTTTCAGGCAAGTTTCATGCTTCTTAGTGTGACTAACCAGATAGTGGTTTGTAGGTCAGTTCATGGCAGTGTTAAGTTAAAGCCCAAATTGATCATCTGTTATGTAGTTGTGGTTTAATTTAGTTGGGTTGGAACTTTGTTGCAGTTTTCATGGTAACGATGGCTGAGAACAGTGTTAAATATGATTATTAACTGGCAAACATGACTGAGGGTTGTGTGAGAAACAATCACATTCACACATTCAGACAACCATATGGCTCGTTCTGATTAACTACATCAGAAAAAGATTGGAACTGAAGTGATCACAGTCTCTGCAGTGTGTGACTGACGATTGTAAACTTCCTGTGAAAGTAGAGCTTACAGAAATAATGTGAGATAATATCACAATGTTCTTCTATTATGTCCTGTTACAACAAGCCACTGGGCTTTATGCAATAAAATGAAAAATTAATATTTACAACTGAAATTTTAAGCTTAATCATTTACATTAAGCAGTATTTAACTATATCTGTAGGTAAGTACATTGTTATAACATGCGTAAACATCCATCAGTGAAATCTAAGACCTTAAAATAAGGGCAAATTCACCTCTCATCTGAAAAAGTGGAGAGTTTCAGCTCACAAGTAGAGGAAAGACTGTTCTTACACTTCGCAGGTCATTAAGGTCACATCACTGTCTGGACAAACATTTTTTAGTCACAAGATCTAAACGTGCAAATGGTTGTGAAACCACATTGTAGGTGCTGGGACAAAGATACCAGAGACCAACTTCTCTGTTCAAAGATGGATTTTCCAGTTCAACAGGAATAACTTATTTGACTCCAACTAGTTTAGAAATGAAGAGGCCTTTCAGATAAGAGGTGAAATGTCTTCTAGAGTCAAGAAAAATAGGTTTGCCTTACTAAAGTTCTTCAGACAATCCTGACCTGGATGATCGAGAATCAACACCAACACACATCCTTCATGTAAGAATAAGAAGTCAACAATACACAACATCTCATCCAAAGCTTAAAAACACATTTTAATCAAGTTACTTTATTTTATTTTCCATTATTTTCCTGTATTTTTCCAGTGCCTCAGCAGCTGTAATGTGAGCTTTTAATCTTTTTTTGCAGAGTAATTATTTTGGAGCTTAGTATTATGACTACAAGCAAAATGTTTCTCAGGCTAATGAAAATGTTCTGAAAGAGAATATAAAAGTAGATCTTTCTCAGAGGCTTCATAAGAATCAAATTCCCTGAGTCATGGAGAGTTTTATCATTTTTTCAGTAGCTTGTCATCATCCATTTGTGCCTCAGAGTCATGCATGTAGCTGAAAAGTACTGACAGAGGTAGGAATATCAGTGCAGTGATGGCTGAGGCCCCTACATGATAACTGACATAATGAACTCTTTAAATGAGCCAAAACACCATTATGAAATGTCCTCACTTCTCTGCCTTTAATTGTACACCATGAAGGATGCTGAACAGCTTGATAATTAGCCATGAATGGGTTGACAGTGCAGCGCTGTAGAACCCATTTTATGATCATGTGTCAACAGAAAATAAACATTAAGATGAAAGATTAGATCTGGGGTTACAGATTAGGACTACTGGGGGCACAAATAGTCTCTTGTGGCATCAGGGCATAGAGGTGACTCACTGCTCATGTTGATGGTAAATGTCCCTTATGGCCTCCTATAATTTATGTTGTGGTTACACTGAAATGAGCATCAGCTCATAAGGGCTGATGAGCGTTTAACAAGCTTTTGACAATTAATTACGGAAATCTCACCTTTGACATGGAGGCTGTTGTGAGATGGTGAGATTTAAGGAGATGACTCCCACCCCATTAATCTTCATGTCTGAGGAATACCATTATTCTACAAGGTTTGAACTTAAAAAAGATGACAGAACTGAGGATCCATGAGATGTGACCTGTGTTTGCAAAAACCTCAAATGAATAATCCTAGAGATGTGTTACAGTAATGTACACCAACATTTATTCAATAGGATAGATTTTAATCAGGTGCAGCAGCTGATTTTCACCACTGGGTAGAGGACACTCTAAACCAGAAATAAGCAAAAGCTAAGTGTTCCGTAATGACAGTGAATGCATCATAGTCATAGCAGAACTGCACACATCCTCACTGGAACTGTGAGAATGGATGGTGGAAGGGGTGAACTGATCATGGTCCAAACATTATGATCCACAGTGGGCTACACTGGCCCATCCAGGTCCAGGCTGGTGCTTCACTGGAACAAGTTACAGGTGTTGCTCGCCACTCTGCAACGCTCACATTTTAATGTAATAAAATAACGATCCAGGCTGCTAACCTTCACTCACTGAGCACCAGTGGGCCTTTCATAGGATGCAACAACTGCTTGCACTTAGACCCACGCAGTTGTACCAGTGTGTCGCTGAAAATGAACCATCTAGCCAGAAAAGAGACAGTCTGTCCGGGCTCATCGCTCGAGAGGCAGCAATGCGAGAAGACAGATGTGGTGTAAAAACACCACCCAGGGATAGCCTGCTTCCCCTTAGGCTTTTTTAACCGTGTGCCACAGACAGTGTGTTTATATGGGAAAACAATATTCACAGTCAGGTAATACAGCTGGTTTAGGGTCTGCTTTTTCCCCTCAGCAGCATGACTTGTTAATGAGACAAGAACAAAGAGAAAATAAAGAAACTGACCGAAATGTCCTTTCATACTAGCAGTGTTATTTTGACAAATAGCTGGAATGGCATCAGTCTTAATAATAAGTTTAGTGGCACACAGCTGTTTTTTGGGTCAAATTTGAGAGCTTGAGAGAGATGAGTCACTGTCTGTGCAGGAGCTGTTTCTCTCAGAGGAAGACACCGCCCTGCCGATCAGTTAGAAGCAGCAGCCACTTCTGCTGCTTTTTAAAAACCTTTGGATAAGACACGAAGGTTTACAGCATCTGATTTCCTGCAATCACAGCCAAACACAGCATGTCACATCTGCCAATTTAGAAACCAGAGGAAAACACACCCGACCACCTTGCTTGCGTCAGCCTATAACTTGCAAGAGACCCACTCAGCAAGTAGTCAGGACTGGTTACTCGAAAAAGTCCTTGCAGAACATTCAGGCTGCCTGACCTCAGCTTTCTGAGACTAAGACTGCTGCACATTCAAGGCAGCCTTAAAGGCTGCTTTGGCCTGAGATAATGCACTAGCACATTATTAAAAAAAGTAAGAAAAACAGACACATATGTAAATTTGTGTTAATTAAATAAATAAAGACTAAATAACATCCCTCTACAAATCCTGTCCCATTCCACGGTGCTTAAACCAACTAAATGAGGGGGCAATGTAAACGTTTGCCTTAACATTTTCATTGGTGCTCTAGTTTCTCCTCTCACAAGTGACACAGATGATGGTGAAAACGGTGCCTCCAGGTGAAGTAAAAGATTACCGATGAAGAGCTGATGACAGCTGTGCAAAGGTGATATTTCTAGTTGACATGCTAAAATGAACTCCTACGAGGATATGACATTATGCTGTAAAAAAAGAAAAAAAATGACAAGAGGACTTCAGTGTTATACTTTGGGTGACTGAACACTTTCTCTGTCATAAATTAATTTTTTTCATGGGGCTTTTCTGAAGTCCAGGCTCTACCCAACATGTACAATCTTCTGGTGGGCACAGTAGAAAGGACACTCTCTGATGGGGTGTGCTTGACATTTATGTAGTCATCAAACTGTTGTGGATGTGCACAGTATAACACCCACATAGTCTGTGAAAGACAGTCCTCTAAGCAGACTCCAGGCACATACTATGATAAGAATGGCAGAAGGTCTGTGGCACCTACAGCTGCCCATGTGCGAGTCCATGTGCTCCACAGCAGTTTGAGCTGCAGATATGCCACTGTATAGAAGCCCCTTCGCCAAATTCATAAGAAAAACAAAACAGTACTGTCCAATAAATACCTCTCTAGTAACATATATTCAGGAATCCAACAGTACCCCATAAGAAAGAGGAAAATCATTGTAAAAAAAAGTTTACTGATTTTTTTTAAATGCCTGATTCAAAGGGTGTCCTACAGCCTCCTTGGCACCTGCGATCATACTGAAAACTGAGGATTAGTAGCTGAAAATCAACAGAATCTATTATAGGCAATACTTTCATGTAAGCTCAAAACATCATTTTTAGGTATCCATGGAAACAAGGCTAAAACATCAAAAGGCAGCTGCTTTTTAACAGCAGCAAGTTTTCCATGATAACAACCACAATGGTATATTTATGCAACAGTTTGTAAAGGTCTTTATAAGGAATTGTACTGGTCCCAGACAGACAGAAAGAAAGTCTCCTTCTCTTCTTCCACCTCTCTACTGTGTGACCCACTTATCTGACAGCAGTTCTGAGTAAATTTTCAGTGCAGATGAGTGCAAACACAAGAGTGGAAAGAAGTGAGGCAAAAATCGTCTACTGGCACTTTTCTGATCCAGCGAGCCGCCTTTTGTTTTAATTCGATTCACTACAGCAAGAAAATCCACAAACAAAGCCTTGAAATGATAAGTAATCCATCATAACAAACATATACCAGCCGTATTGTTTCAAGGTCTGAAATGGCGAAGCGTTGTAAAGCAATGTATTGAAAATGCCTTTCTTAGCATTCTGGACCTTGAAACCGCTGCCAGAGACCGTTCACAATGAATCGAGAACCGTCTGCCAACTCAGCAGGTTGTTTTGGTTGGAGATTTTTTTGGTATCAAACACAGCAGAGCGAGACAGCAACCAGTAATGTGTGTGAGGACAACAATCTGGTGGGTGGAAGTCGTTTCGCATCACACGAAACTGAAAACCCAAGAGAAAACTGCCCGATGAGACGGATGATGACGCACTTAAGAGACACGGTGAACTATCAGGAATGCAAGGCTAAAGAGATCACAGAGAAGTTGCTCAGTTTAATAAAGGTGGATTATCAACCTCCTCCTGTTGTAGAAAATGTCATTTGCATTCATATCAGACTGCTGTAGCTGAGCTGTGAAGCAGGGTGTGATCACAGTTAGTGGCACTAAAAAGAATCTTAAGATTTTAAAAGACATTTAATGACATTTTATCACTTTTTTACTCTCCAAATAGTCCAATCTTAGTTTACTATATAGAGTTGAATGGCAAGTATAGTTCAGCACCAAATCAATACGCGACCGTGCACAAGAGGAAGGCTCGTTGAATTGCACTGTAGCTAAATAAGCATTTTTCCTGCTTTTAGCAACTTTTCAGACACAAACAAGGCACCCAACAAAGCATGAAGCGTTTTTCTGAGCAAATAACTTTCTGTTGCTGAGGCACTGTACTTCGCTGCCACAGGCACAGAGAAGAAACATCTCTGCACACAGCATGATTAATAATCAGAGTACAGAATGTGCTACAAATTTAGGAGCAGCTAATTAAACTTGATGTGGCGCTGACTCCGCTGTCCATTTAGTGAGAGGCACAGAGGATGAGGAGGTGAATGTGAGGATCATCTGTTGCTTGCTATGACTAATAAAACTTTTTTAGCTTGTCAGCTTGTGACAACCAGTGGCTGACACTGTGTCAGTGGTTTCCTTTCAGAGTTTTCACATTGCTAATGAAAACCATCATCCACTGGACTCACTTTGCACCTGAAGTTTCAAGTTTCTTCTGTAGACTTTGGACAATAATTGGCATTTGGAGGTGTTATTTAACTAGCTGCAGCTTGCCCAGTGTAGAGTACATTTGATGTTTCGATTTTAGGAAAGTCACAAATATCTGCTCTTTCAGAAGAAAAGTGACTGACAAACTATGCACAGTAACGAGTCAGTATAGCAGACAGTCTGTTTATTCCAATATTTTAGGAGATATAAACATAAGAAAAATTAATTTTTGAGTGGCAGGGATATTTGAGAAATGACAGAATCATTCAAAGCCAAGCTGAGCAGACCTCAAGTCGGCTTTCTAAGATGGTTTTCCAATTGGATTAGATGGAAAATATTGGAATGAGCTGCTGTGCAGTGACACCTGAACTCTGACCGTCATTACAAAAAAAAAAAAAAAAAAGTGTCCTTCCATCAGAAATTTGCAAATGGATCTCTAAACAAGCCTGATGCATTCTGGAAACAAATCCCATTTCATCATAGAGGTGATGTGAAAATATAACTTTTTTCCCCAAACAGAGCAGAATTGTTGCTGATCAAACTCATTAAGAAGGGCTGGTTCTGTACTGGGGACCGATCTGCAGTCCCTTCAGCTGATTGTGCAAAGAATGCTGCACAAGTTGCTAAACATGATGAACAATTCACACACTGTCTGCACATCACAGTGATTCAACAGTGACTTCTACAGTTGTGCTGCAATAAGGACCAGCACAGCACATCATTCCTGCACCAACAATAGCCGTGTCTACAATGACTGTTTGTTCTCATTATCATTTATACTGTAACAACATAGTTTCTCTTTGGCGATCAATAAATATCGAATTGGATCCCACAACCTGTACCACTGTAAAATTTAAATTCAATTATCCAGATTCCATTACAGCCTGTGACCTTTGCTGCTGTGGTTTTTGTCTCTAATAACACCATCAGAAATCAATATCAATCAAATAAATCTCCATATCTTGCACAGTTAAGGTTTTTGTTTCATCAGTTTGAATGTTGTACAAAAAAATAGAAAGATTTTTTCTTTGCAACTGTTTAACCGACAGAAACTGATCAGAAACCCCAAAGTCAGAAAAAGATTTCAGTTTTTCCCAGATTAATTGTGAAGCCGTAGAGCGCTATCAGTCTAAAGCAAAGGTGAGACCTGACAATGTGACAGCGTGTTTCTCACCTCAGCACCATGGGACAGACTCCTTTTCCTGAGGGCTGGGGAGGGCTCGGCTGACCGCAGGGGAGTCAGACCTCCGTTCTTCAGCTGCTCCCCTGAGGGCGACTTTGGTACAGTCCACACAGGAGCACCATCTAAAAAAATGACAAAGCAGCGTCAGAGCCAGCCGTCAGCTTTAAGCTCACAAGAGGTGGCTGAGATTTAGAGATTAGTTTGGTTATTTTTAATGAAAGAACCACAGTGGGAAGCTGTAGAATTCTCAGTTTGGTATCTTTTATTTACATCTGACATTCAGTATTAAAGGTGTGTGCTTGACTGACAGAGACTAGACACCAGGAAATTGTGTGTGTGACTAAACGCGTCTCTTTAGATTCAATATTTGTTCAGTGTTATATATCATGGATTGTTTTTTTGACTCGACTGAGGCGAATTGAGTAAAATAATTAATTTCGACTCGGGACCACCAGCAGGAAAATGTTCTGCAGAAACATAAGAAATTGGCTTCCTGTAAACCCAAACAATCATTCTATTTATTAGTGTCATGTAGCTACAGTGCTGCTATAAAGTCTGAATCTTTTGGAATTTCATAACGTAAACTGTAGTGCAAATATGACCTAAAACGGCTTGAAGTTCTCACACAACCCAAAAAGGACAAAGTACCAGTCAATCAAAAACTGGAATTTAAAAACATTAAAGTTGTTCATTTCATTACAAGCTAAGAATGAAGAGCAGATGCCAAGAACAGATGTTTCACAATGAGCTCAAAGAACGTTTGCACAAGTAGACAGTATCTGAGTGACAGACAGAAGAGCTGGGGCTGAGCATATCTGCATGGATTCTGAGAACAAGCATGAGCTTTAAATATCTGGAGCAGGAAAACAAGGAATCGTGCTCTCAAACAAACTACGCTCTTGTTTAAAGACTGTAAAACAGACCTATAGCGTACATTTCTGATACATATATGTCCAGATTTTGACACGGCCTTTCCAAAATAACTTTATTCTTCTTTTATCATTTTTATATAGAGTGGACTGCATGCTTCGGTTTGTCGTTCGGTTTTGTTCTAATATTTTAATAATTCTAATAATTTAGTTTTTTCTTCAAAATTCAACATTTGTTGATCCATAAAGCAGCAAAACAGAACCATACCATAATACTACCACCGCTATGTTTGAAAGACACTTCCCAGACACTAATATCCATCAAATAGTTAAATTTTTTATTTAATCAGTGTTCACACTGATTTATATCCCACTGTCCCATAAACCAGCAGCTGGGTACAGTGAATCAAAAAGGGCAACTACTCCTATATTTTCAACGTTCTGCTTTCCAAGTAATTTAGATGACGCGGTAAAAACATGGGAACTGTTTTTTTATATATATATGTTACCAGTTTTTTTGACGTGAGTAACTGAGGTCATAAACACAGCAACATTTGACAGAAGCAACACAACAGAAAGCTCAACATTTCACAGAAAAACAGAAAAAACTAATTTCACAACAGTTTTGTCCTTTTTCTGGAACATTGTGTTCTTTTGTGCTTTTGGTTTTGTTGCTTTGCTAACTTGCGTTCACAGATATTTTGATTTGTTGTACATTTACGGTCCCGTCTTGTGTATTTTAGATGCGTTTTAGTTTTTTCTGTTTTGTTGTTGCTTCAATTTAAATGTTGAAATTTTTTTGGCTGATGGGTTTTTGTTTTGCCCCCTCTCCTCCCATGTTGCATTTTGTTTTCTTCTCAGGGCCACTGTGCTCTGCCCAGCATCAATAACTTTACAGTACTTTTAGGATGGGCAGTTCGGTCCATTGTAGGTCCATAAGTTAGACAATGACATCATCAGGTGAAGAGCCTCACAAAACATTTGAACTCCCTTCAACAGAAAGTGCAGTGGTGAGAAGGAACCAAAGGTTATAACGAGGCAAAAAGGCTCCTCCATGGTTATCTGTAACCTCACTTCAAACTCAGTCATTGCCTTTGAACAGCTTCGGACATCGTGCGACTTGTTTTTGATGAGTTATTAGGGGTCTCCAACATGAAAAGACTCATCAGTAACTCTCACTTACAGAAAAATAATGTAAAAGTTCCCCAATTCTAAAGCTTTTAACACATCTTAGAGAAGTGGACTGTAAATGGAGCCTTAAAAGAGGCAATTCTCATCTCCACTCCCAGTATCCGACTGTGTTAGAAGTCTAATGCACAACGAGGTTGTTCTTTGATATCCATTAGTGCAAAGCAAACTGAGATGAGTCCATCTCCACAAAAATAAGCTGAAAAAGCCCTCGGGCTGCATCGGTCAACTGACAGCTTGACTAACCGAGTGAGCCGCCTATTGTGATACTTCAACTCCTGATAACATAAGACTTTTTTTTTTTTTTTTTTTTTTTTTTTTTTAAGAGGTTTTGAAACTGTGATAACAACATTTTGGGGTTAATGGGTCTCAGAGAGCTCATTAGGAGAAAAATATCTGAAAGTAGTTGTAGTAGATGTGGGCATGTTGTTAGTGAGCAGTTTTTCAAATAGGTCTGCTCTAATACTGTAAGATGTCACATTGAAGCACCAGAAGTAGAGATGCTCAGTGAGCAGGGTCATTTTAGGCCATTGAACGGACACATGCAGGTGAATCAAAAGGCTGCGCAGATCAGTCAGTGGACAGAAAAACATTCATGCATTAAATAAATTCCAATGGCTTTATCTTCCATTTCTGGGCCGTGACATCAATTTAGAGCTTATGATGCTACTTTTTTTTTTTTTAAATATATATGTATATATTTTTTTTCAAATAAGCCATGCCCATTACTTCACTTTGGTTCGTAAGAGTGGTTTTGCTTGGAATTATCTGAAGGTGCAGGGGGATTGGTTGCAAAGTAAATTTCCTTTACGGATCTTAATTTCCTTAAAGGAAAACGCTCTTTGTGAGATGATGAAAGAGAGAAAGTGGGGCTTCAAGCTCTTTATGGCAGTGACGGAGGGAAGGAAGGGGGATCCAAAAAGAGCTAGAGCGAGCAGCAAAGATCCTCTGGGACATCAGTTGATAATCTGCTGTCTGGTTTGTGACTGGCAAGTTTTTGTTGGGAGTAAATGCTCCTTCGACTTTTCTGCTCTTTGAGACCAGAGCCGACTCCAACAAGTTGTTTTGGTTATTCTAACATCAACGGGAGACCAGAGGGACCAACGTGCCAGCCAAACTCAGTGCAACCTCATGCTCGGCCCTCTACCAAAGAGTTCTCTTGCCCATGCAATGGAAATGCTTTCTCGCGTGGGCATAAGTCCATTCAATCAGCTAGCCCCTCCAGTCATCAGCTGCATCAGGATGCAGCCCATGCTGGCGAGCCACGCCACCAATGGCTCTGCAACATCGAGGATCCTAACAATAAATTCCTCACTGAGATGTGGAGGGTACATGCCGGAAGCGAGGAGCAGCTGGGCCCCCGCAGGACTCATCAGCAAGGCAGCGGAAGGAAAGAGGTTTGTACTTGCGGCCCCGTGGTCCCACTCCACACCACCCCCTGTGTGATGAACAGGTACAGGGCAGGGTGGCTGCTGGCGCAAAAAGAAGACCAATAAACAGTGAGGACCCTGCACCCACCCAGACACAGATGCCAAACAAACTTTCCAAAGTTACAGAAGCAACTGACCACGACTTCTTGGCTTAAAAAAAACAAACAAAAAAACTCGATAAAATGCCTATAAAAAGGTGTTAAAGATGGCTCTGAAAAGGCTTCTGGCTTGCACTTTGTTTGCACAGTTAGTTTGGATTCACAGCAGTTGAAGTGAATTACAACTCAGCACAAAAACTAATAAACATGCATGAGAAGCATCCATTACATTTTGAAATGTTTAGCAGGTTAAAAATATTCAATAAAATTCAACTGAACTGAAACTGAAAACAAAAAAATTTAAGGAAGTAGTAAAAATTTAGGTCCAACAATATCCGTCCCACATGGGCCTCGAACCCTAACCTCCTGGGTAAAAGTCTCCTCAAATGCTGAACTAATTTTTCTGCATCTGCAACCAAATCTTTTCCATTTTTCCCCATCAAGGGAAATCCCACCATGTTTTAATGCCCCATAGGATATGAAATCCTAGCACGTCTTTCACCCAGTTGGCATGGCTTTAACGCATCTTGAAAGCGGAATCTGGGATGAACTTGAAGTTGACATCCAAACCATCTCAGGTGTCTCATTTAAAGCATTTACACCTCCAGTCCCTTCCTAATGTTTATGATGCTTTAACTAAGTTTTCAGAGAGTAGGTCAGAATAATTTTTGATTCAATACAAATGCAAACAGCCTCAGAAGAAAGATGAGTAGGCACAATTTGGTGCAATAATTTACTAAGAGGCTAAACGAGCTGCACAAATACTTCCAAGATAATCCTGTTGAACAAAAGTGGTGGGATTTAGTGTAAAGAGTTCTTGATGTACTGAAAATTGTTTGTGGGGCTGAGCAATCCCACACATTGGCCTAATTTCCAGGGGTTTATAGTCACCATCCGAGCGTTTCTAAAGTGGTGTCAACAGGATCTAGTTCAGCAGTCAAATTCAACTCAATTTTACCTTGTTTGTAATCCTTGTTTCTCTGAATCATTGCCCTTACAGAGCAGAAAAAGCTTTCACCACAATCTTCTACAATATTTTACATCTAAAATAATCATTTTTTTACTACTGAATTCACTTCCAACATTACTTCCAACAAAGCTTCGAAACGGTGAGGAGGCAGTCGTTACACACAGGATATTTAGAGTTTCAACAGCCGTCAAGTGCCATTTTGTACAAGTTCAAACTTCTGCGCAGAAGAGAAATTATGCTGCAGGAGAATTCTAAATGCACCTGTATTGTGATACACTGTAGCTGCTGTGATTTAAAACTGACTGCATCTGTTATCTAGTAGAACAAGCTTCAGGTTTTCAGAGCCAGGAGCACAAAGTGTGATTAGGACTCAATAGTTTTCAGTGGAGTATTATGTTAAATCAGTTCCAATCCTCTTTTTTTGGATAAGGCATTTATGGTTCTGCTCTTCTACTGCAACCTGGATACTGTAAATGGATTATAAAGATTAATATTTACTCATGAACATAGAAATCAGACCACAACAGTTGAGAGATTTCAATTATTCTCAACGTAGTCGACTGTTGTCCCGTACAATAATGGATGTCTAGAGCTGGTTCCCGACCATTATCCTCCAGTGTCATGCCAATACAACCACCCCCAGGCTGCAAATGGTTTCAATCAAAACAACTTTATTGGACCTGGCACAGAGAGGGTTAAACATGGCAGAGGTCTGACATTTGAGGCACCAGTGTGGATTGCTTTGGCAAAGGCTTAATCCTTTGAGGATATTCAGAAATGCATAGTTTTATATTAGGCTTACCCATTCACATTTAGGCCATTTCTTCTGACATGCATGTAGGGAGACAGTCTAACATGCTTTCAGGGGTACCGTCAACATTTTCATACACACTTCACATTCATGCTTGTACTTGGTACTACATTTTGAGGAGCTATTGGCATTTCAATGCACTAGACGACATTGAAAAGACAAAAATGAATGAAAGTAGCACAGAACGACAATAATGACAAGAAACCATGACCAAAAAAAAAGGCAGATAATTTAACACACAAATGCGACATTCAACAACATTTACTACAAACATTGAAGTTCATGTGACCCAACAGGCATGGACACGAGCCACAGTCTAGCTGCCCCAGATGGGCCTTGCCGCTGGGCTCTGGAGGAGGGGACTGAAAAGACAAGGGGGATGTGGGAGATGGAGGTGTTGGGGGCTCCAGTAACAGCACTGGAATGGGGCCCAGGGCGGACTCACCGGAGGATGCTCCGTGACCAGCGTGGTGGCACTGGGAGGCCTGGGACTGAGGTGGCGCCTGGCTGTGGCTCTGAGTCTGTTGGAGGATGTTCAGGCATTCTCCCAAGCAGCTGAGCGTGGCGGCCGACGTGGCTTTGAGCAGCAGCAGATCCTGGTCCAGACACGAGAGTGGGCCTTTGGTGGGCAGAGAGTCAATGGACTGGACAAGGTTCTTCTGTTGGCCCTCAGCTTGGGACATCACCTGCAAAGGTAAAGTGACGTGAAGCATGAAAATACAAAAACACTTACTTTACTCTGATCATTGGTGGACAACTGCATGATACAGTATCCTTCAGGTGAGGATCCAGCTCGTGGCCACTTGGTCATGCAGTATGGTTTGGACCAAGGTACAACCATACTTGCAGAAGAATATTTTAACACAGTTCATCCTGGTCATTAAACAGCAGGAAATTAGCATTACTGCAGGCAAGTAACTTACTGACTATACATCAAATATACAGCAAACATGGAAAGTTTTTTAAAATGCTATGTTTCGAGCTCCTAAAATGGATCTAGTTTCTTTTTTCCCCCATAAGTCTACACAGAACACAAAGTATTTTTTAAAATTTATTAATGCAAAAGACTGATAACCAAGACTGAGAACCCCTTTCTGGGACCAGTCGACTCCCTTACTGTGAAAAAGAGCTTTTGTCTTGTAACATCCCATTAACCCAGACTAAAGGTCTCACAGTTGGTGGTGTAGATCAGAGTAATAAAAGCTAAAAAAAAACTAACTGTAAGATCAAGATAAATTTCTGTAGACCTGGATTGTATCAAAGCACAGATCCGGCGAAGGATACAAAAATAAATAAAAAATGCAGCACTTAAAATTCCCCAAAACATGCAGCAACTTCCTGTCATTCTCAAATTGAACTTTGGAACAACAGACCACCTAAACCTGGCAGTCATTCCAAACTGAGTTATCATGAATGAGGCGCCTTGACCCTACAGACAACCAAAAACTGAATTATTACCATGAATAAGATCCACAACTCCTCTGTGGCGATCAGGGATTTATGGTACAGTGGCCAGATAACTCAGTTCATTTACACTATACAACAAATGTCACCACGAGTCACTTAAACTCTTTAATATCCCGTCTTTCAAGGATTCTTATCAAGAATATTTTTCTATCATTTTTTCCCTAAATGAGGACATTAAAGGGTTTAAGAAATCAAAATGTACCTAGCTGTGAGGTCATTCCCCGGAAGACTTGAGGTTGTCAAAGCTGCCAAATGTATTTTTAAGGTATTCATTTTCAATTTGTGCACAAAAAAAAAAAAGTCCAAAAACTTGGAATGAGGGTCTGAAAACTTTCTGCAAGACATCACTCCCCTGGCAATGCTTTTAGGCATTTAAGGTTAACAGGAATGGCGATATTTTACATTTCTCTTATGTCTTTCCTTAATCCCCAAAATCAAATACACAGGTTTTTCCTGTTTGTCGCAGCCAAACAGCTGCATTGTAGATTGTGTCGACTCAAATCCCTTACATCATAGAACAACCACTTGCAAACCCAGAAATGTTCCAACAAATGCCCAGATTTCTCTTTGAACAAAGTGCATTTCAAACTTTAACTGTGCACAGCTGCTTTTAAAAGATTAAACCAATGTATGGCATGCTTGTGAACATTCACAGCCACAGCACATTTGGAGCTGAGTGTGGAGACATCCTGAAGTCCTTTGAGGCATATTTTGGTCATTAATGGCATTTGCTGACAGAAAGAAAAAAATTTAATTAACTCCATCTTCAATGCACACTTTCACTGCTGACTCTTGAATTACTGATGTAATTAGTGGCAAATCTGCTGTTCAACTGATCTGATGAGTCATCGAATCTTTAAAAAAAAAAAAAAGAAAGAAAGAAAAAGTTTACTTATTAAAAGCAAGATAAAATTAAGCATAATTTTGTGATTTTTTTAGGGTAAATTTAGCTGAATCCCAATATAAAAGTACATTTTTCCTTCTAATAAATCAAATGAACTTTGTGTGTACTTTAGTTTTCTTATATGCATAATTTGAGGTTTTCTGAATAAGCGGCTTGCAAAATTTTGCCTGAAACCGTTTTGCTTCCACATCAGTTGCTGCTACATCGGATCATTAAGCAGGTTCTCCGATCTGTGATTGGATGACTTCCCCACGATCGTGAGCTCCTCTCACTGAAGGCAATGTGTGTTTTAACTCTGCTCAAACAACTAACTAATGGTGGTTTTAGTTAATACAAAAAATGGCATCCACGTCTCTAAGCTGCATTACACAAAAAATAAAATCTACTCAGACTTTTTGGACAAACTCTCCACTTTCTGATAATATAGTCGGCGGTGTAGTGAGTCAGCCATTTTATCCATCGGTAAAAAACTCATTAGGAGGTACACCAAAAGCAGTGTACAGAAGCTGTGCACTGTGGTTGACATGGACCATCATACATTAATGATGTTTAACATTTGACTCAGCTTTTGCTGCTTTTAAAGTCTAAAACTAAATCCATAGAAAAACTGTGCATTAAGAAATTTTTTTGATAAAAAGCAAAGTTTTGTCAATTTTATTGATTTCCATAACATAAAAGTTTGTTTTGGAGAACTTGCTCCTCCACCTCTCTGAATGCATCACGACGCTACAGAACTGCAGCAGAGCTACTGAAACAGTCTCCTGTGGTGACTAAAATCCCATTTTGATGAACATCTTTTGCCTTTTCTGTGAAAGCAAAAAAGACTGAACTCACCTCCTCCTTGAAATTTACATGATTTAAACACTGTTTTCTTAACTATTATTTCATAACTTTCAGCTTAGTCTCCATTTAGAGAGACAAGTGGTACAAATCGACATCTGATACAAACATTGATACTCGAATTGATCGAATTGTTTGCGCACTAAACTATAGATCCCGAGCATGGAGCTGACCCGTACTTAAATTGAAACTCCACAGTCCGTGTTTTTCTTCAAGGGTTTACTGAAAAACCTCAAAGAAACAAAAAACAAAACTGTGCAATACTACAACAAAATAATATTCCACGTGAATATTATTAGCACGCGTCAGCTAAATGCTCGGGATCTATAGTTTACTGCGCTCAGCAGAAAATAGACGGAGCCACACTTACAACACTGTCTGCACCCATCCTCGAGTGAGTCCTCCATATCATGAACAGTCTGAACACAGCCTTGGTAACACACACACACACACACACACACACACACACACACACAGAAGGAGCACCTGAAGGGCACCTTCCTTTCTTTTCCTTGATTAAAAAGATGTCACGTCACACAGAGGATTAGAGGATTTTCTTACTTCCATCCATCCATGGTGATCTCATGATTCCCCAACTTATCTGAATGCTACTGCTACACAAACCAATCAGTCACAACAGAGAAGTTGTTATCATGTCAGTGTTTGAACACTACCTCACAAGGTAAGGAATCCCCCACCTTTCGAGCATTAGTTGTACTCTTTCAAAAACAGAAACCTCAGTTTTCACAAATGCACTGCAGTCCTAAAATGTTCTGAGGTGTTCTGGAGGGCACTTAATATAAACGTCCACTGCATTAAATCTGGACTTCTTGGAGAAAAGTCCCCTTGCAGCAGTCTGGAATATTGGATGAGACGATGTGCAAAAGCAGCTGCTAACCTCCAGGTATATTAACTACAAGTGAGCACACCGATAAGAGCTGCTTCTTCCTGCCGACCTGGATGTTGCTTTTCACTCGTGAATAAGTTGGGATACATTCTGTACTGATAAACACGGCAAGAAGCCTCCTCAGCTATTCTCAAACAGATTTCCACAGTGTACTTTCTGAAGACACGCCTTCCCCTCCTTGAATTTCCACAAAAGATGTCAATGTGCAGAACACGTTTGGACAGTAAATGCAGGAAAAAGTCCAATCCGAATTGTCTGCACCGTACTCGTGCGATTGTGTGCGCGTATTTTGCTCCTCAGGTTAACTTCGAGTGAGACGAAGAAGTTACAAGCCACAAACAGCACAATTCAAACAGGCATTTGTGAACACTGAGCACCAGTAGCTTTAAATATCGACAAATGACTACAGGCTTGTCTACATAAACTATGCTGAGGAGCAAAGTGATAAGATCACCTGCTGATGATCAATACAACGGTTCCATATGGATGAGAAGTTAACAAACAAAAAAAAAAAAAAAGGCTGCATGGACTACCTTTGAGACAAATAGGAAGGGAAAGATTTTAAAAATACCTGTATGCATGTGGATGAGGTCTAGAGGACTGCGTTCAGTTATACATTCTACTATGTTCAGTAAAACCAAAAAATGAGGATCCATGCATGCTGGAAACAAATAAATGTGTTTCTATTTCCACCCTCCCATACAGCCATACTGCTACTGTACTTGTGCGAAGGAGGCGACACAAGTGAGCATTACAATCCACACAACCATCTGCTCCAAGACAACAGTGCCAAAAAGTTCTCGTCAGAGCTCCCACAGACACATATTTCAAGTATTTTACTCTCACTTATCAGAGTCTAATTGTATCACAAAGAGAAAGCTGGTTGTTGCTGGCGGGTAATAAGCTTCTTTCAGGGCTAATGAATCTGGGCTGTTTATCAGCCTGGAAGTGTTGTCTTCATTAATATTATATGGAGTCTGGAAGACTTGTCGCCCACACCTCAGTGGCATCTGTCCACCCGCATCAGTACCCAGGGCTATTCTGGAGTCACAAAATAATCTGTTACAGTAGAGTTAGAGTATGTGGCAAAGACTCATGTGAAAGCAAAGAGACTGTCCAATTATTCAGCCATTTAAAATCAGGCAGATGGAGCTCAGATTCCATGTCTGGATGTTAAGTTGTCAAAGTGCCCCTCGAACAAATAAAAACTTTTTCTCATTACTTCCAAACTGATTGCCATCAAACAACTAGAATCCTCTAAATAAGTTGTTCCTATTCAGTTCATATTTTACTCATTTGTGGCTTTTATGTTGCAAACTGTGAAGTCATTATTTATCATATCAACATTAACAATTCTGTGCAAGTGATGAGTAAAAATGTGATAAATCTGTTGCTGCATGTGATCGCATATGCTGCAATATTTAATACATATTTAAAACAGGTCTTTATTTGGAAGACTCAATTTTCCATCCATCCATTTCCTATACTGTCAATCCGTCAGTCGGGTAGCGGGTGGGCTGGAGCCTATCCCAGCAGTCATTGGGCGAAAGGCGAAGACTCAATCTTGTTAAAGAAAATTAAAACCAAGTGCTTTTAGTCTTACAGTGGTGGGCACTCTTTGAAACTAAACCCACTTTGAATTAATTTTTTTCTATTTCATTTGTTTGAATTAGAAGCAAATCTTTGCTGATCTCATGGTTTGATAAAGATTCACCTGTTAATGATGCGATGTATCCAAATGTCTTTTACATATTGATTTTGTTCGTTTAAATCAAAATCAGCCAGACTTACCTTTTTATTTGGTGCAAAAACAAGTGTTCTTAATATGAGAAGCTGCATCTTTTCAGTACCCGTGTCTGCTCATTAGTGCACATACTGCATGTTACATACCAGTCAGTCACCACAGATCTCATGTAAAGGCTGTGTTTTTTACGTTTTACGAGTGACTCCTTTGAAAGTTTGGCTACAGGTAAAGGAATTTTTGCAAATTCCGTGTGTACTAATTGTATATTCAAATATAAATTTTGCATACAAATGCTTTCATATTTAGATTCATCTCTGTTAAGGATTTTATTTCTGTATCTGCATCTTATTTCCATGTGCTGCAGATCTCTGTCTTCCTCCACTTCATCTTCACAGTAATGTTAGCAGGACTTTGCTCCTTCAAGTCAATTCAGGGGTTAGAGTTACGCAACTTCTTATTCTTCTAAGCTTTACATCCATTTAACAACACAACTGTGCAAATTTACTGTTTGGATGGGGGCCAAAAAACACTTTCATTACTATTGTGTAGGATGCAAACTCATTATTTTCCTGGATCAATACAGAGTAATCCACACCCTGTCTTCAACACCTTTGACATTTCTGCACTGCAGTTTCTTGCAACTCAAAGACAAATACCACAGCTTTTGATAATCCATACTAACCTGATGAGCTGATGTTGGATGACATAATGAGACAGCTGAGCCAAGTTGCAAATTTATCAGTTATATCAGCTCTGATTCCAAACTAGCCACAGGGAGGAGGTAAACTACTTTTTACAACCCTCCGTCTATACAACGAGTGTTTCATTCTAAACATTCTTTTTGTTTGGCAGGGTATTGCTTTTGTCATAACATACAGTTGCACAAAGATACTCATATTGTGAGATAGCTGTAGTTTAGGGCACAGCTCATCATGAAACATGAAAATGCAGTCAGAAAGGCAGATATTTAGAAGGTTAATTGCATCTTTGTTGCACATATAAGGCTGGAAATCAGAACCTGCCCGAGGGTCCATTATTCACTGAAGGGGCCATTAGTGGAAGGCAATGGAAGTTGGAGAGCAAATGTGTTGCTATGCAACCATAAGTAACTCAAGATAGAAATAGAAAAAAAAAAGCCATACCATGCTCAAAAATAACACAGCTCACTGGGTTTTATGGCACTCTGTAAAATGCAGCCATCTTTTTAGATGGAAGCAGAACATGACACGACAGTGGAACCATTATTATTACGCTTGAGCCTGAAGAGATATTAAAAAATAGAAAATAAAAAAAACATATGGAGAGACAGCATTCAATCAAAGAAACAAAACAAAAACAGAACATTGGGAAAAGTGAAAGAAACTGACAAAGAAAACAAAAATTAGATTAAAGAGTCAGTTACAGAAAAAGAAAATTCTAGGTGTAATCATCAAGTGATGACAGCCTAACAGAACAAAACTCAAATGTATCGACATCATCTAACAACGATACATATTTATACAAACTAAGATTAAGTTTGTGATCGAGTGTTTCTGTATAGAAACAAAACAATGTTTGCATTTTCTTCCTTTGTTGAATGCAGGCGAGAAACATAAATTGCAGAATGTTACTACCAAGCTAAAGAAATGGGAGCTCCCCCACCACACACACATATACACACACCCCTCTCTGGAGCCAACAAGACCAGTGATGTTTCCAGAAATAGCCCAACCTCAATGATCCTGCTCTGCTGCTGCGGTGCGAGCGCCCAGCGGTGCTGCAGCAGCCAGAATCGAAGCGTTTGACGAGCTCACATCAGCCAGCTGTGACAAGCTGACTGAGGAGGCACGGTCATGTGACCCGACTCCCACCGTCTCACCATCCGCGAGGAGGCGGATTCACGCACGGACGGATGGAAGGTGACAGCATGACAGTGGCCTCGACACTCAACCGAAGACCTCAGTGATATGTTGTTACTGCAAAGCTGCTTTCAGAGGCTTCACAACGGCATTCACTGCTGTCAACAAAATATGGAAGTCCAAACTGAGCATTTATTTTGCACATAAAAAAAAATAAAAAATGCATTTCATGGTGATATCTAAACACGTGAATTATTCAGATATACCATGCACGATAACAGACAGTTAAATATTTTTTATGCATACAAACCACTATGTTCTTACCCAGCATGCTCAAACATACAAAAACTGGCATTTTCATCATTTCATAGCAGGGGAACACTATGAGCAGAGCCACTGCAATAACCAGGTTCTGATGAGTTAAGTGTCCACATCAGCATCCAAGCTGTAATAACAGATTACTAAGTCCTCGAAAACCAAGCAAACATCTGTCATTTAATGGATTTAGTGCGACACAGTCAATCCTTCAGAAACGTCCAAGCAGCCGACTCTGCTGTTACACAACCTCTGGGCTGTCAGGCGCTCACAAGTCATGATCAAGGGTGTCTCCACCCACAATACACACAGCGTTAATTCATGTGGAGAAGAAGAATAAAAAGATACAGGGTTGCCCTCAGACAAGGTATGAATCCAGCTCAATTTCAGCCACAACAGGAAAAAAATTATTTAAAAAAAACAACTGTTTCATACCACAGTCATCTGGAAGGGGCATAAAACTGTCCCCATGACCATGATGAAAAATGCAGTGGCATAGGAGCCTAAGGCTCCTCCAAGCACCTAACCTGCACTCTTTAAATTAAAATAACGGATTCCTGCCCTTTTCCAGGTAGCATTCAGTTAGCATAGTAGTTAACACGGGTGAAGTTGACATCTGGAAGATGAAGAGAACCCGAGAGAAAAAAAGACTCAACCCGGATGTTCTATTTGGATATTTAGTTGTTGGGTAAATCGTCGATTGCCAGCAGTGAACGTCACACCTGAGTTCATCTCATTTAGCGACTTTTCAGACTGCTTCACTGACTTTTGCTCTTCGAGAGAAATAAATTAATTAATAAAGGACCAAGCCACAAAACTAGCAACTTCATGGACCGCTGGCAAAAACAGGGCATTTATTTTCCAAATAAATGTTCCACTTTTTTTATGGTAACATAACAGCTCCACTTGCAACCTACTTATAGAAGTAGATGAGAGCTTCATTGACTTGGCATATAGGAAAACATGTAAAAAAAAAATGGGATAATGTAAATAGTATTTTACATCACAGGCTTTAATGATGTTCTCCCAAAGACAAACCTGACAACCACAACCAGAAGAAAAAGCTCTCAAAATTTCAATTAACTTAATCATTATAAGCCAACGCTTATACTCCCCACTTTAAAAATACATTTACTGTTTAGAGTTTGTCATTAAACAAACTAAGGCCTTCAAACTTTATCGTTCCTCCCATTTCACTGCCCAGAGAAGCTGCATTTGATGTTCAGAAGTGTCAGAACTTTAAATCATGTAATTATTAACGTCAAGCCAAAAAAAAAAGCCATTTTCTGTGTGCAAAATGCTTAGATTTCTGGTTTTTGTACTTTAGAATGAAATATGAGTTACATTTTGCCACTAAACAGTGGAAGACTGGAGGATTGTGACTCTCCTAAATATGCTTTTTAGCAGAAATTGATCTCATCGAAAACGTCAAAGAAGCTTGAAAGTAATGTTTCATTGTTAACTTTTTTTGGATTTTCTAAGTCAAATTGTGTTTTATTGACTTAACTTTTCACAGTGAGCAAAATGTTATGCTTTTGCATGTCATTACACAGTTCATTTTGGAAAAGTCATGAACTGTCATATCTCAGCCTCTCAACTCTCGGGCAGTTTCAGGCTCAGGACTGAATAACAGAAGTCAGTGTACTTCAGTGGCTTAACTTGCATATACAGCATTAAATATGCAAGTTCAGCCAAGTAGCAGTAAATAATTAGTTCAAAGTTACTGTACGAGGTTTGCATTAGTGCTGCTGGTTGTTTGAAAGACATGGCTCAACCATAAAAGGAGAGAGGAACACTTTACTGAGTTGTATTATAAGAAAAGCTTAAATATCCAAGCATTAATTGTTTCCTCTTGGTCTTCCTGTATGAATCAGGCTGCAGTCATATTTGCAGAGCTTCAACTCTGCAACTGCTGTGTTCACATTGTGTTTCTGCACCTTAGGATGGTTCAGTGAGTGCTGGTGGGACACTAGATTGAGGATACAGATCATACGAGGATTGACTGCAATAGAAAGACCATGTGGAGCCTCAACAGGGTTTAAGAGGGTCTTACAGGAAGCAACAGAGTGACATTTATGAAAATTATCAGCCACAGTAACCAGAATATAAATGGGATGTACAACAACATTCCTGATGCTGCCGTTTGACAATAAATCCTCCATGTAATCAGCATACAGCAGCTTTCTGGTCATAAATCAGTGCAAGCAGACTCCTTTACCGTTGAATGCAGCCTCCTTTAGCCTGTATCTGTGCCAAATCCGTCAGGAAAGTTTATTGGCCTGTTATGAGTAAAGGAAGGAAAAGTACAAATGACAAGAGGAAGGAGGGAGGTCAGGAGTAAGAGGAGCGGACATGGAGAGAGGAGCTAACTGACAGCAGATTAGAACCAGGTCACAGGAAGCAGCAACCCAGTTCTTCTGGTCCAAAAAACTGAAGACGAGTCACATATCACTCAGGCCTTGTTTTTCCCCAGTCTGTGCAGAAAACCCAAACACCAGAGGCGTGTTTGTTTTGCCAAATGATCACACCATCTGCTTGTTATTTACTCCAACTATCCTGGGTTCACACGAGGAGGCCTCCTCTGCTCCTGAGGAGTGAGAAATATTCTCCACTCACACTGGATCACTAGTCGCTCCCTTTCTGTCACCGAGTGAATCATTTCGATGAGATATTCTTAGCACGACGAACAGCGTGCCTCATCTGAAGGGGGAATTTAACAACTTCAAGTCAGCCAGGCCCTTTGTGAGCAAGAAAGACATGAGAGATTTGCATGAAATATTGATGCTCCTCCAAGAGTGTCGTCAGACTGACATGCAGAGGAACAACTGGGGTAAATGGCAAGTTTTTAATACAATGTTTAGCTAATGGTTTTGTTGTATACCCGCCCGATTTATTTTCTGGCAAAGTGACAGCAATACCAAGTCCGACTGAGATTTCAGTTGCATGGCAGGTTACCACACAGGTACTGTTCTTTTCCTTCTGTGTGAAGAATGACCTATTCTGTGAGCAACATACAAAACTGCTTTGTCACAGCTCAAAAACAAACCTGATATCTACAGGTGAAATACTGCATCTCTGGAGCTTTCAGTTCAGTGAGTTTGTTTTCCTCCACAAACGTCACAACATTGTGGGACTGTCTTTGCTGACTTGTAGCCTATTGCTGTCTCTTCAATGTTGCAAAAAATCTGGAATGTCGCCTGGTCCCCATTTTTAAAAAGAAAGAAGGGTGACCAACTATCAGGGGATCAGCCTCCCTGGGAGAGTTTACTCCAGGTTCTTGGAAAGGGAGCACTTGATCATAAAAACTCACATTTAGGAGGACCAGAATGGTTCTCGTCCAGGTCAAGGAACAGAAGACCAGATCTGAGGGGTCGTGGGAGTTTAACCATCATTCTAAATGTGTGTTGGGGACATGGAGAAGACTTACAACCATGCCCCCTGAGACCCTCTGTGGTGGGTGCTGAGGGAGTATGAAGACTGGAGTGAATGTTGTGGACTATCGGGTCCCTGTATAACCACATCAACAGCTGTATCCACATCTTGGCACAAAGTCGAGCTTTTTTTAATGGTGCGTGCTGGACTCCTCCAGGGCTGCCCCTCGTCATCGATCCCATTTGTGGCTTTCATGGACAGGATCTCGAGGTGTGTCAGGCAGGAGGAGTGTCTGATCTTTGCAAACGTTCTTCTGTTGACTTCTTGAGTGTCATGCTTATATGCATTAAGGTAGTTAAGCTATAATGTCCAGCAGTTAATTAGAAATAGCACATACGATGAGTGCAGTGATCCGACATGATTAACAATTTTCTGCCAGCATTCCTCTTAACCTTACCTGCGATATCAATTACGCTTTTTATCATCTTCACTGTACTTAGTGGCAAATTATCCATTTTGTGTGTGTGCCAAAGAGACAAACAGCCTCCTGCTTACAAGAAAAGAACAAACAAAGATGAGGACCACAGTCAGTTTTAGATGTTTTACAGCTAACACACACAGATAGCTCGATTCTGTTGAAGTTCCTTTGCTATAGAGTTCTTAGATTGATGAAAATGATCCCAACTTGAACTAATTTTTCTATATTTTCTGTTAAAAGATGCGTTGTCATTCAGCTGTGAGATTGTGTTTTCTCACTATCGACGATGCAAATCACTCTAACCTTTAAATCTGCATTAACAGGCATTTTTTTTTGTGGTTTTGCAAACATGTTTTAAATACAACAACAACATATCAAGCCAGATAAGATACATCAGGGGCGGAGCCGAGTGATGGACACAGAGTTGCAATGAGGAAGTAACCATCAGACCTTAAACCTAAATAACACGAAAATAAAAATATATGTATTGCATTTACACACTAAACAGACAAAAAAAATAGACCAGGAAGTAAAATAATGATATGAAATTATATTTTAGATAAGTAGAATTCAGTTGGAGACAAAAAGTAAGCTACAAAAAATAAATAAAATAAAAATAAAGAATTCAAAGCTGACTTTATCTTATGTTATTTAAGAGTAAAATTCATGATTTTCAGCAGCAGTTCAGAAATCTTAACACTAGAAGCTGCCGATGTCGTCAATCACTTGAGTTTTACATAAGCACAGTGGACTTCTGCATGAAAGTCATGGTTGCACATGTGAAGAATGACCAGAACTATTCACCCTTCAGCTACGTGAACACACATTTATAAGTGAAGCTTGTGGGGTTAATGGTCCTTTTGCTCTGAATGACAGTCAGATAAAACATGTCAGTGTTTCTTGTTGGGATCAGGCAATTTCCATAATGGCCGATATGAACTCTTCTCCGTCAGCCTCTATTTTTCCTCGCTAATTACTTTAGATTTCGAAAGCCTCTCCTCGTGTAGATATCCCCTCTATCCTGAATGCTTACTCATCTTAACTTCACAATTTAGCAGCAAAACATACAGCCACTTGGCATCTAGCCGAAAATACATTTTAGAGTCCAAGTCTTTTAGGCTGCAGCAAGAGCCTGCAGTTAGCAAACCTGCCATACAATCATGTCTTCATCATTTCCCACTTCAAGAAACCCAACTTCAAGCCTAATCTCTGGCAATTAATCACTTCAAACCAATTGCAGACAAGTCATTAAGAAATGACAGAGAAAAAAAAAAAACAATCTTCTCCAAAAAGATAAGCAAAGAAGAGTGAATGACTCCTCTGAGCTAATGGAGATGAGGAGGAAGTGCTAACCAGAGGTGACAAGTCTGGTTACTGAGGCAGAGTAAATTGATGACGATTTGAACACCCAGTTAACTCAAAACTTAAAGAAATTTCAAGCCGAAACATTTTCAACATGTTGCAGGTGTGCACATTTAAACCCTGAAGAACAAGCTTTACTCCTTGTATTCAGGGTTAAACTGGAGAACGTCTTAGCTCATACACTTAATATGAGATATTGTGCCCTGTGTCATTTATCCTCATTCATCACCTTCACACGGCTACTTTACTCACAAACACTTACACATTGCAGCAAAAGAATTCCCCACAATGACCTGATCAATAACTCCACCTTTTATCACCAGCCATGTTAATCAGTATTTATAAGTACACAATAAAATGCCGACAAAGCTGAAGTGACACATTCCAGTCAGCACTGCCAGAAATATCTGCTGAACTCACTGCACCAGTGTCCCTCCTGAGACCAGAACAAAGGCTTCGAAGGCAAAGGCAGCACCGAACAAAGTGCAGCTCAGAGACACAAGATCTGGACTAAATGATTAGAAAGACAACATCCTCTGATGGACTTATGAAAGTTTGCCTCAACAAAAAACAAAAAAACGTCTGCCTGCAGTATACTTTACACTTTGAAAAGGTCAAATATTCAGCCTTTGACAACCACTGGGTGTCACACTGGAGCAGCAGAGTTTCAGTCCAAAACTGAACCAAAACCAAAGCAGCTCAAATCTCCAGCTCAGAAAAAACAAGACCAATATGGCCTCTGATCCAATCCTTCTTTGACTTTTCAACAGAACAACAGTTTATTCAAAAGGACAAAAAGACCAGCTGCCACAATACAGAACTCATAACCCAGAAATACAAATCACACGGAGACAGAGAGAACAACCATCATGCCTCGGGTTCAATTACCAAACGATCGTTTGCTGCACAATAGCAAGCCAAACTTGCGTTGACACAGAACTCGACCTCCGAGGGAAAATAATGATCCTTTTATGTCAAATGTTATGAGGTTTAAATACATTTATATGAATCAATGTGTGTTCAAAGATAGATGAAGGGCTGAAGTACAAAAAGCATATTTCATTGTTTCTTTGGCACTGAAGAGAAAATAAATGACGCCTAACAAAAGGAGAAGAGGTGAAATCAAGACAAAAGTAGTCATCCATTTTAATCATATTCTGTTTTTTCCTCTTCTTTCACCAGCGTCCCACTGACAGAGGGACAGCCAGCAAGCCAAATAACATGCTAAAGTAGGCCGTTAGCTAGCCTGCTGCTTTCTACATCACATGAGTGTGTATGAACTTCGTGTTGTTCACGTCCTACATAAGAGATGGTTCACAGTCTCGAGGAAATTAATAGCTCATTCTTTAAAATGAAAAAATCTAAAAGATAGGCTCTTCATTCATTCTTTTTTCCCCCACAACAACAATAATAACCAAGTTATTTAGCTGTTCATTTCATTCTGTGCACTGTGGACATAACAGTAATGCAGTTTGCCTTCAGTGATTATTGCTGCTGTAAAAATTAGGCATTAACATGTACACAGAATACAGGGACGCATTTCCAAAACCAGATGAAGAGACACATGAGCTACTCTTTCATTTAAAACATAACTAAATTATTCAGTGTTCTTTATAGTTCATTTCTGATGTTAAGATCACGGGTTTCATAAAATTTACAGAAAGTTTGGATACATGAGAAAACTCAAAAGTTGAATGGCAACATTAATCGAATGCGTTATGAATAGTTATTTAAAAATATTCCCTTCTTTACAAGCTCATTTGCTTCCTATTTTTAAAGATTAATAATAGTAAACTATTGATTTTTATCAGTTTAATAGTTGTAGCCTATTGCATTCATTCATCAGCAGTGATGAGGTTCAATTCCATCTTAACCAACAATGTCAAACTTATTTGTAAGATGTGAACGGTAAGTTAAATACTCCTTTAAGAGGACAGTTTTCAGCTCACACATACGATCGTGCAGACTCGAATCACTTGTATGTGTGTGTGGTGCTTACAAGCATGGGTTTACAGACAAATGCCATCAAGCCTTCAGCAAACAGCGATCCAGTCAAATTATATTTTTGATGAATGTCGCTGATGACATGTTCTGCTGGGCCTGCAAGTGGGAACCTGGACTTCTTGCAGAGATTATTGGGCCAGAAGCAGTGGCACCATGTGTGAATACAGCAGTTAATCCTCTGGAGAGATCTTAACAGTGTGTACACTCTAACGGCTGCTGCTTCTTGATGCTTTTTACTCGTTCAAAATAAAACAGCCATCCGTACAAACATTCTCAACGAGCTGTAAATAAATAAAAAATAAAAAAAATTCACCATTTCAACACTGTAAATTTTGCACTCTGTCCTTCCCCCCCGTGTGCTCCAGCCAGCACTTCCTGTTGTGAAAATGCAACTGTTGCTCTGAAGAGCATATGTAAACAGATACCACAGACAAAGTCCAAATCTAACTCTCCACAGATTCTAGTGTTTGTGAGCGAGAACAGCCAAAGTAGCAGCCATGATAAGAGCTGTTAAAATGCTCCAAATACTAAGGAAAGGAGCTCCACTGCTGACTCTCCCCACTTCCTTCAGCATAGGATAATGTGGACCATCCTTTATGAGAGATAATGCTGTACCACAACTCTTTGTACCCACCACAGTCAAAGCAACCCTGAAGTGTTTTCAGTCATACTAACTGAAATTAATACAGACACATTTGGGAACTGCAGGATGAGTGTAGGCAGATGCACATAGACTGCATTAATGACTCTTGAATTACCAACATTGTTAAATGGAGTAGATTTCCACCGTGTTGTCAAATCTGCTTTTTGTAGTCTCACCACAGACATTTGAAATGCCATCTTCACATGGAAGTTGTAAATGTACAAATAAGACATAAAAAAGAAGTGCAAATGACTCCCGAAGTCTCATCTTTTAGGCTTCATAACATCAGAATTCATAATATTTAGACAAATATATATATAACAAATAGAAGCAGGCTTGTGGGGTCAGGAACCAGAGTTTAGATATATGCAGCACCAGAGCCAGAGATAACTGCAGACCAGAAGCTGGTGGCAATCCAACTCTGATACAAACTCAGTCTCAAGGGCCAAAGTTTTGATCCACCAGACGTGTCACAGCCAAACCAGCCACTTATTTATGCTGCTTTCCCTCTCAAAAAGACAAAAGCAAAGACCTGAGAGTCTGCTTTGACTTAAAGTTTAGAAGCCTGAAGCTCAGAACACTGCTCTGTGTTCACCACCCACCTCTTTAACCTCCAGCAGGCGTCCTGGATACTGACTCTTGGCCCGCCGAGCTGCAGCTGGAGATTTGTGGTGGGTGATGGTGACGATGTTGCTGGGTGAGGCTGTGTGGCCCGGGTGCCTCTGGGAACTCGGGGATGAAGATGGAGTTGGGTGGGGGAGGAGGGAGAAACTACGGGTCCGACCTGAGGATGAGGAGCCCTGAGGGGAGGGATGGGAGGGTGGGAGGTGACACAGAGAGGGAAAGAGTGAGTCGTTTTGGGGATTTAAACATGACAGGTTTATATTAAAATGTTCAGTATGGAACCTCAGGAGCTCTGCTCCTGAAGTCAGATTCACATTAAAACAAGGAAAGCCTCTTTTCTTTCTGACAACAAAGTACATATCAGCCAATCTATATTCAAGATATTCTCTAAATCTCTATTTCTCCGTGTTTGCGTCTTTAGGTGCCGTCACTCCTAACTTCGTTTGTTTAGAGTTCTTCTTTTTTCCTTGATCAAAACTCAAAATACAGCTTTAAAATGTCCCTCAAATGTTCCGTACCAAACAGTCACACCTCAGTTCAACTAAAAAAATAAAAAATGTTTGCAAAACTAACAGTTGTGCCAAAATTAAAAACGGACATAAAGATACTGATAGAAAATCTGCTAATGTTAGGTAAGCTGTACGGAGAGACTGCAACCTCTTTGGGTGCTTTTATCATTGTGATGTGGCACCAAACTAGATCTAATGTATCCAATAACAAAACCTTGGTTTCCAGGGTGAAAACACCCTTCGGTTACAATGCTCTGTGGAACTAACACAATCAGTCTCTATTACAGGGCAAGATGAAAGTCCTGTGATGTGTAAATGCTTATATTTACAGCCCATATTTC
Source organism: Leuresthes tenuis (assembly GCF_036924035.1). Lineage (NCBI taxonomy): Eukaryota > Metazoa > Chordata > Actinopteri > Atheriniformes > Atherinopsidae > Leuresthes > Leuresthes tenuis. The sequence goes on along the minus strand of NW_027325372.1, from coordinate 8,885,027 downwards.
ATCACCAACTCAAATCTTTACGCCATTTTATCCTTTTTTCACCATATGAGGCCCTTAAACCACCTGTTTACACAAGTCAAAGAAAAGAGAGGCTGGAGCAAGTAGGAAATCCTTAATGAAAAATTACTTAAATTGCTTATTTCAACTGTTGATGCTTAATTTAACATCTTTACTTGCCTGCATTTGTGGTTTTGAGTTACTACACACCCAGTTTATCTCTTTCATCAATTTCCTCCTTCTGCAAACCACAGAAACATAAAACCTCAAAGTTTCTGAACTTCGGTGCTGCAATTCCTCCTCGAACAGCACAACTTGAGCCTTTTCCACCTGGTGCTGTTTGGTTAAGGAAACATAACCTGTAATATGCAAGCGCCAAAATATCTTGGAAAGATCCTCATTTGGCTTAAATTACAGCTTTTCCCAAACTGCAAACGCTTCAAAAACTGACAAGGCGCCAGAATCTGGCAAAATCTCGGTGAGACCAGGAGTTTTTAGCTCAGAAACACTAAGATTACATTACCCATCCATGCTTGCATCAAAATAAAATGCCAACAGCTGATTTTGGTCGAAGGCTACAACTGCATCTTATAGAGAGATAGAATCCAATTGAAGACTAAATCCCATCCTTTACTCTGATGCCCCTTCTCTTCCCTTCTGTGACACTCGTCTCTCCACAGTTGGCTGACCTCTGTGCTCACACAGGCAGCGATGTTAAATCAGTATCCATCTCCTCCATCTTTACTCTCCACTGGTTTACAGCAGCACGCAAAGACAAGGCATCAGAGATTTATCCCTCAGAAGAGGACAGAGGTCTGGTCACTGCAGCAGTGAAAATACAACAGTTCAAATAAACAACTTCCACCCCAGAGCACCACTCACTGAGAGGGAAACAACCAGCCTTTGTTTTAGAGTGATACTGCTCACTCCGCAGTAAACCGTGAGATGAAACCAACAAATGACCTGTCGGAACTCATCAGCCATGTGATCAGGGGATAAATGCTTGTTTTATTCCCTTTAGCAGACTTGCAGTCCCTATAAAACTTCATTTTAAAAACAATAAAAACAAATAACGTCAATACCTTTGAGAATATTTTCATGATGCATCTACACACTACATAGAGGGAAATTTGCATCATTTTAACAAGAAAAAAAAAAAAATCAGCTTACAAGAGGGAAAAAGGATAAACCATGAGTCACGAGTAAGCAAGAAAAAAGAGACATGCTGATGTCTCCTAAACTGGCACAGAGGCCCCCAAAGTATTTAAACATACTGAAAAACAGAAAGGAAATGAGGACCACTGGAGGAAGGATGGTGGACAGACAAGTAGACGGTTTTTAGACAAGAAAACACACCGCTTATCATGGTTAAACATGTTTTGAGGGGGCAAAAAGGGCAGCTTCCTGCTCCAGACTACAGGTAAACTCGTCTGCAAGAACATACTCGAAACTTAATGTGGAAAGAAAGATCTTTTCTCATGGTACTGGCAGATGCTTATGTAAGTTTGGGCTCTAGCACTCGGTCCTTAACTTTGGTGCCATGGATATTTCCCTGTATACTCCCTGGCTCCATAAACATGAAGTTTCTTTGAGGAAGGTGACGACTGTGGGTGGACATCCTCTCCCCCAACACCCCGACCGAGGCAGCGTGGGCAGACAGCGAAACAATCAGCTGCTGACTTGTCATTTCCCGCACCGCAGTAGACAACACCAATAACACACAATTCCATGTTCAGCAATAACTTTTGATAGAGGGTTTGAATGCTTGGACATCAAAAATGTAAAAAACAATTAAGCATTTATTTTTCCAGTAATAAATATCTTAAGACTTTATTTAAATGTTTATCTAAAACAATCTCATTTAAAAAGTCCGATTTCCATTAAAAACACAAAGCTGATTGTAAAAATATATGTTGGTGGGCCTTTTTTCAGACTGTGTCACCGTGAAGGTCAAAGTTCACTTTGTTGTCAGCGATGGTGCCAAGATATGATAATTACACAAAACTGTGCTGAAGTTTAGTGGCTTCCAGTCGTCAAACAGGTGCACCTCAACCACGATGCCGTACAAACATACCCCCAAGTTGTTAGAAGCGTAACATTAAACAGTTTTTCCTCACTTTTTGGTCAAAATGCAGTCATCTCTATACCAGCAGGCTTTCATCTGAAGTTAAGGACTAAAGGATTATCCCTTCAGACTGCTGGGTGATGATTGTTTTATCGCTCATAGATCACGGGTGTTGCTGGTCAACAGTAGAACAAGACACTTAGAATCGTACAGCAAGAAAGAAAGAAACTGGTTTCAACGAAGGTAGACCAACTCTGTGGATCTGAGGGGTTAAATTTCTGCTTTTGTTGATAAAAAAAAGTTTCCAAGAGCTTAGATGGATACCTTTGTTTCATGTCAGAAAGATCTGTTTGATGGTGCAATACCAACTTCTGTGACCCCGATTAAGATTTTCAGCTACAGTAGATTGTTTAAGAGTCACATTTATCTGTGGTTCGTGTCCAATCTGGTTCTGGTATGCTTAAAGATGAGAAACAGCTGAACAATTCGCCTTGGGTCGGACAAAGTAAGATTATTTCTATTATAGCCAGTGATCCCTTTCAAATTTTAATGGACAACAGTAAAACTTTGTGATAAATGATACGGAGCAGCAGTTCTGGTGTGGGTTGACCTCAATATACCAGAAGGTAATATATTGACTGTAGATATCTCATACAACCCTACAACTTATTTGTGGTTTATATTTCATTAGGATAAAGTTCTCAGAGGTCCATACACGATACTACGTCACCTTAGTATTGTTTCACACTACATGCATATAATGGACAGCAGCATGCACGAGGATGTGCATGCTGCATGGTAAAAGAAGAGTGTCAGACTCAAATACAGCCAAAGATCAACTGTATTTTCTATCTATTGAAATCAAAGCATATTGAGCTATTTTAAGTAGTTTTTTTATATAAAGCAGAAACAACTTTATCTGCTCAGTTTCAAGTGCACAATTTAACCCGTTGCACTGCAGTTTCAGCTTCACAACAGAACGGTGGCTGAAAACTCACTGGCAAATTCATCCTGCTGCTAATAAGGATGATGAGGTGCAGCTGTGCTTCCTGCCTGCCTGAGCCACAGAGGTTCAACCGCAAGCTCAAAGATCACATCCCTGCCACACAACGGCAGGGTTCTGACAACAAAAGTCAAAACTCATCATGTTCACAGAAAACAACTTCATTAATGATGGCTTAGTTTTATCGATCTGATTTGGTTTCAGGGTCCTAAACAGAAAAGAATGCTTTAGAATGAAGGTTGTGTATATAAAAGGGGGAAGTTTATGTTAATTGAAGAATATTACTTTAGCTATTAGAGTATCTTAATGTGGGTGTGGTTCAGCTTAGTGGATTCCATCAGATTCGCATTTTCTAATCTTTTCATGAACAGTCACCTCAGGAATCTAATAGAAAAGCTATATTCATCCAGTCTGAAATCTAATATCTGATGTCGCTGTCTCAGCCTGCACAAAGGCAAGAGGCAGTTATGTGACCTAATGGCTCTTATTATGCATCGCTTCACTGGATTTCACTGTGAAACGCTGAAACCAGGACACAAAGTTCAACTGCTACAACAACAGCTACTGTAACAGCTACTGGAAGGGCTCAGCTGTGGCTGGAAAGAGGAAGCGGGCCTGCTGACTCAACAAGCTGCGACCTCTGATGGAGCGGTGACACTGAAATGTACCACGTCAAACTCCACTGTATCTGAAGTGAGTCTGCAAGAAGCCCTGTCACAGAGATAAGAAGAGCGTCTGATCATCCATTTCAGACTTATTGATTTATCAAGCACATGATTTTCCGTGTGGTTACGGTACTTTGTAACAAATAACAAGGTAAACTGTCAATGTGGCTCCACAGAGGCAGAAAAACACACTCTTCCACCGAATTATCAACAGAGAAAGTTCTGAAAGAAAATAATTGCAACCTGCATGAATCAAATAAAAGTTAGCCGCTGATGACTTCCATTAATTAACATACAAGTTGCCATGGAAATATTTTTCACTGCTCCTTAACTGCAAACAACCAGGAACTGAGCAGCAGAAAATTAGCTATCAGGTCACATCATTTTGTAAAATACCAAGTAATGAACATCTAACTTTATTGCCTATTTTCTCTGAAATTTAAATTTACTCTTTAACTTGTGTTTGCTGATATATACTCCGTCCCTTTGTAATTTGCGCACCGGTAACCTCCAACACCAACATATTTCACCTTTTATCATGACCTAAAAGCTAAAGCCTGTTCCAAAAAACCCACTCACTGACATCTGTCTTTTAAATCAAATGAAAAATACTTAATATCCCAAAGGGAAATTGTAATGGAGTCATTTTCTTCATCAATCATTAGAAGCTGTCACACTGTATGGCTATTGCTGTTGGCCTCCTGTACTGTTCTATTCTGCAGCAGAGCTGAAGAAACCTCTGATTGAACACATTTGCCATCCGTAACATCTCACATGGAGGCCCCTGAAACCGACGGCAACAGCTCAAGGACAGAAAGAGATGAGACTGATCGATTTTTAGTTTTTATCTCAGAATTATCTCTGAAAGAAGTGATTACCAAAAACTGTGGTGGAATACAGACTGCAGGATAGAGAGCAATGCCATACCTTCAACTTTCATGTTGTCATAGTTACAGGCTTGTCCCTTCAGGGAGAGCAGTAATTATTGGACCTTTTCTATATGAGATGTAGCCCTCAGAGCAGTAAGCATTAACATATAATACAGACAATGGGAAAAGATTCCATTGGTTTCTTTAAAATGGTATAAATACTTGACTTTTAGGAATCTTAAAGGGAAAGTTTAAGGTTTTTTAAAGTGGTTTTGTGTGAAGCACTTAGGAGTATCTTACCTGCTATCTTCCTCCTGAGCATTACTACTACTCTGTCTCTCTGTTGTACATTTCTTATCAGCAGTTTTTCTTCTAGCTAAGTAGATACGCCCCCCCAAAAAAGGCACATCGTCATCTATACTATATTTATATCTATAGAATCACCCATTTTCACTGTGTCGTAGCTGTTGTTTTGGGATAAGACCGGCAGAACTGTGAGTCAAAGCTGATCAGCTGCTGGATACGCTTGGCAGCTGCAGTACATGCGATGAAGTGGAGCAACAGGTGCATCGTAATGATGATAAAACGGTGACAAGGTAAACTATGCTCTGATACAAAAGGGGACATGTTGTAAAAAATAACATCTACAATCTAGGGTTTTTCGCTCTTCTTTTGTTCCTCCTCCTTGCTTCTCCAAACAGAGAGAGCTCTGACTGCTGCCTACTGCAGGTAAGGTACTAACTACTCATGAGTACTTTACACAAACCCAATTTAAAAAAACCTGAACTATCCCTTTAAAGCTACAAACTAGATGATCACACTCTCTGAGTGAGTGGCCAGATGAGGGCTCGATTCTCTGCTGTCTCAGATTATTCTCTTTTACTCTTTTCATTTACAGGCATAAAGTATAAGCAGGTGAATTTTAATGTGCTTTTGTACATTTGACTGAAACGACCACAGAGGCTTCCTATTCCTCAAATAATGTACTAATAATAGCACCAAAAAGGCATTAATCAGCATTTTCTGTTGCAATTCTAATTCTAATTTCCAATAGAAATGTGTAACACCTGAACTACAACATGATACACTGCGCTGGTTTCCTTGACGACACCACCAAAGGCTAAGGACCTTTTTTTGTTTTTTAAGGCACGGCTCAACCCTTGTAAACCACTTAAAATTCAGTTCAAATTTGCACAACATTTGCATGGAATTCTGGCTATTTTCCAAATGATCAAGCTCCAGGGTGAACAAAGAGACATCAGGTCTGTTCCACATTGTATAAGATTTGTACATCTTCTAATTTAACATGCACATGAAGGCCGTGCTCCTTTGTTAAAAGCTATCAAGTGCAACTACAGTAGAAACAGCCTGTGAGGTTTTACAGCATCAAAAAGTGTTCAGATACTCACATGATCACTTTTGAAGCAACAAGTGGTCATTTTATCGAATGTTTTAAACTAACTATGTGAAATAGTGAACTGTCTAAGCCGAGGAGATAAAACAACTTACAGATACACCTCAGACTTAGTCTCAACTTTAAAAAAAAAAAGGCCAATCTTTGGTTGGACCTGAATCTATGTTTCAGGACTCTTACTTCATTTCTTTTTAAAGGCTCAGTGGGAGCATGGACCCATAACCTTTTTCTTGTGATGAGTAAATACTGCTACACCTTCTCTGCCAAACAAGCCTGCTATCGGCGATGTAACCAAGCCGCCGCCACTGGCTGCCTCATCAGTGAAGTAGCTGCGATAACGATCTTAGTGGCAGACGGTGCGGCTCATGGAAGGATTATACCACAGCGGCGGCGACAGTAATGACAGCTGCAGTCGGGGAAATGCCCCACAGTCACTGAACGGGAACAAAACAACCACCCATCTCCGCTGGGCACACAAAAAGAGAGACTGCATTTCTCCTCCCTTCACTTTTTCTTGCTTATCCAATTTTCTCTCATCTTTTGATTGCTTTTCTCAACACGGCTGAGCGAAATAATTGGACTTTCCCCTCGCTCCAACTTTGCAGCAGTTTGAAGTGCTGAGGAGCTACATGTAGAATAAATGAGCCAGGAAAGAAGGTTGTAGTGTTCAACTGTTTAAAAAAGCACATGAAATAATGTCTTTGTCAAGAGCAGTTCATGGTGGAAACATATCTGCATGTGTGTGTGTGCTGTTCACTCACCAGCACCTCCTGCCCACCTCCTGCTCTCTCCACACTCAGGTGTTCATCTGAGCCCTTTAGCTTCCTCACCTGAAACCAAGCACACAAATCAGAAAGTTGTCCGTAACTTAACAAATGCTGCTGTTCCCACACAATAAAAGAGGGCTCACCAAAAGGGTTTATGAATGATGTGATTAACCATTAAATGCCTATGTGAGATCATGGACCACGAGGCATCACATCGATTGTCACACGCAGTCTAAAATGTTTAATTTTTCATTACAACTTTTATGGGTCATTTTTTTGTCTAAGTCACCATGGTAATGGGCATGCTTATGTTCTCAAACTCTTGATCAGGTCCATACCAATAGATGTCTATGACAGCTACATCCATTTTCTATATTTAGGCTAAAGAAAGAACTCGACTTTAATACCAAAAGTTTGCAAAAGAAATGGTCAGCTTTGAATTATTTCTCGCGTTCACACACTGCTGATTTCACCACTGCTGGTTGAGCTACTGGATGAGCTTTATAACAAACCTCATTCTTTACTGGATCAGTCAGATGGGGTATTCAACCCACAGAGATATAGACAGAACATGCACATATGCCAAATAATCCCCTGGAGCCCACACTAACCCCCCAAAACTGCCCAAGTCCAAATATTAATCCATGAAGCCTATAATAAAAAAGGCTGGTTGTGGATAAATGTAGTTATACAGCAGCCGGTGCTGTAATCTGTCAGTAAGGACAGTGATGCTGAGAATATTTCAAACATGCATCCTGAAATAAAGCAGCAGGGGTGTGCAATTGTATCGTATTTCTCTAAATTGTTAAGTCTTATGTCAACAAAAGTGCAAAAAGTTTCACATGACAAGTTGAAAGTGAGCACAGAGCAGCATCTACTACACAGTGTATCCGTGTCGTTCCTCAGTCTGGTTGCATTTTTAATATGTATTCATTACTTTTTGGCATTTTCACTTTATAAATGCAATAAACTTCTGCTTGTCTAATTTTCTTTTTCTAATTTCTTAGTTCCTCTTACTCAATCATATCTCATTTCTTTTTTTGATAGGATGCTTATGGTGAGAAAGTCAAAGGCACAAATAATTTGGTCTGTGACTGCAGATTTGTCTGCTCCGACATCCGTTCGTGGGGACAAACATGGAAATGAAAGAGACCTCTAAATAACACCTGAAATAACATGTGTTGAAACTAGAAATCATCCTACTGAGCTGACTGAGTTTAATTTAGTTTAGTTCAAAAATAAAATGTACTTATTAGACGACAGACAAAAGAATAGTGGCTTTCTCAACCTGGAGATAAAGTTAAGCCACATGATTTCTGCAATGTTAATAATTTGTAATGGCTGCTTTTTGTATTTATTTCAGTGAATTAAGACAATGTAAAACACTGACAGGAAGACATTTAAAGAAATCTGAATTATCTTGCTGTTTGTGAATCCATTACTGTCTGTAAAGTCCATCCTAAAGTCTTAGAAATTATAAAATTTCCAAATTAAGGGGTCAGTAAATGTTATTTTATGATTTTAAATATCTTGGTTGGGGGCGGGCGTGGCTCATTGGGTAGAGTGGCGATCCTATTATCAGAGGATTACTGGATAAATCCCCAACTTCCCTCGTTCACATGTCAAAATGCCCCAGAGAAAGTTACTGAAAACTGCCCCCAATGTGTTCCTCACTTAAAAATCACTTTGGATACGTAAAATGAATATAATATAAATATAATGTAGCATGTCAAACAATATAAAAGGCTTATAATTAGTAGTAATTCGTCATTTTTTGTTAGTTATGGCCCCTTACAATCACGCTGACATTGATTAAACATCTCACCTGGCTGTGATTAAAAAAAACTCAAATCCTGAGCACATGACACATATCACGCATGTATTGTGGCTTTCCCCTTCACTCACCCATTTCTTGTGAAAAGTGATTTAAATGATCTTCTGAGAAGTGTTTTGAGCCTGATAAAGTGCAATATTACAGGTATTAACTATATTTATATTAGCAATAAGTTAGCTTTTAGGAATCCATGGCTAACATGAGTTTTGTCATTTAGCATCAATCGGTTACCAATCAGCCATTAACTCTAGAGTTAGTAGAATCAATCTGTACATAACAAATAGTTTGTAAGATGTGGAAAACAGGCACATGAGCAGGTAAGGAAGTTGAGATGAAAATAAAGAAGAAAGTATGAAAACAATGCTAATTATACATATATATAAAACAAATTACCACAAATTAAAACCCTCAAAAGGTTGTTACGGAGTATACAGAGTTAATGCAATTAAAAATGAAAATCTGCAGAGAGGAATTTGTCATCTTAAGTCATTAACGTCACTGAACTGAAGGCAGAAAGAGGCAGGATTTCCTGCTGGCACTGGAGAGCTGCATCTACAGTATGAGGAAACTGGCAAATTGAGCTTGAAGCTTCCCAGAGATATCAGACGAGTGGAAAATCAAAGCATAGACTGTGAAAAAAGACAAAAAAAGACAAGACAAACAGACACACAAGGGGGGTGGGAATCTCCAGCAAAAGGTCAAGACTTTCTGTCCACTTTTCTTGCTGATTAATTGATGGCAGGAGCTTAGACATGTTTCACTAACTGTGTGTGTGTTTTTTTTTACCTTGGCACTGCTGTCAGAGTGGCGTCTGGCACAGGCTTGAAGCTGACTGATCCAAAACTGCTGCTCCTTGGCATCAGCGGCTACAATCATAGAGAGGGAAAATGCATCAATACATTTCTTCCACAAAAGACATTGAGACTCATATATCAGTCCTTGTGTGCGTTCACATCAATTTACAGTTATCGTACGGCGACTTCCTCTGCCAAAGATGAACTTCTAAGTTGTCATGAGGAGCATACAGCTGCAGGTGAAGCTAAATGTTTGAAATCACTAGATTGTTTAAGAATTCTGTGTAAGAAGACTTGGTATCGTTTAATAAATCTTCACAGTTTTGCTTCGACAGTTATTTGAGAGAATTTATCCAAAACTAAGACAAAAGTTAAAAGATGTGTCTTCTGCATTTTTTTTCCTAGGAATTGTTTGCGTATTTAGTAAATCCAAGCCAGTAAAGAAATATTAGAAATTAAATTCAGAAATTTACGTGGTAAACACATCAGGTTCCAGCTCCTTTATTTGTTCCCATAGACGGATTTGTTTCGCACCCAGATAGAGAACGATATCAGTTATGACAAACAAGATACAACAAGGTACAGCATGTCCACCAAAAACATGTTAAAAATCCTGAAATAATGACAATAAAATGCTGTTGAGAATGATTTAATTACTCTGGATCTAAAAATTGGGACAGAAAAAGAGCAGCCAATAAATCAAACCTGAAAAATATCTAATGCCAGACTTGAATAAATGAATAAATAAGTGAATGTTTATGTGCAAAACATAGCTAAAACTTGTTTAGTTAAAACTGTTTTTGAAGCACTTTGTTCTACACCTTGGGACTAAAACCCTCCAGAAAGTGTGAAAAAGTTGAAAATCACTGCAAAAAGTAAGGGAGTAATACTTTAGAATAAATTCAGCTAATCGATGTAACCGTCTCTTATAGAGGGATACTGAATAAAGCTGTAAGGCACCACTCAGACAACTCGACCATTTAACAATTTGGTTAAAAGAATTATGACAAGACCACGACGGCAAAGAAAAACACAGGATTGATTCAATGAAAGGATGATAAAACATGCTCGTTATGATGCGATCAATATGAAAGTACAACACAAAAATATCAAAATGATGTTTGAGATATAAACCAGACCTATATTTTGTGGCACAAAACGTACCCTTAAAATTGTTAGTTTAGTTAAGGAAACTTTAAACTAAATGAAAATAAGAAGTGACACAACATTGATTTTATAAACTGAATTCAAATTCAGGGAACACCGATTTGTGACAGCAACAAGAATCCATTGTTTAAAAGAGTATACGGTTAGCTCTGCTCTGTCCAAATACAACCAAGTCTTTGCCCATCAGCAACTGAAAAGCTCACGAGTTCATGTTTCATTTATTCATCAGTTAGTTGTGGTTTTACCATCACAGAACCAGCATAACCATTACAGATCATGTTTTAAGGTTGCCGTCTTAAAGTTTGATAAAAAATTTAAAAAATTAAAACTGCTATAATTTGCACTTTCAGACAAATATTTGATCCTGTTACTTTCTCACTTATGTCCTGAGGGCATCAATATTGCATCTGAACCAGTTCATTTACTCCTCTACGCTTAGCTCAACACTCAGTATTAAAGAAGCACCGGCAATTCATTTTGCCAATTTGTGACCAGCCCAGGAAGCAGCTTGATACCATCTGCAGGCTTGTGGTTTTCCTCTTGGAAAAGAGACAATTATCCCTGCTAACAAACAGCTAACTACAGCTTAGACTTGCTGACTGGTAGAGCTAGATGTAGCCCTCCGGGTGCAGAGGATGCTGACTGTTTGCCTATGCTGTCCCCCTGCAGGTCAGACTGGAGAATATTTTTCTGATCCCATTTCACTGGCTAATTAATAGCAAGCAATATCTAAGATAGGATAGATACAGTCAAGCTGGAGGACAAAGTAAGCTTTAAAGATTGCAGGATGTGCACTTCTACTAACTTCCGTTTTAAAATAAATGTGCTGAAATCATATAAACTTTTATATTATGTAAAACGTCATTTCAAACCACCCACATACAACAAAACAACGATAATGTCAAGGTAAGGAAAGGGAAGATGTGTGTCAGTTAATTATGTGGTGTTCAATGGCATCTGGGAACTTTGTATTTCCAATACATGACCATGAAAAAGATCAGTGAAAGAAAATACCACCAGTTTCTCCCACATTTTAGTTAATTAACAAAAAAACAGCCGTAAAACAGTGCAAATCTTTCTTCCATAATTTTTTATGTTATTAAACATAAATCAAAGCACATTTTGAGACTTTTTCTGATCTGAAGTAAACATGACTGTTGACTGTCAGTAGAAAAGCAACAAAGCAAACCTGAAGACAGTCGAGCTTTTTCTTCAGAGTATCAAACGTGATGCGATTTTCTGCCTGAGCATCAAAGAGCTCTTATGTTTATCTGTGGAAAAATAACTACAGTCTCATCCCAAGTGACATTATCCCTTGATCCTTTGCAAGAACATAGTTAAAAGGCTTCAATGAGTATCAGTTATTCAGACCAAGAAGTATTAGGTTCAAACATACAATGTTTCCACTTTTCCGGCTCTCCCTTCAGGCTGTTTCATATCAGCAGTTGACCTCCCATGTCGCCTTTGTACTTAATAATATAGAGACCTAAAGGTGTACTGGCTGGCCTCACCCTTATTTCTACAAGTGAGTGTGTTCAGCCCGTAATTCTGTCTGATATACGAACTATGACACCGAGTGCTCAAAATAAGAAAAGGTGATTTTTGTTTTTCCGATTGGCGATCTTCACTTCTCCGGTGGGATGCTAATGTTAGCCATTTTTCCCTCTTGTTTTTTGGAATATGCTCCTGGAATTATAGTAACACTTATAATACAAGAGGGAGACACAAGTTAAAAGATGCTTTGAGATGTGTCTTTATGATAGTAATTTTATGTGAAAGACAATGATGAAAGATGCATAGACCACCATTCATGCACTTCTTATGTTACACTGCTTCTCAGTATTTCATTACCAATGTTGGCTAAATATAAAAAGTTTCCACCTTAATGTGTTAAAAACACAAAAGTTTAAATAGTTCAACAAATTCTAGGGAAATTCTGGAGGAGAAAAAAAAACTAAGTTTGAGTTTTGCATATCTATCAAAGATTACAGCAACGAATAAACGTGTATAAACGAGGTATAAGAAACAGGGTTAAGATTCCATCTAATGGTCATCCCGAGGCCTTCAGCGTAGATCAACATAAAAAGGAGCCAATTGACATGGTTTGGGTGTCTGGTCAGGATGCCTTCATCTCGTGACATTTCATTAATTTCCCACTTGGAGTGGGCCTAGACACAGACCCAGGAGTTGCTTGAGAGATTGGATCTCTCGGCTAGCTTAACTAAGTGTCCCAATGGAAGATGTGTAACAGGTGGCGAGGGAAAGGAGGATCTGGTGATCTTTGCCCCAACAAGCCCGATAAGGAGGTAATGGATGGATGGATAATATCTCATTTGGGACTAATTACAGCACAAATCTGTCATTTAAACTCAAAAGAACTATTGTTAAATGACTGATTAGAATTTTATTGTAGAATAACTACAATTATTAGGGCGAATGAGATTCATTTCTAAAGCGAAGGTTCCCTGAGGAGGTTTCCTGTTAAACAGAAGTCATGATGGTCCTTGTGGTCTAACAGATGAGTTGAATGCATTCCTTCAACAAAAAAACAAACAAAAAAACACTTGCAAACCTGTTTGGCCACATATCCACTCTCTGTAGACGCATGAATTAATGTGAAAGCATTGCCAGAAAAGTGCAACCACGGGTCTGTGTATGAGGCAAACAAAACAAGGCACTACTTCTGTTTAAAAAGTTTACTTTGACAACAGTTGCTTTTCTTTGAATTCTGTTTTTCCACTTTCACTAAATATAGTTTAGAATTAATTAATCCATCAGGAGCTCATAGCTGCAGTGCTCATACAGTGTGGCAGGCCACCTTTGTGGAACAGAAAAACAGAACTGGGACACCCAGTGCTTTTACAGACCCTTGCATGACTGAGCACATTAGACCCCTAAAGACTTATTTACAGATCATGACTTAAACGCTGCTTTGAGCCTGCCAGAAGCATTGGACCTAATTCCCTTTAAAACCACTGCGTTAGACTCTGTTGAAGTTGTGTGTTCAATGAGCCTGAACAGGGAGAGAAAGCAACCAGGGAGTCCAAACTGAACATACCTCACAGCTTCAAATGTTGTGCCCCATGATACAACTCAGAGATTTAAACCAACAATAAACGCAGAAACGCACAAGCTAAACCTCTGTAGCATGCAGCATGATGAAGAGTTGTCACAAAAAAGCACAGTCGGTCAACACACTGCTTTGAGCATGTGCATGGAGCAGTAGACTGGACTGTAACATTTTGTAGCTAAAGAGGAGGGACCAAAGCAATTTAAAGACCCCACACAATATAGAAGATCATTTACAGAATTTTCTAACATCTTAAAAACCTCTAACATCTAACATCGAATATCTTGATGGCATAACAGGCGAAAACAGTCTCTGAAACTGTTTTTAAACTTTGAGACATAACATTAATGCACTTATTTTTCAAAGAAGCCCACAATGATTTTCTCATCCATTCTGTCTCCCAATTCTAATTCACAGAAAAGCTTTAAATGGGAAAATAAATGGAAGCCAGAGTCCATGAATTAAATTTACAAGTGCAGTGCCCATTTAAAACCTTTGTTTCACGCATAATGAATATGAGGAGCAGAGCTCGCTTGCACAAACACACAATGTGTTAGAATTATAAGCAGGGGCTGAGCTGGATAATGAGGGGAAAGGGCCATTTCACAACTATTTGGGGATCTAGACCACCTCAGATCAGGTTAAAAGGAAAAATCTGGACTAAGTTTTTTTTAATATGTCAAAGTGCAAAAGTTCTATATGTTCCACAAAGCAGGAAATGGATCTTTGTTGCATTTACCAAAATCACAAGATGCGTTGTGTTTAAAGAGTCTTTAGCTTCAGTAGAATAGTGTAGTACAGAACTGGCCCGTCTAATTCCTGTGGGGTGTTTTTTTATTTCTTTTCTTCAAATGGTTCAAGTTGGTTTACATCCCCAAAAAGCAGAATAATTTAATTTTTCTGTCTTTCCCCTAGAGCTAAGCCTGAAGGTGCAACCAGCAGTCAACCTTCCATGTTGTGTTGCAGTAAGAAGCAGGCGATGATGAAAATAGCTCAAGAAAACCAGCAAGTGCCTTAGTCTTAGAAAACTAACTTTTATGTGCATGAGAGAATACACATGGGTGTCTGAAGTCACTACCAACTTAAAAACAACCCTGGAGTTTTGTTTTGAGCACAACATATCTGAAAATCTCACATTCAGTGAGCAATCCATCTTTTCTCTGTATCTCCAGACCTCTAACTTTGGAAGGCAGCACCTTGGAAGTAGGAAGTTGAAACGTATTGACTCTTACTTTTTAATCATACCATTAGTTACGTAGTTCACTTAGCATGAGAAATAAATCTGCTGATAATGCTCTACGAGTAATTTAATGTTCAATATCCTGACAAGGAAAGCTGAATTCTAATTGGCACTCATTTTTCACTAGTGGGAAGATTTCCCATTTGTCATTGAATGCATCAGGCACTGGCAACATCCTCTACAAAAGCAAACACTGGTGAAATATTGCCCTTAAAAGCAACAGTTCTTAATGTTAGCTGCTAAAAATGTGAACAAAACAGAGTAATGGTGCAACAGTAAAGTCTGTTTATGGAGCCGAAATGTGATGAAGGAATTACAATTACTGGCATTTACATTCTGCAGTGCCTAGCACAGGGATCAGTATCCTACCAGTGCTTTTCCTATGAAAGGATATTTACTGTATGCCTTCCCATAGTGAAATTAAGTGCTTCAAGGATAGTAAGAACAACACATCTCTAAAGAGGTGGACCCTGAGGAAGAAAGGGGGTTGCAGAGTGGGTCACTTCGCACCCTACAATGACCTGTAAGAATGGAGGTTTCAATTCATGGATGAAAAGTCACTTTAGTCTCTCGGTTATTCTGGCAAAAGCATGTCAGAGAATTTTCAATTAGCTTGTGAAAAAGGGCATAATATGTCTCTTTTGAGGGGACAGATGAAAGTAGAATAAATAGAGAGTGATGGTATCATACCTTTCCCAAAGGACTTAGGTTCTGACTAAAGATACGCAAGACCTGTTGCCTCTATGATTTTCCAACAAAATTACTAGTTACTGTGTTTTATGAAACATTTGGCCTTTTCACTTATGCCTTTCAAGCCGGGGCTGATGTGTCTTCATTATGCATCGGTGTCGTGTGTGAAAGCACTGGTGCTGATGAACCTCTGAAACAGCAAGAAGGATAGTTAAAGAGGCAAAATGCTCCATGTGTGTAAGGGCAAGCTGGCATCATGGAACAAGCCAATCTAACGTCGCTCAACTGATTCCACGACCCCAGCTTGATGTGTACAAGCACACACTGATGCAGTGCTGAGTCTCGTCTGACTGGCATGCGTGAATTGGAGGAACAGCAGCAGGATAACGAGAACATCTTATTTGCTACGATAAGTAAAAACTATACTATGTGTTCTGTAAATGTGGATTGTCCAGAGTAATAATGTCTCTGTGGAAAAAGAGTAAAATGAATAAATTATCATTAATACATCCCTTCCATATATAAAACCAGATATCAGATCAACATGTCTTTTCATTGACCCACCTACTGAAACTTAAAAGCAAAGTATCATAAAGAGTTTCCATCATCAAGCTGACTCTCTGTTGCCTTACTTTCTACTTACTTTTAAAAGCAGTCTGCTGATGTGTGGTGCTGCAGCTGCTTAATGAAATCAATAAAAGAAAGGCAACTCCGAGTTCAGTGTGGGAAAGAGTGAAACCAAATTTCACAAAACACCTAAAGTGAGCCTAGTGACCACGCATGCACACACAAATGAATCTTTATTAAAGTGGGCAGTCATTTAACTCTCAGTCTTGGGTAGCTGTAGATTAGCTTCACACCCATTATTACTCCCAATAGTTTGTATTTATTTCAGAGCTGCGGTGAGCCTTCTCCTGGGGAAACCGCCAACCTGAGAACAAGAGGATTTGGCTTAAGTGTCTTCTGATTGATCTTACTCCTGGGGGTTTATCCAGAGGGTGGCGGAGAGGATGACGGAGACTCTTGAATGCACACTACACCTGTTGCCGGTCGGGAAGCTACAACAACTCGTAAACAGCGGAAAAACACTGACAAAATACACAAATTTTTCAAGCATGACAACACCTCAAATGCAGTCATACATGTTCAAGCCAGAATATGGACGCGAGCAGATGTGGAAATTGATACAGATGTGGACCGTGATAAAACGACAACTGAGCAGAAAACACATGCAGTCAAAAACTAGACAAAGTAATGATGCTGAAACACATTGTTAACAGAGGCAAATTTACTAGTTGCTTATTTTTGTGCGTAATATGTGAAGTTCATGGAGGGTGGTTCAAACTCTAGTTGCTTGAGTGAGTAACTTCATGTTTCTGAGCAGTTTTGGAACCAATAAATAAATAAATACTATAATATAAAAAAATAAATGGCTGCAAACAAACGTATTTACACAAAGTACAGTTGGCCTCCTTTTCACTCAGTGTACCCATGATGTTTGCACTAAAATGCGTTCACACACCCAATACTCACACAACACTCACATTTAAAACAATTTCACGCATAGTTTGTTGTTCAGACTAGTGCCCTTTTAGTGTTAAAGCAGTCTCGACTTTTAGCTTTAGCCTCCTCGTAAGTGTAGCAAAAAAATCCAACCATCTTTGCGACTATGTTACTGACAAAGAAAAATAAACCTCAACTGTTCCAAGATTGCTGAGTCTGTAAGGAAGCTGAAAAGGGTCAAACTGCCCTCTCAACCGAAAACGCATTTTCTAAGAGACATAAAAAAAAAGTGGACGTGCTCTTAGAAGTGGTGGTGGATCACTCATTCTTGCAGCTCAATAACTTAAATCGACAGACAACATGCACACTTAAGCTGCAGCGGACTCCATGGAGAATTTAAACCATACAAGTACATCCAGGAACTATAATATGACCGTGGTAACGGTCACTGAAAAAAGTCTTACAAGCAACATTTCAAGACTACTAAATAAAACAAGTTTCTTTTGCATGAAAACACTAAATCATAAAACATACATGTACCTCTTTGTTTTAGTTTTAGGTGACCCTTAAGGTGATAATACATAGTTTTAATACTGATGGTGAGCCAGAAAAACACACAATGAGCCCTTTAAAGAGGACATCTGTTGTTAACAAGAGCACCATCTAATGACAAAGATCTGCTGACAGCAATTCAACCAATTAACAGTACAGTAGAATATCCTTCTGGCATATCTAACCTACCACTTTTAGCAAAAATATGTTAAATACCCAGCAACATGACTTCAAACTTTGACACAAATGCCAATTTTAAAGCATTTGTTGAAAAGAAAATGAATAAACAAAGACATACGTAGTGAGTCACCTACTACAGAAGTAAGGAACTGCATCACACACACAAAAACAACTAAATCCTCAAATTTCTCTGTAAGTCAAGCATTTTGACATGCTGATGGAAGTTATTTCAGTGTAATAAGGGTTCAATTTGCACCTGTCAATCTTTGCGACACAAATATCTGCAACTGACTTTACAATGACTACAAGGCCCTCTTTAAAGTGAAGAGGCAACTCGGAATAAATGAGACTTTCACACAAGTGCACCACCCGAATCGAGCTCTCCCATCGAGAGAGGCTCCTCGCCTCTGCGGGAGAACGCGGCATTCATACAGAAACACCTGCTCTGAGCTGTCTCTCTGCAAAAACATCCAGTAACAAGCTTCCTATTTTGTCATTGTTGCCATCATCCAGACTTCACTCACCGTGAACGAGTTGCACACTCACAGAGCGAGCAACCCTCTATCTAAACTAGATATTTTTCTCTGTGATGTGCACAAGCTCAGCTGCGATTAAAGATAATTACCCATCTGTGTTGAGGTGAGGAGCCTGCGCATGTATCCATGCTAATGTGCACCTGTTCGTATGGAGATGCAAGAGATATACGTGGTACTTTAGGCAAACGCAGGTCATGATGCTCTCCTTTACAGAGAGGGGGAAAATAACTGACACTAAAAAAACTTATTTTGAGTAGACTCGGAGGTGACATCCAGACAGCTCTATTCATACGATGAATGCAGGTATGTGCTCGAAGGTAAAGGGAGTAACAAGTGGTTTGTGTGCTCATATAAAATGCTCAATAACAGACACCCATCTTGGTCCATGTGTCTTGGTTAAATGTCAATATCCATCCTCGAGAGATGAACAATAGTCGAGCACTGCTGCGAGAGCGAGACAGAGAAAAACGTCCTTCTCAGCCAATTAAGACTCCTCCACCATCAACTAATTACAGCCATTTTTAATTAAAGTGCCGTGAAACATGTTATTGGTTATGATAATGGTGAGTCTGAGGATTAATGCTTGGACCAGCTGTTAGATTTGATTAAAGTGCTGACAGATTTCATGAGTGGGGCACTTTAAACATGCATTCTAAACAATAGGAACAAGCTGACAGGGACTAGAATGGATGAATGAGCAGCCTGGCAGTGACGATAACCAGCTAATCAAAACAACACGGTGACACGTGGTGTAAAACCCATGATTATTCTTACAAAAGTAGTGCCACTATATTACTTACTGAAAGAAAATCTGTTGCTATTTCAGCTTTAACAAAGACAGAAATGCTATTCAAAAGCTTTCCTAACTACTTTACAACTCATTCTTAGTGCAAAGCAGCTCATTTCAATCTTATACGCAAGACATCACAGGGGACAAATGTCATATCTAAGCAGAATAATCGCGCTTTATTTGAACAGAAGTAACACACACTCAGATACTTAAACGTTTGTGTGTGTAAGTGAGCTGTGTCTCTTAATGAAGACAAAGGCAGGAAAATAAGTCCTCAATTACTTGTGAATTTGATTAATTTTTCATCTATTAGTCGCGCATCTAAAGATCACAAGAGATCTAGCATAATGAAAATGTCAACGAGTCTGTTCTTCCCCTTAATATGCGTCTGAATTAAAACAGAATCATATCTAATTCTGTCAAAGCATTAAGGCGTTCATTCCCTATAAAGGCCCCAATTAATCAAATTTGATATATTTAAATGCATACGTGGTAGATTTACCAGTACCTGGTCCAACAACGACAAAAATGAACTTTGTAGCTTTTCTTAAAGGTGTTTTGAAGTTGTAATATCCTGGAAGACAGTTTAAAAATGTTCAGAAGTCGTCCTCTGCTCATATACAACAAAAATTGTTGCAGCCAATTAAATAATTTTGTCCGAGTTCAAATTTTGGCAGCTCGGATGTGGAACAGTGGGAGATGTCTGATCAGGCCGCTGGAACCGACCAATCAGAGCGGACTGGGCCTTTCAGGGACTGTGGCACCATCTATTTCTGCAAGAAATATGTAAATAAGCAGAGGTAATTAGCTCTGTTCAGTCTATGCAGAGCATAAGTTACTTTTTGGAGAAGTAGTTTGATTAAATGGGAAATCGGAGGATGTTTATTGAACAAAAAGAGATCAAATTTAACTTTTGTAAACCCTGTCTTCACTAAATATACAGTAGCATACAATATAAGCATGTAAAAAGCATGCAAATAATTACTGATAGATGGGAAAGCTATAGCAAAAAATGAATACCGCTCTCATGTATGAATTCACAGCTAGCAGCATATTAGCTAAGCATAAATAAATAGAGGGTAAAAAACAAGAGGTATTTCCATTTCCAGTGCCTCAGTAAAAGATAGAGGGTAAAAAACAAGGGTAAAAAAAGGGTTAAAAAAAATAAACACTGCAGGATCGGGATGTAGCCTAGCGACAGGATGTCAATAAATGATGTGGAAAGTAAGCTCAAAGAAGGTCTTTACAGCACAAAGACAAAGCAAGGAAAGTCTGACATTTCTGAAGTTTCTCAATTCTCCATGAATCTCTTTATTAATAGCCTATAAAAGGACGTGTTTTCTCCTGCGGGACGGCAGAAGATACAAAATCAATGCATTTCTCTTATTGTGCGGGCATACATTCTAATAGTTTTGTGGGTGCGGGCGGGAGTGTAACACACACGTTGCGGGTGTGGGCGGTAATGGTCAGAAATTCAGTGGGCGGGAGCGGGGTGAAGAAAACAGTCCCGCACAGGGCTCTACTGCCATGAATAAATGTTTTGAGAACCTTCTTGCTGAATAGTTTTTGACCCACTGTTGGCCAATATGGGCTCTAAATCAGACAATAACTAATGTGTACCTGTCCAGTAACAAGGAACTCAATAGACCTTAAAATTACTCCTTGAGAAAAGTTCATAAATTATCACAACAGTCCAAAAACTCAGTTAACAGTGACCATCACAGGAGATTTAATGACAGATTTAAAATATTGTATTTTAATCATTTGGATGCACATTTAAAACTGTGCCAGGCATCCTAATAAGCTCATTTGCATCCTGATGAGGGAAAAAAAAAATCACTGGCTCAATGTCTGACAAAAGCTTCATATGATAAATAGCTTAATTTTCCATCTGAACATTCAGACATGATTACATCATCTCTGCTCAGCAACAAGACAAAAAATCCACAGTGTCCCTTCATCTGCTATCAATGACAGCGCTGCAGTATGTTGGTTGAGAGCCAGAAAACCATCATGTTCTGTTGCATCAGGCTGTGGTCCCTCACTCGAGTTAGCGATAAGAAAACTTGCTCAAAGCTCTTTTGTGAAAATACTCCAGCTAGAGAACAAAGGTGCCATTTAAAGCTTAGGACACACAAGGTTGGGGAGATTATACGGCTAAACTCGAGAAGCTGATAAAATGACCACAGTGAACGTCAAAGTTACTCTTTTACCCCCCCTCAAGGTATACTTTCAGTGATCCCCATGGTAACCAATACCAGATCAAAGCATAGCAGCCAGTCTTAAGCATGGGATATTGGCCCAAGTGAGCCACTTTGTCCCCTGCTGTTTGAGCAAATTGAAGTTTTTCGTTATACTATACACTTCTATTCTGCAGAAAATTTCAGAGAAGAAATATCTAAAAGCTTATTTCTTTGTGACTGGGGTATTTTGAGGTCTCTGCACTTCACTAAATCTGGGAAGTGTTTGGCTGAAAAGATACCCGATCCATCTCAGTAACTTTCCTGATGACTGTCACATCTCACTGAGGCACTGGAAATGGAAATACCTCTTCCTGTGAGCCCAGAGTTCTTCTTCTCTGTGGGCACATTGTTCCTTCTTAGCTCAATTCACCGGATCACTGAGTTATTCGGAGAATATAGGCCAAGTTATTCTGATATCCTCCCCCTCAGGACTGTAAGGGGACATTCCAGCAGCTCAAGGGGAGCAACAGTGAAAAGGAATCGCTCTTGTTTCAATGGGTACAGGTCACTGAAAGCAAAGGCCTTCGGCTCAGTCACCAGCTAAAAGCTGCTGGTGAAGCATAGCACCTTAAAGGGATATTTCATTTTGGTTTTTTTACCTGGATTTCATAACTCGGTATAAAGTGTTCTGGTTTCTCAAATCCTCGGTTGATTACCATAACATAACGATCTAATAGCTAATATAAAAACTGCTTAGTTATAATATTATTGTAACATGTTTTGAGCTTGTACAATACTTTCTTGGACACCATATCGGTTCCTGTGTGTAAATGTTTACAATATAAATATCAGAGTACACTAACAGCTCCTACAGTCACTTCACTGTAAACGCTAACATCTTAAATAGAGAGCCTGTGTTTTGGTGTATGTACCCAAGCACTGAAGACTACTCAGTCTACAATCATTTCAAACAGATCAGTATATTAAATCACTTAATGATTTTAAGGACTGTTTCTGTCAATTAATCAGAAATAAAAACTGATCAAACATGAAATAACTTTACGTGCAAGCAGTTGGGAACAGGCCATTTTGAGTGATTAATAACTTAAATCATCAGTATCAGTCAGAAGCCTGTAAACCAGATGGTTGCGACCGCTCGTTTCAGAATGTGTCCTTTTATCGTTAAAACGGCCGATCACAAGGTTCAGCTGATCTTGGGTTATTTTTTCACTATTTCAACTTCAGACTGAAATTTGACTGAGAAATTTAAGAAATAATTATATTTATTCACATGTTATTCACATATTCAATCTCAACTGCAGACAAGGAACATTTAAGTGTTTGGGAATAAGAAGTATTTCTCTACCAGTTGGTGGTGGTCTAGTGGGCCAGGTTTGCTGCATGTGCTAGTGTTCGCTCTCTGGCTATGTGCTGTGTGCTCTGTCATACGCAAATAATTTGCTTTGTGACTTATTGAGTACCGCTGATCTAAAAAAAAAGCATGTCACTGATATCTCAATAAGACCACTGGAAATTGTGTGAACCAGAACCCCGCTTCCTCCCACCATCCAAAAACATGCATGTTAGGTTACTTGGTGTCTCTAAATTTGTCCTTAGGAGTGAGTGTGAGCGTGTGTGGTTGTTTGTCTGGTTTGTCTCAGTGTGGCCCTGTGATGGACTGGCGACCTGTCCAGGGTGTACCCCGCCTCTCGCCCGATGACCACTGGGATAGGCTCCAGCCCCCCCCCCCCCCCGTGACCCGAACAACGGATTAAGCAGGGATAGAAACTGGATGGATGGATTTCTCTGCCCCCACTGCATGAAATGATCTTCAATCAGATATGAAACTATCAGAACTTGTTCCACTGAAAGCGTTCCGCTCTAGTTTAAAAAAAAAAAAAAAACGACAATGAAAATCCTTCGAACAGCGCCTGTGTTTTAAATTTTTTACACTTCTTCACTTCTCTTCTGCACTTCTCTATTTGTCAAACGGCTTGCGGTTTATATCTTTAATGTTTGTGTATGTAATTGTTGTCTATCTGTCTTGTCCACCATGATGTGTGCTGCTGCCTTTCTTGGCCAGAAATCCCAAGTAATGCCAGGAATAAGACCCCAAATCAAGATGAATTGAGGAGAGAGAAGGCATCAAGGAAGGAGAGCAGGGACAAAACAGAAGAAAATGAGCAGGAAGTTTAAACTATTTCTGCCGTTGATCATCATGGGAAGTAGGAGATCACTGGTGGATACAATGGAGCAGCTTGGAGCCCAGATTACAACAGATGGTGTAATCCTAGACATCTTTACTGAGAAGAAGCGTCTCTGCACTTCGGCTGTTGAACTGTTGGCCGTTTCTGTCAATGTTGTCTACTGAGACATTACCTGTCGATGCCGTGTGTGACATCATCAGCTAAGTTGTCGCAAAGCTACAAAAACAACATCCCAATTCATTTATGGTGATCTCTGAAGATCTTGCTGATGCACTTCAACTTTTTAAATGTTTGATAGCTGATATTTATTTTATTCATTGTTATCTATTATCATTAAATAAACATTTGAATTTCCCCAACAGGGCTGAATAAAGTTTTTTTTTTCTATTCTATTCTATTCTATTCTATTCTATCATTATTCATTATTTATTTTATCCATCTATAACAACAGCATATCTTTAATGATACTTTATAGTGTAGCAATCTAATTTCCCTGCAGGGATCAATAAAGCATTATGGAGTGAACTGAATTCACAAAGTCGTTTGCCTTCCCTCTAATGTACACCAAGTCTTCTTCAAAACAAGGAAACAACCACCTCAAGCAAGTGTAAAACTTCAGCGCACTAGTGGAAGTTTTTCCTCTATACTTTGGGTAATATCTGGCATTTTAGCTGCTTAATGTCCTGCTTTCAGTCACTGAAAGTCTCAGTCTACTGTTTGAAGCTGAACAGGTACTCCACAAAGGTTTTGACACAATACGAAAAGCTAAAAAAGGCTCTTTAACATAAAATCTTCTGTGTTTTCAACACGTTGCACATTCAATCTTTTATAAAGGTAGGGATATCAAATAGATTAGCTTTAAGAGCTAGAGTTTCCTGCTTTTATTTAAGTGGTTTCCATAACCAGCTGTTCGTCACACCACTCCAGTATGAACAGTGCAACACACACTCGCAGTCAGATTCCATTCAGTGTTTGTTCATTGCCATATACGGTTTTCTGAGACCACACTGAGGTCATACCTCTGAGTTTGTACAGCTCCCCATTGACAGAGTTTACAATGAACATGTGCGGAGCCTCGTCACTCGTGGTTACTGAGGCACCAATCAGGGGTAGGGACCCACGGGGCTTCTGGCTCTTTCCCTGCTCATTAACGAAGTACTGCAGCTGGCCCAGCTCTGGATCTAACACAAAGTACCTGCATGGGAGGAAAAGACAGACAGTGACACAAGGAAGTTAGGGAAGTAATGAACCAGAGAAAAAGACAGCAGAGAGAGAAATAGAGAACGAACAGTTAGAATTATCATCATTTTGTTTCATGCTGACATTATACTGCTTACCGGTGAAACTTTTTAAATATTCCTGTTGTAGAAACTTTTCAGGATGTGGAAGAGTGTACGAGGGGGAGGGGGAGGGGGTAATAAGCGTGAGGTAAGGCAAAAACACACAACACACTAACATTTCTCTCCTCCCGTGCAACTACTCCTCTAGAATAATTGTAACTACAGCCCGCGTCGTGCGAGAGCCATTAAAAATGCTCCACCGTGCACATTAATGGCTGCAACATTAAGCCAGAAAGCCTTACTCCAAATTACTCAAGGATGTGATCAGTGTGGTCATCATGAGCAGAACCCAGAGCTCAAGTCATGGAAATCTCACCTCACATGTCCCCCTTTGAAATTAACAAATCACATTCAATCACTGTGTAACCAAATCTCCGCTTCTTTCATCTCTTACAGGAACATTTTACATGTGAGCTAGAAGACACACAGAGGCAGACACATTTCATCGACTATTGCCAGAGGGGATGCTGTATGACATTCAACAAACTGGCCTGTCTGCTCCGCTCAATGATTTGTTCTCCTGCTGCAGTTCAGTGCTGACCAGAGTGCTCGGTGGCCTGAGGTAGCAGCACTTATCTTCAGATCAGCCCTGTATCATGATGTTTTCCCCGAAATTTAGCTGGTTAAAATCTTCATCCATGATTGCACAAGCTGCTGTTATTGATCAGAACCCAGCTGTGGTTCGCTCCTATCATGATGTGATGATTGAAGAAATATCAGGATGGCACCTGGTCGCTCCATTTCACAGGTGTTGCTTTAATAGGTCTCCCATGGGTTTTACACAGAAGCCCTCTTACTTCCTTTTGGATCTATGGCCACACATAGGCTTTCTTTACAAATTCACCAGACAAACTTGATGTAGGTGATCAGTTTCAAAACAAATAGATTAATTCACGCAAAGACTGAAGATTAATTTTCTGTCATAAATATCCAATCCAGTTATCGAATCAGATCAGAACACCTCAAGCTTGGGTCCAGTAAACTAAAAGTTAGACTTCTACAATTCAACTAAACTCAATTATGTTTTGTTTTTTACATAGTAAGCTGCTGATCAGTGGCGTGCACAGACTTTTTGAAGGGCAGGGGCGGAAAGAAAAAAAAAGGGCACATATAGCGCGTTCTTAGCACTGTAGAAGGCACTTTAGCACGCGTTTTGGCTCCTGAGAGGGCATTTTAGCATGTGTTTTTCAACAACTGGTCCGTCACTGTGCTGCTGAGAAGTGAGACGTGAAATAGGTGATTTTCCACCGCTTCACATGACATCTTAAACATGCTCGTCTTGTCTAAACAATACTGTAAAACCAAAGGCTTCCTCAGTTCATAACATTGTAAATCTTGTGACCAGCATCATTGCAATCAGTGCTTTTTACTTGGATGAAACTCGATTTCCAGCATTTCTTGGCTACGTTACCCGGCAGAAGAAACAAAAGTACACACAATCTCTAAATACCCTTACTGAATTCCAAACAAAACCATTCTCAGTTTCTGGTATCAGTCAGCACAGTGAGACAGAAATAGAGACTGAAATAACACCTGTTAAGACTACACATTAACCAAGAGGCACATATTTTATGAACGAAACATCATCTGATAACAAAAAAAAAAAAAAAAAAGCAACCTTTTATTGAAGTCTGCCTTTTCAATTTTGGTTGTACTCCCTTTTATTTAAAAAAAAAAAAAGTTTGAGAAAATTGGTAAATATGTAGGGAGAAGCTCACAAATCCAGAGGGAAAGACACGAACTGGCACAGCTTTATAAAAAGAAAGCATGAGATTATAAATGGCGTTACGCTATAAATCTTAAAGTCAGTTTTTATCCAGCCCTACAAGTATGTAAATAAGAAGGAATCATTTGAGAGATAATTGGGGCAGATGTTTCAGTGCAAAGCTAACTGAGCCTCACATCAAAATACATTTGGAGGAATATCAAACCTTTCTGACTGAATATAATAAACAACAATATACTTAAAACCCACTAACATCGAGTCATTCTACATGAATCTTCCTTACAGCCAGGAACTTTGACCTGTTCACTTCAATAAAGCCACATATAAGGAACAGCGTGCCGCTAGTGTTTTTATGAAAGACAAATTTGGCAATAAATACATGTTATTTTCACCAGAATGTCAACAGGTCACCAACACGAGGGATTAGAGGTGATTAAGAAGTTTGGTCACCGTTATTCAGTAAAGATGAAGATTAAGTAAAGCTAGTAGATGAGTAAATACAGCAGGACCACATATGAAAAACAAAGAATTCATTTACAACCCTATAAAACAGCGAAGATGATAGCTGTTGAGCGCTGAATATGGATTAATGATTGGGATTCATATGTCAACCCAAGCACTTGAATATAAGCTCCATTGAAAGCTTCAACTGTGTGTTCTCATATCCTGTGAAGAGTTAATCATTTTAAAGAATCGTCCCTTCAGCTAGTTACAGGCTCTTCATATCGTGGACATTCAATTTCGAGTTGCCTCTCTGTCTATTTAATGATATCATGTCTCTGTCTAGTTCCATCTGTGTGGGCCAACAAATGCACCAAAGCATCATCATTTCTAAATGTCACCGTCACCTCCATCTTGGTTGAAATCGATCTTGAGGCTGCGAAGGCACACAGCAACACTAAAGATTCTTATTATTCTTATTAAAACTAAAGTAACAAATCTCTTTTGAAACGTAAGGAGTAGAAAGTACAGACGTTTATTTTAAAATGTGAAAACAAAGAGTAAGAAAACAATTAGAAAGTATCAACTGAACCAACTGAGCCTTGTATTAATTTTACCAAACTCTAAAACACTATAAAACAAAGGTTACGACAAGGCCAGATCCAAATCAGCCAACAATATAGTTAGAGTTATAGTGAATTTGAATCATTTTCATGCAGACAGTAATTCCGCTCCAGAAATGTCAAGAGATTTTCAAACACTCCACACCATCATTGATTATTTCCTTTATGATGAACATTACTTCATAAATGACTTCAGACATCAACTATTACTTCAACCCATGAGGCATTTTCACCTGAACCCTTTTGTGTCTCCAGAGGAGATGCAGTGAATACTGCTGTCTGAAAACTGATCCCCTCTCACGGTCTTGCCCTCTTCCATCAGCAGAGCTGCTGATTTATGTCGACCACAGCCAACCAGGAAACAATCAGCCTGCGTCAGTTTACATCTAAGCCCCGTCTTTTTCTCCTGCACACACTTCTACTGCATGTATACCACACACACAGAACATGAAGCCCTGTTCCCCTGATGTTCAGTCAGCAGAATGGAGGCTTTTACCGCTGACCCCTCTGTTGTTTGCAGCTAAAGCAAACTGCAGACCTTTAACATGATGGATGGTGTTGGAAAGAAAACCTTGGTCTTGATATTTAGTCTCATGTCAGAGCATTGCTGATATTGCCTGACCTGTGAGTCGCAGACTCTGTTAGCAGTGAAGTTTTCGATTTTAAAAGTATGAAGCTTTAACAAAGCTTCAACGTCGAAGTTTAAAAACGATTGACTTTAAAGAGTGTCAGCTCCGCGTGAAACAAAATAAATAACTCAATTACGGTACCTCTCATTTACAAAAAGGATGGGCATAATGGCCATGAAAATGCAAGAGCACTGAGTTGTCGAGTCGCACAAATGCATGAGCACATTTTTAAAGGCAAAGCCACGATCGCTCCGCACAGTCCACTTTTCTGATAAACTCTCAAACACAACCCAGGGTTTTCAAAGTGGACAAGATGTTTTATCAAGACTTTTTTAGACAGAACTTGCCGACAATCATTATTCCTAGCCAAATTTCCTGATTAGTGGCCTAAGGATCCTGCAGGATCTGGATGAGAGAAGAAAGCCCAAGTAAATATACGTGGAGGATTCAGGATGTGTTGAAAATCAGTATCATGTATGACCTGAAACTGAACTTCCATTTATTTGCATGTTACGTGTCACCACATGTACACAAATGATGGGTGGAACAGAGACTTTGGCTCAATACCACATTCAGACAGGACCCAGGTAAGAACAAAGAGCTTTCTAATACAGATCTATCTTTGTAATTCAAATAAATCACAACAAATAATGACATTGTGCAAAAGCTTAATCAAGCCATTTGTCAACACTAACAGAAACACTCCCGTTTCATACTGCAACACCATAGATGCTGCAGAGAAAAGCTCGTCAGCAGAACTCGCATCTCGCTGCTTGTTTGCTAGTTAGT
Organism: Leuresthes tenuis; assembly: GCF_036924035.1. Classification (NCBI taxonomy): domain Eukaryota; kingdom Metazoa; phylum Chordata; class Actinopteri; order Atheriniformes; family Atherinopsidae; genus Leuresthes; species Leuresthes tenuis. The sequence continues at coordinate 8,855,953 of NW_027325372.1, read as the reverse complement.
TCTCAAAAACGCTCAGGAGGGCATTGGTGCAGGGAGAGGTAGAGAATCATTCAGGTCATCGGCAGGTAATATCAGTGATGCTGCAGGAAAATTAAATGTTTAGAGTTGAAGTTCAGTCCACGTTTTACCATCTCATGGTGTCATGAGGAGACTGTGAACCTGCGTTATACGATATTCAATTGCACCACATGATAGAAACACACACACACACACACACACACACACCCAGCAGAAAGAAAAATGCATGAGCGCCCCACCGGACAAATTTAATCCAACATTCACTGGCTTTTAACTCAAGTCTTACATCTAGACTTGACAGATGCTTGACTTTCCTCATCAGCCACTCATTTACTAGAGTTCTCTGCCTTTTCAAGTGATGAACCCTTGGATTCTCAAAATGGACCTCTTTCAGACTTTTCTCTCTTTTTCTTATGTCTGGTTATGATTTAATTTGTTGGTCTCATATTTGAATAAATGTAGAGAGAGATAAAGCTAGATAGATGGGTAGATGCAGGGCCCTCCATAATGTTTGGGACAAAGTCGTATTTGACATGATTAAAGGGCACATTCTAGACTTTCATTCAAAGTCATCTTCATACATTTTTGTTCATGTAGAAATTACAACACTTTTTAGAAACAGTCCCCTCAATTCACATCCTTTCAATCACATCCTTGTCAGCTGTCGAGCTGCTCCTTCCTCGCTGAACAGACTGCGGTCTAGTATTCAGCTGCCACATTTGCTCGATCAAATTAGCTGATGTTAAATTTAGAGCATGCTCATATTATGATCATTACGTAATGCGGTGATACCAAGTCTCCCTCTCAGTGCTCGAGGAAGAGAGGAGCAAAGAGAGACTGTCTTACACTAAAAGTGATAAGCGCTGCTTCAGTTTAAAAGTTTCCAAATGTTGTCGGTGACCCGACTAGCATTCCTCCAGTGCATGATCGTGCACTGATCAGGTGAGTGGATCACTGGAGCATGAAAGATAAATGATGTGCAAATGAAGATCAGGACAAGAACACAATTTATTTTAAACCATATAACAAAGTATAGTCATTTATTACATTGTACCTTTGTTATACATCATTTCTAAAATGTTGCATGTTTGCGAAAAGATTTTGGTTCTGATATAGTCTGAAGTGTTACGTTTTGTAGATGGAAGTAATTTATCTTCTTTTGTTGGTGCGTTTAGTTAAATGTCATAAAGTTCCTGAAATACTAAGTTTAGAAAAAAAGCTGCAGTGCTTTTGGTTTCGACTTTATGAAATGTGCTTGGCTTTGTTCTTATGTAATATTGCCATCTTTTGGCCCTCAAGGCCACTGTAAAGAAGAGCAGACACAAGCAATGAAGAATTATTTGATTCAGCTTTGATCAAAGCTCTCCAAATATGAGCCTGTTCATTGCAAGCAGCAGCTAACAAACAGCTCTCAGCACAAAGCTTATAACCGTAACTACAACTTAATCTGGTGACTAGGGGCACAGCACATGATTGAAAGCTATGAAATAGATTTGAGTTGAAATTGTTATTTCAGATAATGTAAAATCCTTCAGCTAACAAACTACAGCACCCACAAATGGGCTTAATTCTTAAAAAAGGGTAGCAAAAGACAAAATAGACAAAAAATCTCCACATGAAACCAAGATAACCAAGTTTTCCTCCGTTGTGCTGCAACAGAGACACCCACCAGAGCAGCACTGCCTAAACTCGCAGCTTTAATCAAGGAAACACCACACTGAGGTGCATTTGCAAAGGAATGATTCATCCCTTACCCGCACTCCCCATCCTGCTGACTAGTTAGGAAGGCATAGATTTAAGGTCCACACATCCTACATGATCAAAGCCTCGTTTCATATGATGAGATGTGTGAAAAGGAGATTGAGAGGGCTCTAAATGTTTCATATTCTTTGATGTGCATACAAAAGTTGGAATACTGCACAAACAGTACCAGACGTGCAGATTAGGAAACAGTCAAATAAACAAACCAAGTCCATAAAAAGTCCTAACTAAGCACAGCTGTTTTCTCATTTCTATCGAAATTCATTTTTCTCTACCGCTGTCACCCTGGAAACCAGTTTTGAGCCACCATACACATTAAGTCCTGCGCTCTAGTTCAGCAGTAAAAGCAGAAATAAGCACCATCCATTTTCTCCACCCGCTCAATCCAATTCAGGGTCGTGTCCATCTGCCATTTAGCAGAGATGCAGGGTACACCCTGGAAGGGTCGCTTGTCCATCATAGGGCCACCACAGCGACAATTCAATTCAATTCAGTTTTATACATATTGCACCAAATCTCAACAAATGTCATCTCTGGGCACTTCAAACATATGGTCCAATTCAAGCCAATCATAATAAAATTCATTGTAATACATTCATTGTATTCAAAATCATTCAATGCCAATTTTTAAAAACTGCCGGGCTGAGGAAACCTACAGCCACCCCACCACCGTGCAGCCCGAAAGTGACTCCTTCCGACATCAAATCATAACACTGAGCATGCACTGATGATGTCAGTTCTGCACTATTTGGTGCTCAACACCACAGCCACAAACCCTACAACAGGTGAATGTCACCAGGCAACCGACAGAAAAAAAAAAGCACCAACCAATCCTGACGACTAGCGGGGTGAAGCTCTATTAAGTTATAGGAAAATCTAACACAAGGCATAAGCAAAGAGAGTATTTGTTTTCCTCTGCTAGCTAAAAATGTCTGTGTGGCGGTAGCCCAGCAGGGGGAAGAACAGTCACCTGCCAACCAGACGATTGGAGATTCGACTTCTAGCTTTCCCTGAGGTGTGTGTCGAGGTGTGTGATAGGGTGTGTGAAAGTGAGCGATCGAGGAAAAAGCAATTTGTATATTGCAACAGCGTATAGTGTGTGTGTGGAAGGTTGAAAGTGCTTTGACTGGTCAATTAGTCAAAGAAAAGCACCTTATAAGTACAGATCATTTACCATTTATCTCTTTAAAGGCATGCAATCAGATTCATGTCTTAATCCAAAGATGTTAATACAGCAGAAGTGGATTTAGGGTATTTGAAGACAGTGTCCAATCAAAAGTAGAGTACTCAGGTCGGCAGTCTTCATTCTTCAAAAGAGCTGCTGCATTTGACCCACAAACAGCTTTGTTTTGCAACTAAAGTGATGCTTTTCCAATCACTTAGCTGAGAGATACCACAAGTACAAGCAGGTATATCTAAAAAAATCCATTTCTTTTCATGCATTTTCTCTCAAGACGCCATGGCAAATGTCTGCAGAGGTTCCCTGCTGTGGCCGCTGGTTCTGGCTGACTAGGTCAACAACAAGCAGAGCAGTGTCTTCCCCTGAGCGTGAGCTTTCATACAGGCAGTGACTCATCTTTCTCATGCTCTCAAATTTGACCCAAAAAAACAGCTGAGTTTGCCACTAAATGAAGACTAATGTTATTCCAGCTATCTATCTGCCATGCTGTTTTCAAAGCTGATCCTCACCTCTTCACAGAACTGTTTGAGGACTAAACTATCAATGAAATTCAAGTGTTTTTATACCATTCTTACAGATCAGTACCCAGCCCAAAAGACATAAAACAACAGGTATTCTTAATGGTATTGTAAAGTTTTCCTGGAATTTCCTGGAATCCAACAGGAACACTAACAGAGCTCACGTGGGCAGTGCTTCTTGCTAAAGTATGCTGAGCTGACCAATCAGAGCAGACGGGCCTTTTTTGGAGGATTGCCTCTTTATCATTTTTTATCTTTCTACTGGAAACATGAAAATATGTTGAAGCAAAAAGGACTCCAGTATCTGTTGTATACACCTTTAAAATTAGCTTTTAACATAGACATGGCATAATCATTTCACCCGCATCCATCATAACTCCAAATAGTTTCTAATTAGTCCTTAGAATCAGGGAGAGCTTTTTCTTGGGGAAAGCCTCCACCTGAGAATGAGGGAATTTGGCTAAAGTGTCTTCTGATTGGTCATATTCTTGGATATTTGCTGAGGGGGCGGGTAAAGGGATGATGGTGAAGGCAAAGACCAGCTTGAAGCTACGACAACACATTAATAAGACAACACATGAGATCCAGTTGCATGCGTTCAAGCCAGAATTGGATCAAAAATATCAAAGTGAGCAGTATGACGAACCGACACAACGGAGATTACAGCCTTTTCACTCAGTGTAACCATCGGCTGCAGTTCAGACTCACGCCCCTTTAGTGTTGGAGCAGACCCGACTTTTAGCTTCAGTACCAGCAAAAAAGGCATCGTCTTACTCTTTCTTGTTAATAAAACTGTCGTCCGTGAAGTGTAGCGCAGGATAACATCAAATAACAAAAATATGTCTTGAGGACATCTCTGAGGTAAAAACAAAGTGCTATTGCTCTGAAAAGTCCTAGCAGATCATTCATTCCTTGCGGCACAATAACTTCTGCTTTGAAAATGCTCACGTACAAACCAGTGACAAACAGCGGGTCTAATCATCACAGTGAAACAAACTGTTTAACTTTGTTTGTAGATATTATGTTGAACAGTCACATGTGATGACAAATATATGATAAATCTATGTCATCTATCTATCAGCCCATTTTCTACTGCTTATCTGGAACCGGATCAGAGACCAAAGTGTTCCCAAAGGTCCAAGAGAAGTAATCTCTCCAGGAATCCTGAGTTTGCCCTGAGACCTCGTCCTTGTGGGATATATCTGAAACACCTCCCCTGCGAGATATCAGGAGGGCATGCTGATGCCCAAACCAATTCAACTGGCTCCATTTGATGGAGAGGAGCAAATATCAATATACTCACAGCAGCAACTCTATTCCGAGTCCCTGTCCGATGACCGAGCTGCTCACCCCATCCCCAAGGAGGAGTCAAGCCACCCTTCAGGAAGCTCATTTCTCATTCTTTCTGTGACTAACTCAGCTCGTGAACAAGCACTTGAGATACTCCCTCCCTTGAGCCGGTGACTCATTTCCAACCTGGAGTGGGTAATCCACCTTTTTCCAACAGAGGACCGCAGAGTCAGATATGCTTATTCTCACTCAGGCTGCATCACACTGCTGCAAACCACATGCCTGCTTGGAGGTCTCCGCTCAAAATCCGCAAAAAGCAAAGATGCAGCCTTAAGCCGACCAACCTGGAAACACTCCAGCCCTTGGCATTCCAGGAGTCCATTATTCAAAGGAAGAGTCTGGATTACTGCCAGCAATGCAAACCAAGCTCTAATTCCATTTGTACAGGGACCAAATGTCCCACAGAACAGGGCCTGATACTCCCACAGGACACCTGATGGGACACAGTGGTAAGCAGTCTTCAAGTCCTCAAAGAACATGGGCAAAGTCTCAGTCACCCTCCGGTATACTCGCAGGGGTAAAGAGAGTAATATAGAAGGCTTATAAAGAGGACCTGCATGTAATATAACCCTAATGTTCAAATTTCACGATAAAGCCTCTCAAACAAGGTCACCTCCACATTAACAGTCACCCAAGTTATGACAAAAATGTTATAATTGTTCAGTGTTAAACATAATGAAAATAAAGCATCACCAAATCCTTATTGCATTGGAAAACAAGGAATACACACAAAAACAAAACAAAAAAAGAAAAATCCTTTTGAATATTTACAATGAGCAATTGAGTTTGTAGTTTTATTGTTTTCTTAGTTTTCTCTTGTCCTTATTGGGGAAAAAAAACTGTCAGTTACTCTGACTTTACTCGTTGCTTGTGGCTGACGGCCAAAATCTTAAATTTGATATTTGTTGGAAAAACAGCAGCACTGCAGCAGCCGTCTGCCCCTCAAGGTTTTTGGGTTTGACCACTGCACTAAACGAGCTGCATTATAGATAGGAGTCGCAAAATATCACCGACATCGATCAGACATTAAATGTAGGTCAAGCTTAAAAAAGCTGTAAAACAGCAAATCGTTCAGCAACAACTGTGTGGTGATGATGGCAGAGAGCCATAATATTCAGCCATAATAAGAGAATGTTAACTGTTAACTGCAAAATTGAGGAACTGACAGCTGTATGTGAGCTATGCAAGCTACAGCTAGCATACTATTACAGCCCCAACAACCTGAGGGAGGTCAGAGATCCAGAATGACACATTTAAGGCCCAAGCATAGCGTGAGCTGCATGCATTTCTCCCTCATACATTTTTCTACACACGAACTCTCACAGCTCTTACACGACACAACAGTATTTCACACTAACACATGGCCGCCCACGCAGTGGCAGAATTAGATCCACTCAGGTCTGCTCCCACCACGACACACACATAAACACACGATGCGTTTCCCCACGGGATGAAGACCAGAACGTGACTGACAGCCATGACCACTCCAGCGTCCACCAGAGCACGACCTCGCCTCCTTCAAATGTTTCTATAATTAAACGCTGTGGGCACTTACAGATATTAGCTGATAATCGCGGTAAACACTGAACACCTGCAGAACGATGGATTGCACACACACTTCTCTTCCTCCTCTAATGGGCTTAGAAGAACATGACTTTAAATCTCTGCTGCAACAAAAGCTGTCATTTTCTAGCCATTTAGGCTTTTTTCTTTTCCCCAAAAATCCAGTTCAAGCTGTTTGACATTTATAATGAAGACAAGATAAATTGGATTTAAAACATCCTGTGCGTTAGCAAAAGCTTTTATAATTACATTGTTGCATATTAAGTTGAAATCAAACCACAAAAACTACTCAGAAATAGCTCGCTAAAAGAGACGCGCAGATCCAATTCTGATTAAGCATCAATCTCAGGCCCCACTCCGCCATCCACAAGACCTAGAGGCAGTTTATCTGAATTTGTGAGTGGCATATCAGCCTTGAAAAACATAACATGTACAACACAATAATAACTAGACTCCAGGAAGTATCTTAATCCACTTAAACAAGATTAACGTGATTTCAGGTGCAGATAAACATCGCTACTTTGATTGGTTAGACCGTACCAGAGCGCTGTCCGTGAAGCTACCAGCTCAAAATAAAAACTGATTAGTAAAGTCTTTGCCTTCCTTCCAAAGGCAGATAAAAAAAACATATTAAAGTCCATAAATCTCCTTAGGTAACATTGAGATAAGCTGGGGCAGGTGAGCTCATAAGAGACAGGTTTTCTGATACGATTGTGGTTTCAAGCGACATTTTCAGGATGTTTGAGTCACTGACCGCTATCCGTGTCCACATGTTTACTTTCTCAAAGCCTTGGCTCTGGCACAGGTTGTTCCATTGAAAGGAATCTGTCCCTGAAAGCTACATCATTGCAATGAGGCTCTTTGAAATTGTGAAAGGACATGTAGCATCAACCACAAAGAACAAGCTGATGTCTAAAATCCCTTCCTGATAACAGCTCAGCTTCAAAATGGACACCACCAGTCATTTAATGCATAGATATGTTTATTCATATATGTTCAGGTGAATGTTCACAAGACACAAACGACTATTTAGATGCATCATAATCAATATGTGACTTTTCTCTCTTTGAAATGTGTATATTTCCATGGCTGTGCATCATGATCGGCATCTGCATGTCAGTTTATAGATCAGTGAGCAGCAGTTCCTTCTCTCCTCCTCCGCCTCTCTATACCCTTCCCCTCTCACATGCACTGGCATCAAGCCCAGATCATACACACTTCTATACCAGCCTGAGCTTCCCTCTTCTCTGCTGCACTGCTACAGTACAGCCACATTGGGACACTAAGTTGTTTTTTTTTGTTTTTTTATGTGCAAGTAGAAAATAATCAGTTTCACTGCAAAAATTACACTAAAGCTGGAAATCCTGCATAGTTCATGTTAACCATCCAGCAGGGAATTCATAAGTAAAAGCTTCCTATGCTTCCACGACAAGATTAAACCAGATGTTTCATATATGGAGCAGTGATTCTGAATTAAAAACTCACTCATAGTTTCTTATGATAACGGCTCTCATCCGTGTCTGAGCGGAGTAAATCGGCCGAGGCACAGAGTGAAACCATAAATGCTGCATGAGGTACAGTCGCACGATAATGCACCGCTGTGATCTCGACAGCTGTTGCTGAGATCTCCTGTGCTTCATTACGAGCGCAGCCGCAGTGCTAAAGGAGCGACAGACTATCAGGTAATCACAGGATAAGGGAACAATATCAATATACTCACAGCACTAAAACAAAGCAGAGAGACACATCAGCAATAACCTGTTCCAAGCAAACGTGCACACATATGCTCAGAGAGCCATCGCTTCAGGCTGGCTTTATTTCTATTTTGTAAATCTCGAAAATTTGCAACATGTGATCTGCACTTTTTAAATGTAAAGAAGTGGCTGGAAAATTAATCAATACTGTCAGATTATACACAACAGTCAGATGTGGCTTATTTTTTTGACACTTTGCTGTTGTGTTAGCTTAGACTATTTAAAGCCCGAAGCATATTTAAAAACAAGAACAAAAACACCATGAAAGATATTTATTTTTAACAAAAGCTAATTGTCTTTTTAAGGACTACTCTTTTTTTTTTTTTTTTTTAAGTTGTTAAGAAACTGAACACTATCTTAAGGTTCTTGTACACCAAGCTGACAAACAGCCATTGGGTAAAAGCTGGACATCTGTATCTCTTGTATTTTCTGCGTGTCTATTGGCGTCTGTTTTCAGCTGATTCAACTTGTAAAATCGCCACTTCATCTGATGGCGACTGGCTATTCAGCGTATGAGTGCACAAGAAGTGAGGCGTCATGACGACAGAAACTGAAGACAAACTGATAATCATGACACGAGAGAAGCCAGCTCTGATTGACAGCACCAAAAAAACCAAAGAGCTATTTTTAGGTTTAGTGAGTTTTTTTTTCCTTTAATCTACACAGTCTGCCAGTTTCTCTTAATGTGTAAGATACGTTATACTGCCCCCTTCATTCTGGCCGACAGTAGGAGGTCATCTCTGCAGTGTGTTTGCGTGCTGGTTTGTTTGTTGAGACATTGGAGTCTTGAGGAAACCCAGCAGGGGGTCTATGTTCCCTCTGGTTCATTTAAATTTGGTGCATAAAAGCTCTTTAATCTAGAACACCTATTAGTCACAAATATTGTGTGAATCATAACGAAAGTTATGACTCTCAAACATTATATGCTAAATTACTATGTTTGACAGCATGGTGAATTTGTTTGGATACAGTTAAGTTGTTCACCTATGGTGCAACATCAGGCATTATAATGTATTAAAGTTTTGTCCATGTAATGTTCAGTCACATATACACACATGGTTACAAGAAATGTTAACCACTAACTTACCATTAAATGAGTCAACTTGCCATCCAGCTGTTGCTAACATTTATGAGGTGAACTGAAACGTAGGATAGCCAAGTGCTGTTATCTATTATTAAAACTGTCCTACAAAAGGTAGCGTTATAGGCAAGTCGAACACAGCTGTGACATAAAAACTTCACTGTACACATTAGCTTGGTGTTGTCATAAACTAACAGATCACAGTAAACTAAATTGATACTGAAATACAGTAAATTTAAATTTAGAAAAAAAAAAAAGAAGCTTACTGGTGTTTTACTGTTGCAAAATGGCATCAAATTAAAGGGAATAAAATGCAGCATGTCAGAAAACATATTAATGCTATCAGGTTTAACCTTGTGATTAGAGGTTAAAGGGGAAATGATGATACTGACAGGGAATCTGAATTTTAAAAAGAACTGTTATATTGAATAAAACTACAGACTTTTCCTGTTTTAAAACCTGATAAAAACTTTTGTGTTGAAGTAAGTAACCAATTGGTGTACGCCACGACCACCAACAGAAATCTGTCAACCCAAAGTCAGACTAAGGTGGTTAGAGTTCAGTTGGGCCATTTAATTAGAAAACTGTATGTTTTGTAGGCATACAAGCATAGGGGGCAGAATCACTTATTGATCGAGATTTGTCAAACTCCTCTATAATAGATGGCAACCTGCCCATTTAAGATTGCTCATATTGGTACATTTAACAGATGACTTTTTTGTTGCTGTTGTTAATGTTGTCATTTTCTTTTTTCTTTTTATCCACAAATGAGATTTACGTCGTCCATTCCAGACGACTTCTTCTTCTCTGTATCAGCTTTATCAGTGACATTCAGTTCAAAGTCCCAGAACAGCTCCACAGGTCTGAGTCCAACTGAACGTATGTATACAGGGGTGATTCCAACCAGATTATCTGGGCGAATTAGTCTTCATTCAGATGAAATCCTTTACGTGTAATTTCAAAAATTTGTTTTAGTCAAACATATGGCACTTTGATCATCAATTCTAATGACCAATGAACAGAAAGCACCCCGGGCTAGGGAACTTCCTGCAGTAGTGTGTATAAGTACATGTTAGAATATATGAAAAACCCATTGTATTGCAGCCTGAGAACAGAAAGCCTAAAATAGAAGCTGAAAAGCAGCAGAGCCACACAGGATTCAAACCTCAGCTTCCTGGGTGAAAGTCCAGCAATGACTATAATAGATGATGACAGCCTACAAAACAGATCAGGAAGTGTAGAAAAGCGCTTAGTAATTAAAAGAGAGAGAGAGACAATAGCCATTAAAAGGGCTGAAAACAATTTAAGGCATGTGGGTCAAGCATTTTTAAGCAGACAGTTACCTTAATTATTCCTTTCTTTTTTCGTTTTGTTTCTATTTTTAGATACTAATTTAGAGGACCCTAAACATGTATATTTCTGACACTTGCTTCGGGGGTTACTTTAAAAATCATTCCAACTCCAACTGAATAACCAACAACAACCATCTCAAAAGGAGGAGACATTTCTCTGACAGTGTTAATGATCTAAAAGTTCATCTTTTAACAGATCAGCTGTTTTGTTGCAGTTAGTTGTGCAGCTAGTTATGTTCGTTTTTCACGAAACAAGTGTGATTTACACCCCATCTCTCCTCTTCCTCCCCCTCACAGTGACGTGGTGGTAAAAGTGCAACGTGGACGGGGCAAATAACAACACGAAGCAACGACTGACTGGACCGAAAGTGACTCATATCAAACGCCGCCTCCTCTACTGTCCTTCCAACTCCATCCATGCGCTTACCTGTTCTGCCAGCCTTGGATCAGGTTGGTGTATTTGCTCAGCACTCCTTCCAGCTGCCTCTTGCGCGCCTGCTGCTGCAGATTCATGCTGTTGCCCTGCACACTTCCCCGGCTGCCTCCAGCTCCAATCGAGCCGGAGCCGGGGCTGTGCGACCCGCTCCGACCGCTGGGCTTCCTGGAAGAGGAGCTCCCGCGGTGTTCCGACGAAGGGGAGTTGGTTTTGTTGGTCCCGAGATGCGGACTGCAGAGCGTCTTTTCCATCCTGGCGACGGGACGGTGGAGAGCAGGAGGAGGAGGAGGAGCAGGAAGAGAGGGGAGGGAGGGATGGGGACGGACCTGGACCAGAAGCACCAGCAGCTTAGTAGGGAAAATTTCAGCAAAGCATGGGGCAAACGCGGAGATGCGAGTCTGCTGAGCTAAAGCAGAGGCAGTGAATGTGCATCGACTGCACTGCGCCGGTGTTTTAAGCGTCCCTCGGTGCGTTGGAAAGCTGACATAATCCTCGGTGTGTTTAAGCCCTGCTCCCCTCTGCAGTGTGCTCCGCGGCTGTATCAAAGTGTGTCTGCTCCAGCGTTTTCCTGGTAGGAAAGAGAGCATAGTGCAGACACACCCACTCCACTCTGGACCTGCCCCCCGGATATTACAATGCACTCCTACCACACACACACGCGCACACATTATACCAATAAGAACAGGACTTTTCTATTATATTTAAGCAGTAACTGCAGCAAACAACTCATGTAAATTCATGAACAGCAAGATCCCAACGATGCATGAGGACAAGCACAAATTCTTCCAAGGTAATATTATAGGAATGGTAGGTCTGTTTGGAGATGTTTCATGGAGAAACACATCTAAACACATAAGATGTTACAGTCAAATAGTACCACTACATTATGATAAACAGCAGCAGTCCAATGTCACAACAGAATATGTCATACATACAACACAACTGTGACATACATAAAACAACAGAAGTATGTGCAGCAACAGAGGATCAATAAAAACAGACAGCAAGCAGGCAGAAGAAAAGGGCAGGAGGCAGCCTGACAGCCATACTTGACAGTCACCTTTAGAAGACAAGCCTTTGAAAAGATAGGGCTTTCGTTTGAAACATGAGGCTTCATTTTTCTTACTAGGTCTTAAATGTTTTCAGTTTCAACTGTAGCGTCCAATTTTTGCAAGAAAAAGGCAACATATAGATCAGTGATAGAATAAAAGCATACGTGATGTCATGTGACGAGTCTGGAACCAGTTGCCTCTGAGTTATAGTGCAGAGCATATATTTACAGAGAGTTTCTTAAGATGCCACCACCAAGTTCAGGCATGAGATTTAAGGAGCTAATTCTGTACAGATGTTGACTGAATTAAACAGTAAAAGGTATGTGACAATGTGCAAAAACACATCCAGTTAATTTGGGATAAACTACAGTAAAGTGCAAAAGTCTTGATCCAAACCTCATTTCATTATATTTTCCTTCCAAACAGCCACACTTCTGTGTAATCTTTTAAAGTGGTATTGATCAATAGCTCTCCAGGTTTTCCGAAGGTCTTTCAAAGTTTATACTTTGGACATCGGCTGCTTTTTCACTTCTTTTCAGTTCAGTCTTTGAATCTGAACAATTTCAGGTTTTTCATTTGTTAAGCCATTCAAAACTGATCTATGAATCATTTCAACTTAAAAAAGACTAATAAGTCAAAGGATGAATCCCTATTGTGTCTACACAACCCATTTAAATTGTATCTTTAGGCACTTTATTACTTGCAGACTATAACAAGGACACACTTTTTTTTTTTATTTCTTCCGCTGCATCTATGAAAAATGCCGCAGACAACACAATTTGACAGACAAAAAACTGTACTTTTGCATTTTAATTCCCAAAGAGCTTTTAGCTGAAAACTTGGCATATCTCAGCAGGGTATGCAGTGTGTCCCTAAACATTTGGGGAAACTGAACAAGTGGAGCAGAAAGAAGAGGCAACACACCTAAAAAAAATCTATCTACAGCAGGTGGACAGTATCTGAAAGTAATTTCCTTAGAAAAAAGACCTGACACAATATGGTAACGAAAGTCAGACAAAACTCAAGTAGCATTTATATTAAAATGGATTTTAAAGCAAAATCAAATTAAACCTATATTTTCTACACTACTCTAATGAAACACATCAGTGCGATTTTCTAAACCCTCCCTCATAAACTCCTTAAATATCTTCAAAGGCAGCAGATAAAAGAAGTTTAATTGGTCACATATCACAGGAAAGTTCCTCTGAAGACACAAAAACGGCAGTTGTACTTTCTGTAGCAGCACCAGGTGACACGGCTGAACACCCTCAGATGTGTGTTCGGGAATATTTAATTGCGTTTGGTATTTGTTGCTTTGAAAGTTAAAACTCAGCTCTCGGCTCAGCATTCCTTTCAGGTGGTATTTTCCTGACTTCAGTCTGTAGGAAGTGATGCTAGAAACATCTTCAGAGAACAGATACACAGCATAAAGTCAATTAACACCTTGGAAAACAGCCTCCCAGATCATTACTAATTACAAAGCTCCAGGTGCAGTTACTGCTTTTTTCCCTAATGATCATCTGGTAACCAGTCCTAGAAATCCTCACCACATGTGGAAGTTTTAACCTCTAATAATGCCACTTTGGTGAACTTTTTGAGAAAAATACACTTAGAAAAATGATATCTGCAGATGTTTTAGGAAAAAGAAACTTAGCTTACAAATTGCACATTTAATCCCAACATCAACTGGGTCTGTATTTTTGTGACTGTTTCTGGTTGTTTTCACACTTGACTTTATTAACTAAAAGATCATCATCATTACTTTTGGGAAACTGTTTCCCTGTAGTTTATATTCCTCCATTTTTCCCCTGCCTGGCAAACTGGGATTGTAACAGCAAGTATTTCTTCGAATTGACTTAACATTGATGTAGTCATTAATCTCGACACAGCCTGAGATACTCATTGTCCAGCCAGCGTAAAAATACCACAACAGATAAGAAATAAATGAAAACATAAATCCTTCACTAATGTTCATTGTTTCTTATCCTGAAATGCAAACTAAAAACTGGAAAATTAAATCAGAAATGTGCAGAGAAGCCATTCCTTTAAGTACACTTGGTAGAAGGTAGTTGACAAAATGGGACATAAATAAACCACTTGGCATCATGTGAGAAATATACATGGGTTTAAGTTTAACAAAAGTATCAACCTTTCCATGTTTGCACTCACACAATCACGACCATTACAACCACAATAAAAAGGAAACTTTAATGAAGACCAGACTGAAGAGCAATGCAGGCTATTAAGAAGAGGCGGACAGTGTGCTGAGAAATCGAAGGCATGCCCAATGAATCTCCACAGGACACTTAGTAGAGCGCAGATAGATTCTGCTGCGTGTCAGCTGAGGCAGCCACAAAGCAAAGATCAATACAAGAGAGTAAAAAGAAAAAAAAATCTGTGGCCAACAGAGGGTCAATGTTTTGTTAAAAGCTTAAACTTCGAGTCAAGCTCAGGTCAGCGGCATTTCGAGAGAGGTCAAAGCAGCTCGTCTCTGATAACATCAACTCTGAATTTGTACATTACAGAAATAGGGATTACCTTATTTCTGATTTTGTTACTGTAGGGTAAGCTAGATTTCTTAACTCTTTGCAAATGAATATCACTGATGGACCTCAAGTGATTTTTAAATCGCCCCTCAAGCCAAGCTATTATGTCTATGTCTCTCATACAGGAAAAGAAAATGTGTATTTGACTCAAATGAACTGATAGCATCACCATATACACACACTCCGGGCTCAGCTGCCTTGTTCACTGCCTCCAGCCTCAAGTTTTTTGACAGATTAGAGCCGACTCTTTCCTTTCGGACAGCACCAAAAATGCTATCCAGACTTTCAGCTATAATAACCAATGCAGCCTTCGTAATTTTCAAGAGAGAATGAGATGGAATAAAAACACTAACAACAGAAACACACACAAAAAAACCTGCTCTAAATCATATCTACTACTACTAAAGAATAAACTTGAAACACGGTCAAATTTTACTGTAAAGGTTTTGGACATCGTAGATTTACTGGGATTTTAGATCAAAGATAACCTCCACATTTACAAATGCCAGGACTTTAAATAGTACAGATCCATGTGACTGGGACTGTAGTTTTACTTGGAGATGTTGGGGAAATACTTGATTATACACAATTAGCTCCATCTACCACCCATGTGGAAGGAGAATAACTTGAAAAAGATGCCCCGGATAGTAACATATTTAGCTGGTTACAATGCTCCTGAAGCATTGAAATAATAATGCAAGAAACACTGATGCTGAACAGCCTCTTACAGCAAAAATACAGCAAAAGTATCTGTCAGGATCTTAAGGAAACACATCGCTGCATCTCCTACCTGAAGTTCAGCTAACAAAGCGCTTGTGTTTGTTTTCTGCATTGGATTCATTATCTTCTCTGGATGTCGACTACCTCTGGGACCACTTTGTTTACTGGTTACTTTGAAGATTTAAACTATTCATAGTAAATATCAACAAGAAAACGTGTGATGTATTATTAAAGTTCCAATTACCCAGAAGAATAAGCATGAAGTACCTCATTTTACATTGGCTGTAGCTCAGGAGGAAGAGCAGTCGCCCACCAATCGGAAGGTCGGTGGTTCGACTCTGGCTTCCCCAGGATACATGTCGAAGCGTCCTTGGGCAAGACACTGAACCCCACGTTGCTCCCCCAGTGTATCATTGGGGGTATGAATGTGTGTGAATGATTAGAAAAGCACGTAGTTATATCTTAAGACGTGCTGTATGAATGTGTGTGAGTGGGGTGAATGCGGCATGTAGTGAAGCGCTTTGAGTGGTCAGCTAGACTAGAAAAGCGCTATACAAGTACAAGTCCATTTACCATCCATCATTTAGTTGCAACAAGTAATAACACAACACTAGAACATATATTGATTACATGTGTTAAACCGCTTTTTCTCGCCTTTGTGACATTACACTCTTACTTAGTGTGACATTTAAACACTTCCCCTCTACTACATTTAAAAAAAAACATTTTCTTTGTCGTTTCTTCATCCTCTTCCTCCGTCTCATCCACATAATCATCATCTTGTCTGTGATTCATCAAAAACATTTCACACAGTCACTGCCACACCTTCACTCCGCAGAGAAAGAACAAGCTGCTGCAAGCGACACCAAAGAAACATTTCCTCGCCTCAGCGCTGTAAAACATGAATGAACCCATTCTCCGGCGCTGTGATTCAGTGCGTGTCCCTGACTACACTCTGACATCGCACCAATCTCCTCCATTACAGTCCCTGCTTCTGCCCTGCCAGATAGATGTCAGCTGTGGCTGCCTGAGGTTGGCCCTAATGACTACATACAGCAGCTTCACATTTGGTAAGTTGTTATCATAAAAAATCAGTGGTTTCTGGCCATTTTTCCTCGTATCCTCCGAGTAGTATATACAACAAAGTATAGACTTTTCCAGCTGTGTGGGCTAGTTTGCACACAAAAGTGTAGCGTGCCTTTGCACTGCATGATGTGCAGTGAATATATACAATGGGTGTGCCACTTAAATCTAACACACAACGCTAAGCTTTTTGCCCAGCTGTAGACTGTTCCCTTTAAAAAATTATCAGTTTCATAAAATGCACAACAAAGAGATCCTTTGTGTAATAGCTGCCCTTTATGCAATTCATCCTCACGCAGACTTTTGATAACTCAGTAAATCTGTGGTGATTTTCTTTAACATGAGCTAATCTAATTGTTATAGCCCCACAACCTCAATTAAATCAATAAAAATGTAAAAAATGAAGATGCCTGTTGGTTAAGCCCAAGCTTGATATCTACAGTGTTTCCACTGGATAGCATTTTAAATGGTGACAGTGAAGGAATATTCAAATCTCTGTAAAACATGCCCGTGTGCGTGGACCCAAAAACCTCTGATAAAAGTCTCTGTAAGTCACAACAGACTTGCTTCATACACACCTTCACAGGTGCAGTCAATGAAGCCAGTTAGAACGAGCTCCACTTGAAGGCTCTTGCACAGCCACTGCAAGGCAAGTGAGGATGCAGCTGAGCGTGACAATATTGAAAATAGTTTGATTTAGAATAAGTCAGGATCCAAGCAAAACTTAATTTGATTAATGTAATGCTGTCCAGAACCTTTAGCATTTATATATCTCAGAGCCTTCAAGGAAATAATCAATGCTCAGCAAAGAAGAAGCCTGAAACTCATCTTCAAAGACTAAGTCGAGTGAAGAAATCTCCCACAGCACATATTCTCATCTCCTGGCTCTGACACCTTGATTTTTCCTTCATGTTTCGTAGCTTTTAATGCATCTTGATGTCTCAAAGTTAGCTACAGTGAGTGGCAGGACAGAGAGGTGTGTTCACAGATAAAGTATGTGAGAACAAACCCTCTTTGCGGAGTCAGTACATGTTTTGAAAGGTTATTGGGAGAACTTCTGAGTAGTATGGCTGGTTTTGAAGCAGACTGTTTGAATTTGGAAAAGGACTGTTGTATGTCATCAGCGAGCTTATCAGTTCCTAGCTGTGGGAGCTTGCCTGTCGTTGTCCAACAGATATCTACAAAAACTGCTTCGCTGCCCATCACCTCATGTCCCAGCACACACACATAATCTGCATATCAGAAAGAGTCCAAATTAAAATCTGATGATAATGCACTGAGAGAGAGACACTCCACCATTGGTTTGTTTCTCTATTCTGCTGACACAGCTCTGACAAAGAACAGCTCTAATGGATTAGTATTTCACCTGGTTTGAATTTGCCTGCATCCATGGAAACTGAGATTATCATGACTCTGTTTGTTTTGGGAACATTTTATCTGCTCATTGCAAACTTTGCTGGCTGTCCAGATGGCTCCATAAAATGTTTTTGTGCAGAGCTTATCTGATGTGTAAATAAGCTCAATGTTTAGCTTTTGGTTTCACTCTAATCTCAAAATTGTGATGTTTTGGTTACAGGGCATGGCGGGATTTCCATTTATTCCATTTCTGAGCGAACTGTACAAGCAAGTGCAGCCTGTTTAAATAACATGGTCAAGCTTCACTTGCCAAAAGCTTGCAATATTTTTGCTCCACCACTTGCATTAATTCACAGAACACTTAATGGACTTGTGGTCGGCCACTGACCTGTCAAGGTCAGCTGAATATGTGTGTGCTTGTTGATGTGTGTAAAACAGACATACGGGGAAGCTGAGAGTATAGGGTTTTCCAGGGTTAGTCCCTGTGAGTGAATAATCCATGCAGAGCTGAAAGATGAAGTCATACATATTCATCAAGGCAGTTTGAGAATAAGGTTGGATATCAGTGAGGATGAATACAGAGGCCGTACGGTTCAGAGTAGCTCGTCATCGCCCCCTGTGAAGGTCAGACAAACTCCTCCCTTTTGAAAGATTTACTTTCATGAAAAGAAAAAATTCAATTTTTTTAATGTAACTCTACACTTTTGCCTCATTTAATATGCAAAAGTTTATGAATATAAAGAGTAGCCCTGTCTTGAACTCCTCTGCTTGCCTGAGTGCAGCTGGTCACCTTCGACTTTGCTCAAAAAACTCCACACAGTAGCTATTTTTTTCTTGCATCATGTAAATTATCTCAGTAGCTTGCTAATGATAACCTTAGATAAACCTTGTTCCTGATTGCCACCTCTGACAATCGCCACCCTGCAGGATGGTGAGTTCTTTAGGTCTGTCATATACACAACCCTCTGAATCAGTTAAACACTGTCACTGACATGCTGCATCTCTGGGGTGGAAATCCTCAGCCGTGGTGTTGACTGTTTATTTTGTTCATGATATGACTTCTGGGGTTTAAAAGAAATACCACATGTGCATGTAACAAGGTTAAAAACTTAAATCTCATTAGTGTGCTGCCTGTTGTCATTTGATGTGAAATGTGTGCAGAAAACAAGACACCAGTGTGTTGATATCACGACTTCTTTTCACTTCCTTTATTAACTTGTGGATCGAAACATAAAGTGAAGACTCATCTGGGCTGAGGAAATGATGCATTTTTTTAAATTTTACATTTATCTGTTGAAACAATTTTAGTTAAAGACACGCCACAGAAATTGGCAAACCTTTTGCTCTTTGGCTGCCCCTACAGTTGTGGGATGTAACACCACTGTCACAAACACAAGTGTAATTATATCCCACAAATATGTTACATCAATAAACATACATCACTTTATCTGTGCATGACTGTAACAGACACATGAATTTGTTATGATGTTAGAAAAGCCCATCAAAAGCCTGTGAAATGTCAAACAACCATAAAGGAAAAAGCTTGTGCTGTGGGGCTGGAAACCACAGCCAAAAACTGCAGTATCTCACACCTTAGGCACTCTAGGGCAGTTTCAGGCCCAGAAATGTGCATGACAAAAATGGATGTCAGAAGCACATGGTTTTAAGGTTCACAAACTTCTCTAGAGTTGATTTAAGTTTTTTTATTAAAATGGGGTTCTTATAGCTCAACTGGGCGTCTGGGTTCGAGTCCTGGCCTGAGTCCCTTTGCTGCATTTGTTTTCCCACTTTCTCACTTTCTCGTCCGCCTACTTCCTAATATAGCCCACTATGCTCAAAAAAACTGAGAAAAAACATGTTGATTAAAAACGGCATCATGCAGAGGAAACATAGTACAGGTTTGAATAAGTTGTGTGGTTTGTGACAACTGTTCAAAAAAACATCAAACAAAAAACATATTAGGTACTTTGCCTGAATACCCTAGGAGTATGGTCAAATGGTCCTTACCAGACAAGAAGCCTTTAGAGGAAAGTTTCTAACTGAGTTAAGTGACCCAGAGTTAGTCTCGTGGTGCCCGTGATAAGAGCTGATCTAATTCTCTAAATGCAAATGACAGCTGCATGAGTGGTTTCTTTTTTACCCATTTTAGCATAGAAAACACCAGACCATCCTTCATCAAAGGAAAGAACAATGCATCATTCGAAACGAGGATCAATTACTTTCATACAGTTGTACAAACTGGAGATTTGTGAGGATGAATATCAGGAGACGAGGGTGAGTGTGACAATAACGTCACAATAAAGTCCCTTCTACTACTTTTCACATCCTTTTTTTTTACATTACCAACTTTGGGAAGGAATTAACATTTAACTTAAAACACTATAAATAATATATATATATATATATATATATATATATATATAGCCTCCACGAAAAGCACCACAGCACATTAGATTCTCTCATTTCAGCAGGGTTGTCTATTCTTTAGTTTATACAAATTTGCTCATCTTAATTGGACCTCATGACATTTTGCATTCAGGTAAAGGAAAAGTTTTTAGGAAAAGACTAATTACTTTTTAATATTCAATACATACCCTTGCACTGCGAGCACAATGCCAGTGAAAATGCAGAAGGCGTAAGAACTGACAGACCCAAAGGTCATAGAAGTCATTAGACTAATAAACCCACAGTCTGGGGAGAGATTTTTTGTAGATCACCTTGGGGGACCCAGAACACAAAAGGCAGACAAAGATACAAGAAGAAAGTGGCAGACCTTAACACAAAGTGTCATTATAGCTCTCCAAGGGCTCAATTATCACTCAATTGAGCAGGAGCAGGACTCCAATTAATGCTCTGACTTGACAGTTGTGTTTGTCAGAGAAGCCTCAGGCTAGAAACTCAGAGTGAGGAGTTAACAGCTAAGGACTCCACTTGATTTCACAGTTTTCCTGCTAAGTACACTCTGGACATATAACTGACAGTTTCCCCTCCTTCCCTTAAGTTTGTTTCAGTCAGATAAGAGAAGAGGCTACTCTGTTTCTCTACTCCATTGTCATTACTCACCACTCTTAATAACCTCTACTCACTAACATTGGGAAACACATACATTATTTTAAGATAACACACAGACACCCAACAATATGTTGTTGTTTTTTTAGCTCTTCATTTTATTACCCTTCATGTTTTTGTGCCTCTAACTTCCTGTGATCTCCATCTTAGTTTAAATAATTTTAATGATCAATAATGCAATAAAAGCAGTGATCATACCAACAGCTTCCTAATGGATTCATTTAACAGCTTTGCTCTCACATCTCAAGATAGAAACACAATGTGTTCTTGTTGCAATAAGTTATCAGAGGATCCTAATCGGAAAACCAGGTTGTGTTTTAAAATAACTGTTGCCTCAAGCACTTTCAGTCTGGTTGCAAGTATAAAGTAAGATTTAGACGCAGGATGTGGTAGATGTACGTGTGTCTCTAAAGCACACTAGAGACATCTGGTGGCAATAAAAGAAAACTGGCTGAGAAAATGATGTGGTGATGTAATCTCTTAAGGAGGATAAAGAAATTCTTCCAGACTTCAAAGCAACAACTGTTTTTAAAAAGCTGAGTTGTGATCTAACTTTTATGAATTTGAATTACATTCATTTGAATGAAAACAGCCGGTATCTAAAATGTTGTACTCTACAGTAAGATGGCAGGAAATGCCAAAGGGGGGGGCCTTGTCTGAAGTAAACACAATCATAAAATGAACGATAATTGAATAACATTTCACTGCTTTGATGTCAGGATGTTGCTATTGTGTGTGATAATGGAAAAGTCACACAGTCACGGGCTGCAGGAACCCCATCACTGTATCAATGTTTGCATATTTCAAACTAGTTGTTGGTGAAAGAGGCAGTTAGGTTGCAAAAAACGAAATACTACTGCACATATTTTGTTCTACATAAAGATTTTAAAACGTCCTTAAGAATACAAAAAAAAAAAAAAAAAAAAAAAAAGAAGTTATTGGCATTAAAACACGTAAAGCACCGACAATCAAAGTACTCATAAAGCTAATTTGGTTTTAAATGTTGGTCAAAAAAAGTGCTTGCTAGAGGGGGGAATTATGGGTTTCTTTGTCATATTTTATGGCTATAACCACACTATGTAAAGAGAAAGAAAGAAAAAAATAATACAAAATATTCACCTCTACTTGAAGTCAAAGCAATTCTGAACAAAAGGTCCTCAAAAGTCACTTTGCTTTTACTTCTTTAAGAGCAGTTGATGACAGCATCATGCTCACAGAAACTGTAAAAACCCTTTGCCAACAAATAATCATCAAACACAGAAACAAACATTTAGCTTAAATTAAGCAAATATTGTGCCTTGAGGGAACATCTTGGGATCCCCAGAAGGAGCTGGAGAGTCTGGATTTCCCTCCTGGACATGTTGCCTCCACATCCTTACCATTTTATCCTGCTTTGGACTATTTTCATGATTCATTTGTTGGACAGAGGATTATTTTCACATTTCCCCAAATTTTGCAAGGGATAAAAAGAAGGTTGTGGCTTTGGTATATAATATCAAAGCTTTAGGTACAGGCTCAGGCAATGATGTAGAAACTGTCTCTGATAATTGCCTGAAAATCTTGAATAAATTATGTTAGCTGCAGTGCTATTAATCTCCCTTTTTGTCATCCCTCCATCTACAACTAAATACTAAGCTGTAGAGTCTGATGAAGAGATGGACTTCTGTTTCTGATGACTCCAGTCTTTATCATAATACTATGATTAATAAACTTATAGCAGGCCCAGACACCAAATACACCTTATGACTCTTTCAAGGGAAATAATTCTGGTTCCAGCGCTCTCGACAGGCTCATTTCGATATCAAGGGCACAGAAGGATCATGTATAACTAACACACATGCTCGTACCAGCCTCATCCATTAAAACTGATACCCAGTGTGGTTTAATGTAATGAGCTTTTATACTGCAGCTCATCAGTATGCTGAAGGCAAGCAGAGATCTATTCCTTTAGTTCAAGTAGTCTGGATTAAGTACTCACCCACACTCAAGCACATTATATTAGCATTGATCATGTTTACTCCATTACTCCACCCAGTATTTATTTATGAGTGTTGTGATTGGAGTATTTGATCAAAACTCTGGAATTACAGGGCTAAATGTCGTTTTGGAGACACGTTGAATCGATTTAATCTACACAAGGTTATTAAAAATATGGGACTACATCTCCCAGAATGCCACGGGGGCTTGACTCAGTGTTGTGTGGCTGCTGCCGGACGGCTGTCGGTAGAAGGTGCAGAGAAACGTGCTCACTGACACAACCATGCAGGCAGCTCAGCCCGGACCATCTGCAGCATTAGCAGCCGACATGTAGAAAATGGAAATGATGATATTAGAGATGGACTAAAGAATGTCATCATCGGCATTATGTTCCCGGGAGTTTTCTATGCACTGCTGGCGGGTTTCCTCGGAGCCGTGGCGTCGTCGTCGGCCAAACTGTCCCTCGGAGCCGACTACCTGAAGGGAGTCTGTGAAACCGGACTCCGGACGTGGGGCGAGCAGCGGAAATTTAGACAAGCGGACGAAACTACCGCCTGTGACCGGGTGAGGCACCGCCGCAGTTAAAGTTGGTCTTAATTATTAACACATTGAGGATGGCTGTGAATAATGCAGCGCCGACGCGCCTGCCTGCAGCGGGGTGATTTCTCTTGAAGGAAGTTGGGGGGATTGTCCCCGCCCGCCTCTCCTCCCTGACTCCCCTCAGCATCAGCACCACTGGCAGCATCACATGGGGGAGCCAGTTCAGCTGCTCCCTCGTGCCGTGTCCGCTTGCTGAAGGACAAGCATGGCATCGCGTAATTGTCTAAACGTGCCGCTTTTCTCAGGGTGACATCTTAAAGGGGGTCAGGTTTCTCCAGTGACCTTCACGCTGCCTGCTTACGTCACACAGTGATGTCTAAAGCGTCTGCAGACACGTGTTTGTAGTCTTAATGTCAAACTAATCTGTGGGGAAAAATCAAACATTGGGACTGTAGATGGTTACAGAATGAGTGCAAAGGCTCTTCGGCATGCACATCGAGATTTGTCTGCGCCATATCAGCCTTAGTATATGGGATTACAGGCTGTAATCCTGTGTAATATCCTACTTTGACAAGCTTAAAATGTTAGAATGATGTTATTTGATGGATATTTATAGTGCACAGATTTGTTTTGTGATGTCTTGTTTTGAGCATCAGCCATCTACTCTGCTTATCCAGTAAAAAACGCTGACACTACTATATTCAATTATTCCAGAGGGCATGCAGTTATGTGGTGTAGTTTGATTTTGTTCAGGTTACTTCTCACATAGTTATTGACAAGATACGACCACCTCGTGAAGAGATTATTAGACTGTCAGTCAGTTTTTAATGATTCGGCCACTGCTCTGCCAGCTATCACACTGAAAATGATTTAACATGGTAAAACAACAGTTTAAAATCAAAACAGACTAGTGTGCTTGAACAAAACTGTCAAACACAGGCAGCTACACACACACACTTACCTTCACCATCGGTCCTTACAGGAAAGCATTTTGAAACTATAGACCTGCATGCTCTTTGTAGATCTGATTTAGCAAACAATTCCCAAATATTTCTGTATTGGGCTCATGGCTTTAACATAGTTTAGACATTTTCTTCCTTCTCTTTATCAGTGAGTTTAGTGTTTTCACGTGAGCCGGTTACAGCTTCACAACTATGAGATAAAAAAGCAAACTTGGTCCCATCTCTGGACCAAATTTAAACTTGGTTAACGTTAAATACAACTCTGGGGAGGCTCTGGGGCGGAAAAGATTAAAAACACGCATGTGAAGGCTCAGCTGTCTTATCTGGATCAGCTGTGTAGCGGGATGTCAGTGCAGTGAGTCCACCGATGCAAAACACCATATTTCATGATAGGTTTCTGTTTTGTTTTCCAGCTCCACATCCCTCTGAGGCTGCTGTGTGGCGGGCTGCTTTTCACCTGCAACGCTGTGATGTGGACCTTCCTCGCCAAAGCACTCAGGTATTCCTCTTCCTCCACCCGAACCACTGTGACCACCACTGCCTCCAACTTCGTATCTTCTGTAAGTAAAGGCCTCTCATGGTTCCTGTCTCTCACTTTTGTGGTTTTGCGTTACTTGTCTTGTGTTCAAATGAATTGAAATGACCTTTTCTTCCTTATATAAGCCGCTCTATTTTGGAAGTAGGCTGACCTATATTTAGAAGTAACTTGTTACTGCTCTTGTTAATTTCCAGGTTGGATGTTTCCCTTAAAGGCATCTTTGTTGGCTGTTTGCTCATTTTATTGTCAACTTGAATCTTACGGAGTAACTTTGATTTATTCATTTTGTTCTGCTGCAGGCTTTCCTGGGCCAGCTGATCTTTGGGGAACCACAGATAACATTGTGGTGGGTGGGGATCTCTCTGACCTTCTCTGGTCTGTTGGTCCTGCAGAGGGTTTCACCGCAGGATGCACAACAGAATGCTGTCGCAGCTAAGGATGAATAATATGGGTTGTCTCCACGTTCCGGCTGTGGTGTGTTTAGGCTCACACCTCCTCTGACACCAAAGAATAGTGAAAGCAGCTGCATTAAATCCACTTTTCTTCTCCGACTGCAGCACAGATAATTAATAATTAGCTACTACTCTGGAGCAAAAGAACAAGAGGAGTTTGTTGTTGTCTTCCAGTCATGTAGGCAAGTTATTCTTTGTTTCCTGTAAAATCTGCCGAATCAGTCGTGATGCAGTCTTGTTTAGACCAACTCTAAAATCCAGAGGAGATGTTGGCTCTCAGCCACTCCAGTCACAGCACAATCACAGTTTGGCTTGTGGAGACAAGCTGATGGACGCATGGGAAGCTATGAAATACAGGCTTTACAAAAAAAAGAAGAGAAAAAGCAAAAACTATTCTAGCTTTATATTACTTGGGAGATCAGGCAACTATAGCACAACAACCCATGAGTTAAAAGATGTGACAAACGCAAAGAGACTTAAATTATTAATGTGATATTTTTGGGGAAATCTGTGCTTCCTTATTGAGAGTTAGATTAGAGGATATATGCGGCAGTCTCGTGTCAGTACAGTAAATATGAAGGCACAGTCAGCAGCCTGTTGGCATTGCTTAGCATAAAGACTGGAGATAACGAGTCAGACTTAGTACAATATCCACCTTTAAGCACTTTTTAGTCTCATTAATTAATGTGTTAAATCTTATTTGTGCACTATGTCGAAAGACAAAAATGAAGAAAAAAAGACAATTTGCAGGAAAATTTCCTGCCTAAAAGTAGTGACTCATTTTAGTTAGTTGTAGGAAGCTATTAATTCTCAGTAAAACTACAAATTGTTTGTTTTTTTGTTGGTAATATTTGGAGATTAACATTTGGTGGGTTGCTAGCTTTGAACAGAGTAGGTCTAGCCGATTCCACGTTTCATATGTTGACAGCGAAGCTAACAACCTCCTCATTAACACTTCACATTTGTATAAACATGAGAGGGATATAATTTGGAACTATAATTTTAAGAGAAGTGCACATAGACTGTAGAAAAGATGGAAGTAGCCACTGTGATGTAATTCGCTGGTTTATGGACACCCATTTCAAAGCATTGAGCTCACCCTCATAAGTCGCCCCCTGCTGGCCCTGACAGAAAATGCAGTGTTTGAAGTTCAAACCAGGAGGCCATGTCCATCTTTATATACAGTCTGTGAACGAACCAGTTAGTACAATACATACTCATGTAGTTTCATAAGCTAACTGACTGATCTGAAATCATTTGCTGGGTTTTGTACGTGCGCAGTACACCCCCGGCATCACTGACCACGTGCATGATGTCACCATGAAGCAATCTGTGCATTCTGTGTTGGCTTTCTTAATTCTCACAGTTCTGTCAGACACTCACTGTAAACTACCTACACTAACACTGCATTGTATGTTTTAACTGAAGTAAAGTCACAAGTAATAATCCTACTAATGTAGCGCCAAAAGGCTTTTCTCTGGTAAGGATTTTCTGCCTGGGTTTACTTTTTACTTGCCTTTCTTGATCGCTTCAGCTCTTAACTTCAATATATGAGCACGATACATGCTGTATTTTGATTCCTAGGCAGCTGCTTTTACATTTCATGATAGCTTGAACATAAATCACCCCAAAGCATCCTGGAGCATCAGTCAACAGTAGAGTGACACCCCTATGAATGGCTTCATTAAACTTGTGACTTGAGTGGGCCCCTCGTCTCTGTAGCATTAGAGACATCCCACGGCCTTTTGATTACCTGTTGAGCTTTATGTGCACTGCATTTGCTATCTTATATTATTCTGGTACACATCATGAATAATGATCCATAACAGGACAATTTTTCGGGGCTCTGCAGACAGTCGACTTTGTAAAATGTCCCACGATGTTGCCGGAGTTTTCAGCGTGACTCAATAACACTGAAGTATCTCATAACACTGTGACGTGTTTAACAAAGAGGGACCTAGAGAGGACAGAACATCCCAGTATATAAATCAGCTCTGTACAGATGCAGGGATTTGCCTGACCGTGATTTAAACCTGTTTTACATTAACACTTTGTTGTTGTATGAATACATATCATATTATAAATGCATAATGGTAGCTATGATTATTGTCTCTTAATACTCTGCAGCAGCATTTACCAATGTCCTTCATCCCTATTAATGTGAGTACAGCCACAACGTGATTATGATGTAAGGCTCTAATATTAAAGGATAGATAGGTGATGTTTCACTGCAGGGCTGTAAGATCAGGCGGAAATCATCAGTGTTGTGTTACTTCAAAGTAGAGGCTTTACCTTATTATTTAGGAATAATCTTCACTTTATATCAAATCTTTATGCATTCCATCAGATCTTACGGTCTAAAGATGAACTCCTTCTGAAAAGTCTTCTGACTGGCTGGCTTGCTGGAAGCCTTTGCTTGTGAGCAGTAAATCACCCTATGTGGGTTCAAGTGTAAATACAGCCTTCCTGATTGGGGAATGATAATCTAACCGTATAGCATTTTAAATAACCAGTGGTACAGGGAGCAGCAGAATATAGTCTGTCCACTTCACTGATTGGTTTGGTTACTGGTGTTGCAACATATCTATGGAGGCTTTGTGATAAAGTGTCCATTTACCAATAAAACTACCGGTAGTTTAAACTTTTAGACATGCTGTGCCCGGAGACCGTACATCATCATCCAGTAGTCACAGCTGTCTGAAACCTGTGTTTCTGGCGCACAAGGATCATTTTCTCATAAATTACAAATTACATACTGTATATAAATCTGAAGATGCATAATAGGTCTCCTTTGTGGAAGATACTTTGAGAAATTACCTGCAGACATTAGATGGGAAGAGGAACACCAGGAGCTAGTTCTTGGTTATCATAGCTCAACAAGAAACAGCTTAGCTCTGACTGAAGATAATAAAATCTACCGATCAGCTTGTTTTTAAAATGTCTTTACATTGTTAAATATGTCATAAGTATAAAGCCAATTCTAGCCTTATGTTACTTTGTGAGAACACATGACCTAAAGGAAGTGAAGGTAGCGAGAGATGTAAAAGCGAGGATTTGACATTTCATCTCAACTTGCTGAGAGAAAATAAATCATTACCAGTCACATGCTCATCTGATCAATAAAGCCCATCACAGACTATTAACTAACTGATTAACTCATTAGTTACTGTGGCTAGATGTTAGCTTAGCTTAGCACTCAGTGGAAACTGAAAATGAAAGGTGGAAATCTCATCATGAGGTATTTTTTATACAGAGTTGTGGTTTAATCTGGATCATTTTCTGGTCAGGAGCACTGTGAGGCTGAATAATGAGTTTAGATTTGAATGGTTTTGTTTAGGGAAACACTGGTTTGGCCTTACAACAGTCTCATTCAAATAGTCAAACACAAGTTCAAAAACTTCTCGAGGCTGGCGAGTCGAGCTCCATACAACCGACACAAAATGTGGCACAGACATGGAACACAATTAGGATCC
The DNA here is from genome assembly GCF_036924035.1 of Leuresthes tenuis. Taxonomy (NCBI): domain Eukaryota; kingdom Metazoa; phylum Chordata; class Actinopteri; order Atheriniformes; family Atherinopsidae; genus Leuresthes; species Leuresthes tenuis. The sequence goes on along the minus strand of NW_027325372.1, from coordinate 8,827,172 downwards.
ATCTTACGGAATAACGCATGAATGTCTGAGTTTACCATCAGACAGGAGAGGTGGTAAGAATCTCTCAGCAAGAGCACGATCGCTGACGCATTTCTTTTACCTACTGTTGTACAGTCTTTGCTTTTGATCGTGAATGCTGTGCCTGGCTTTGACGGGATGACATGGTGAGGAGTAAACCATCTGCCTGTGAACCCGCTTTCACTGTAACCCAAACAGAGCTTCTGCCGCAATCACAGCTGCGACAGCGGCGTAGCTATGAGTGCGTTGCGTTTCTACCCGCGTGCACAGAAACGCGTTGTTTCTGTACACAGCGATTAGAGAACAACAGCATAATGTGGACCTGAGAGGTTTTGTGTCACATTGACAAGTCGATGCGCTGCAACTTCATCAAGAATTTTAATCAATACAGTTTTGATTCATCAGTCTGTTTTTGTGTCGTGTTAAGAGTTGAATATTAGCTAAGGGAAGCTCGCAATAATATAAAAAAAATGATTTTGCAATTGTCCCTCTGCTCCTGAAAAAAAATGCAGATCTGTTATTTGTATCTGAAAGCTGCTGCACCAACAAATCTATGTTCAAGGTTCTAAGGTTCAACTTTGTAATGACAGTTTGATCAGATTTCTCTTTGCTCTGATGTGTGATCGATAAAAATGTCTTACAGTTTATGTGAAACGGACATTTGCAAATGTGTAAATATAGTGTTGGTTTAAAAGGATGTATAAATTGCTATAATTATTCAATAAACATCTCATCTGACAAACGAGATGCTCATTTCCATCATTCAGACATTGCTGTGTGAAGACTTTTAAAGCTGCTGCGCACTGCGTCCTCAGGAACTGGATAAGATGGGAGGATGTTTGTCCTTTCCTTCATCATTTAATAACAATCCAGTTGTGAATCTAAACACACTCATGTGGTCAGTAATTAAGAGCATGCTTACTGCAGTGAGTTGTATTTACATCCATTTACAGAATGGAAAAAAAGTTCTGCTGCTTGTTTCGGTTCTTTTGATCCAATCTCACAGTAAAACAAGACACAGTAAGAAAACTGAGCAAAATCAGACACCAATTCTTCTTAGGTTACTGTGGAAGCGTTTTGTAATCATTCCCTTTTTTACTCCCCTCAGAATGAAACTCTGCTCTTGCTTATGTTTGCTTTCTTATTTTACTTACGTATATTATCTAAAACCAAGTTAACTGTGGCATTAAACAGTGTAAATTACTTTCTGTAATTCTAGTTTTCCTCGTACTCGAAAGTTCTAATGGTGACTTTGACAGTCCAGCTTCAATGACCCTGAGCCATTTTTAATGCCTAAACCTACCTAAATGAGACACGAAAAGCCAAAATCTGACCACGTAATTGTTAATGCCTAAACCTAACTAATTACTTATTAAAATGATAAACCTAACCAAGCAGAAACTGTTAACAAAATCAAAACTTTTACAGTATAGGAAGCCCCAAACAATGAGTTGTTTTCTACACACGTATCTGGTAACTCATTTCGTGAGTTTCATGGAGTGTCATGAGACTGTTGTTTTAGAGTCCACAGGCATGAAAAAGAAATAAAAACTGTTAAAGCCAACAGATTTAGATTCACAGAAGACTTGTTGATTCATCTTAGGTTTTGGAAACTAACTAGATCAATAAATAAATAAACATCAACTCAGTGAGCTTCACATGCACAAAACATAACCGCAAATACAGCGTTTTTTCTTTCTTAAATTGGTTTAATCCAAAGATTTGTACGTAAATGTGTTGGAAATGAATAAAGTGGTTTTATGGATACCCCTGTGTGTTATTTAAAAGACAGCCCTTCAGATATTTAAATTCAAAAGGATTCAGTATTAGTTTGGTGTTTCCACATTTGAGGGACTTAATGGTGACAAAATAATGTAAACCTCCTGGAGTTGGGCTGTAAAATAACCCCAATAAGAAATAAGCATGTTTTGGTTGTTTTATCTGAATGTGCATCCTCTTCTCAGCGAAGCAATGAATCTTGACCAAAAGTTGTGTCAGGGTCATACAGTTTTATTAATTTCCCCTTTAAACAAACAACACAGTAAAAACAGAAGAAAGAAAAAACAAATTCATACCTTTGCTAAATATTATTTGTATCTGGTCAGTTTGAAAAAGAACCAAAAAAGGAAGCTGGTGTACTGCATGTGTAAACCTGTTATATGTCTGCATAACAGTGACAATTATAAAAATATTTAAAAGCCATCGTCATTCTTGGCCGTGCTCCACTCTTAGCACGGTTACTTCAGAGCCTTCATTCATCAAGCATTCAGTTTGGCAAAACACATGTTCAAATAATTCCTTAAATCACCTTTAAAAGCATGTTTTAAACGGGCTACAGTAAGGCTTTCAAATACATACAGCAAAGGCATTTTTAGACTCTGAAGTGGCCCGACTTCCTAAAAGCATCAAATTCTCACCCGTGAAGGTAAAATCTAAAGCTTTCACAGCTTTGACAAGTCAAAAGGCGCACTTCGAGTCATCGAGGCCTCGGTGAACATTCACCACTGACCTGATGGTGACTTCATATCTCATCCCGTAAGGCTTTTGTTTCTCCTTCCTGTCAGATGTAGAACTACGATGACAAACTGGATTATCCTCAAGCAAGTTCCATCCACTGAAAGCAAGCCAATGACTCTTAGGGTCAGTGCATTCAGAGAGTAACGTGTATTGCTCTATTTCCCTGCATTTCTGTCTGAGCTGGTGATGGTTATCGCAGAGCAGTACAAAACATGTGGTGAAAAAGATGCTGGTTTGGCTGAAACATAAGCACAAAGACACTTTTACACCCACAGTCTGATTCATGCTACAGCTGCACAGCTTTTTGTATTTTTTGTTTCTGAAAGGTTCTATATAAACTAAGTAGAATATTGCCATTTCTGATTTCAACGCTATATTCCTCAATAATTTTAGTAAGTCGCATCCTGATATCAAAGATCAACATTAGGACAGAGAATACCTGCAGTTAGAGGCTAAACGTAGCTTTCTATGCTTGTGGGCACTTAATTATGAAAAGGTCTGCAAATCAATACAACTGCTCCACTACAAGGTCTTTAACGGCTATAAAGTATCTCAGAGGTGCTTGCTTAATGTTACAGACGGTCCCGAGAAGACGTAAAAAAACACCTCCAAATGTAGTCCACCGCAACGCCACCTTCATCTGTGACGACTGGAGTAAACATTTCTGCTAAAGTCACTAAAACCTGAGAGCTACAAGCATAGCAACCAGATTGTATGTATATAATAAGTGTTCCAAGTGAGCCAAACGAGCGAAAAACGAGGGGTTCGCAGGAGGTGACGCATGCCTGTAGGTTTGGTGCATTTTCATACATCTGACGTCAGCCTCACCGTTTCTGGTTCACTCGTAAATCTTTAGGTTACTCCCGATGCGGTATTTCTTATTTTGTCGTCTGGAGTGAACACGCAGCTGGTTCAGGTTTTACGTTATTAAATGAAGCGACCTTTGGCACTTCAACTGTGACCTGCATGACTGAACAACTTCATTACTCATTCAAGACGCCATGATTTTCTGTAACCGTTTTCTTTTAAAAAGCAAAACAAAAAAAAACACTGATTTAGTTTTTAAATTATTGATGCAGAAGAAGGACCGGCACATTTTCTACTCTAATATTTACAATTCACAAATTTTCATCTGGGGTTCTGATTATTAACTTATTAACAAAAGTTGCTCCTCTGTTGCATTTCTGATGCAAAAATATGCTGTTGTCACATGTCACAAAGTGAAATCTTGAGGGTTTCTAACGTAAAGTGGTCATTGCTGCTCTCCAGTCATACTCTCCTTGTGTGATTTGTTCTCCTTTTTCATGGCATGCTAAATGAGGTGGGACTTTACTGGAAATATTCATAAAACTTGCTTTTAAAATACATTTAGTTTTTTAACCAAATCCAAAAAAACCTGGACTGTCATATTAAGGCAAATAAATAGCAATATCTTTCAAAAATATTAGATGCCACTGCTCACTAATGCACTGATCTAAGGCAAAACATTCAGCAAAAAGACACTAATACAGCCGATGAAGTGAGGGGCCCGTGACAGTGTTCACAGGAACACAAATCCAGGTGTTCGTCTCCTGGACTGCACTGCTTGGAGCAAAAAAAAAACCTTTCTGGACTTCAGTTCACAGTATTTAGTCTTAGAAAGAAGGAAATGATCAGACGTACTGCAGGGATTTTAGCTCCAGCGAGCGCCGAGTTCAGTCTGCTGCTGTGATTTTTGTCGACTCTGACGTGTTTCGAAATTTGTTGCGGCTTCACTCGGGATGTTTTTTCCTCGTTCAGCAACACATTGTTGATGTCAGTCAGCACCAAGAGAGAAAACAATAAAGATTTTTTAAAAAACCAGAAAACATAAAAGCTGACAACAGAACACCCTGAAGTATCCATAATTCATAAAGGAAAGAAAATGCAGAGTTCGTGTCCAGGTCAGCACTGATCAGTCCACAGCAGCTGAGCTCTCACACTATGTACTGGTACACATCTGCCTTGCCGTGGTCGGGTGTTGCAAACGGGTTGAGCCAGGCTATAGAGAACGGGTGGCCGAACACCACCTTCATATTCATCCATTTAGACTTTTTGGCCCATCTTCTCTCCTCCTTCTTTAGCTGCTCGATACCCTGTGGGGGTGAAAGTATGACAGATGTGTTGAGTCGCATTCAAAGCTGATACTGAACATCTGCATCAGCTGCAAACAAGGAATAATTCATTGTGCCAACATAAAAAAGAAAAATGTTTAGCATTTTGTTTTTGTTCTCCTCTCACAGGTCTTATGAGTCACTCTTAGTATTTCCTGACGTCAGGTAACACTCGCAGACATACGCTCCCGCATGATTACTGCAGGCCCCGTTAGACTGAACCCGACTGAACTCGATTATCTTTGTAGTGAATATCATGACACGGTGAGTCATCCATGTGGGTGGTTTTGTGCAGAAAATGTACTGAACTCTACCCTGCTGAGGGCTGTAAATGGATTACCTGCTCCGCTTTCATCCGCATGCTGATTTGGTAAACCACAGCGTGACTGCAGAGGCGTTGCTCTTCATCGTTTCCATTTCATTTTAGGAAGTCAGAACTACTCCAAACAAATCGAAGAAGCCTCCACTGCAGATTATTTTCTAGCAAACTCGACTCTGGTGCTCCTGACCTCGAACTTTTATTACTTTGCTGCAAGTCATTTTTTTTCTTTTGTATTTTTTTTAAGTACTTTCAATGACAGGAAATGTGCATCAAATGTCTATGTGACCCCAGAAAAGAACCAGTCACCGTTTCATTTATGGTCTGAGATGCAAAACAAAACAACAAAAAGTGAATTCAACATTAAGACACACATAGAAACTACTGTTTAAACATGTCACAAAATAAGTTCAGTATTTTGCCCAAGGACACTTCTACATGCGGTCTCAGGTCACCACAGCACGACAGAGTTGATGTTTTTTCTTTTTAACAATTACATTTAAATGGCACTATACGGACCAACGTTCATGTCCTTTCCTCATTTTTTAAGGATGCCCACTAATGTCACCTCCTTTGGGAGCCATCCTGCAAAGTTCAGACAGTTAACGTTCTTGTTACCGTGGAGACTGAATGCACTCACTGTAATGAGCTTTAGACAAAAAAAAAAAAAGTGCTTGCCAAATGGAGTATTGATCCAATTTGGTTATCTTCAAATGTTTGTTAAAGTAACCGTTTTATTTATCCCTTTAAAAGACCGACAGACCGCCGTCGCACCCCCATAAACGAGCGCTGCATCTCTGGAGATGAACACGTGACGCACCGTTGGACAGCTGAGACTCTTTCCTTTCAATCAGTGCAAAGCATTTTGGTATACAGGGACTTCAGCGGGTACAATCAACTCCAGAAATTAACCAAACATCCCAAAAGGGAGGGAGCTCATCTATAAAGCCTCCTGGTTATGCACTGGTTGATATTTTACCAATAAAAAGGTCCTAGTTTTATTGACAAAGGTCCCTAGAGTCTAGTTCAATACACTTTAGGGTCAAATAAATCACAGATCAATGTCACATAATCATGCAGCTGGCAGCTCATCCCTCACTTATACGTCTGGTGTGCATGTAAACATTATTGATAAATTGATTTCAGAATGAAGCCAACGCCATTAGCTTTTGATTGACATCTCAACTCATGGATAGACAAATTAAATATTTTCTGTTAAAACATCTGCTACTCTGTCTCTGTAACTGAGCATTAACTTTTAAAAGAGACCAAGATCAAACATTTACTCCAGAAAAGCTCTCGATTTACCTTCCTAGAATTGGAAGGGGTGAATTTTTCAACTGAAGAGCCAATTTGGAGAGTGATTTTGGAAAGTGCATTTTACAGATCAAGCAAAGCTCACATGTGACCAGCTACACCGCTGCAACTGAAATTTCCACCCAGAGGAGTGATGGTGGTGTCACTCACCGTTTCATCAGTACAGATGGAGTGGACCTGAGTCCCAAACATGACTGCAGTGAAGATCAGAAAGAGGAGGCCCTCGAAGCAGAGAAGGATGATGAGGATGACTGTTGCTGGAGGAGAGAAGCTGCTGCACTCTGCGGGGAGAGAAAGATTTCCCACATTAAAAACAAGTCAGTTTCACCCTAAAGTCTCCCACAACTCACTGATCTAATGGGTGATTCTCTCAAATGAGCAATCCAGACCTGGTTTATCACATAAATCAGCTGTGACTCTCAGTTCTTATCCCAAAACAACAACTACGGCACAGTAAAAGTGAGTGATTACGACAACGTGCCTTTTTCTGGGAGGATAACTGTATGAACCAGAAGAAGAACTGCCAAGAACAGATGAGGAACAGAGAGACAGAGCAGAAATTATGCCCAGGAGGAAGATATCCAAGGAGCTACACCAGGCAGCCACAGCGTACAAACTGATGCAACACGGATGTTGTTTGGCTGATAGAATAGTGACAAAGTACACAACAGTCCAGGTAACGTACTAACTGGGATCTACCAAGTGAGATCATAAATTCATTAGGAGAATGTTTACTGATGAAATAAATCAAGAAATAGGTCATTTTCTCATAGATTTTTACACAGTGAATCTAGGGCTCTTTGGCAGAGGCTGCATTAATCTTTTATACAACATCTACATTCCCAATATGCAGGGAAATCAGGAACCTCTGGACTCTCCTAAACTACTATAGCAGAGGATAATACTTGCTTGTCCAGTCTTCTTCAAAGCAGAAAATAAAGTGGAAGGCTGCCATGATCAACGCATGGAAGGATATTAGTGCAATGTACATCTGAAAGGACACAAACACAGATTTAAAGACAACAACACATCAAACAGCTCACTGTTATACACATCACATACAATGATTCTATTATTATGGCTATCCAGGGCTCATTGCCTCATTATTCATGATAAAGTAGATACTGTTAAATGTTGACAGAAGAAGTGATTCTGGTCCTCGTTGACACTTCAGGACTCACCGTGAAGAGCACAAAGTATTTCTGGTTGTTCTCTCCGACACAGTTGTTCACCCAGGGACAGTGGTGGTCCATCTTTTTAATGCAGCGCTTACACACACTGTGGGGAGACAGATGCATAAAGATAACAAACTGTGAGGTAGTTCTGCCCACATGATGTCAATGACTCGCACATAAACCCTGTCAATCCAACCTAAGTCGTGTAATTAACTCAAATGCTGACCCTGACAGTTGTGAGATAATGTAAGTGGCTGCGGGGGTGTTTACAGAGCCACAGCCAGCTGACAACTCTTCATTTATCTTATGACAAAGCAGAAAGTCATACTCAATGCCTCTGTGATTTGTTTACGATCTTTCAGAAGGAATTCCACAGTGATTAGAGAGAAGTGTGTCACTGCAGTCCATCATGTCAACAAACCCCAAGAATGACTCAAACTATCAATAAAACAAGATTAATTTCACTCAAACTGAAAGCCACTCTTAGCTCTGAGACAGAGTGACTCACTGGCTTTACAATTCAATTACTCTGAGGTGTTTTTGCACTTTTCATGCCTGGAGATCCCAGAGAAGCTACTGAGCGGCCACAGAGGGAATCCCTTTTATCAAGGTGCAGCAGAGTCTGCAGGGATCTGCAGCACAGGAGAGTCAGGAGAGTCGGTGCAGAGACAAACGGAGAAGTTCCACACGGGAGCTCCACATCAGTCTGCAGTGCCGTGTCCTACTGTACCTGCAGTGGTGAGCTCTGTCGGGCTTGATGCTGCAGCACTTGGGACATTTGTACACCACCTGTCCCGGTTTGAGCTGCAGGCTTTCAATGAATTCTTTGGTTGCGTTCCCTTTAGGCACTGCTCCCTTGAAGAAAAATGAGAAATAACAAGAGCCATATCTTTAGTGTCTGTGCGAACAAAAGAGTTTCAACTTCTCACTTTGAGGTACAGCTAATGCAGCATCATCTGAAGTTGACGTTAGGCGACGATAATAAGAAATGGGCTGGATAACCTTGTACAGTTTTTGTTTTTATGCTCTCAAGCACAGAAAAAAAAAGATCTATCCATAATACATCATTTTTAATCTTGAAACTATTTAAACGGACTTCAGCTATCACCGTGCGGACTGAAGCATGCATCTATCTATCTGTGAAATGAGGCTAATGCTTGTGACTTTGTGGCACGATAAAAAGATTAATGTGAGTCAAAAGTATTTTCTTGGTGCTCTGAACACCACAAGCCAAACGCCGGCTAGTTTCTTTATATTGTTGACAACTCCATTCTGTGGCATATCTGAAACTATCCATATCAAAACAAAATATTCAGGGGTAAACGGCCATCAGGCCAGAGAAGCATATTTGATTTGAGGGAAAACTGTTCCTTTAAATCCAACATTAAAGTCACTTTCCACAACTGCTGTTTCCTCTCAGAGTCTGAGGCCTTCCGGCAGGTGCAAAGACACTATTTTACATCTATAAGACCAGACTGTTGGAACAAAGATGAACTAAATGTGACTGACCGGGTCTGTGCACATCGCCTTGGCGTGAGAGGCGAGGGCAAGGAAGGCGAGGCCGTTGAAGAGCACCCCGTTGAAGAAGCTGTAGGCTACGTTCTTGGCCGGCAGCAGCATGACGAACACCACCACAAACTGGGCGTAGAAGACCAGGAACCAGGTGATGATCCCGCAAACGATGCCGCAGCTGTCGCGGATGAACCACATGGTGTTGGAGCCGCTGTAGGGCGGGGGAGGGGCGCAGTGCTCGGGCTTCAGGTAGCCAGCTTGCCGCTCAATGTCCCTGGTGCGGTTCGGCGGGCTCTTCATCCTACAGCGCCTGTGGCTCCAGCCGCATACTGCGAGCAGACAGATGGAAGGGGAGGGGGGAGGGCAGAGCGATGGGAGGAAAATGGAAGAGGAAAGCAGACAGAGAATTAGGCAACGGATCTGAGGAAAGAATGTGGCTAAGATGGACTGCACCACTTTAGCTGTTTGCAGTTAATTCATCTGCTGGTTGATTCGTTTTCTGTCCATATTGTAACACAGTGTAAGAAAGCTTTGTCCCACAACAATAACAAGTAAACAGATTAACAGGAGCAACCACAAGGCCCGCAAGGAATATGAAGAAATACAGGAGCTAATAAGACTGAGTGAATCAGCAAGCAAGGTTCAGGTAAATACTCAGGAGGAAGAGCAAACTCTGTCTGGTCTGATCCCGTGAGACCAAACCATCAAGATTCCTCCCACAGCATCGAGAGGAGGCTCCAGCTGTTGGAAACTACAATTCTGCATTTGGCCTTAAAAGTTCAACTAAACTAGGCTTTGAAAAAACAGCCCACGCAATTGTCCTGAACCGCTCCGAGCTGAGGAGTCTGTCTGGAAACCAGGCTCATGAATAAGCAATCTTCCAAGTGTGGGTAGACAAAGAGATGATGGGATTTCAAATGGTTCAAAATGTCAGGAAACCAGAAATAGGTGTCAGGATTACGCACAGATAACACAGATGGGAGTAAAACCTAACTGGGCCTCTGCGCCCCTCTCATCCCTAAAAACTCATCCTAAAGTGAGAGGAATCAAACTGTTTGGCCATCCCTGACAATTAAATGCATTTATTAAGCTTAACTGACCGATTGTCTTTTCTTGTTTTTCTGTTCATATTAATCACGAATTATCCTAGCTATCAGGAAAGAGTCTAACCATTTTTAAATCGATACACCATTCCAAAATCAGTCAAAGTCATCCCTGGATTTCATTAAATCATCTCACTGTCAACAGATCCAGATCATTCAGCAGACCCACACAGCACCACATTCAGCTGGACTCAAACTCAACCAGAGGGTTAAGGTCAACCCTTTTAGGCTCTTTAATATAAGTTCCTTTATCAGTGGCTTTAAAGCAACTGTGGCAGAATATGACACATATTTAGAGTAAAACAAAACAGCTACTATGAGATTAACTGTCATGAAACGCTTGTCTGCAAAGCTAAATCCTACATGTTCTGCAGACCTTTTTGTCTTCTCTTGTCCGAGCTGAGAAGAAGGCAAGCCATATGGAATAATAACAACAATAATACTAATAATAAACCTGATATTGGTCTGGTTCCTGTGGCTATTCATTAGTTTTTAACTGGATCTCATGACAGAATCTGAAATGGCTACACAGTGCAAACAAGTTGCATCTCCACGAAAAAAGGCTCAAAAAATATCACTGGGGGGAAAAACCCCACAGAGATGCTAATATCATCAAAATGGTTTGATCTGAATGCAAATGCTTTTCATGTTCACCAAAAATGTTTCCATTCACCTTCATCAAACCAAATATCTCCCGTTTCCATCTGTATTTCAACGTCATCTATAACCCTTTACACCTCTTTCTGCTGAGGTTTAACAGCACTACGATATAAATATACCGATCTCATGAGTATCCAGTGCCATTAAAGTCATGGATTTGGATGCACCGATTTCGAAACAATTTGTTTTAAGACGATTTTTATGACAGTTAATTGTCAACTAAAATGTAATGGACATGACAGAAATGTCCTCACAGTGTTTCATTTCAAAGTACTGAGGGTGGAAAAGGTTCCTACTGGTCAACATTGCAGACACGCTGAGGATAAGTCATAAGTTAAAACAAAACAATGCCTCTAATTCAGCACTGATCACCACCACGATGCACAGCACAGGATCAGTTAATCAGCCTGGAAAGTGGAAACATAAAATCTGCTGAACATTACGACGCCAGCTTGGCTGCTGTGAGCATGCTGGTGTTATCATATGGCTCAAAGTAACAGCGTGCGAGTCTCTGTGATCTGATAAAGACGAGACCAGATGTTTCATAAGGGACCTGAGTCAAACAGAACGCTGAAGATGCTGTTTGAATTGGACCGTCTTTTTGCTTTCACATGATGGAAGAAAAACATGGAAACGCCTACAATATGAGCACGAAGTGGATTTAGGACTGTGAGACAGAGCGGATCTCGTGACAGAAATTAACCTCCTAGCTTAAGAGCATCCTTTAAACCCCAGTATGACCACCACGAACCCTTCTGCGTAGCCTTTTGACCCTTTTATCGATGCCTGTCATCTCACAGCAGGAGTCGGGCGCAGCAAGAGGTCCTGTTGAAGATCTGATGTATCATCTTTCATCGGGGGATCACTGTAGCATCTGCCTCAGCTCCAATGGACAGAAAGACTGAGATACTGTAGTACCTGAGTGCAATCTGACTTTTCTCTTTACCTTTCCCCTTACATCCGCTCATGTGTTAATGTAACAGGTATAATCATGGCGTCCAGGTGGGGATTTTACAGATAGAAATCATTTCAGCTGCTACACTACATCAAACTGGTTCTTCCATTTTATAAAATTACAAATATAACAGCAGTTCATGGATATTAATTTACTTTTAGTAGCTTCAAGTAAGGAATGCATGACTTCGTGTTAGAATTTCAACGTGGGGGGGGGTATAATTAATATCATTATTATTAACATTCATTTAGTTTCCTTTTCATAGCGATCTTAACCATGACATGTGCCTCCATGAGCGCATGTTAACAGCCACAAGTGGGAGGAAAAATACCAGCATAATGCAGCTTAAAGTAAAATAAAAATATTGAATATTTTATTTTCATGCGGATTTGGATAGTTTTCATTTTATCTTTTGCATTTTTGACTCTGTGCTGCTGCTCTTTGGGCTCATATTTGTGATTGAGATTTAGTTGTTTTCTACTTAAAAATTCAGTTGATTATATAATACAAATAATTTGGATTTGGGTTCAAATGGGCTTGAACTGGACTGTATCTTTGAGATGACATGTGTTGTGTTTTCTATAAATAAAACTGAACTGAAGATGCTAATCACTACAGGCATCGATTACCCATCATCATAATCTCGATCTGCTCATTTAGATTCATCTAAAAAGGTTTGCATAAAGTGAGCAGCCTGTGCTTGTTCTGTAATTGACAAAAGAAGCATCAAGAAGATTTTAGTTTACTCACCAATTTAAAGATTGTGTTACAAAAGCTTGTTTAACAAGTTTAGTTTCATCAGTCAAGCTACATGTGCCTGTTTGCCTTTGAAGCACATTTCAAGTAAAACTTGTTACCGTGTGGTTAAGTGCTTTATAAAGGCTGGTGATGTCATTATAAACGATTCACTCCAACTGAAACAAAAGCTAAATTCAGTCCTCGGCTGAAAGGGCAGGAGGTCGTAAGAGACAACAAAAAGCTGTGAAAGAGCTGCAGTGGAACTGACAGCACAGAGTTTATTAACAACTCTTCGACACATCAGTGCTCTCCTCTGTGTCAGACAGGAGAAAGAGCCCTCAGCGTTCACCCACTGAATGCCTGCCGTTTCAGCCAAAGCAACAGAAAGTCGTCACAGTTGTCACGCAAAAGCAAAGACACCACAGTTAGAGGAGTTACTGCTGCAGCCCGTGAGAATACCAGATTTATACTGAAGCACTGAGCTCACTAAAAATGCGAGCAGTGCATTTAGACATTCAATCAATAATTTATGGGTATGTTTGACACCCCGTTGCTGGATAGCTTAGTGACAGCACTGTGTGATGATGGCAGCTAATGTGGGCCGGCAGATAGAGATGACCCTCTGAGGAACGAACAGCTAGTTAACGCTTTGACGTGGTTTCACTTTAACTTCATCCAGCAACACAAAAACAAACGTTTGTGAGTTAAAACTTGAACGTATCAGTCACTACATGAATATTTCTCTCTTTGATTCATCTATCTATCCAAATGTCCGGGCTCGGGGGAGGATTCATCCCTCCATAAGACCTGTTGCCACTGATTTTCAGTCCACTTCTTGAGTGATTGGCATAACTCAGCCTTCTCTCCCGGTTTCCCTTCCTTAAGAATGGCTACTTGACAGCCACCCTCCCATTTCTGATGAGGATTTGGCCAACAGAAGATGGATCCACTGAAGGTCCAGATGCATCTCTCAGGTCCTGTGTCAGGTTTTTGCTGACTTTCTTAAGGACATCACTTTCAGATCCTGTTCATCTGCTGTAGATCGTTTCTTTAGGCCTGACACTTCTTCTTTTGTCCTCCACTTGTCTAGTTTCCTCAAATATTTTAAGGGCAGACTGCACAAGTTTTCAGCTAATAGCTTTTTAAGAATCACTTTGTTGTTGTAAAAGTTCAATTTTATGTCTGTCAAACTGTTTTTCATAGATGCGACTAAAGAAATTGGAACAAATGATGCGTCTTTGTGACAGACTGTCAGTAACAAAGTGCCTAAAGATACTATTTCAAACTGGTTCTTTACTGAGTTGTATGTTATGTGTTGATAAAACACAGACTCATCCCTTGAGTTAGGTGTATTTTCCTTAATCGATTCATAGGTCAGTGTTAAGTGGCTTAACAAAGAGAAAAACGTGAAGTGGACTGAAAATTAGTGAAAAAGCAGCTAATTTCCAAAGAAAAAACTTTGGAAAAACCTTCAGAAAACCAGGAGAACTACTGCTCAAGACCACTTTAAAATGCTACAAGAAAGTCTGGCTGCTTGGAGACTAAATATAAAAAAATGAGGGACATATAAGGAGGTATTTACGGCTCTTCTATGAAACCCACCAGATTCAGTGAAACTAGAAGATTAGCAAAATAACAAAAGACTAGGTATTAATAGTCCCCAAGATATGGACTAAAACACTTTCTACTGTAAAAATGATCCAACTCTGTGACTGTGTCTGAATAATATAGATGCTTTATGCTTGGCAACAAATGAATTAGGTGCAGCAGCTTATGGTGATACTATCTTTATAGAAGGATATTTACAAATTCCCATGGCCTTAAAATCTCTTGCCCTGTCCAGCCAACAGTCCAACATTTCATTTGATTTGTTAGCGAAAGAGAAAAAAATGGAAACATGTTAAGGTATTTTATAGATGATAATGAGGAGATTACCTTGTGTGTGATTGTGTGTGTGTTCCCATTGACCAGGGCACTGACTCCCAGTGAGTCTCAGTGAATATGGTTTTCAGCTAAACTGATTTTAAGAAGGCAAAAAGAGCCTACATAGTTAACACTGCATTGTGTGGCAACAATTAATGGACTTCCAGAGATGATCAACGCCACAAACCGCGGCAGGAAGTTAACCCTGGCAGCTGGAGCAGCGCAGGATGTCTTTCCAGGGGGTTGAAAGCTGGACACTGATTCAATTTTTAAATGTACGTGGTATTACCAGGGTAAAACTTCTGCTGGCTAAACAACCCACCTCTCACACTCCGGACTTGAAGTTCCTTGAAGAGTCCACGTTTCAAGCCTCTGAGGAAGTGAAACACACCTAAATTAGATAAACGGTCCGCCCCGCTGCCGCCGCTGTGCTCGTTAGCTCATTCCCAGCTAACGTCACTGATGTCCGGATAGCTGCTTCGCAACGGCTCCGCGACTCCCGCTGCCCCCGTTACGACGAGGCGGTAATTTGTTAATTCGTGAGCTAACTAAAACCGGTTGCCTTAAAGCAGGCCACTGTCTCGGTGCTTCCTCCTCGGTCACATCCAAAGAGCACTCCGGGAAGGAAGACAACAAAACTGGTTCGTCCAACCAGGAAGTCAAATGCCCCCTTCGGCCTGTTAGGGACGTCTGTACCCTGTGCTCAGACTGGCAGGTACACCTTCACTCGGTCCTGCTACAGTACTCTACAATAACACCTAGATGTTCTACTATGTGTGCGGATGAATGCAACAATCATATTTTAAGATTACTAAATAACGAAAAATATTTTTCTCATCCTGTCACCAAAAAAAAAAAAGGATTTTTGCAAGGTTGGACATCATCAAAGCAGAAAACAGATATTTGTCAAGGAAATGACAAATTGTTACCCAAACTGAAATAAGTTTATTTTAAAGTTAATTTTGTCATAAATATACTTACATTCAGGAACTGAATCCCCATTTTGGGACAAAGTTCATGAGTGAAAGCTTTCCACCCACAAATAATCATCCCTGTGTTACATTAAGAAATAGTTCAACTTGATCATTTTTCTTGCAAAGGAAGATTACAAGCAGAGGTTGTTCAAGATTAAACCAATTTGTCAAAGTCTGTTAAGAATTTGGAAGCATTCAGTGCCTAAAGCTTTTAGAAATCTTAGAAATATATATGAACTAAGTCCCAGAGATTTAATCACTTAAAGCACTTACTATTTGTCCTGTTTTTGTTTCTTTCTTTTGCTGTTAAATCTTTGTATGTTGCTAGGATTATTTGATTGACATGCTTTGATGAGCAGTGTCTTCCTGTTTGTCTTTCAAACCAATATGTTCACTTGTGAAGTGGTGTTTCGCTGAAATTATTCAATAAAAAAGGAAACTTTTCCACGGTCCTCATGCTGCTAATGACCAATCAAATCGTGGTACTTGCCATAAAACCTCTACAGTTCAAATTCAGCCCACATCGGAGGGGAAAATTCTGCTGTGGCTGATTGGATTAAAGTGATATTCAGAGATGAATCACCAATCTGCTTTGCACAAGGAGATGATGCTGGAACTTTAGTTTGGTCCAATGAAACAGATAAAGATAACTGACTGAAGAAAAGCAACAGCAAGAGCACATTTCCACAATCATTGATGATATGGGGCTGATGTCAGGTAAAGGAGGAGATAGCAGTCATTACAGCAAATGAACAGGTGGACGCTGAACTTTTGGATGGGACATCAGTCAAAAGAATGGTGAATCGGTGATGCTGAGGTCATTTTACAGGATGATAATGCATCTCGCCACAGAACTCAAAGAATTCAAGCTTTCCAAAAAAAATTTTTATTCATAAAACTAAATAATTATATTAAAAGGGAGGCATGTTTTACAAAGCCAGGCTTCTTGGTTATTAAATCAAATCACTTTGTGTCATATCTGTGCACTGTTTGTTTGCTATTCAATGAAAATGCCGAATTAACATCCTCCAGCTGCGGTGGTTCTATGATGCCGTATCTGTCAGGGGTTAACGGGACCCTGCGCTAGAAAAGCTACACGATGGGCGGCGGTAATGCTCCGTAACGCTGGTTGCTGCCCGCATTCAAAACAGAGAAGAAGACGTTGCAACAAAAAAGCGTAGAAGAAGAACCAAATACATAGGCAGCTTGAGTTCAACATGGCAACGGTGCAAGTTAGCGAGGCTGAAAAGGTGTACATCCTACACGGCATAAGGGTAAGTTTTGACCTCGTACCTGGCTGTAGCTGCGTTGACAGCGGCTGCCTCTGTTGACACGGCTCCTCTCCTCTTCATCAGGATGATTTACGGGTGGACGGAAGAGGCTGTGAGGACTACAGACACATGGAAATAGAGACTGATGTGGTGTCCAACACAGACGGGTCGGCTAAAGTCTCACTGGTAATGGAAATCCTCAGAGTTTCGACTACGTGTTGCTTAGATACGAAGATGCTCCATTTAGTCTCATCCTTGGTTTCTGTTGTTTTCTGTCTTCTCTCTCAGGGGCACACAGCGGTTCTTGTTGGGATTAAGGCTGAGATAGGAAAACCAAGGCCGGTGGTGCCTAATGAAGGTTACCTGGAGTTCTTTGTTGACTGGTAGGTGTATCGTGTACTGTCATGTCAACAGTAAGACGTAGTTGTTTAAAGCTGTTCTCACAAACTAGGACTTTAGTTATACTTTCTTACAGTTGAGCGCTTTGATAACACCTTATTATCCTGTGAGAACACCTCAGGTATGATTCACCACCGGAAAACATATTTTAGGTGATAATTACAGCTGTTTACTTGACTTAACTTAAAGCCTACAGGCCCTAATCACAGTGTAAGGCTGGACAATGAAAATAGGCCTGAAAATAAAATCCGTTCTTTTTACCCCTCCAAAATCTTTTTGTTTGTTTCCCTCCAAGGGAAGTTATTAAAACCAATTACTGTTTTTTCATGTTTTCCCTCAATTAATTAATATGTTTCCTTTGCAGAAAGAAATGCGATTGTTTTAAAGGGAAAAAATACTTTCAAATTATGTCCAAATTCCTAATTTTGAAAATATTCCTCAGAAAATGTACATTGGTTTATTGGTTTATCACCCAGCACTATTACCATCCCATTTTTATGATAAATTAAGCACAATATTTACATGGCTTGTTTGGAATTTAAATAAAACATCTAAATGTCTCTGTTTCAGGGACTGTGTCAGAAAAAAAAGGTTAAAGTAAAGAGGAGAAGTAAAGTTTTGTTTTATTGGGTACCCTGCCACAAGGAGGTGTTGTTGGGTCGTCTGCTCCCTCTGAGTCCTGACTAGTAGTAATAATATTACAATGAGGTCCAACCCCTTTAACTCAACTCGGATAAAGTCTCTCATAGTGTTGTTCTGTCACTTCTCAACTTTGTTGTATTGTTTTCTCCTCCTATCACTAGTTCGGCCAATGCAACCCCTGAGTTTGAAGGCAGAGGAGGTGAAGAGCTGGGCATGGAGCTGAGTAACACCCTCTACAAAGTGTTCAACAACAAGCACAGCCTGGACCTGAGGAGTCTGTGTATCAGCGCTGGAGAGCACTGCTGGGTGCTCTATGTGGACGTGCTGGTGAGTGGCAGCCTCAGACGTCACCTTTTTAATCATCCAGAACGACAGTCCAGCTCCGTTTGTCGTTCTTCACTCCAGTTATGAACAACTTGTGGATTTCCTCAGAAATATTGTTTGAAATTGTCGCACCTTTCATGCGGGAAGGGAAGCCTGCCAGTCTTATATTTATTTTCTGTGAGAAGCTGATCTCATTCCACTTCTATACACATGCTTTTTTATTTTATTTCACTTTTCAGTTTCTTTTCTATGACTTTAACATATTTGGGCTTTGGACTGTAAAAAAAATCACCAAAATACCTTCTGGAGCGTCTATAAACCTTTATCTCCCTTGTCTTTTTATAATGTGTTACACAGCAAAAGGCAAGAGGGGTGTATCAGAGCCCTGTGACATGAAAACTCATCTTTAAATACTTAATGTAAATGGTGTAGAGCTGTTCAATCTCTGTGTCATGAATCCAAACAGAAAAAATAATCTAACTCACACCGTGCTCCCTCCACAGCTCCTGCAGTGCGATGGAAACTTATACGATGCCATTTCCATAGCCATCAAGGCAGCTCTCTTCAACACAAAGTGAGTATTTGTTTGTGTCTCTCCCATCGGGTCATTAAATTCCATCAGATCAGCTGATTGTTCATTTGCATACCGAACGGTTAACAGTGTTCTCATCAACTCACGCACAGAATTCCCAAAGTTCACATATCATCCGACGACGAAGGAGGAAAGGAGATCGAGCTGTCCGATGACCCTTATGACTGCATGAGGCTCAACGTGGAAAATGTTCCGTGTATAGTGACTCTGTGCAAGGTAAACTTGCTGCTGATGCTCTGAGGTGAAGACGCTAATCGCTCAAATAACCCTGCTGACGTGCGGGCTGGTTGTTGTTGTTGAGCAGGTGGGCCACAGGCACGTGGTGGATGCCACTCTGCAGGAGAAGGCCTGCTCTGTGGCGAGCCTCATCATCTCCGTCACACACAAGGGCACGGTCACCTGCGCCAGAAAGGTGGGCGGAGGCAGCCTGGATCCAGAGAGCGTCTTTGAAATGACAGAGGTGAGAGCGGCCGTCCTCCCCGGCCATCTGGCCTCCTCTCACCACAGCAGAGGAATTAACCGTGAAGTGTTCCCTTCGTTAGGGAAAATCAAAGCAGCATTTGACCTTTTACCTTTGAATAAATGTTTCATTTTTGGAAATCAGGTCTGTTTATATTACCCAGTTTATTCCATTATATTTTCAGATGATGAATAAACACACCCCCACAGATTAAACATGAAAACTTGGTTGTTTCACAGTCGGGGGATTAAACAAGGCCTTTTTCCAGAAAGGAGCTCACTTTATTTTGGAATAACTTTGAGGAGCTTGAAAGTGAGAATCTGAGTTTTTCAAGCTTTGGATTATAAAGAATCTCCTTTATCCAGAGAATGTTTGTTCGGGCACAGGAAAGCTTCCAGTTGAGAAAGATCATGAAGTATAAAATCTGCCTTTTTGCAACAGGGAGGCGGTATTGGATGAAAATGACTGATATCAGATCAATGGAGATGACTTAAGTGTAGGCTTTACTTATCATAGACACTCTTAAAAAAACAAAACCGTCATCAATTTGAGGCAAAGCCAAAAGGTATGATCTGACTGGCTGGAGATTGTTTGCATCGGTTGCCGGCATCACTGACCATCGAGTAAATTCTGGCTAATTTAGCCCTTGTGTAGTGAAGTAAAGCTGCACAGGAGCTAAAAAGGATCATATTTTTCTGTCTGCAGGCGGGTAAACGAGTCGGGAAGGCCCTTCACGCTCCACTGATGAAGCTCCTGGAGCAGGAGGAGAGTCTGGGGAAGAAGAAACTGAAAGTTGGCTTTCTTGGTTAAATTCAAATGTTTCTACTGTATGTCTTTACATGTACACATTTATTTTGTATTCAATTTTCTAACTTGTACACTTTGATTGTGTCGGTGCTTTGAAATTTTAGATACATTCTCTATGGTGTTGGTTGATTAAGTACAAACTGTATCATACTAGAATATGTGTAGAAATGACTGTATAGTTATTATTGATCAAAGGTTTGATTGATTCAATTATTCATTTTACCTGGAAAAAAAACTTTGGAGATCTAAAATCTCTTTTTTCAAGATGGTCAGCAGAAACACACTTAAACACACAGAAAATATACATGTAGGCATCATGTACAGGAACTAAAAAACATCTTTTTAAACATCAAAAGCTTAAGATACAAATAGGCTTAGAACAATTATTGACTGCAGGCCAAACAGGGTCTGAATGGTTCATTTAAAACGGTTACAGTCAGATACATCCGCCTCTGATGTGCTTGAAATAGACTTGAATTTGTCCAGTGAAGCCATCTTCTTCAAATTCAGGTGATTTCACAGCTGATTCCAAGCATCCACCTTCTCTTAATTCAATACAAGTTAGAAGTGCATGGTTTGTCAAGTATATAATGACTTAAGATGTGTGTGTTGAGTTCTCAACTCAATACTGAAAAATAGGTCCATTTTTCACTCTATATCATATGTATTATAGACTGAGAAGAGTTCAGTTTTCAAACTGAGCTGAATTTAACCCACAGGGAGTTTATCTAAAGGTCAGAATTTGCTCTGCAGATTTGTATGGAGATACTGACTCGTCCGTGAATAGTGAGGATCGTTGGACGATTCAGGAGCTTCAGTTTTGCATTTGAGAACATCGTGAATTTTGTTTCAATGTTGATCTCATCAAATGTCAGTAAATAATCTAAAGAAAAAAGCATCTCAACTTCTCTGACTCCACATTTTCAAATTGCTTGTTTTCCAAACTTACATTTGAGAATCTATTAAAAGGAGTTTAGCAGTTTCTTTTTTTCTGTTATGCTGATAATCTTGCAGAGGAACTCCAAGGAAAGTAGCTGAACACAGATTTTTGCCAAGAAGAGCCATATTTAGGCATATTTGGAGGACTTGCTGTTTAAATTGTAATGTAGAACACTTTATTTTAACCAGTAACCTTGCAAAACTGTTATCCACACTCACTATGCATAATTTCAGTTATATTTTGGAGGGGAAACGAATGCAATACTCAAAATGCCGGTGACTCCGCAGACCTGAAGTCAGTGCTTTGCTGTGACAGGAGCCTTCCGGCCTCTCTGCATCCTTTTATGTTTGCCACGTGTCAGCTGGGGCTGCAGTGCAGTTGAAGTCTTGCAGAAAGACCAGATGTGACTCTGGATCATTTCCAGTCTTCCCTCATATGTTGCAGGGTGTGTGCAGCAGGCCGACAGCAGGCAGGTCCAAAACTAAATCCCATGTAGGGACACAAAAAACTTGTGCATCTGGCTCAGTTATAGAGGGATTTTTTAATTTAATATATATAAAAAGCAGCTTTTAAATTCTAAGGCCCCACAGCTGCCAAAAACACCTGGAAATGAGAACTTTTGTCCAAACAAGAAGACTTCCAGCAAACATTTTTGCCAACTTTCAGTATAAAAGCCCTTATTCTTCTCAAAATTTAAACAGTCGTTTGAGTCAAGACACAAACAGTTTATGTAACAGATGAGTCAGCGTTTACTCCCCTTTTCTTACACCTCAATGAAAGCTGCAGAGGGGTTATGTAATGGCTTCTCTGCACCCTCCCGCCTTGTCTGCACCTGCCCTCCAGACCTGGCTCTGCTGAGCACTTGGCCTCTACAGGAAGAGTCTGGAGCCAAATAAGAAGCAGACAAACCCTACTCAAAGACTCCTGAGGTTGGACTGTTATTCCTACAAAGAGCAGTTTTGGACCTCAGTACTTTTCCCTTTCCAGAGAGATGAGAGGGAGGGTGTGACCGAGGCGGATAAATTGTGAGCTTCCACGTTGGAGCAGCTCGATCCAACAGGTTTCACCATGGAGTTCAGAGGAGTCTGTGTGCTGCTGGGAGTGCTGCTGCTCATCGACAACTCATTTCAGCAGACTACAACTAAGAAGAGACCGGTGAAAAAAGGTGAATGGAGAAAACGTCACATTTTTGTTGAGTGCTGATAAGACACATTTTTACCTCAAATCCCAGACTTAAATGTTTTTTTTTTTCCCATTGAATTTGCTTGTGTGTGGCATCAGATACATCAAAGGACGCTGCAGTAGCAGAGCTGCAGAAACAGATCGATGACATCATCCAGGAGCTCAACCTGCTGAAGGAACAACAGGCCCTGCAAACAGGTAAACCAGATGGAAAAAAAAACTATTAACAGCAATAAAAAAAGGATACAAGAATGACTGATTTTTTCTGAAAGATGTCCCAAATCCATAGAAAACGCAGAAGCTTCTTGTCAGACTCTTCAACCTCAGATTATACTGAGTGTCAGTCAATTTTCCTAAATAGGAATTGGAAACACAGTTCAATATTGGCCCAAAAAGTATCTGCACTGTCATATAATCTTGTGTTGCTGCCATATTGGCCTTCTGTCAATATCTACATCAGGATATTAATTATTTTAGTGGCTGCAGTGCAGTGCCTAACTGTTAATTAGAAAAATATATCTAAATTTCTTTTAGGCAACTTAAAGGTTTGACATATTCACAAATACAGTCTTGAATATAAGCTTCAAGACATCAGGTCTTGATGGGTAAAGTTAGTTTAAATTCCAAAAACAAAACCGTTAATTTGTTGCTAAATCCTGACATGTTTGAATCATTGTTTAGGCCCAAAAAAGGTGAAGAATTTGGAAACAATGTGTGAAACACAAAGTTTTTCCTATAAATAAGTAACTGAATCATGGGTAAATGCATTTTGCATTTACACTTTGTTCTGTCACTTCTTCTGCTTCACATCAGCGAGTACTTTTTGACCTTTTGTAAACCTGAGGCTGAGCATGTGTCAGCACAGGCTAAAACATTTATTCACCTGGATTTTTCAAAGCTGAAGCCCCTTCATCAATATGTATCCACTCGCTGAAATGTCCTCCTAGGTGAAGTCAAACTGAACTGAAGATGAAAAAGCCAGTTGTGTCAAGCATGTAGAATCACTCGTGTGTGATGTTGATTGCAATTCAGGCCACATGATATGTATTAAAGCTGTAGTAAAAAGTCTGAGGAAGCATCCTCTGAATATAAGGACAGATGGACAACACATGGCAGAACCACATCTTGTTCAGATCACAGAAAATAATGTCCAGTTGTTCAGATTTACAAAGACAGCTGATTCCATGTTGATAATAACTGCATCTGTACAAGATGTTGTATCATTTTCAAAGGAATGTCCTCAGATTTATTTGTCTTTGGTCTGACAATGTGCTCCCCTTCTGTTCTTCCCCAGTCTGTTTAAAAGGTATAAAGATCCACAGAAAGTGTTTCTTGGCCGACCCTACAAGGAAAAGTTATCACACTGCCAGTGAGGACTGCAGCGCCCTGGGTGGCGTCCTCGGTACACCCACATCCAGCGACGAGAACGATCAGCTCAGAGACTACATCCGGCAGAGCATCGGCCCAGACGAGCAGGTCTGGCTGGGCATCCACGACATGACCACCGAGGGTGTCTGGATGGATCACAACGGCTTCAGCATCACGTACAAAAACTGGAACACCTCCAACTTCAGGTCCCTGCAGCCGGACGGCGGCAAGTCTCAAAACTGCGCCGTCCTGTCTGGAGCCTCACAGGGGAAGTGGTCTGATGAGAACTGTCGTGATGAAAAGCCCTCCGTCTGCCAGTTTAACATTGTTTGATTGCATTTATCTCGTCACAGACTCTCTGCATTTTGTTAAAGCTGCTTTGTGTGTGTGTGGGTGTGTCTTACTGCCCTCTGTTCTAAGCAGAGTTTAACCCAGTGGTTCTCAACTGCATCAGGACCAAAACCAGATGTAGAGGTCATGGTCAGTTACATAAGAGGTTGTTATGTTTGGACAAAAGTGATGTGCTGGTATATCATTTGCAGCGTTCCTTGTGGTCACAATAAACCAAGGAAGAACACAATCCAGTCTACAATAAAGGGCAGACTGTGGGACAATGCAGTCTGCAGTCATTTCACAGAAGTTTTTTCATCTTCTTTTTGAAAAGACATCCAACGGTATCAAAACAAAAATAATACTGATATTATCATCATAAAGAGAGTGTGTAGGTGCTGGCACTGATCACTAATGTAAAAAGCGGGTGTAACTTTCCGTTGTTTTCTCACATCCACACCCATTACAGCAGCTTCATGACTCACAGGTTGAGAACCGCTGATTTAAACTTCACTCTTAATGACAAAAGTCACACGGAGCCGAGATCATGACTGATATTGCCTTTTCTTTTTATATACATATAACAGAATTTTCCAATTATTCCAGTTTGCTGGTTTTCTAGTCTCCTATAACATCTAGCCTGATGCTTTCAAATGACTTTCAATAAACTATGAACATCCATTCCTGCATCATCATTCATTGAAGAAAATATCTTACAACACTCTGTGATTGAGAGGCGAGACTGAAACTCAAACATGGCTTCCTGAAGCCTGCACAAAAGCAGAATATGATGCAGTTATGTAATCCTGGCCTTTGCCATTTGTCGTTTCCAGTACTTCTCCATTGTAAATACTGGTTTTCACTCTGTTGTCTGCAGTTCTTCCACCACCCTCCATCGTTTTCCTTGGCTCCAGCTCCTGTGGTTCAAATTGTTTCCAGCATCAAGAAAGTAAAAGGTCAGCATCTCAGCTTAAGATGGAAAATTAAATGTCACTGCTTCAAGTGTGCGGTGGTGGTCATCACCGCAAGGAGAAATGTTTTTCCCTTCCCAATAACATCCCTGAATTTATTGCAAAGAAAACACTCAATGACATTTACAGGAGAAGAAAACATTTTTTAAAAAGACTAGTTAAAAAAAAAAATAAAAAAGATTAAAAAAAAAAAACACTCAAAACTAGGACCAGAGCTACTTGCCCATTTTTCCAAAGTCACAGCTCATCAAGGCAGACCTAAACAAATCACAGAAAGAGTTGGTGTTTTTGTTGCTTTCTTCAGAGTGTGAAGACTGACACCGCTTGCGTTTGTGCAATAATCTGATGGCAGCACGAAGAATAGAGTTATTAACCCAAGTATGTCCGACACCACGACTCTGACAGGCCGATGTTCAGTCACATTTCGGACCGTTTGGCTGTCCGACAGAAGAATTTGCCACTTTACCGTTTTAAAAACGATGGATATGTGGAGCGCCGAGAGCTCATGCAGGAACTATTCAACCTCCAACTGCTTTATCCGCACGTGTTAGTTCAATTTAGTATAATCTTAGTGAAAATAACATATTTAAATGCATTTTATGAATCCTGTTTTTGTCAAACTAACAATTTATTTAATAAGTTTAATAGAAATGTGGTCACAAAATCAAATGAGAAATGAGGGGGAAGAAACTACCAAAAAAGCTGATAAATTAACACTTAATATCCCAGTTGTTTAATTGTTAAAATGGAAATGGTAAAATTTAATCTAAATCTAAAAAAGATGAAAACACATTGTTTGCATAAATTCTGTCAGAACAGAGTTGGCTCCAAAGCTGGAAACTATACCTCGAAGACTGTGACAAAACAACTTGTCGGCCAAGTCCGAGAAATAAATATTTGAGCGAGGTCTTCAGGAATTCTGCTCAACTGGGTGTGTTGTGAATATTCTTCCATGTCAGCGAGTGCTCGCCATGCGTCATCACTGGAGTCAGAAACAGGTGATCACTCATGTTTGCTACATCAGGAATAATTTGAAGAAGATGATTTCCTCCCTCTTCATGTTTACTCTCTGCCCAAAAAGCCAAAAAACTATTTGGGAAATAGCAGAAACATGCAACTGCAAAATGAGCCCAACTCAACAGCTGCATCCACAATACTCTGAGAAGTCACTTTACAGAGTCCAGATACAGAATTCTATTTCCAGTCTTTACGTTTCTGGCTGTAGCTTAATGTTTAAAAGAGAGTTATGGCAGCAGTGTCAATCTTCTCATCTGAGCAAGAAAGCAAATATTTCCCCAAAACTTCATACAGAAACGAGGGTCACAGCTTCCATTTGAAAGCTCTAGAAATGACAAAGTCTGTACACACACTACATAAAAAATTACTCCCAATTCCCTGAGCGGGATCCAGGCACAGATGTTTACATCCATCCACAGACACTCGGTGCTGTAACAAGAACTCAGTAACAGCAGTCTGTCACATAGATGCAGTCCTTACACACTACAAGGAGTCCTCCAATATCTGCGGCTCTGGCTCCAGAGCTTCACCAGAGAGCTGGATCGGGTTCATCTGCCCTGAGCTCTTAAATGTGTAGAGTTCATTATCCACCATCCTGCGGTCCTGGAAGCCGAGGCTGTCCTGCCGGTCAATGGGAGTGCGTGGACGAGGTGGGAGGAAAGTCTCAGAGGGGTCCAGGAACGGCCTGGCCTCCTCCATCTTGTGCTCTGGGTTTGTCTCCTTAATCACAGGCAGCGCTCCGTCAGTGGGGCCTGTAAAGGTTTGATAAGAGTCCATCTGCATCCCGTTATACGGTTCTTGCACGCTGTCGGAGTGGTTGGATTCGCCCAGCAGGTGGCCGTAGACCATCGTCTCATCTATGTAGTCATAGACATGAGAATTGTTGTCAGCTCGGGCTTTGGTGAAGTGCCGGTCTCCAGGGCGGAAGATACTCCCCTTGCCGATGTAGATGGACGACTCCTTGCTCATTTGGACTTTCTTTCTCCTGGAAAAAATGAAGGCAGACCACAAACTGTAAGAAGTGATAGAAGCAACTAATAAACCTACGTGAGAAAACAGAGAAATAAATAACACTTAAATAGCTGTTGTCAAAATGTCAGAATGCTTTTGTCCAATCAGAACAGAAACCAGGGCTCAAATTCATCAGTCTTATACTTATTATACAACTGTGGAGTCCAAAACTGAAATGAATGACTGATAATATGATGATATCGTGCGAAAATAGAAGTACCAATTATCTGGTCCAAATCTTAAGATTATTTTTAGTTAAAATTTTAAATTTATTGTCAAATTTTATTCTTAGAACATCAATTTATGCTTTATGCAGTTTATGAGTCAAAGCACGATTATCACATCTGTCTCACAAGAGACATTGCTGTGAACTGGGCCTGTTCAGAAAGAAACAACATATTCATCTGGATGAGATTTTGTGCAGCCAACTGATTAAGCCACACCCATGACCAAACTGGTGGTCAAACTAACGTAGTTAATGTAGATAGGAACCTGATCATTTTCATCTCATTTAAGAAATGCACTGAATCTGTTTGACTTCAGATTAGCATTTATAGTCTTCCTTTTGGGACATTTGATGTCCTCATAGGGGTTCTTAAAGGTTTAAGAGTTAAAATATACACATATTTAAATACAATCAAGTGTTAGTTTTGAGTTAAAAGAATAAAGAACAATGGCAGAACTCCGTATCATGTGGTATATGCTTGCCTGTGTCTGTCCTGTAAATATTCAGGACATTAAAAGAAATATAAAGACATAATGTCTTTCATTTGAGGACAAAATGCTTGACGGTTTAATAAAGGAAGTTAACATCTTGAGCTAGGTCATTTCTTTTCCTGTCTGAAAGTAAAATTCAGTTAGTACAAGCTCCACAAATGTAAAGTCAAAGTGAACAAGCTTCGTCCCTGGGAATAAGGCCTGCTTTGGAGAATTTTGCAGGTGTACTCACTTTGTGACGACACAAACAACAACCAGTACTATGATCAAAAGCAGAAGAGCTCCTGCTATCCCCAGGACAATAGCCAATAGATCTGTGGAGGAAAAACAAAAAAAAGGAAATCAAGTCTAACTTTGTGAGGTCAGGATGTTGTGTGTGGATCAAGGGACTGAAGTTCTATCTTACTGGTGTTCTTCTGGAGAACGATCTTCGTCACAACACCAAAGTTGCCCTCCTCGAGCACACAGTTGGACATGTTGAGATAGAAACTTTGTGGAACCATTAAATTGCGCTCCGCTGGCTCATCTTCCCTACGGCTCAGGAGCTCCTCCTCATACCCCAGCATCTGCACCTTGATGCCAGTGTGCCTGTCAGCACATTTTGGCTGGCTGATGTTGACGAACAAGACGTCGGCTCTGTACAGACTCGGAAAAGTGATGATCCAGGATATGGTGGTGGATGGATTCATTCCCTGAGGCCAGTTGGGTGTGGCCAGCAGGGTGGGAGAATTCACCTTGGGGCTGACCCTGTAGATGATGGTATCTGGAAAGGGATGGAGACAATGCTGAGTCGAAGGATAGAATTCTGGGATGGAACATTTGTACTCGAGTTTAATTTTAAGAGCAGCCGTGGTACAATGGTGCCCTCGTGTGGAAAGTGGAAGTCTAGTGACAAAACAAAGTAACAAATGATTATTTTCTTGATTAATCATTAGTTGACCGTCTGAACAAACCTAAAAATACATATACTGAAAATTTACGATCATATAAAACCTTGAAAACCAGCAAATATTCATATTTCCTGAAATAGAGGCTTAAATATGATGCTAACATAATGATAACATAACCAACAATCCCTGCTGATGGAATGAAAATAGCTAATTAATAATTAAAGCTCTTGCTTCAACAGTATCAGATGTCATCTACTGACTGTTGAGTGCCTTTTGTGTCCCATCTGGATGACTGAAATACATTCAAACAGCCACAAAGCAAGTCTGAGCTTGTTGCAGTCAGGTGTTCATAAAGTGTACAGGAACATTTCAAGTGAGCCGCAGTAATTAGTCGACAAAGTTTGGCCAGTGTGTTGCGTTATGGTCTGTTACAGCAGCATTTACTGACACGGGTCAGGGAGCAAACTGTAAACGCAGAACCGAACAAAGCACCATCAAGGTCATAATTAAAGGCAGCAGACAGACGGCAACATTAGTTTTCAATTTTGAGTCACTGTTAACTTTGTAAGTCTGCCATTTGTCTCATGGTTTATCATCAGAGCAGTTTCACTGTGGAGCTGCAGGTGGGAACGACACCAGTAAGAGCTGCGAGACGTGAACCAGAACAGAAAACTTATCAACTATGAAAAAAAAATAACACAAATCAATGATGTGAAAGACATTACAGCCTTCATACAACTGAAGGTATGGGTCAACACCTCTAAATATTACAAAAAGTGAGATTATAGTTTCTTCAGTTCTATATTTGGCCTAATAACCAAATGTTGAAATGGATCCGTTTATCAGGACCTCTTATAGACAATTAAAACCTTAAAAGGACAGCATTTGACTGGAATGATTTACGGTTTAAGAATAACTAAATATACTGCGTCTGTCTTATTTTAAGCTAAAAACAAAGTCGGCCAAATAAATTAAAGGGATTCACAGATTTTTTTTTATGTCATGAGGACAAATTCAGTGCATTCTGATATTGGATTTTGGGTCAATAATTCTTAAAAATGTAATTAATTAGTTAACTGATAAAATATTAGCTGATTTATGGATTAATATCGAGGTACAGTTTTACAGTAGATATTCATGTTTTACCTGAGATCTCCTGACTGACGCTGACATTGAGGAAAGGCCCCCTGGTCTTCCTGAAGTCCTGGGCCGTAGCTGTGATAGAGACATTGGTGTGCAGCTGAACTTTCTGGATCATACCATTAAAACAGAAGTCTCCAACAGAGAACCCATCAGTCTCTGCCACATGAAGTGAGAAAGACTGGTTACACTCCTGGCCCGGTATGGACTGCTTTAAACTCCCTGTGGGAGACGCTAGATCCAGTGTGCCGTCCCGAGGGATGCTGAGGTGCCACGTGAAGCTATGGAGGGGCATCGGCAGACATGAGTCCAGCTTGGGCACAGTGAGGACAGATGAAGGGCACGATGTCACATTTTGGCACCCTGTTATCAAAAGACAACAAGAAGGAAATGTTTAAAAAGAACATGAAATGGATACACTATGTGACCTGTAGGAAATGAGAAGAAATAGGTCAAAGCAAACTACATAATCTGGAGGGAACAGCGGGCCAGGCTCTGTCCAAAGGCAACAACACCAGCTGAAAAGATCTCCTATTCATAAGGTTGAAGTAATTTTCTTTTTTTTTTTTTAAAAAGCTGTGCAAAAGCAGAACATCGTAATCAAACAGGGAGTTTAGTGCGACTTTTTCTTGGTTGGGCAAGAATACATGCTGGAGTCTTTTTTTTAAAGTCAGCCATACAGTGACAGCAGGACATCTTCTTAATTGGCGAGTTTTAAAAGGGGATTTCAGCTCTGAAAAGAACCAATCAACAGTCTTACCTCGTCTCTCATCTATATGCTAAACTAGGCCAGCTGCACCCGAACGTCTGCCGTGCAAACATGAGAGTGGCATCAACATTTTCACCAAACATTACAAAATTTTGCAAATAGAAAGAAATCCTCAAATTGAATCAAACACGTCCTTTAAACATCAAAAGTACATTTTACATTTAGAGTACACTTTACTTTTCTGTAGCTAGGAAACTGGGATGAATACGAGCAAACAAGCTGCTCAAGAAGATTAAAAAAAAATTTAAAAAAGAATCTTACCAATAAATCTGCTGGCAGTCAGACGAATGCCTTCATTGGGACAGTCAAGGAAGGACAGACTTGCCTTCGTGCCTGCGGCCACGATGATCTTCTCTTTAACCTCAGAGTTTACGCTCATTTCACAGAGTGGGTCTGAACGCACCTTCTCCATCTGCAGGGACACTTCTCGATGTTTGGTTAGATCCACCGAGCACAGAACTAACAGGGGACACCAAAAGAGGCACAAAAGTCAATCTCAAGACATTTCACTTTTTCATCCTACAAATTAAAAAAAACTGTACATACTACTGCAGGAACTACTACTTTGCCGACCGACATCCATCAAAGAAGGGAGCCATCTCTGATATTTCAGATTAAATTTGGATCTATAAATTAAATAAAATGCTTTTTATAAGCCAAGTCATGTAAGTTTGGACTCGTAGCTAAAGTTTGTGCTCCTCGAGTTAGATTACAGGGACAGGATGGTAAAAAAAAAACAAAAAAAAAACACCTCAAATCCTCAGTGACCTTTTAAATCATGAAGACATAGTCTCATGTTAAATAATAACACAGATGTATTTAAATGTTGTCTGTTATCAGGAACAATATGAGAAAGCTCTGCCTGGCTTATTTAGCCAAGATAACTGCTCAGTGTTTCCAAGATGGCTCCAACATAGGAAGATCTGCCTTTACACCCAATTTTTACATTTTCATTTTCTGGTAAAAGTGGTTCCAAATCCCAGCAGACAGTTTCAGCAGCTGAGGATGGTGGGTCCACAGGAGGGAAAAGTATTTTTTGTGCGTTATTTTGTACGAGAACATTGAAAAGTGACAGTAATAAACAGATTTTGCTTCACGCTGTAACTGAGGACATTTTTCAATCCCTTTTTTCTTCATTCAGAAGGTCAGAAGGTCAAGAGTTTTAAGAGTTGTTACAGGTTTTGTTGAATAACTTTCTGAAAAGATTAAAGACGATTATTATAATAAACGATTATTAAACGATCAACAGGCAGCAGAATTTAGAAAAAACAAAGTTTAGCTATTTTTTGTCCCCACTAACAAGCTTAAGCTGTAGTTTTGTGAGGACTTGACCTTCAGTGTTTTTTTTTTTATTTTTATATGCTTTCAAGCGAGTTGTCTTTCTTCACCGAGATGAGTCATCATTTTTAAAATAAAACATTACACAGGTTTCTATAAATGCGCATCCTATTTCCCTCTGAGAATGCTGCTTTGCCTGCTGTGTCCACACTAAACAGCTTTTTATACAACTACAGAAGACCGTAGACATGGAAACTAACAGCTGGTATTCAGAATAAAGTAATTTAATCAAAAGTTTGAGTAAAACTGACACTAACCCAAACTTTCTAGAGCTCTAAATTACACTTGAAATCAGTATTTGATTTGTTTAGTGAAACGTCAGTCACTTCTAATAGGAATTTATGTGTAACCTGTTGCTTATTTCACGTCTACCAGCTGTCATATTTTAATACCATACCTGGATGACCGCTTCTCATTACGGAGACTCTGTAGCTCAGAGTGAGCCCTTGTAGCGTTCTGTTGGTTTCACAGTTCTTCAGCACCATGTTGAAGTTGCCCTGCTGATGCTGCGGCTGAGGATCCGTCAGCGTCAGTTTGGTCACCTTCTTGTTCTCTTTTAGATACTCCACTTCCACGTCATCCATGAGGCACTCTGGGGCCGTATGATCACGAAAGTGAACGGTGTAGTTGTACATGTTGGGCACTGTGAATTCCCACTTCATGTGCTGGGCATCGGGGAAGTCTTTGGGGTAGTTGGCTGTGATGAAGTCTGTGTCTGATGCACCTCGTGGTAGGTTGACTTTTACTATGGCCAGCACTAAGGATGGACAAGCAGAGAATAGAAACATGAAAATTCAGTCATTTCTATCTTTTTAAATCTTCTGCGTGGAAGAGGAGGTGTTTAAGGACATAATACGATGATGATTGCAAACATGTTTACAGCCAGATGGCCACCGGATGTGGTTGATTATTAACTTTGCTCCAAGCTAATAAACGAAGTATAAGAAACTGTCTCTGACAAAGGTAGCTGCCAATCGGCTCGTAAAGTACCTTTAAAGCTGCTATAATCTTTGTTAAAAGCAGCAGGCTGTAAAATAGCTTCATCGTGAACATCTTTATTTATTGACCCCTATGAAACAGTCACTTTGCTGGTGATATTGTCTCCAGATTTGGAGAACAAATAAGACATTCAACAGATGTTTAAAAAAAAAAAATATATATATATATATATATATATATATATATATATATATTGACAGCTTACATCCCCCCAAAGTTCAAATTAAAACACTGATTTATAAAATAGAATTTCATGATAGAGGTTTTTCATTATTACATTTGCAATAACAATCTGTCTGTAGTGTTGGCTGAACGGCATGCTTGTATTGACAATTAACATATTTAGCTTGCTAATGTTAGTATTTAGCTCAAAGTTGCAGTATAACCAGGTACAGCACAAAGACTGAATTAATTGTTCACACCCATTACCTCATGATATCTGCAGGTGTGTAGAGGTAAACATAACAACCAATAATTAAGCTGGTCTTGTGGTTTTGAGAATGTGTCACCCAAAGATGACTGATGAAGATGTTCGGTGTGTTTATTAAGATAAGGGCCACATTATTGGTCTGTAATGGACTTACTGTTCGTCTCAGGCCCGACACTGAGTTTGAAGTCGACAGGGTTAACCGTCGCATCCCCAGGCACCTGCAGGGACATGCGGCCCTTGTAACGGGCCTGAATTGTGGTCACGGTGCCTCCTTTGCAAAAGGTACCAATGACTGCTGGCCCAGTGCGCAGATATGTAATAAGAGAGTACGTGTGGTCATCTGGACAGGTCTCTTCGCTGGAAATCTGTCGCATTCCTGGTTCGGGGAAGTCCAGCTGGAAAGCCCGAGTGGAGACAACTTTCAGGTCCCAGGTGAAGGTCCGGTTGAAGTCTGGGAAAAGCGTGGTCTCAGCCTGAACAATGTTGCCAGAGCAGGAGGTCTCTGTGCAGTCTAAAGACAAAACGACATATGAGAGATGGTGACTGGTTAGCAACAACTGAATTTCTAAAATAATATAAAAACTTGCACAACCTGTAACAGTCAGTTAGGATTAGCTTTATTAGATATTCAAGTATAGATCGGTTGTAAAATAAAATGCAAATTCATGCACATAAATCCCACTCAAAGTCTTTATAAAACACTTTTATAAGCAGGAGACATGAAAATCCCACATATGAATATTTCAGATGTTCATACCAATTTCTCGGTTGATCTCCACGCTGAAAACATCCCGAGGTTGTGGACAGGTAAACTCCACTGATGTGTTGCGAGGATCTGACAGTCTTAAAATCTGTGGGTTGCATCTCTTATTGGGTGCATTGTCCACACAAACACTGCAATCTGGCTCATCGGCCATTCTTCTGATGATGATGATGGTGTCGGGGTCAGGGGTCACAGACATCAATCTGCCCTCTAAAGACAAATTATAAAGAATATGTATCAAAGTACATTCCATCGGTTTTAGGGATGCGCGTTTTCATAAACATTGTAAAGTGCTTTGCTGCTTTTTATTTTTTAAAAAGCAATAGTTTTGTCTAAATGATTGAAGAAAGTGTCGAAACATGCGCTCACTCACGTCTTGGTGCTGCTTTGACATTGAATGCAGTCTGGCCCATGTCTCCTCCTTTGGGTACTTCAACAGTCACAGTAGTTGCTCCAAGCAGTTCAAAATGAGTAACCGATCCACCTTTGCAGAAGCTGTTAGTTCTTATTTTTCCATCACTTCTGGTTGAACTCACTGTGTACCGATAACCATCCTGGCAGTTTCCTGCTGTTGAAATGTCCTTCAGTCCATCAGCAGGAAAATACAAAGTTAAAACAGTCCTCTCTGGAACAGTAATGTCCCACACCAGGGTTCTTTTGAAGTCCTCAAGGAGTTTGGGATCAACTTCAGCGGCAGCAGGGGTGCAGGAGCCCTTTGTGCATTCTGAAAGAAAAAGAGAAGTCCCCAAAAAAAGCGCCAAGGATGCCAGTTACATGGGAATGAAAATTCAGATATTATTTTTCTTCTGTACGTGGTTATTTAAAGTGGAGTTAATCCAAAATAATCTTTCCCACATACAGCTGGTAATCAGATTAGATTTTGTTTCTTTACCTATTGTCGTTTTTATCTTCACACTGAACAAGTCCTGAGGTTTCAGGCAGCTGAACTCCACTGAGAGCTTTTCAGCTGTGGTCAGCGTCTTTTCCACTGAGCTACAATCAGGAGTGGAGCCATCAGTGGTGCACACTTCACACTCTGGCTGCCCCAGGTCCCGGCTCAGGACCACAGTCGTACTGGGACCAATGCTTATGTCCACTGTTCGTCCCTCTGAGAAGGGAGAGAAAAAACCAAAACATTAATAAAATTCTATCAGTTCCTCAATATGAAGCTACTGCCCTCTTGTTACCTTAGCTTAGCATATAGGTGGGAAACAGGAGTAAACTATCTTGCCTACTTAATAAATAAGCATAATACCACCTCTAAAGCTCACTAATTAATGTATTCATTCTGTTGAAGTTTATAACTTGTGAGTTATTTATTATAATGAGTTTTAATTAGACAAAGGTAGATCTCATTAGTTTAATGTGAAGAAGTTCCTACTAGCCAGGTTCTGGCTAACTAAACTGGACTTTACAGTACGAGTAAGCCAAGGTTAACCGAAAGAGCAGCTGGTGCATCACCAGCCAAATGAACTGTTACTCAGGTCTTTAAGGTCTGTATCCAAGAAGTTGTTCTTACTTAAAGGTCCAGCAGAGAATTGAAAAGACACAGGCACCTCCTGTGTGTTTGGTTTAACTTGTAGAGAGACAACAGCTTCATTGGCCAGGTCTAGTTGGGTCACAGAGCCACCGTGACAATACTGCGTCAGGCCCTTGCTGCTAGTTTTAGATGTGGCCACTGAATACTGTAATCCATCAGGGCACGATTGGGACATCTCAGTAAGTCCACTTCCAAGGATGTTGACAGTCACAACAGTCTTTTCTGGCACCTTCAGCTCCCAAATAAAGGTTCTGGTGAACTCTGTCAGCATGGAGGATTGCACATCTACCATCATGGGGTCGCAGGCATCCTTGGAACATTCTGGATTACAATTTAAGATGAGAAAAGATTAAAAACATTGCACGTTTCTTTGTTCTTGGCATTCATCAAACAAGACTTTTTCCACACATTAACATCAGGGAATGTCTTGAGATCTGAGTGAAGAATCCTTTTGTGTCTGTACCTAAAGGGTAGAAAGCGACAACCACCAGAAAAGATGAGGCTAATTATACTGGTTTGTTTGTTTTTTTCTGTTGCACTTTGTTCAACTTGCATTGTTTGAATTATTCTTTATAAATAAAATTAACATCAACACACACACACACACACACACTCTGGTTTTTAGTGTTGCATTGCAACTTTGGATTATTAAGATATTTAGCAACAGATATGGTAAAAGAAAAAACACTGACACATATTTGTGTTTATTTTCAGAATATAATGGTAGGTTTTTTATGATTTTATCTCATTCAACATTGAGGAAACTTATTTTATTTTTGAGAAAGAAAAAAAAAACATTACTGTGATGACTTGAATATTTGGAACAGGAAAATACTTTACTGGTAGAGTGCAAACAACGGATGGATTTCTTACCTTGAAAATAAAGACTCAGACTTGCTTTCAATGAGCATATTAAATTCTAACCAAAATGCTCATTTTCATTATACTTCCATATATTTCATAAATTCAGGGTTGCGGAGGGGCTGGAGCCTATCCCAGCAATCAACACAGGGCCAACACAAAGTCAAACAACCATGCTCACTCACACTCACTGCTACAGTCAATTTAGAGTCACCGATTAACCTAACTCCCCACAGAAAGGCCCCAGCTGGGAGTTGAACCAGGTGCTAATCACCATACCACCATGAACGAAACAAGTTGCACATTTAGGGGATCATTTTCTGCAAGTTCATCTCTGCAAATATTGACTATTACTATTTTATGCATCGTTATTGTGAGAATATTGAATAAGAACAGCCATAACAAAAATTCAGAAGAACCTCATATGCCAAAATCAAGACAATAAGAGGGAGGCTTGTGCATAAAATTGGTTTTAAATCATATGAGGCCTGACATCTGTAGAAAGCATATCCATTTTTTGCAGGCATATTCAGGACAATCCTGTTTTTGTTTCCAAAACAAAACACTCCAAAAAAAAATTCTGATTAAGCAAGTTTTCTAACTCAGTCAAGCCCTGTGAAAAGAGGTTTTAAAGAACAAACAATCAGACCAGTAAACAATTACAATCTGCATCACCAAAACCATGTGCAAACTCACCAATGGAACGTGTGATTGTCACAGTGTAAGACTGTTCAATGGGCTGGGAGCAGTTGAACAGCAGTTTGACTTCATTTTCAGGTACCAGAGTAAGAGATGAGTAGCAGGAAGTCTGAGTGTCATTCACCCCACTGACTGTGCACACAGCACACTCAGCCAAAGGAAGCTTGGTGGACACCGTCACAATTGAGCCCTTGTTTGGTCGGACCACCGTCTGCAAACATTCTGAGAAAACAAATCAAACATTATTTGAAAAATTATCTCAGCCTGATTTTTTATTTGATTTGAAAGAAATAAAAAATACGGTTAGAGGGAGGGTGATGGCAATCTCCCAACTGGTCTTTGACTTCTGTCCATTATTAGATATCTAAACAATGACTGCATGGATTACTATGGAATTCATTTTAACCAGAATTAATGTTTTCACAGATAAAGGTCAGACAGACTGGTGACAACTGAGCATGCAGCGTTTCCAGGCCCACCTTTCATGAGTACCAAAAAGGCAGGCCACAGCAAATTAACTGGACTCTTATTAATCATGACTCGGTTTAAAAGAGAGGAACTCTACCAGGATTAATGCGACTTCTTCTGTTGAGAAAAATGTACCTTTTATAACTTTTATAAATAGTGAAATAATTAGTGTTGTGAAGCTCCATTTGTCCCAACCTAATTGGGAACTCTACCCTAACTGTGGGTCACCCTCTCTTCTGAGTCTTGTGAATTCATCAAGATGATGAAGATATTTCTCTGAGATTTTGCTCCGTGTTGACATAACTGTACCAAATCATATGAGCCCATTTGTCAACTACACATCCATCACCAGATCAACCACTTCCCAGAGGTGTTTTACCAGATTCAGAGCGGGTGACGGGGGACGGTTTGCCGACACACACGGAATTACGTTTGTAAAACCAGTTTGGGGTCACTTTTGCTTTCTGACTTGTTGCATTATTGCAGCCAGTAGACGATGAAGGAGCAACACTCAGACAGGCTGTTGCACTGAAGCTATGACTCAAACATTTCACAGAGCTGAAAGTGTGCCACGAAAACATTTCCATTACCACCCTGAACTGTTGACACAAGGCAGGTCGGGTCCATTGATTCATGATTACGCTCTAATGTCCACTAAAATCATTAAGAAACCTAGATCTTGATTATCTAGAATTCAAATCCTCCAATCAGTTTGAATTGAAGGACACTCCCAAGGCAAATAGCCTACTGTTTACTGTCTACAACTGTCATAACTGTTCACTTTTCTGGCTAACTAGTCTGAAAACACACCGATTTTTGTAAAGCTTCTGTACTGGAATTTTATCTGAATTTTAAAGATCTTGACAGCAATACAGAGCTCAGATGAAGCTTTTGAGTAGAAATTAGTGATTAGATGTTTTGTGAGAGTAAACAGCTGGTGTAGAGGGATTGAAAGACTAACGAGAAAGCAAAAACCTTTGATTTCGAGATGATAAAGTCTACAAAGACTAAAAACAACTTTTTAAAAAACACCATGCTGCTGCAGGTTTTTTGCATGTTAGAGACATGAAGTCAGGGTACAGGATGTAGTATAAATCTAGCAGTAAACTATGATAAAAAGCCCCGCCAGATTCAGCAACAGATTGCTTGTCAATCATTAATGAAGTTGAGATTAATTCATGCCTCGAGGAAGCTCCACAAACGCCCCATAAACCATTTGAAAATGGAGGGCTTATAGTCGGGGCTGAGAGTTTCTCCTCTCAGTCTGAAAATGTGCTGTCAAGTTATTCGATCCTAACTAATGCTGCCACAGTGTCCTCTATTGTCTTTTAAAGTGCTGTCACAGAGCTCTAAGCGGAGTTCATTCTGCTATCAGATGAGCTCAACCTGCTCTTATCTCAGCTGTTTGACACACAACCGTCAAATGAAGCCTAGTTTTGTCGATATTAATGCTTTTTTTTTTTTTTTAAAAACTCTAGCCCACTGAAAACAATGAAAGTAAGAGCGCGTAAAGAAAGACTCACAGACAACACATATGATATTACAAGCTGAGAGATCTCATTTTCTTACCTGAAGTGTCAAAAGCTCCCAGAAACGAAAGCCCCAGGAGCACACATGTGGCACAGAAGCGCACTTTCACAAAAACGAGCATTTTCCCGATTAAGGAAAAAAAATTAAACAGCTAAAAACGTAAATCTGAAGTCGCTGTTTTTGTTTCAAACACACGGCTGCATTTTCGAGTGCTTTCAAACGGCAGCATCGGCGTTGACATCCACTTCCTGCTCCATATTACCTGTGCGCAGCAGAGGGCGTGGACGGCAGGTAGGCAACCTGTCCGAACATGAAGCGGAGAGGCCCTGCCGCTGTACCTTTGAGCCAAAACGCTGCGGAGACACTAGTTTGATGAGACGTGAGTCGTTGTGAGACTCCCCTCGCTGTGTGGCACAATGGGCGCCCTATTTATAAGCAGCCAAACATGCCAAAGATTGTTGGCATCGTGGTGTGTATCCCCAAAACGAAGCAGGGCCAGGGTGTGGAAACAGCTTCAAGTAGATGTTTCATTGTGTCGGAATTGCTTAAAATGTGGAACTCTAACACAGAAAAAACAAAGGCACAGAGAGCCACGTTATGTAAATAATTAGCTGGAAATCTGACCTGACCATGTGGCAGTTGAGTCAGGTAAATGAGGGCTGTAAGCCAGTTGCTCTTGGTCAGGTGCTTTTTTTCCTCATGGTAAGATGAAGATGAAAATGTGATTACCTGTAGAGATCTATACTGTGGAAAACACCAGAGTTGCAGAGGCTGCCTCCTGCCACCACATGCCTCATGACGCAGACATTCCTGCTTAGAAACATACCTGAGGGCAAGACCATTTACACACATTGGTGTTAAAGTTTCAGTGCTGCAAAAGCTCACCCCCTCTTAGCTTTTACATAAACCCAAATTCAAAAGGCCCAAACTTAAAGTCAAAGACTGAACCCTGAACCAACGTCAGTCTGCATCCCTTTCTAACATGTAAAGCCCATTTTTACCAGTACAGATGCAGGAATGACAAGGGAAGGCAGTTGTCCTGATTAGTCTGTTTTTAAGAACCTTTTGGTTTAAAAAACCAACTCACACACCTACACAGTCAAACATACAAACAACATTCGTGTTTTGGTTGAACCAGTCTGACGGCATGCAAACTGGGCGGTGTGCTGGAATCAGACGGGATAAGTGCGTCCTCTAAACAACGGACCTCAGTGAAGGATCAGCAGCTGTCAGACTTCCCCTCCCCGCCCATGTAACTGTAGATCCACGACAGCCAAACATTTGCTGCAGGGAGTTTCAGGGCCACAGTTTGTTCTCCTGATCCTCTGTGGGGAAATTGATTGAGACAGATAAGAGACTTAAAATAAGAGCAGTATTATAGGCTCCTCTGATACACTGATAAGATGGTGCATTGTTTTAAACTCCAGGATTGGGAAATGCTTTAGTCAGTTGCTGAAAGTTACCTTGTAAATTCTTTTTTGGTGTTGTCATGATCTGACATGTTTCCTTTTTGCTCATCTCACTTATATTCTTTTTATGGTGTGAAAAACAATGTGAGGTAAGAAGAGCCACTGAAAAGGAGAAATAATACAAATATTAAAGGACAAATGTGACATTTGTGGTGAAATTATTTTTGTGACAAAAGGAACACAGACGACCTGCATTATTCAGATCCAATCAGCAGTTTCTCTACACATGTGCTGTACTAGTTTGTATTTCTTGGGCGTGTCTGACTTTTCTTAATAGAGGAAGATCCTCAACACATCCACATGGAGGCAGTAACACAGCAAAGGACCGGAGCAACCGTTGATCTTGTTCCGGGCATCCAACAGGCGCAGAAACACTGCTGTGGAGCGAAAATGACCACCAGTCATTGCTTCAAAATGTACTTTTTACACTTCAAATCCACCTATAAATAAACTTGATTGAGAGTTTTTCCTTCACCTACAAATATTCAGAAATAACCAATTTAGTTGTAGATAAAAAAAAAAGAAAGAAAAGCTGTCATTATGCAAAAGAGACTAAGCCAAGTTGTTATTGCTTAATTTCCATCCAGCTATTGTTTAATTAATTAATTGTAAAATGGCTTTCTGTCAGCAGTGGTGATGTGCTTTTTACAGTCATTAACAAAAGGCCACACTGAAGTGTACAAACTGTGACCTGCTCTGCTTTCAGTGTGGATATTTTATCCCTAAATGTCCCAAAGTTAGATAAAAATGGTCATTGTGGATGTTGGATAATTAAGAGTTAGATCCTGAATAACTAATACAGATGTGGTGGAATCTTCTGCTAATGAGACATGTCTCAACTGTTGCTTTCT
Source organism: Leuresthes tenuis (assembly GCF_036924035.1). Taxonomy (NCBI): domain Eukaryota; kingdom Metazoa; phylum Chordata; class Actinopteri; order Atheriniformes; family Atherinopsidae; genus Leuresthes; species Leuresthes tenuis. The sequence goes on along the minus strand of NW_027325372.1, from coordinate 8,786,051 downwards.
AACTGTTTTGATTACAAGACATTACAAGCCAAACTTCTCTGTAGATACCACTAGTATCTCAGCACTGTTCAGACTTCTTATCACCCAACTGTTGCCACCCACATGGCATCTGAAGACTTGCTGCCCTCTAAGAAGCAACACCCATTAACCCCCGAAAGCAGCTCCCCTTACAGCTGTCTGCACTGCACATAAAATTAGACCCTCAGACAGTCGCACTGCTCCAGACAACCGGGGACAAACAGGAGGAGATGGACCCCAGGTACAGTCCCAGTCTTTGCTTTGGTAAGGATGGAAATCACCCACCGTAGGTCAGAGACGGATCTTTCTCCAAGCCTGTGGGGTGAAACTGTCTTTTTTTATTTGTTATTATGATTCTTTGTGTTTTCTTTCTGTGTTTTCTTTCTGTGTTGTCCATTGTGCGCATTCAGGAAGTTGTACAAGATGCAGTAAAGTGGTATACGGCGCAGGAGGAGCCTGTCGGGCGATGGGACATTTATTCCACAACACGTGCTTCACCTGCAGCGTTTGCAGTGAGTCCTCATGATCTCAGTGTGGATGTTTGTTTCAAGAAAATAAACATTTTGTCATCATTCATTTACTTAAAATATACTTTTCATTTCTTTTAGTTGTTACTTTTTAACTACTTTGATTAATATTTTTGCTTTATCTTCTCTTTCTCTTCATTCTCCCTGTTCATATAAAGCTCTTTGGATACTTTTAAGAATAATATAGTTTGACTTTAGTCATTTTAATTATAGTTTGATCAATAGAGGATTTGGCAGGAACAGATTTGTAATGAATGATCCCCCACATTTTACGCCACACAACAGTGACACCTGAGCCATTGACATGCACTGCTGGGGAGTCTGTTTTACAGAAACACTGTCAACTAATGAAGAGAAAAGTTTGCTGGGATTTTTCGACATCTTGTAAAAATGGATCTAAGTGATATAACATTATGAACTCCAGTGCATATAAGGTGCAGAGATATCAGGCAGACGCTAGTTCTGCTAAAGATAGATTCTGAAGATTGTCATTTATGACTCTGTGTGTGTTTGGGCTCGTCGTCATGGGACCTATCGGGCTGCTCCTTCCCAGCGCAGTGAGACGAAGAGCCTGAATAACTAAGGAAGAGCTTTTGCACATGATTTCACAGTTTACATCATGAAGAAAGCCACACATTTGTGTACAACTTCTTCTTTTTCATTTATTTGATGACAGGTAAACAGCTCAACGGGAAGCCCTTTTTTACGTTGTCAGGACAAATCTATTGTGAGGATGACTTTTTGGTCAGTATATCTTTTCGTTGGCCACAACGGAAACAAAAGATGTGATTTGATTTTGCATTTTTCTTTATTATTTTATATTTCTTGCAGTTCTCTGGAGTTCATCCTTCTCAAGAAGTGTGTCACAGCTGTGGGTGTTCAATTGATGACTTTGTAAGTAATTATTCATTCACACATATGCATTTGGGTTCATGTGTGTGAGGTCATGTGTGAGAACTCATGATACTTGATCAGGTCCTGCAGGCTCGTGGGAAATCCTACCACCCCTCCTGCTTTCGCTGTGTCATCTGCAGACAGGAGCTGGAGGGTCAGGCCTTTGCTGTGGACTCACACTCCAGGGTTTACTGTGTCAGCGACTATCACAGGTGAAATCACAACAACAATGGGCGAAGCCTTTTAGCTCATACTCAGGAGAAAAGAAAAGGGAAACCCTACCTGAAAGACTAAACAGCTGATAAATCATACCCTGTGATCTCATGTGTGACTTTCATCGAGACTTTTTCGTGGTTTCAGGGTCCAGGCTCCCCGTTGCGATGCCTGCGGGATGCCAATACTTCCAACAGAGGCCAGTTTGAACCTCATTTAATAACATCAATTAGATTTAAGGCATGTTACCTCACATTTTAAGTTTATGTGAGACACACGTAAATATGTTTTCTTCTATTTTTATTGTTTCAGGGGTCTACAGAGTCAATTCGAGTAGCATCATCTAACAAATATTACCACATAGAGTGCTATGGTGGTGACGTTAACCTTATCTAAAGAAAGCGGTGAAGAACAAGTTTATTACTGTGACCTTTTGCACAATTTCCTATCTTAATAAAGCAGATTAAAGTATTGGGTTGTTCTATCTATTTTATCTTGGTTTTGTGTAATTAGCACTTCCATGACTGCTTTGTTTACATGCAGTGATGCAGATGGCCTCGGCCCTCTTTACAAACCTAACACATGTCCAAAAGCCTGATGTAGATTTGAACTTCTGTCCAAGAAGCACACACAACCTCTTCATCTTCCTCAGAGCATCAACAGCGTTCAGATCCAGTCTTTGTAATGTTTAACAAAAGTGCCTTATCTCTTTGGTGAACTTGGTCAGGGGAGCTGACATGTACAGGAAAATAATTTAGATATTCAAGATTAATCTGAGTGATTTACAGTATAGGGGGCTGCACGGTGGTGTGGTGGTCAGCACACAGCAAGAGGGTTCCAGGTTCGATCCCTGCCTGGGGCCTTTCTGTGTGGAGTTTGCATGTTCTCCCCGTGCATGCGTGGGTTCTCTCCGGGTACTCCGGCTTCCTCCCACCATCCAAAAACATGCATGTCAGGTTAATTGGTGACTCCAAATTGTCCGTAGGAGTGAGTGTGAGCGTGCATGGTTGTTTGTCTCGTTTGTCTCTATGTGGCCCTGTGATGGACTGGCGACCTGTCCAGGGTGTTCCCCGCCTTTCGCCCGATGACTGCTGGGATAGGCTCCAGCCCACCCGCTACCCGATTAACGGACTGTCGGTATAGAAAATGGATGGATTTACAGTATATATGCTGGTTAACACTGACTTCTGTGAGGTGTTGTGATCTATGTGGAAACCAAAGACAGTAAGAAAAGAAAAGAAAGACATAAATGAGTCAAATGAATGCCTTATGCTTTGCTTTAAGCCGAATACATAAGTGCAGTTAGATAATTATAAAATTAGTACTGAATCGTAATATTATGGGTACTAAAAAATGGAGAAATTTATTTATTTTCTTTCTTTTCTTTATTCTAAAGCCTGTACACAGTTTGATACCCCTGACATTTAATTAACTGAGTTATGTTTACATTTTTTAACTGTTCATCATGCCTACTACTTTTGTGTATCGGTAAGTTAAAGACAATTCGTTATCTACTCTCATGGATAAGGAAAATCTTAACACAGCCTGGAACCGACAACAGCGCCGCTGTAGGATGATATTCGGTACTATCTCATACCTCTGTCCCGGAACTGTGGAGGTTAAATGAATATAAACGCTGATTGAAATGGCGTCAGTCCCCGTACGTGGCTGGGCTCTCTGCACCGTGTGTCTCCTAAACTTGTTGTTTGTGTTTATATCCGGTGCAGACTTCATTCGGTTTGTGTCGTTTCGAGCTATTTACCACAACATCACGGGGGAGACGACACTCTGTCAAGGTAAGTTCTCATAACTTTAGATGGCGGACATCCAGGAGGGGTTGTTGCTAAGTTTAATGGAGGAATTGTTAGGGACACCGATAAATACTTACGATACTAATTCACCGTAAATGTGCGACTAATAATATAATAAATCCCTAAAAAGAATATTGTAACCCTAAAAAGACAACCCTAACCCTAAAAAGAAAACCCTAAACCCTAAACCCTAAGAGACATGACACGGTATTTTTACGTCAGGCAGTGGCGTGCGCATATCGCCCGGCTAGCTCAGTCGGTAGAGCATGAGACTCTTAATCTCAGGGTCGTGGGTTCGAGCCCCACGTTGGGCGCACACATTTTTTTTTTTATTATTTCCTGCAAGTTCTAACACGCCACAATGGTGTCTTTTCTTTGGCTGTTTCGAAAACCGATCAAACCTTACTGAAAAAGAACTAAGACGATATCTCCGCTTGTAACCGTTGTTTAACACAGATGAACACATATACGCTGCATCCAAACTCCATGTCTGGTTATATTTCTTATGATATTTTGTTCAAATTCATGACATTCAGAATAGCTGCAGAGGACTGTATTCTGTTTCTGTAACATGTTTGACACTTGAGTGCATGTGAACAATACTTTTGTGTTCTCTGTGGCTCCATAGTGGACACTAATGATGTCCTATACACTATTATGTGTGTCCTAGTTTGTTTTTATGTGATTACGATGCTACCATCAAGTTAGAACAATGTGAACATGCTATTTCAAAACTAATGATGTCATTTAACCTCAATAGAGAAGTAATGATAACATCATAAATGCCAAATTTTATAGTAACTTTTCTCATCTTTCTCCTCATTTGCCTCTACTAAGACTCCATACCATGGACAGTGGCCTTGCAGGACAGCTCTGTCCTTGGGTCTCTTGTTGTGGATCTGTGCCTGCTGGCTCTCTTCGCCACACAGCACAGTCTACTCGCCTGGTCACCTGTCAAACAGACTCTACAGTCTGTGCTGGGGGCCCTCAACAGGACGGCATACTGCTTCACTACAGCACTCGCTCTTCAGGTACAGTAACAAGCATTCTCAGAATATATAAAATCTAAACTTTACTCATGGACAGATTTGTGGCTTGAAGCTGTTTTTGGTCATTTTTAGCATCTGTGTAGCTGTTTTAATCTGTGTATGCTGTTTTTAATCTTTTTTAATCATCTTTTAAACATATGTGTACCGAAGCTGTGTAATTTTTTAGTGTCAATTTGAGTCTCTTTGTTGCTGTTTTGCATCCATGTTTTGCATCCAATCAGGCTTTTTGTAGTACGTTTAGTCTCTTTGTTGTTATTTATAATCTCTCTCCAGCTGTTTTAGTAATTTCATCCCTTTGTACTGACTTTGAGGTTTTTTTCAGCTTTTGTGTGGCTTTTTTAGTCTTATTTTTTGTTTTTGTATTTTTGGGATAGTTATGAATCTCTTCCTTGTTGTTTTGTGTACTTTTTACTGTCTTTGATGTTGTTTCTTGTCATTTTGAGTCTTTTTGTAGTAGCTTGAAGTCTCATTGTAGATGTTTTTAATCTCTCCGTTGCTGTTTTGAGTCAGTTTGTGCCTTATTGTAGCTTGTTTTGAGTCATCATTCATCTCTAAGATTTTGTACCCCCTTTTTATGGTAGTTTTATTGCCTAAAAAGTTTGATGAACAGTCAGTAATCCTTACATGGTTACAATTATACTGTTATGTGTAACTCACAGCTCTTCAGGTCGTTTCCCCTAACCCTCATGCTTTATGTTTCAGTCTGCATCATTGTTTTCTTTCCTGTGTTAGGTCTTGATGCGTTGCTGGCAGCCTGTGACTGGCGCCCCCTGTCTGTGGTCTGTGCGTCATGCACCCTGGAGTGTCTGGTTCCCTCTGCTCTGCTTTACACTGCACTTCCTCTGCTGGACCATCATCTGCAGCATCCTCATGCTTTTTGATTATCCAGAACTACTGGGCATCAAACAGGTGGGAAACAACGGCAGGGATGTGGTTTTGTTTTCAGAAGTGTGAAAGTCAGAGACTCTAAGAACAGTAAAACAAACAGTGCTGTGATCAATAAATAAACAACATGCAGTCTGATTGCCTTATATATTGTGCTTTTTATAAATATATCAGTTCATGAAAATAAAAATACATTCTAAAAACTTCTCTTGCTTCTTCTTTCTCAGGTGTATTATGAGTGTCTTGGTTTAGGAGACCCCCTCGCTCACAAGTCACCACATGCCCAGCGCTTCCTGTCCCACCTCCGCCACCCGGTGTGCCTTGAGCTAGGAGTTGTCCTGTGGCTCCTGCCGGCCTTATCCCTGGACAGGCTCCTGCTTGCAGGGACTCTGTCGGCCTACCTGGCCCTGGCACACTCCCTGGACAAGCAGGATTTAGCCTACCTCTGTGTGCAGCTTAAAAACAAGATGTACCTCTTTGCCGAGCCACACCGGGGCAGTACCAGCGCCATAACTGAGCAGGACGACAGCAGCCACAAAGAAAAGTGAGGACAGGCTGCTTTGTTCTGAAGCTGTCTTGATATTTACCAGAAATAATGTTTCAAAGCTGACTTCAGCTGTGGCTGCGATCCTCTGTGAGCCTGGTATGTGATGTTTTTATGTGATGTTTTATGAATGTGGTTTTTGAAAGGGAAACCGTCATCTTTTAAAAACTTTTGGAAAAACCCACCTTCTCTAGAAATGGAGACACGTCAGTGTTTTCAGGATGTGACTCTTAGTAAAGTAAATTGCGTCATCTGTTTCAAATTCTGATCAATTCAAGAGGAAATGTTTGTTCAAATGGATTTCACACAGAGGATTTTTACAAAGAAAAACTACAGGGCAGAGTTGTTTTTGTTTATACCCTCAGTTTGTCTTTATAAACTGTTACATTCCACGTGCCAGTTACATTTACACTGTATTTCTCTTAAGGCTCATTTCATATTTGATTGTCCTTGAAGAACACTGTCGCACTGAGATTTCACAGCTGGGAAAAGCTGTGTCTGTCACTGCTTGATGGAAAAATATCAGAGTCTTGTGACATTTCTGTTACTATGAATGTATTTCCTCAGTTTTTTTCCCATCATGTGGGTGTTGGGAGCACATCAGACTAATCATATATTACTTGAATCTAAACACACTGGGTTAGTATTTTATTCCTCATCTTGTCTGACAATTCAAATAATTTTAGTTTAACAGGGACGCCCATATTTTTTTAAAACTTGTAGTTTATTATCAACTCACAGTACTGTATTGTTTGATTTTTTGTATACTGTACACTAATGTTGATTTTCCATGTCTGAGACCTCAGTGTAACTACAAATATATTTTTATGTATTTTATTACCATTTTCGAGAAATGTAATAACCTGATGTGTCATTCTCTTCCTCTTATACTTGTCCTCTTTTCTTTATTCATACTTTTTTACTCACATTTTTAATGTTCCTTTCTTTTTATATTAGCTATCAACAGCATGTCATAAGATCTCCAGCAGATTTGTGCTTGTCCTGTATCAAAAATAAATGCTGAAATATCTCTGAAAATATTGACAACATGGTGTTGTTTTCAGGCGTTGAACTAAATTTTTGGAATTAAAGATGAACGCACATTCATTGTCATTTATTGTCGTTTATTAGATACAACTTGCTGATGAACCCACCCTCTGTTATAATGTTCAGTTTCAGTGATAAGGAGGAAAGACATCAGCAATGATCTTTGAGAAGAAAGAGTTAAATATTGAAGTTCATTACAGTACAATTAGGAGGGGCACAATTTGGAGGGGTTGCAGGTGAAAGCCTCTTCTCTCTAAAATAACATGGCAACACAGCTTAAGTTTGTAAAGTTACATCTGAACAAACCACAAGACTTCTGGAACGATTTCCTTTGGACAGAGCAGACCAAAGTGGAGATGTTTGGTCATGATGCACAGCAGCACGTCTGGAGAAAACCAAACAACATATCAGCACAAACACCTCATATCAACTGTCAGGCACAGTGGTGGAGGGCTGATGATTTGGGCTTGATCTGCAGCCACAGGAGCTGGACACCTTACAGTCATTGAGTCCACCATGAACTCCTCTGTATACCAAAGTATTCTAGAGTCAAATGTGAGGCCATCTGTCTGACAGCTAAAGTTTGGCTGAAACAAATGTATGTATGTGCAAAATTCCTCCACAAGGAGATGAGAGACTGATAATGTCATACAGAAAACTAATACTTTCAGTTATTGCTGGTGAAGATTTTTCACAAACAGCTCCTGAATTGAGTCTGTTTTTATTTATAAAACTGAAATATGGCTATTGCTGTTGTTAATCTGAAGATATATTAGGCCTGCCTACAAGACTTAGTAGGAAAAAGTATATTTTCTAAGTGTCCTGATATGTAAAACCTTAGAATAGAAACTCAGTGTGTATTAAGAATTCCAAGCTGCTCATTTATAGTTTTCTAGTTAAATCTTTGTTTTCCTCTCATCGAACAAATTTCACACAGTAATATTTTTACTTTAACCGTAGCAAAATTATTGGATCCAGTTCCCTCGGCAACTGGGTGACACAAGAGGGAAAATCCCTGCGCAAAAAAAGTGAGTAATAAAAACAGAAGAGCGAAGTCGCCTATTTTTAAATGCATGGCGCAACGCTGAAGCTAATCAAGCCCCGTCCTGCTGCAGCTTTGCGCACTGCCAAATCTGGCACCACAAGTTACCGCCGCAACCCCCTCCACCTCCACCACTTCTCCAATCTGCCCTGTTGGTCAGAGAGATGGGCTGAGGGGGGGGTGGGTAGCCGGGCAGACGGCTATGCTCCTTAAACGCCTTTTCTTAGGTCCCACAATATGGTGTGTGCCACTAAACTCTGTTGACGGAATTGAACGTAATTATCGGATTAAAGCCTTGCAGCTCTGAAGCTGGAAACATTTACTACCACTCCGACGACAGAGGCGTCTGCTCACCCTGATGCAGAGACGTACAGTCTTTGGTTTATTTGACTGAGTAACAAAACATTTTTCGTTATCGAAGAAAGAGATTTTCCGTCGTGGAGAGGAGCGCATGACGCACAAGTGGAGATGTAAAGTTGACAAGGATTCCGATTCTCGAAAATTGCGACATTGGTGAGTTTGGTTTCATGTATTTACCAAAGGTTCCACTAAAACAGATAATTTTTTAAAATGTGTTGTAAGTTAATTTAAAGTCCAGTGGGGTAATCTTTTTATAAAAAGATTAAATTTGGATTGGACAAAAGCCAAACAAGACTGCAGGTCCGACAAAAGTATTCTAAGCTTTGTGGCTGTATTGTGTATAAAAGTCCAAGTTAGATAATGTATACCATTATTAAACACGTTTGTTTTATGTTTTATGTTTTATATATATAAGTTTGTTTTATTCTATATATTTTTTTGCTTTTACAGACAGTTCCTGAGGCTTTGAGGAGGTCCACCGACCATTTGTCCAAAGGCGTGCATCTTTTCTGTTATGTCTGTCTCCTCTCTGCCAGAATGGAAGCAACTCCTTCTGGAGAAGAAGAGGAGAGAGGAGGAGGAGCGGGAGAGGAGAGACAAGGTGGAAGAAGAGAAGTTGGCTAGCATGCCTGCTTGGAAGCGAGGGATCATCCAGCGGAGAAAGGCAAAGCAGGAGAGCTTGGGGGACAAGGAAAAGGACCGAGACATCTGCCTGCTGCATGCGGATGTCAGATCTCCTTCTGAGTGCCTGAGTGACACAGACAGTTCTGTAACAGTAAATCTGGAAAGTGACCCGTCACTAAGTCCAGATCCAGGACAATGGCTGGATGCGGAGCCCAAACTAATGAGTCAGGTGTCTGTGGAAACCATAGTTCCAGTCCATGAAAACCCATTTATCCGCACACAAAGTGTGTGGAAGAAGACCAGAGATGCCGAAGCCGGGAGCGAGCTGGAAGTTAAAGAAAAGGATAAACTAAGCCCCAAAGGTCATGATGTGGAGATGGGAAGAGGACGTGATATAGAGCTGAAAATAGAGAGGTTTAGAGACATTGATAAAGAGAAGAACAGGGACAAGAGTCAAGGAGGAGAGAGAGAAAACAGCAAAGATGGATGTGAAAAAGACAAAACCCATTTTAAAGAGTCAGTCAAGGATGCAGGCAAAGAACAGGAATTATTTCAAGTAAGAAAAGACACAGAGGAAAAGGAAACCAATCCAACATCTGGTTCATTTTCTCCCCTTGTTCCTTGTCTTCGAACCATCCGTGCTGACAACATCATCATCATCGAACAGGACCGGAAAGGCAGCGATGAGAGGAGGGGTAGATGGAGGGAGGCGGAGAGGGAGAGGCCTCAAGAGGACCAGCAGAGGAACAGAGGGATGAAGATGGACCTGAGAGAGATCCTGGCCGGAGGGGGCAGCGTCACAGAGATCCGAGCCTCTGAAGTTCTGATCATAAAGCCGTCAGCTAGCCCTGAAGAAATAATTACAGAAGGGAAGGGTAGAGATGATGGAGAGATGAAGAGCAGCGTGGATTTAAGGAGAGAGAGTACGGGCAGGGAGCTGAGAACAGACATGTCCTGGCTGAGAGAAAAAGAGAAGGAGAAACCCTGGGGCCAGGCTACAGTTATTAATAAAGGCGACAGGAACGACAGTTTGGATGATAACGTCTTCATTGAGAAGGGAGGGAGGGTCAGCCAGCTGCTGAGTAAATTTGGAGAGAATTCCAAGCCTCCTCCTCGATCTAAAAGCTCTGACAACTTCCACCAGCCGGGGAGGAGAAAATACTCAGGAGATCAAGATGACCGACAGTCTGAAGAAAGGAAGGCAGATGGAAAGAACATGTTGCTGAAAAACATACCGAAACGCTCCTTTAGCTTCTCGGATCGAGTCATCAATGCTGAGGAGAATGGGCTAGGTGAAGAAGGCTGTTATGATAGGATACATTCAGACAGGAGTGTCCCCCCATGGGTAGATGTTGCTGGCATGGGAAAGCAAACTACGGCAAACTTCAAACTGGGGTGTGCAAGACTTTTAGATAAAGACTGCTTTGGAAAACATAGAGATGTAAAAACTGAGGATGAGAAGGGAGGGGCGATCCAGAGGAGGAATGAGGTCGAAATGTGGAAGAAACACAAGAGTGAGGTTAAAAAATTGGAGACTGTTGATAAGAGGGCTGCAGAGAAAGTAGGGGATGCAGATGGAGACAAGGGGTTCACAGTGGTGTCAGTTAAAAACACGGATGGTATATCGTTTGCAAGAAGAGTGCCAATAAAGCAGGATGGGAAAGCAAGAGCTGAAAGAGAAGTGAAGCGATTGACAGGGGAGATAAGTTTGGAAAACATGGAGAAAGATTCAGAGAAAGGAGGACAAACTGAGGAAGTAAGTAACAAAGCTGAACTTCAGAGAAAAGATGGAATGGAAAACACAGTCCAACCTGAGGCTGGTGATGTTGTTGCTGCAGCAGCAGGCGCACTCAGTCTCATTCAAGATGCTGAAAGCCAATCCAGACATGATTCAGTTTTCTCAGAGAGCTCTAGTCTGCTGTGCACAGTCATAGATAGTGCCTCCCATAGAGGGCCAGAGTGGAGTGATACGGGGCCACAAGAATCTTACCTCGCACACTCTGTGTTGTCCCCACAAACTGAGGATCTGATCTGTAAAATAGAAAAAATAGGAGACACAACAGTTTATATTAATGAGAGAGTTGGACGGGCTTATAAGGCTGCACATGGAATGACCAAAGAGGGCAAACGGGACGAACTAACAGGAAGCGATGGTGGATCAGAGAGTCTGACACACGATACAACCCACAGATCCCCGAAAAGAATTGCACCCATTGGGATCCCACCAGGCCCCCTCGAAATTCAAATCCCCAGAACTGTGTTTTATGTTGCAGAAGAAATGTTGGAGAGAAGACATGTTGAGGGTCGAAGCAGCGAAGGACAAGACTGGGAAGGAGGGCAAGGGGTTGAGAGGAGGGATAGCTGGAGAATCGGAAAACCTTTGAGCCGTATTGAGTCCCTGCGAGAGAAAATCAGAAAGAGGGAGCTGGAGAAGCTGAGACAAAGAGAGGAGCAGGATGGAGATGGGAATGAGGCCACAGAGATCTGTGACACTAGGACAGCTGAGGACAGGTTTGAGGGGAGGGGAAGTGAAATTGAGAAAGAGTGGGAAGCTGCAGCTTGTGTACAAAAGAGGCCAGCCAAAACCGAGTGGGAACAGGAAGAGGCAGCACAGCAGACATCCATGGCTGCGTTTGACGTCACACAGGAAGTCAGCGTGTTGAAAACCTGCCCTCAGCTTCCTGATTCTGTCCCCCACTTGCAAGCAGACACGGGAGAGGAAGTGACAAGTGAGTACACCACTGCTACCTCCGAAGTTGTCTCTGATAGCTTCCAGATATCCGAGGATGAAGACGACCCCCTGAGACATGTAGAGGAACAGCTGAGGTGCCACAGGGGCCGAAAAAAGAGCAGAGAGGAGGAAGAAGAGAAAGAAGAAAAGGAGCTCTCTGAGGAGGACGTGAAGGAAAATACATCGTCTGTTGATTCTGCACAATCTCTCTCTCCTTCGCCACCTCATCCGAACTCCCTCGCAGCCATGAGCAGGATCTACAACCTCGACACTGTGGGTTCCAGATCAGGCCTGTGTCTGAGAGACAGGAAAGTAGACATCTCATCATCTGTGCACCTTGTTACAGTGAAGCCACTCATTTCAAACTCACAGCAGGGGGACAGCAAAGCGCTGACAGGGGATGACATCTGTGGGGTTCAGACGATACAACGGCAGATAGAGCAATTTCAGTTAAAAGAGCAGGAAGTACAGAAGTCTTGTACTTCAGCAAATGCTTTTCTGAAGGACAGAGAGACCAAGGGACAACAGAGCCCCAAAAGAGTGTTGAAGCAGCAGGTAAAGGATGATGAAGGAACCCCAGAGCTGAACCCCAAAGTGTCCCCTCAGCGTGTTTGTTCTCCATCATCTCAAGTTAAGCAAACTATCACCATCACTCCCTCATTTCTCAGGAGCCAGTCACCGGACAACACTCTGAAACCTACAAATTCTGCCCCAACACCGGCCTCCTCCCCGTGCTCGCCATCTCCTTCCCTCTCTCCCAGCGTCTCCCCATCACCCACCCCATCACCAACACTCTTCTCCATCAGGAGTGCTTCTGGGGGCCAGGTGAAAAGAGGCGCCACCATCACAATCACCCCAAAAAAGCCTGTCACAGGAGGACCGACAGCAAAAGCCACAGCGAGACCCACGGCAGCAGGGTCCACGAAGGCGCCAGTGCAGCAAACGACCCCCCCTGTGGCTGAGCCAGTGAAGAAGAAGTACCCAACAGTGGATGAAATTGAGGTGATTGGTGGATATCAGAATCTGGAGAAGTCCTGTCTGGTCAAGAATAGAGGGACTCCAAAGAGGGTGAGTATAACACCAAATAACATAACTTTCTCCTTTATTTTTAACGTGTCATGATACAAAGACGTTTACATGCTGCCCAAATGGTGATGAAACTAAGTGGACTTCACCTGTGCTTTTCAACTGCCTCATCGTCAAGCAGAATCCCTTTCACTCAGAGAACATCCCTTTTGATTGAGAAGTGCGATCAGAAAGAACGACTTAAGCCTGTTAAAGCCTTATCAAGCACGACATCTTGATTCTTAGCCATAAAATCCCGGAGTGATCTTCTTTGCCGTTTGCTCCTGCACTCTAATTCTGTGCAGACTTTCGACAAATACCACTGTGCTGTACATTATTTAGTCACATTCTCGTAAAGAAAGACACACTAAACCACTAAAAGACAAAGCAAACTGCTTGTATTATAGGTGTTTGATTCTGGTACTTGGGTTGTTTCGGGGCCTGCTAAAAGACACAGTTAACAGTAATGTTGCAGGCTTCAGGGGAGACATAAAGGTTTGTAGAAAACCACAATGACAGGGAGCCAACTCTTTCCTCCTTCTCATTTTTTTTTGTGCATTTCATGTGCCTACCAGACATCACATGCTTGTTCGTGTGAAAACAACACCACACTTTTGTTCGCAGTATTACAGCCTGAGCAGCCTCAACTAACACTGCTCATGGGTCTCAATGGAACCAAAGCTGCTGTTATGATTTCTGTTTCTTCTTTTTCTGCTCTTGTATAAAAAGGGAGGATAATGTTGCTCAGCAGAGCAGAAATATGCTTTGTCCTTTTATACACCATCCTGTGAAGATAATCTCTGTTTAGTAGTTTCACTGCCTGTTTGGCGAATGAAGTTGCTGTCTTGTTGTTAAAATGCTTGTACTTTCCCCTCAGTGTGCATCTATTGCAGACTGCTTCCTTGTTCCTGTGCACTAATTCTCTTATTTCTGTTGACTCAGCTCTCTTCATCTCTCTCACAAATCGCTCTTTGTATCATCTTGGCTCTCTCCTAGTAGGGGTTTTGGTTGTTAGACTGTGGTCTTGGCAGACAGTTGTTGACCATGCTGACCTTCCACGGTACGCCTGAGTGTTACTGACAGCAAGCCGCCAATGTTTAGCTGGACGTGGGTGGGATGGAAAGAACGAGTATAACGAGATGATCAGAGAACAGCTCAGTGGTAGGGCGGTGGAGTGGAAGGGCACAGAAAAAATGGCAATTTGTTGTCAGTTATATGGGGAGGATTAAAGATGTGTTATTTTCTCTGACAGAAACTCCCTGTCACACTGCATCTTTTTGCTCACTTCCTTTTTCAGATGTCTGAGCTTCCTCGAATAACAGAGTCAGAGTTAGACACAGGGAAGTGACGTGGTGCCCACTTTTAAATCCTTAAACTCTTGTCTTACAGGACCATCTGTTTCTTAAGGCTCCACACTGGGGTGAAAAAGAAACCTCACATCTCACAGAGCCTTGTCTGTCTCTTATAACGGAATAAAAGTTATATCTGTGAATACATCTTCGGTGACCATATCCATACCATTCTGTGTAAAAGCATACTTCTCTTTAGAGAGTGATGACCACAGAGCGATTTTCTGACCACCTGTCGCTCTCACGTTGATGCCTTCAGACGGTTTGACGTCAGGTCTCCTTCCCTCCCCCCTCTGAATCATGTCCCAGTGGGAGGGGTGGCCTGCTTGTGCCTCAAATTCCTCCTCTCAGTTACTCTTCATCCATCTTTTTTCTTCTTGGATATTTTGATTTAGAGTCCTGCAAATTATTTTATCTTTCCACCAGATAACAATTGTTGATCAAAATGCATTTATTTTTCATTGCTTTATCTTCCTTTTTTTAGCTTTATATAGGACATGACCTTAAAAATGCACTCCATTATTGGTTCCAGTGTTGCAGATTTTTACATCTGAAGATGTGAGGTTAAATTTTACTGCCTCCCTCTTTACGCCTCTCTTTCTTGTACTCTCCTTATACCCATGTCTCCCCGGATGCCTCTGATGTCCTGTGGTGTTAGCTGGGGTTAATCAGGGTCAGGGAGGGAGGATTAGCTTCCTGTGCCTTAGCATGCTTCTGTCAGCCTCTCCTGAGCACAGCTATTATCTGAACTCCTCCACAGACGGCCACAGTTTAGAGTGAAGCAGCTCCGTACACTATGGCTGCACCTTTAAGTGTATTTACACCCCATCTAGGCTGAGCTGTTATTATAAAACTGTATATGTGCTGGTGCTTCCTGTTGCATTTAGGTTGCCTGTTTACACCACGAGACCACTGGGTAAACAACCTCCACAGGGCCTCATTCTCCTTTTTAAAATAACCAGAAATTTCCTTTAGTTTCTGCTTCTTAAAATGCATCACAGTCTCAGTTTAATGAGTGCATGAAGTGTTCAGTCAGTAAACATTGCACAGGGAGTATTTCTGCTGTGTTAAGCCTCACGCTGTCAGTTGACATTACAGTGGTGGCGTTCAAACGCCTCACACAGACAGACCAAAACACTCCAGAGCCTCCAACATGTGTTTAGATGACCATGTAAGCACATGCAAGAAGAAAAATATTGTGCTTTACCTCAAGAAATTGCCTAAGAGTTTGGATGTGAGTCTTTGGATCAGATTACTAATTTTCCATTCAGGTTCTGTACAGTCAAACTTTTGACTCAGTCTTTTTCTTTTGATTTCTAAGATCTTTAAAATCTGTTTTAGTCAAATATTTTTCAAACAGATAACACAGATAACCAACATTATCAGCAGTATTAAAACCAATATCATGTGAGATCAGTGATGAGCAATAAGTTGGAAATCAGTCACCTGTTGGGAAGATTTTTATACCATTTTGCCTTGAGCCAATAGATGACAATAGATTCGGTAGATTCAGTCATTCGCCTTGATCGGGTTGAGAGGACAGGAAAGAGGGGACAACAAGCACCATAATACCAGTCCAGGGAATAATAAAAGAGAGCAGATTGTGGAGAGGTGCATTGTGGGAGGTCCCACTATAATCTAGGCCTGGTTCCGTAAGACCGAAACGCTCTCAGTGCTTGATTCTCTTTATCTTTTGTACCGTATTGTCGTTCATTCTAGACTAAAAAGAGACTTTTTGCTGCCATGTCTGTGCTGAATTGATGTCATTTATATGCATGCCTCTTTGCACTGCCAACATGCCTTGGATACAGTCGACCATGGAGCTCCGAGGTTCATTACAAACTTTAAAGCTCTTCATCACTATTGTACATTGTATTCTCAGGCTGGATGGTCTGCCTTGTCTTCCTGTTAACTCAAACACACACATTCTTATTTATAAAGCAGTTCTTGGCCTTCTCCCATCCTACGGATGGACCTATATCCTCAAAAGAGTAAAGGAAGTTATTGTGTCCACTGCCAAGATTTGATCCTTTTAACTGTAACTAGAGCCTGTTCTGAGTTGGGGAAAAATGTGTGTAGATATGCTGCGTCCTACGCTTGAAATCCGCTTCAAAACTGTCTGAATCTTAAACAGCTGCTCTCATTGAATTAATTTAAACTAATGTTAAACATTCAAGATACAGAAACATTTGGCTGTAAGTGTTTTGATTGATCATTGCTGCCCCCGTTTATGAAGAATGTTGTGAAAACTTGATAAGTAAATAGTTTGCTGCCTTTTTAAAAAAATAAATGGGACGCTTTGTTGGCACTGTTGTTTGCTTCATGTGTACATGTATTCCTCTTGTATATGTGTCTATATTGTTGGTCTGATCTGCTCTCTGTACTGGCTGGTAGACTCTTGAAATCTCAAGTCTTATCAGCTTATATATGAAGGACTTTATAAACTCTACAGTCACACAAGTAATTGAATAATAGTCTGATTTCATAACACCTTTCTGTTTTAACAGTTTCGGGGGAAGGTGTGTTTTGATGAGGACCAGCTGGAGCAGGTGTGCGAGTACCCCTCAGAGACCTTCATGCTGACGTTAAGTCCCCTGTCTCATGAGCTGGGGAGGCTGGAGAGGCCGCAGGGAGAGGGGGCGCAGGAAGAGGAAGGTGAAGTGGAGGGAGGAGCAGTCGTGTTCAAGAGCACGAGGAGCATGGGAATTACAACAGGGCCGCGTATAAGAGTGGGTCAGTTTCACCCCCTTCTCAGAAAACATAAAGTGTAGTGAGATGGTTTCATCATGTACTTGTTTTCTTGTTAAATGCCTGTTAAAAGGTTGGGATTTCGATCGTTATAAGAAGTCTGATTTTCATTCAAGGCTGACTGCAGTAACATCCCTTTGAAAACACTGGAAACTTTATTTACATTTCACATTTCATTTCACATAAACCCAAAACATGAGAGAGCAAGCAATATATGTATTCATGCAGTGGTGTAGTAGTGCCTGGAAAAGCGGGTATGCGCTTAATTTCTTGATTTAAGCAGCCTGTCCAGCAAAGGATAAACGCAGATATCAACAAGCGGATGATTAGTGACAACATGCAAATACTTATTTATGGGTGAACTAAATACAGAAAGTACTCTCACATGTCAGTGTTGAGAGGAAATACAGTACTGAATCTGATACACATGAGATTTAAAAGTGGACAGGCTCTATAATGACTGGAAAATAAGTGGGTACTCTTCGTAGAGTATACCCTGCACTACACCACTGCATTCATGCACATAAATAGACAAAAATACACACATATGCATATCCAAAGACATACATATACACACATTCACATACAGATATGCACACACAGTTTTTAAGTTTTTGTTTATTTTTGATACAATAACTAAACTCAGGTCATCAGCAAACGTTGATCTAATTATGGAAAAAAATATTCTTTTACTTTTTCAGTTAATAAATGCAGTGAAAAGAACAAAACATTTTATTGATCCCAACAACAAGTTATGATGCAGTAACTGTCTGATTTCCTTGTGCCATAGACCTCTACTAAGACTACTGATGTTGTTTTACCCAGATAGTTATGTAGTGCTACCAGTAGCGTTACCCAGATAGTTGGGTAACTCGGTGACATGCTGTTCATTATAAAGAAGATGGGAAATGTAGTATGTGACTCCAAAAACACAGTGCATGAGTGTTAGCAACTCCTGTTTTAGAAATGATTGTCTTTATTATTTATTGTAAAACTTACAATATCTTCTTTAAACAAACTGGTCACACCCCAGTAAATGAACATGCTGTCAGTTGAAAATGTCTTTGTTGGTAAATGTTACATAGGTCTAGAGAACCAAAAGCTCTAATTGGTCTCAACAGGTCTTTTTAAACTCTGTTTAATGTGTAGTTTATTCCCCTCTTGTGTTTTGTTGTCCTTGTAGTGCATATTTTTTGTTCATTAAGAGCAATTAAAGTGGAATAATTACCTTTCCATGTTAGCAAGCGAGTTGTCAGTTAGCATGCTAGTTAGCATGGTTGTTAATAGAGCAATATGTGTATGTTTCATAGATTTTTATCCTACTTCTATGAGTTTAAACAATGTAAACTCCACTATAAGAGATTAGATTAAGATTATTGGTGCAAAACAACCAAAAAAACTAGGATTTTACATATATTATAGACACTTGTCTAAGTCAGTGCTGATTTTCTAGCAAATTACCAGTTGCAGAAACATCTGGAGGGTAAAACCCTGTTGCTGGTCATAAACCTTTTAGTTACTTCTTGTCAACTCAACACACAAAATGCTATTTTAGAGATCAGGATTTTAATATAAGACTATCAAATGTATGCTAACTATATTTTTGAATTTCCATATAGTTTATTTTGTTTGAGTGTTTATTCTCATTTAAAAATATCAGCATTGTGGATGTAATGTTAGTGTCCGTTAGTTAATTTTGTCAAATGTTTACGACAACACTACTTTATATTTTGCAACATTTTATAGAAATAGCAGCTACTGAAACAACAGGATACAAGATGTATGAAGGTATCGGTCTGAGAGAACATAGGATAATGACAGTTTTGTCCTTAAGTATGGGTGGAAAAAGTGACAAATTTTCACTGTTTTGTAATTAGCACAAGGTAAGCACAGTGGGCAAGCTCAGGAAAAGGGTGAATTGAAGATTATAAATCATAAAGAACTTGGAATTTTTAAAATAACTGTAGTTGGAGAGTAAATGGAAAGGTATGGTTGCATTTGTGGCCATCACAAAGCCATAAATGTTACTGTTGGTGAATGGGAACATCCTTAAAATCAAGCACGAGTCCTATATTCACCGTATTTACCTTCCATCTCCATCTCTCTGTCTTCCAGATGAGTCTTGCCCTCGATAGAAGCCAGTCACCTTCGCCAAAAATGCCCATGTGATGAGGTCATCGACATTTTATTGAGAAATATTCTGATTTCTATGGTGTTTTTTGATTAATTTGTGTTTCTTGTCCTTGTAGCATTTTGTTTAATCTATCATCAGGAGTTCACTTAGATTTATGCACTTGATTAAAGGGACATAAACACAAGTGTGTTCACTGTGGGGAAATATTACCCAGTTTATTTTCAGGGAACTGTGGGACAGCTGTGAATGTCTAAGTGTGGTTTGTATGATTAAAAAAAAAACCTTCAGGTGTGCACTGTTGAGCGTTTACAATCACTCTTCTATGCAATATAAAGAAATTGATGCAATTTTATTTTTTAGATAATATATTTTATAGTTTATTCTATGTTCATATCCTTCAAATTTTAAGTCAGCACTGCCTGGGCACAGAAAAAAAGTGTTTGTTTTTTGGGGGGTTTTCTTTGTCATCTGGTTTCATGTGCCTGCTGGATTTGCCCATACAGATGACATAAAGATCAGATATTTAGTCTGAAGCCTTGCAGATGCTCTAAACCTCCTGGGCTCAGTGGGCATTGTGTTGCATATGGCAGGTTTTGCTGCAATATGGGGTGTGATGTGGGTTATTTTCCTTTGGGTCAAATGGAACCTTGCTGTTCACAGAAATATTTCTACTAACTGTTCGGGTTATGGGCATTAAGTTGAATAAAAGTTATATTTTGTATTTTTTTTTTTCCCATGTGGAAGTGGAGAGTGAATGGAAGTCCCTGAGAGGAAGGGGATTTTATTACAATCGATTCAATTTACTGCAGCATATTACAGCTGATATTGGACTTGTAGCTGCATTTATAATGTTTGTTGTTTTTAAAACAATATAATTGGCAAAAGACTATGCATATAATTTTTTTCTATGACAGCTGAAGAAACTGGCTTCAAAAGCAAAAAGCTAATAAATATTTCTGCAACAGTTTCATCTTCTCTTTTCTTCAATTCATACAAAAGGTAAGATTCTGTCCAGCCTTTTCTGTCTTGAATGACAATGATTAATCTCAAGATTTCTTTTGAAGTATATTTGTCATTTACAAGTATCCCGTTATGAATATACACTTTACTTATAGTACAACTACTGTTAAGTCTGTAAAGGAAATGTACTGAAATTTAAACTTAGATTCTGACATTGGAATCTCGCCACACTTCTCTCCGAAGTTTTTATTACATTTCTTAATCTTCCTCAGCAGATTTAACACACACCTTAAACATTTGACATTGATACTACATTTTGTCTGAATCCTAAGATTGTGTTTGTTTGGAAATCTGAGCGGATTTAACTTCCATCACGCAGGTAACATCCCATTATTTTTTTGTGTGCACACTGTGTTGTAGATTGTTTGTCACATTATTTATTATGCATTGCAAGACATACTGATTTGTACAATTTTTACATTTACTCGGTTATATCAGATTATAATTTCCTTTAAGGCTAATTCTGACTTATAATTTCCTGTTGGCTCATGTAAATAACTATGAAATTATATAAGATTCAAGATCACGGGCAGGGACACTTAAAAAAAAACCTGCAGCAGAGGTCATACAAAGAAATGCAATCAACATTGAAACTAGTCAAGGCCAGGCCAGGCAGAAAGGACCAAAACTTACACACTGAAAACAGGTGGACACAAGGAGTAAAAGTTTAAGATATGGAAACAATGCACAAAACACTAGGAACATTTGGAAGGCAAAGAGTGATGACTATCTGACAAATGATGGCTTAACACATTAAACTGCGGTGAATGATGAGGTGGATGTTTGGGAAAATATAAGGGCATGAAGCTTCAAGGGCAAAAAATTTGATAATAAATCAGGAGGAGGCAGCAAAACCCCAAACAGCCATAGCAAAAGAATTTGAGCAAAATATTCCCAAGTTTGAGTTGATACAACGTAAATTTGCAGATAAGAAATTCTGATATTTAAAACTAATAATGTTGTGCATTTAAAAGTCATTTGGTGGTTTAAGTAAAAATCCCATGGCAATTTATGGTGAATTTAACTGGATAATTTAACTGACTCCACCAACATGAAAATTACCTCATTAAAAACAGTGTTTTGAATAAGAAAAACATTTTGGCTATTATTGAGCATTTATAAATTCAATTTAAAATTGCATGCATTGTTTGAATTCTTAGGTTTCTCTAAAAAGAGATTAGGTGATTTGATTTTTTTAAAGAAGAAATTAGCATTTTATAGTTTTTTTTAATCTGATTTTATGTATTAAAATTATACTTATACGTATATATAATCTTATGAATGCCGTATGAAGCTCGATAAGGTTTCATATGTTTTATTAGATTATCATTTTGCTATCTTTTATCTTCTTTATTCCTTCTTTGTACGTTTTTCATTGTTCTGTGTGCACCCGTGGGATGAAACAGCGAGTCCCAGTGGTCGGATTAGGTACTGCACACTGAATGCAACGCTCCGTCACGTCGCTGTTTACGGAAACCTTCTACGTCAGCACGTGTGCAGCAGTCTTCAAGCTTCTGTCCAGTACGTGAGCCTTTGCATACTCTGTGCTCGAAGGAGCAGAAAGAAGGAGGGGGCAACGTGGTGTTTCTCTGCTGTCCGCTCCGAAATACTTCATTTTTTAAAATTTGTCTGTCGACCGATGAGGACTGCGGTGCGCGTCCATCATGGAGAAGTAGGAGGAGGTCTGAACTTCGGTTTGGCGATCTGACGCTTTGCAGACTGTGCAAAATTCTGTGGACATAAAGGCGAAGCTGTCTTCTTGTGCCACACGCGACACCACAGTGGACTTCTGATTTGAGGAAACATGATTTTCAGGAGTATTCATTCGACTACCTGCAGAGCATGGCTGTCCAGGGTGAGTCTCCTTTTGTTCGGAGACTTTTTGACACGCTGCAGAGCTGTGCTGTTGACCTTTTGGCCTTTTGGCATGCACACAGATGGTGTTTTTCTGAGAGCAACAGGACTGTTTACTGAATATGAAGTAGCAATATTTGTTTCTGCTATCTTGTATTTTACACTTCCTGTTCTGATACGCTCTGTGGTCGCGCCCTGCTTTTATATATCGGTCAGTTTGATTTCAGCATGTCTGCAGAACACACAGAACATATTTCCCCATCTTGTTCTAGGTTTCCTTGAGGCAGGAGCCATGTTTTTATTCCTCCGTGCCCCCCCAGCCGGTGCCCCCTCTGTCCCAGACCCTACAGGGCTATCTGCGGGCTCTGGAGCCCCTGCTGCCCCCGGAGGAGCTCAACCACACCCGGAGGATGGTGCAGGAGTTCGGCAGGCCGGGCGGTCTCGGGCAACATCTGCAAGAGGGGCTGGAGACTAGAACCAGAACCTCCAGGAACTGGGTGTGTGTCTTTTGTCAGTGTGTGAAAGAGACAGATGTTAGAGGTGGATGTGAGCAGTCAATGGTGGATGTAATTGTTCGTTTGGTAACAAATCATGTTTTCCAATCTTCTTGCAAAAGACCGGGAATAAATCCAGCTTTTTCAGGTTTGCCTTAGGAAGGTTATGAGAAGTTATTTCATAAGGGGAAAAAAATAGCATAGATAGATAGGATAGGATAGATTCATTAAACTATTAATATTTATGCAAGTTTAAAAAAAGAAACAACAGAAAATGATCAGATCTAGGTTTTCAGCTGTAGATATTTGATGATTTTAAATAGTTCTTTGATGTTAGATTTGAATGATTTTTTTATTTATTTGTTTATTTATTTACTGCTGGTGAGACAAAAAAAAGGCATTTCAGATACTTGATACCAATAAACCTAAACAGAAATTAAATTAATAGTGAAACAAATCAGTAGGCCAGTCATCTATAGCAGTAGCTGTTTCTTCTGAGTTTATGACATAAATTTGTCTTATTTATATGGCCAACAAACATAGAGTGTGGACAGACACGAAACATATTAAACTATTATTTATTAAATTAATTCTATGTAGTTATTTAATGTAACTAAATTATATGAAAATGTGAATTTAGAATATGAATACTTTAAAAAAAAAAAAAAAGAAAATTACACATTCATGGATTCTAGTTGTAGATAATACTCATAATACTTATAATAATACTCGATATTATCTGCACTTTGCTTTAAAATGCACATTTAAGAACTGGAAATGTGTACCACTCAACTTTTTATGAAAGTAATGTGTTGGTTTGGGAGAAAATGTGATGATTAAAGAAAGTTTCTATTTCAGTTCAAGTCAGTTTTATTCATATAGCAATAAATCGCCAAAAAATGTAATCTCACGGCAGTAAAGAACAGAAGTGGTAGAGAACTGCAAGCGTCAAACAAACAAACAAACAAAAGACAGAGAACACATTAATCTGCTCAAGTAAATCTCTGAAACTTTGTAGATATCTCGGAGCTGATTTGTGCGTCTTTGTGCTTCCTCCCTGCAGATTACAGACTGGTGGGTGCAGTGGGCGTACCTGGCGAGCAGACAGCCTCTCCCCGTGCACTCGAACCCGGCCATCTCTCTGCCCAGGAGAGATTATAACGACTGGAGGAGCCAGCTGGTGTGAGTCCACACGTGCTGATGCAGAAAGGCAGTCGACGTTGGCTCGTTTTAATGTTGTGGAAGTGATTGTGTCGAGGTGTAAACGCACGTATAACTTCTCAGACTGCCCTTTCAATGATAACTGCCTTCAGATAATTGGTGATTTTATTTATGTTGGTTTAAAAAAAAAAAAAAAAAAAAGATATTAATTACTACGTGCAATTTTTTTACCTTTTCTGACCTTCTCCATCCAGATTCCAATTGTAGATCTGTTTGAGAAGTGATTGTTGTTGACACGCCTGAAAACTTAAGCAACTTGAACCTTCACTGATAATCTCATAATATCATTATCTATGTTTGATAAACCACTGGTAGTCAATGTGTATTACTTTGCTTTCCTCGTGAAAGAGGTCAGACAATAAGGACATGACTCATCAGTGATGCCAAAGGCCAGGAATTTACTTCCTTTTTAATCACACATTCACTTAAGCAACTTGCTGTGTCGTAATTGTCATCATTGCTCACATACTTGGCTGTGTACTAAGCCTGTTACCTGAGGATTTCCAACTACAAAAACAAACATGTCCACCTACTCCGTTTCTCCAATATTTTTCTTCTGTTCACGGACGTTTCCAAAATGGTACAGATCTTGTGCAGGGGTGAAGACACTGAAGGGATTCTGGTAATTTCGGGCTCATCTACAAGCTTGACTTTGAAACTTTCTGTCCATTTTTTTACCGCTGCCAACCCTTTGACCCTACATCTGGTCCATTTTAACCCTACCCTGCCCTTACGGGTTGCCTACATGTTGCATTTTTCAAACACGTAGTGCTAATTTCTGAGAATGTGTAGAAATGACGCTCCAAACAAACTGGATATGCAAGGCAGCCATGATCCGTAATTAAAAGCCGGTATATTCCTGGCTTAACACCCCAAAAGACTAAAAGAAAGCCAATCTCTGAGTTTTCAGATTAAACTGGGTCAGTGGCATTTTAGAAGTCTCTGTTTCAGGCTTCAGTGTATGCCATGTCATTTATTTAAGTGCTCTAAGCATGCAATGTCAATCTGTCGCATAACAACGAGTTTGTTCCCTTCCAGGTTTGCATCCAAACTGATAGCAGCAGTTCTGGACTTCAAGGCCAAAATGCACACGTGAGTCTTTTAATGGATTTATTTTTATCAGGTTCATTTGCCTTTTGTTTTGTTATTAGAAACGATTAAACAAAAGAACAGTAAAGTTGCTCGAACACGGCTCACACCTGCATCCATATTGAATAATATGCAAATATAAGAAGCTTTTCTCCTGCATCATGTTTGTTTTCATTAAAAAAACACCTATTTTTCCCATTTTCTTTATATTAATCATATACCTGTTCAAAGTCCCTCCTGCCCTTAGAAATGTAAGCCAGTCTTTGCAGCAACACATTCCAGTAGTTTTTTTTTGTCCACATTTTTATTGACGGAGTCTCCGTTCTCTTCAAACAAAATGCGACAGTTGCTCTTGCTCAGAAAAGTCTAAAATCCAAAAGCTTGGTACGTTACTGTGTTGATATGAGATTCTTCGCATATATTCCAAGTATGCAGAGTTGGCGCCTAGGTGGCCGTGGTATTAAACGTGAGTCTTAATTTGCTAATAAGCTTTATATCAGTGTTTTCTCTCACACGAGCATGGCTGTCGTTCCCATTTGTTCAGTGATCCTCCTTCACTTGCTTCTATTTTTGTGCCCTCACACTTTACCCAGCTGGCGGCTGTATTAAGTTAATCTGCGCCTGAACTTATTGACACAGACTATAACAGTATCTGCAAGTCATTACGAGGCCCTAGGAGGAATGTCGGTGGAATATCAGCTGTAAACGGAGAGTTTCAGACTGAGCAGCAGACTGGTTTATAATTGTTTTTGTTAATTGTTGGTGTGAATCCAAACATCTGGTCACATTTGAATGATTTCAGGCTGAATTTTTTCCTCAAACACCTTCTATATTTTCTCCACTTCCTGTTGTCTTTCCTTATTTACCCGCTCAGCTGGATCTGATGTTTATCTTGTGTTCTGCAAAAATAAGATTATAAATGCAGAGTGTGCACATGTGATTGAAAACTTTGTACCTATATTTTGTGGCTTCGTTTCTACTGCGTGCCGATGCCCGGAAATTATTTTGATTGTAAGTTTTACAGATATTTATAAGAATTTAATAATATATAAGAATTTTATAGAAATTATATCAGATTTAAAAAAAAAATAATTTAAAAAAAGTCAAATCTGATGAAAAGGCAAACAAACATACTTTAAGGCCAGAACTGATCTTAAAACGTGTGGTACGGTTATTTTTAATGACACACATGATGTTTTCTCAGTTTAGACAGGATTTAACATTAAAGCAAAGCTAACTTCTGGACCTCGAACTACTTCTGGAATTTGTCACATCATGGAAAAATGTGTCATTAACCACTCAGCCAAATATGAATTATTAAGGGGGTCGTGTCCACTGAATGCTCTGATTTATGGATATCAGATCAGCTCAAAACGTAGCACATTTGAACTAAACCAATCTTAGATGTTAGATCACACACATAGCAGATGTTTAATTATTTGATTATCTTCCAGATGTGAACTATGTCTCCAACATTGTTAAAATGTGCAGCTAACATTCTCTGTGGCGGTTATGTCCTGATCAGAGATATCGGCTCAATATGAGCACTCCAGTAGCAGCGTGAGAAACTCTTTATCTGTTACACCCAGCTGTCTTTAGTAAGAATTAGTGAAAACCACCAGGTTACAAATAGTGCAGATAAACTCTCTGTTACTGTGGTTCTGCACAAAATGTATCCATTAGACGTCCGCTCACTGTAGTTACTCCTGTTCCCAGAGTAGGTGCACAGCACTCGGACATCCACCGAGCAGCTCCTCACAAAAGTTAATCAACCTCTGTTGAGTCCAGTTACTGCACACAGTCCTGTAACACCCGAGTGAGATCATTAGTCCACTGACCATGAATCTGATTTTCTGAACTGGTTTAAGCCTTCAGCATCTGTAGTGCTGCATTTCAACATCACAAAATTAATCAAGTTCTCTTCAAAATGCAAGCTGCATTTTCATTAAGAGCCCAGAACTGTTAGCTTGCTTGCTTGCAAATACACAACTGCATTGCATTGGTTGGCTCGTCTGAGGCTAATGCATGGTAGTATGGCTGTTTATAAGATTACGGGATTGGGGTTGAGTCAGGTTTTTTTTTTTTTTTTTGCCTTGAATACCCTTTTTCTCTGCATCAACGAGCCTTGGTTTCAGACCAGCCCCAAAAACACACAACAGAAAATTGATGAAAATCTGTTTAATGGTCTAGCTCTATAATTCAGTAAAACGTTTTTCTTAGTCTTTGATATGTTGAAGATGTGTAACAAGTTTCCATACAAAATTCTGGAATTTGCTTTTCTGGATAAAACTGCATATAACAAAAACTGGTTTATTACTATCGGAATGAGACAGGCTCAGCTTTACACTGTACACAAGTAAATAGCAGTGGGCCCAATATTGATCCCTGGGGAACACCTTTCCCAAACTCAACCCACATTGCTCAGCTTATTTTGACAGAATTTATAGCCAATGTCAGAAATCTTAGATGTCTGTTAGTTATAACAGTACTAAGCAGGATTCCTGCAGCAGAAGGACGTTACCATCTGTCAACACTTGGGAGTTAATTGGCTATTTTAAGGATTCTGGATTTCAGGATTTTAAAGATTTCTCCTCACTGTGGAGAATTGAAGGCATTGATAGTGGGAGCAGTTATTTGGTGACTTGAATAATCTTTAGAGAGGGTAATGATGCAGAGTTTGACAGTAGATCAAATTTGGATGCTTATAGTTTATTATCACTGGGCGTAATGTGTACATGTGGTGAGTTTGATGCATCTGTCCTTTCCTCGCATAGAGGTTGACCATGTCAATTTTAACATGACACTTGTTTGTCTCTCCGTGTCTCTGTCAGAGGGCAGCTGCCGGTCGAATACATGCAAGGGAAGCCGCTGTGTATGGAGCTGTACCCGCTCCTTTTCTCCTCCTGCAGGATCCCTGGGCCCAAACACGACTACGTCGCCCACTATGGCAACTCCCGACGCTCGCCAACGCACATCACAGTTGTCAGGAACTACCAGGTGGGTAGTGCTGACAATCAGCAGGGGACACTTTGTTTCTTTTATCCACTATCACATTCACTGTATCCCTTTTATGTTGTTTTTCTTTGGTTTTGTTGATTTGTACAGATATCCATTGTTTCTTTAATTCCACAAGACTACAAGATAGATAAATATCTGACTTTAAAACGGCCTGTATATTCAGGCTCTAATCATTGAATGTGTCAATAGATTGAAGTTCCTCTTTCTATCCGACCACCCACTGAAAGGATTACAAGTTGAAGACTTCATATAAAGGAGGGATGCTTCCTGCTGTAATACTATAGTTACGGTGTAAACGCTCTGTAACACTCTTTTTCAGGGGACTCTAGAAGAATCAGAAATATTTTCTATAAATATTTGCTTTAGGATATAGAGAACATCCATGACCTTGCAGGCAAAGGATGGAGCAGCATGTTGCTTCTATTTCAGGATCAAACCATGCAAGTTTTATTTGCCAGAGAGAGCACAGGATTCCTTTGAAGAGAGAGGTCACAAACCAGTCGAGGGTCAAACTGGATTCCTAACAACTCACTGAAAGCTTCAGAAATACTTGCCCAGATAGTGGAGAGGCACATGGACTTCCAGGATGTTAATGCTCTTGGCTGTCCTCTGCATGTAGCGCATTGCCAGCCGCTCAGCGTTCAGATAAATCTTTGCCAATCTGGCTTTAGTTAAGTGTGCTCCAGTGTCAGCCATGTTAAGCCACATTTAGAGGATCTAAATGAGTCTGTACCAAGTCCTATTGGTCGTCTGTCAAAACTAGCCCAAGGTCAGACTGCTCATATTTCGTGTGTGTGTGTGTTGATGTTTGCTAATGGCTTTATAGATAGAATTACTTTAGGTTCTGAATGGACTTTAAGGGCATAGTTGACATGATAATCTAATCTAATCTAATCTAAATGTGTTTTATTCAAAGCTCCCGATTTATCCTGAGAAAAATGCAGATATATACTCCTCTTTGTTTATAGAGTTAAAACTGGTTGTTGTTGCTATGAACCATCGATACTGTTGTTCTCAGACTGAAATGGTTGTGCTGTGTAAGTCATTCTTTGAATACAAATCTAAGTCAAATGCAGCCACATTTTAAAAAAAAAAGAGGGTCAGGGGTATGTCCAACACCCATGTGGGGTGTTTACTCATTTCTAAAGCCATTCATTGTTGGCTGTTGTTTGAGATTTGAGCAAAGATCTGCCTTTGAATATATTTCTTTCCGTTATTTAGCCTGGAAGGTCACTTTTAGATGCAGAATTTCTTGTTCCAGGGAATTCTGGTGAAGATGGCTGCATGAAACAAATTTCCCATGATGGTTGTTTGCTACCAGAGATTGCTGCTATTTAGTTAAATCCGCTCATCCCTCAACCTGTAAAAGTTTTGCCTGTTCCACTGGCTGCAACTCGAGCAATCAAAACACGATCAAGCCTGAGCAGGTTTTGTATATTTAGCCCATTTCATGCCAAACTAAACGCAGGACAAAGAGCAAATGTAAAAACAATGAAAACAAGTATTAAGCGACACACATACCTTCAACACTTTTTCATATTTGAGATCATTTCAGCTTCATGAAACATACATTTTGTTGCTTTCTGTCAGTTGTCTGTGAGGAATGTTTAATATTTACTACCGTAATGCATTTAAAAGCTTTGTCATTCACTTTGTTTCGCTGTGAATGTTTGATATGAGCACATCTTTATCTTGGGATCTCAGCATGTTTGGCGGTTCATGTCTGGTTTAAAGGTGTTGACAAAAAAGCTTCTCTTTTTAACATCTCTCCCCTCACCTGCTTCTCCGATATCTTATCCTCAAATGATTCTTCCCCTGCTTCCAGTTCTTCCAGCTGGAGGTTTACAACAGCGATGGCTCGCGGATGACGGAGAGTCAGATCCACGCGCAGCTGATGAGGATCAGGTCTCAGTCCTGGAAGACCGACAAGGAGCCGATGGGCATCCTGACCAGTGAGCACCGTCACACCTGGGGAGAGGCCTACAACCGCCTGCTAAAAGGTCAATCTCAACCACGTAACCACCTAGCAAATGCATCTAAGTTATATTTAATATCATATTCTTATAGTTTAGTAGAATATTGGTATATTTACATGCTTTAAGCCATTGAATCCAAGCGAGCAGCTACAGATGATTGACCAGGGTGCAAATGGGCTCCTTTTCACTGCATAGTTTATAAGGAAAAACTGGCTTAAGAAAAGACATTATATAAACATTTGGTTGTTTTCTCTTTTCATAAATCAAAGAGTAAATTATTTAAGAGCAATGCCGTGTCCAGGTTACCACTCTGTTTTTACTCTGTTTATGTCTCTACCTGTCAGACAAACTGAACCAGGAATCAGTGCGGATGATAGAAACAGGACTTTTCTCCTTGTGTTTGGATTCTCCCGTCATGAGGATATCGGATGAAAGGTATGTACACCATATACACACACACACATACTTGGGTGTCTCTGTGTTTGCTGAACTTGTTAAGTAATCCTCTCTTTGCAGATATCATTGTGTTGACGTTTGGCAGCATTTGTCACTTCCTGTATTTCAGGTGTTGCTGCTGTTTCTGCAGATTGTGAAACACTGAAATTCTCATGTGTGAGACTTTCAATAGTCATGTTCAGAACCACCTGGTATGTGTCTTTCCCTTTTAGCTTGATGTTTGTTGATTGTTACGACTTTGATTGACAGGTACGCCAGCCGCAAAGCGGCTCAGGTGCTACACGGGGGCGGGACCTTCTCCAACAGCGGAAACCGCTGGTTTGACAAAACGCTGCAGGTAGGAATGATGACAGCTGATAAAGTTAGAATAGAAAGGGGGATGCAGCGTTCACGGTGGGCTGACTCTTGTCTGTGTTTGTTGAACAGTTTGTGGTGGGTGAGGACGGCTCATGGGGTCTCCTCTATGAGCAGGCCACGGCTGAGGGTCCGCCCATCGCCAACCTGCTGCATCACATCCTAGAGTACTGGTGAGATGAATGCTTATTGATGGGCTGATTATATGTTCAACAGGCACAGATCTTAGCAGGATTTGTTTTTGGGTTCATCAATTTGTCAATAAAAGCAGCTTCAATCAAAAATGTAGTAATTAAATATTTAGATTTAATTAGTTTGAGTTTAATTAACGGTGAAACCTTTGAAAATCATCCCTTGATGGTGTTTATATAAACAAATAACTGGTCATTATTTTAACCCAAATTTGGGTCATTTAGACAGTGAGTATGTTTCAAAATCTCAAAAGTATTATATGCAGGTTGAATAGTCATGACTTTGCAGAATAAACAAAATATGCTGTTTCACCTCGGTAATAAAAATGGATGAAAGAAATTGATTGTTAGGATTACAGATGATAGTTATCAGGTGGACCTGAATTTCTACTTTGCATTATATTTTGTTGTTTTTGGTCTGCAGTGAAAAGCCAGACCCGAAAAGAGCACCACTGATCCCTCTACCGATGCCCAAGAAGCTCTACTTTCACATCGACAGAGAGATCAAGCGGGACATAGAACACGCCAAGCAGAACCTCGACATGTGAGCTTTTCAGTTTACTCACTCGGTGCATGTATTGTCACAACGAGGGCGGAGCGTTTACTTCTGATCTCGCTGCACAGCTTCAGCTGGATGTTTGCTTTGAATTTGAACAAAACTGGAAAGAAGTCGCTCTGAGGTAAAACAACAGGACTGTAAAAGCATCAATCATCCCTGTGTTTATGTAGCCTTGAAAAAAAAACCATAATATGCTCAGAGAGAGCTATTGTTTCTATTCTGTCAGCGCTTTCATGACCCCAACCTAAACACACAGTCTTAATATGGTGCTGTATGATTTCAGAAGGCTCATAAATCACTCAGCTGCCCATGTTTAAGTGAGGGTTAAAGCTTTTTCTTTCATGCACTGAGGACAGATGTTGACTCTGTTACCAGAATAAGTTTGTGTTGATTTATATCACATTGTTAGCAGAAGTTTAGCCCACATTGTTAAGGCTTTTATGAACAGTGTGTAAATATTATTGGAATGCAGCAGTGTTGTTGTTAGAAGTATTCACTGATGAGAAGAAGTTGTTCATCATAGAAGTTAGAAGTGTTACCAAAAGATACAAATTAGATGTGTTAGATGTCTTCACAAAATGACCTATATTTCTCATTATTCCTGGTAGTTATTCTGAACAAAAATATGAGAAAATAATCTATAATTGACGTTGCCTCATATCACAGTAATCCTGTCTGACCCAAGGGTTGTTTCAGGGCCAAAAGACCTGGAAGTCACAATATTGAGACTATTTGCGCTGGCGTGCAACTGCCAGACTCCATTTGGCCTGATATAAGTGGTGCTAAAGAATGGACTTTTTGTCCTATCAGCTTTGAAGTATCACTCAGTATCTCAATTTTCTTGTTATTAATATAAGATCTCACAGTTTTTAATCCTAATCTGATTATACAAAAGACATGATCCATCCTCGTCTATGACCACTTGATTTGGAACTAGATAAAGTATCTCCTCTGCTTCCGCTGCAGTCCACAGGATCCATCTGAAAGTGTGTTAGTTAACCTTGACTTTAGAATGACTTTAATCATAAATGCAAATTCCGGTGTCATATTTCTTGCAGACTGATCAATGACCTCGACGTCAACGTGTTCAACTTTAAAAGATTTGGCAAAGAGCTTCCCAAGCAGCACAACATGAGCCCCAACTCCTTCATCCAGGTCGCCCTCCAGCTCGCCTACTACAGGTCAGAACATCCCTACAAACAAGTGTCTTTGCTAAAGATTGTCTCAGAAAAAAAAAAGAAGCAAGCACTGCTCATTATAGAAGTTATAGCAAGTTCCATTCAACATGTGTTGGGCGGGGTTCTACCCAATATTTGCTTTGTTTTGAGACATTCAGTAGTAGACAGTAATGATAAAACACGGAGACTGAAGAACGTTTATGTAATATTTGTAACTTTTTTTGACCCCTACTCATCACGTACTCCCCCGTCTGTTTTTGGGTAGTTGGTTCTGTCCAAGTTTAGCGCTGTCTCAGCTCAGCTAGCAGAGCCGCTAACAGCATTGATAAAACCCTTGTGAAATTGTGGTGTAAAACACATTGTGAGGTGTAATTAATCAGATTCAGTTAATGTAATCCAAACGTAACTATGCTAACACATTTTAATAATAGAATATATGGATTTTAAAATTATATTAGCGTCAGTTGTTAACCTTCAAATCAGCTAACATACAGGGTAGTGTTATTTTAACCAGTTATTAACAGTTACTGGTGAGCTGTTGTTTTGGCCAATAGTTCTGCTATAATCTCGGGTCTCCTCAGATTTATCTAACAAACATGCTGTGTACACACTGATGCTCTGACATATTAAGATCCAAAATGTCAAGTATAATAATAACAGGGTCAGAGACACTGAAGTGGCACTGATATACATACAGCAGTTGAGCTATTTGTTTCACATTTACTTGAGTAGGATTTCTTCATACTGGACTTTTACTTATTATGAAGTATTTTCATATAACTTTACTTGTACTTTTACTAAATTAAGGCATTTAAATATTTTTTCTGCCACTGCATTGTTTCATAGCATTGTTATGAGATTAAGTTGCTTATTCATTGGGAGGTTGTAATAGCAATCAGACACGTGAAATAGTCCAGGGCCTTCCCAGTAATGTGTTCCAGCTCCTCCAGATGAGTTGTATAATCTCCTTTGGATGCTCTGTGTCTCCAAACCAGAGGTCTCCAAACGATCAGACACGCCCAGAAAACATCCAGTGGAAGTCGGCTCCTTTGAAGAAAACTTCCCACTGAGTGTCTGAGCTCCTCTCATATTAACCCTGACTCCTTGTAGCATATTCTCTCTGTGACTACCCAAACCTTATAATCATTAGTGAAGGTTGGAATGTAGTTTGAGTGGCCAGAAGTTTTGCCTTCAGGCTCAGCTACCTTTTTAAACTACAACTTTGCACCAATCCTGCACAAACAGTCACTTTTGAGCCTTTTGAATTTTCCCACAGAGTCCACAATGAGGTCTGTCCTTCCTGTGATATCGCCTCTCAGAGGATGTTCCGTGGAGGAAGAACGGAGTATATCCGCTCGCCCACAAATCAGGCACTTAAATTCATTCTGGCTTTTGATCATCCATCTGTGTCGGTGAGAAGCTCAAATTTTGCCATCAGCAAACATGTTGTTTTGGCTCATTCTTGTCTTTACGGAGTGAGATGATTTCTATCTCGAAATGACTGAAATGTTTTTTTCAGCGGGAAGCAAAACTGGAATTGTTCAGAGAGGCTGTGGATGCCTATTCAGCTCTGACTGTGCAGGTAAACAACAAATTAGCTATAATAAACTGCTTCTGTCAGCTGTGTTTGTGTGATAAACAAAAACTTTTCCATTTCTTTTGTTCCTGCTACTGCTCAGGCACTTAAAGGACACGGTATTGACCGCCATCTACTGGGGCTCAAGCTGCAGGCCATCGAGGAGGGACTGAGCATTCCCAAAATCTTCATGGACACAGCTTATGGTCTGGCAACTCACTGGAAGCTGCGGACAGGACAGGTGTGTTTGTGTGCTGGTTGCACAGTTTTCATACAGAAGGTAGTTCCACTGTGGCCCAACAGAAAGTGGGAAATTTGTAGGAATGTTATGAAAAAGCAAAGACAAGAATGGAAATTTGGTGTTTCCTGTTTTCTTTGTCACATGATGTTCTGTTAATGTGGCACAATTACAGCAGGAATTTCCAGCTGTTCGTTGTTCATATGATCAGGTTTTTTTTTGTTTTTTTTTCACCTGATTTGGCTTTTGCAATGTTCGTGACTGCATGAGATTTTTACTACCCGCTGTAATCTTCCTGTGTTTACAAGTCACAATTTGTGTCAAAGCACTTCTACAGTATAGTTGAACACGATACTAAAGTCTGGTGAGGCACTTTTATTTCCTTGTTTTATGAAATCTAACTTTAAACATCTCCATAGTGAAATCGCTTTATAGGAGGCGTGTTGTTGTAATAGATGAAATACGACAAGTTATCAGCCAAATAGAGAATTTAAAAGAATGAAACCTTCTCTAAAGACAGTCGGACTTTCTTCTTCAAACACTAAATTAGAGGCAACGATTATGCAGAAACCATCAGATATATTGCACTTTGTTCATTAGACATCAAAGTATTTGGACAGCAGCTGCTGAATGGATCTACAAATATTTTTTTGTTTCCAGGATAAAGAATAAGATGTGAATTGATAACTTCTCTGTTGAAGTGTTTTATCCTTATTCCTTTTTGCATTCATTCATTTTGTCTCTTTGGTCCCTGCAGGTGCCTGCGAACACAGACAGCGTGATGTGTTTCGGGCCGCTCGTGCCCGACGGTTACGCCGTGTGTTACAACCCTCAGGCGGACCACGTCCACTTTTCCGTTACCGCCTTCAATTGCTGCGATGAGACGAATGCCGAGACGTTCGCTCACACTCTGAAGGACACCTTGTGTCATCTACAGGAGCTACTGCAGCCTACTGTGTAGATCTGCAGCCGCAACGTCCCGCAGAGTCGAGCGGTTCTTCATCACCGAGGAGAAAACACTGTTTCTGAAAACATTTTGTGCAGGTCTTTTTGAGCCTTGTTGTTGTCATGTACGCCTCATTGGAGCCTTTGATTCTGAGAGAGCTGGACGCTGTGGCTCCGAGGTGCTTTTGATACTTTTTTAAGCTTTTCATTCAGCAGTAAATCTTTCTTTCTGCATGATCAAAGTGATTGTTGACTGCGTCAGTGGATTCACGTGGAAGTGTTTGAGGATACAGTGAAAGTTAAACCTGACACTTCAGCTTTAATCAGAACAAGCCAAATGATGAACTGACCGCACGCCTTGTACACCTCAGGAGCTCACCAGCGGCCTTCTGGTACCTTTCATTGAGACCGATCTTTGATATTTTACTCTGCCAACGGAGTTAATCGACATGTGTTTTGGAAAGTTTGATTTAGTAGATTAACACAAGTGTTTGAAACGGACCAAAGGACATGAAGCAGGTTGTTCATGGTGATCTTGTTAGGAAATGATTGGTGTTTTTGTCCCTGAGCAGAGACCACTCGATTTTCAGGATGTGCATTGATTATAGGTTTGGCCTCCTCTGAGGGGCGTGTAATTCTTCTGTGAACCCGCAGGACTGGTTAATAAAACCTGTTATCGCATGAGTACTCGTTTCACTTCTTTGTGTGCAAGAGACGGAGTAAGATGGGGACAGGTGGAGGGTGGTGCCTGTTTTCTACAGACCTGTGGCTCTTTGCTTTTGGTATTCCTGCAGACGGGCTGTTATGTATGAGACTTCAGGATGACACCGCAGGCTCTCAGGGGACCTTTGTAAATACTTTGACTTTCTAAAACATTGACATTTTTTAAAGTCGATTGTTCAGTTGCTGATTTACAGCAAGTGTGTGCTTTGTCAGCGTCTTGTTGCATCATCCAAACTCTCTCAAGCGTCTTGAAATTAATCGTTACCCTGATATTCTCCTGTGAAATATTACTAACTGAATCTTGAATTTAAGCCCAAACCATGATACTCCCTTTCATTCGGGTTTTTGGCAGTTGGTAACTACACATGAAGGATGCTATCTTTAAAAAAACAACTAATAAAGATAATTGAGAAAAAGGTGGTTGCCAGGGCCCAGATTGACATTGAATAGATAAAAATAAAGAAGATCAAAGCAGTAGAAGCCTTTATCAGTTTTGTTTGTACTTCTGGAGATGTGTAAATGTATATCTCAATTTATTTTTGACTAAATCGGTAAAGAACAGCCTGTTGTGTAAGAATTTATACGTACTTGTCTAGGAATTTGCACAAAATTGTGTGTTTG
Organism: Leuresthes tenuis; assembly: GCF_036924035.1. Lineage (NCBI taxonomy): Eukaryota > Metazoa > Chordata > Actinopteri > Atheriniformes > Atherinopsidae > Leuresthes > Leuresthes tenuis. The sequence continues at coordinate 8,749,497 of NW_027325372.1, read as the reverse complement.
TTTTTAAATTAGTTCAGTTTTGCCCTCCTTGGCAAGAGAATCATATATGCAGAATCATAATACAGTTTATCAGGTCAGGTCACTTTATTTGTACCTTTAGGTAGATTTGTTTTGCAGCCAGACAGATAACATATACATAACAACATAAAATCTTCTAAAAATATATATTTTTAATAAGGTTAAAAGTGTGAAAACAGATAATTTAGAACAGTAAAATGATAAACTCCTCTGGCTGGATATAGGCCATATATATAAGAAGGGTTCCCCCAAAAACACCAAATATTTAATCTTTTGAATAAAAACGAGATTACGAACTAAATAAAACACACAAGTTCTCGTGTATGTGCGGATAAGCTACAGCTTGCTCGGTTTAGATAAGATGTAATTTACAACAAAGGCAAATTAATAGAATGTGATAGCTTCATAGCAATCCATCACGTCCTCTTCAATTCATGCTTACACGGACAGAGGGGTCCGGGCACTGCTTCGAGCTGATTGGACAATCAGACACCGGAAATTACGTCCGCAGAGCTATTGCACCTTTAATTTAAAACCGGAACAAACAAAAGCAGAAAGTGGAGCAGCTGCAAGGTGTTTTGTCGGAATAGTTATTGAGCGCGGTGAGCACACAGTGAGCGAAGTGTGTGTGAAACAGGATTATTGAAGAGACGCTGCTCATCTGGACCGCAGCTGCAAGAAGAAATGAGGCTGAACATGATAGCTAGAAATTAGCCAAACAATATATTTTAATTTTAATTTTGTTTTACCACGTTTTTTAAAATTATTTTTCTAGTTTTCTTTCATGTGGAGAGGTTTCATTTAGGGTTTTTAATTCCTTTAAGTCATAATGAAGGGCTCATGTTTTATCGGCAACCGGAGGAGGAGAAGCAGCGGGGCAGCCGGGCTGCTGTGTCCGCTGCTCGGTGCGTGTTTCTTGGCTGCCGTGGTCGGATACAAGCCGGTGATCATAGTGCACGGCTTGTTCGACAGCTCAGGGGCTTTTGGAAAATTAGACAGATTCATCAACGAGGTGAGTGCCCGAGCAAAAGTGAAACCAGCTCAGTTTGAGTGGATCTGTGAGGATAGATAGTTGTTTAAATACACATTTAATGGAACATCCTGCAGGCCTTACAGCTTATATCACCATATGTTATCAACAAAGCATGGACCTGCATCATGTAATATGCACTGTGCTGCATTAGTCAGCTGTTATCATAGTTTTAGAAGTCTGTAAAGAACCTTGTAATGCCACGTGAACTTGTTTTATTGCGTTACTTCTGGAAAAAAAATATATTTTGCAGATCCGTGCATTTACAGGTATATAGTTATTAATTTGTTATTTGGGTCAAATACAACATATTTTTGTACTGTATTGTTCTCCATAATTTGTATTGGAAAACAGACCATAAATTTAAAGGCGGTATTAATAGATTAATAGTTTTTAATAAAAGCTGTCAGTGACTAGTGATAATGGAGTTCACATTTTATGTAAAGACAGTGAAATGTGCCTGATCCTGCTTGTCCTGTTAAGCTTTCCAAACCCCACACAGCTTTGGAAATGCTCACTCTTGGATGAATATGTGATATTGCAGCAGAGAGGAAGTTTTTGTGGGGTTGATGAGGTCTAAGTTCCTCTTTCTGTGTGTGTTTTTTTTGTTTGTTTTTTTTAACCCTGCTTTATTAGAAAGCTGTAGACCGAAACCAGATCAGTTTGGAGGAAATAAGTGAAAGTGAAAATCCAGGCTTCACTCTTTCTGCTTCAGTTAGGCTGAGCTCCTACCAGCCTAATAAATCATCTGTATTTAAAGATTGTATCAATTAGAGGACAAACATCGTTGAAAACACAAGCATCCAAACCCAGTCTTTCAGATTTTACCTTGTTGATTCTTGTACCTGCTCTGCTTTTGTGTCCTGCAGTCTCATCCGGGGACAAATGTGACCGTCATCGACCTGTTTGACAGAGGCGCCAGCCTGCAGCCCATGTGGAAGCAGGTGGAGGGCTTCAAGGCAGCTATTTACCCAATAATGCAAAACGCAGCAGACGGGGTGCACTTTATCTGCTACTCTCAAGGTCAGTGAGTGCATTCCTACAAGTGCGAGAATACAGACATAAATGTGGTATTTGCTCAAGATTATAAAGTAGTCGTGGTATGTCTTTGACTTCTCTGACAGTAGAAGTGACGCTGTTTACTCTGCTGGGGTCGTTTTATTTTATTGCTCGAATTTACTTTTTATGAGGTTTAAGATTTCTGCTTCGGTCAGTAGTCGGGAACTCCCAACAATCAGCTTTTTGTAACTGTAAAAACAAAGCAAAACAAGTACAAGTCTGTGCGCAAATTAGATTTTATTCACTGAACAGTTTTTGAAAACTCGTTTCTTTCGGTTCATTTCTTATCTTTTGTCTTTTTTTTTTTCTTTTTTTTTTTTAAATAACCATCAACCAGATATATTCTGAAATGCATTTCTCGGACCATGAATGTGGAAAATGACGAAGGTTTTAGCTTAATCTACTTGTCTAATGGAGTTTATTCCAACTGAAAACGGTTTTTAAAAACATTTCCTTGTTACTTCCTTTAAATTGTCTGCCTTTTTAATTAACTATATTCAGTTTTTTTCGACTAAACAAGACATTTGAAGGCATCACCTTTGATAGACAGTGATACTGAAGGGCAGTTTTTGCAGCTTCCTGCCATTTAATTGAGTAAAGAGCTAAAATGGTATCCAGCATATAAATCAATAATTAATGTAATCGACTATTACAGATGCACACACTGACTGAAGCATCGATAAGCTGCATTTTCATAGTTTTAAAAAGTCAACATACACCTCTGACGTTGCAGGTTGAATTGATAATTATAAGGCCACTATTTTGTTTATATGTAAAAACGTAGTTTTGTTTGTTGTGTTGCAGGTGGGCTGGTTTGCAGAGGGATCCTTTCAACTCTGTCTGAACATAATGTTCACTCCTTCATCTCTTTGTCCTCTCCTCAGGCCGGGCAGTATGGAGGTAGGTGCAACTTTAAAAGCTTAACACGTGCTTTATTTTGTATTTTTGTTGTAGAAAATGGATCAAATGAGAGTGAAAAGATGTGGGTCGTAGATAAAAATCACCAGAATCTGCATTTGTTTGAAAAAATTGCAAATTCATTGGCTGATTACTTATTATTTATTTTTTAATTATTATTTAGGTCTGACTGCCAGCAAGACATATAATAAATAATTATAACATATTTAATTAAGAATAAGTCTCGATTGCCACATTCAAATTTTATGGCTTACCATATTTGTGAAAGGAATTGCACTAAATTCCCCAAAGAAGGACCCTTTTTTTTTTCTTTTTTTACTTATTTTAGAATATGAAAGCGCATTAGAGAACAGGGAAAAACGTTTTTACGTTTTTTTTTTTAACCTGAAAAAAGCCTTCAATCCACTGCATTCACTTTAATATGAAGTATTTGTGGCTGTAGTGATGTATTCACTGATGGGGTAGAAAATTATATTTCTCAGTTTTCTTCACATTGTGCATTGTGTTCCTGACTGGAACAAATAAAAGAAATTGGAAATAAACTGAGATTTTTCTTTTTTTAAAAGGAAGAAATCGGTCCAGTTGGAGCCGATCAGACTGAAAATCTTGCTGATCAGTTATTCCAGATTGACTGGCTTGTTTTTAGCCAGGGCAAGCAGATATTTTCAACACACAACAACATGTTAACACAGTCAAAAAGCCACATTTGAGCCACATTTGAGTTTGAGACATGAAAGCTAAAGTATGGGGGGGAATAAATGAACAGTAAATCTTTTCTTATCTTGAACATGTTGCGGACTGTTTTGTCTCTCCTCTGTTGGTTGATTATCCTGGATTTTCTCTGTCTTTCATCTCCTCTCAGACACGGACTACTTAAAGTACCTCTTCCCTCAGTTTGTGAAGTCGAACCTCTTCCACATTTGTTACACTGCAATTGGTCAGAGGATATCCATCTGCAACTACTGGAACGGTGAGCCTCCAGAAACATCTCCTCAGAGGACTTTATGAAACTTATAAACATGTTTGATTCAAAGACCCTCATTGCAACAACTTTTTGTACTGATTAAACTACTAAGAATCCATGTTTCAACTTTGTGGTTGTTGATAGTCTCTCCTCTGTCTGCAGACCCCCACCACAGAGACTTGTACTTGAACAGCAGTGACTATCTGGCTTTGCTCAACAGCGAGAGGCTGAGTCCAAACTCAACAGGTCAGCAAGCTTGTTCTGAGAAAAGCCCACCCACAAATGTAATATATGCAACTGCTTTGTGATGTGCTTGGTGTTGATCTCTTGAATCCTAAAAAGAATAATCAGTAGATAAAAGTCACTATATAAAAGTCTCTGCTTACTCCACAAATGGATGAAAACGAAGACTCTTCCTGAGTGGCAGGATATTTCAGGCAAACCATCAAAATATAACAGAAGATAACAAGAATATTCTCACAGGTTACAAATACCACCATCAGGTATTGACTGAGTTATGACTCCCAACTTCTATATGCAGAGTGGAAGAAGAACTTCCTCCAAATCCAAAAGCTTGTGTTGATTGGAGGACCAGATGATGGAGTCATCACACCCTGGCAGTCGAGGTGAGGTCATCCCCTTTTGATCTAACATTTTAGATTAATTTCCTTTAATTTATGGACTGTATCTGCTGTGATAGTGTATGTCCACATGTTCAGTTATAGATTGTTGACTGACTCTGGTGCTAAAATAACTGATAAGTCAGGGACAATTGATTATACTGTTCAGAGCAGTTGCTGATATTTCAGTCAGCTGAGGGATTTATTTTTCCATCCCACATTGATTCGTGTCAAATGAACCCACAACACTGCATCACTTATCCCCTTTTTCAATTCAGTGATCAGTTTTAATGTGACCTCTTCTTCCAGCGTGATAGTCTTTGCTCAGTTCCCACATTTCACGGGGTTTTTCTGAGATGTTTGTTTTCTGACTGCGGATGATCTGATGACTATCATGTGATGCTCACACATTTCATCTCTCTGTCTTGTTCACGTTTCACAGTCAGTTTGGATTTTATGATGACAACGAGACTGTTGTTGAGATGCAGCACCAAGATGTGAGTAGAAATCGGACCCGCAACTGCATTTAGTTTAGTTGAAATACTACCAATTCTTTTATTTTGTACTTGATCACAGCACCAGTTCAAATGAGTTGGCATGAATTAAATGTAATGTAAATGGAAGCTTATATCCAATCCAAGTTATTTATAAAGCACATTTAAAACAACAATAGTTGGTTAAAGTGCTGTACACTAAAAATAATCAAGAAATGAAAAAAGTAAAAGACACAGAAGACGTATAAATCAGTGATTTACTCATGATAGATTATAGAAAACACAGCAAATGTTGAAAGTGAGACATTGCTTCTATTTCATGAAAATTATGAGGTCATCTTGAATTTGATGGCAGCAACTAAAAAAGTTGGGACAGAGGCAACAAAGGTTGGAAAAGAAAAATAATAAGGGGAGGAACATGTTGCAATTAATTGGCAGCATGTTCTAATTGGCAACAGGTCAGTAATATGAATGGAGATATTAAAAAAAGCACCCAAGAGAGGCAGAGTCTCACAGAAGTAAAGATAGGCAATATAAAGAGGTTCAGCAATATGCAAAAAACACATCTACAGGCTGTGGATCAATTTCAGAATAACACTCCTTAATTGATATTTGTGACTTTGAATATTTCACCATCTACAGTACATAATTATCTTTATGTACACATCTGCAAATCGGTATCAGGCGACACTACGTTAAAAACGTGTGATTCTGTCCTGGAAATCACTGCGTGAGCTCAGGGACACTTCCAGAAATCACTGTCTGTCAACACAGCTCACCGTGCCATCCACAAATGCAGGTTAAAGCTTTGTCATGCAGAGAAGAAATCATGTGAGAACATGGCCGACACCCATTTAAAAAGGACCGAGGCAAAGTGGAAAACTGTTCTGTGGTCAGAGAAAATTAAATTTTAAAGTTCATTAGACCCCACATCCTTCAGACTAAAGAGGATCCAGCTTTCTATCAGCTTAAAAGCATGAATCTCTAATAGTATGAGGGAGCATTAGTGTCTATGGAACTGTTTTATTTATCTATTTATATATATGTATATATATATATTATGTTTTAGAGCAACATATTCTCCCCTCCAAATGACATCTATTCCAAGAAAACAATGTTAAACCACGTACTGCATCTATTACAACAGCAGGGCTTCTTAGTAGGAGAGTCCATGTGTTGGACTGACCTGTCTGCAGTCCAGATGTTTCACCAACTGAAAACATGCATTATGAACAGCAAAATGCAACAGAAGACCCAGAACTGTTGAGCAGATATGATCCTACATCAGACAAGAATGGGACAATGTTGTTCTCCCAAAGGTCCAATAGCTGGCCTCCTCAGTTTCCAGATGTTTACAGTGGTATCAGTTGAACCTTTCCTAACCTATGATGAGTTGATATTTTTCACAGAACTTTAAAATGTCTCTTTCAACATAATTTTCTATGTTCTCCTGTGAATAAAACATTGGTTCATAAGATTTTAAAGTCATTTTATGCAGCATCTTTTAGTTATTGTGCATAAAAGAGCTTGCTTCGAAAAAACACATCTGGACTGTTGGAGATTTATCTTCTTATGAACATTGTTCTGAAGTTGCAGCTGTGATGAGGTGCAGTCCCCAAATACGACTAGATCCAAGACTTAAACCGTGATTATAAATAAATACGAGCAGAGATGATAAAATACTTCACAATGAATGTTTTTGATACATTTTCAAAGGCTCATCTGGTGTTTGTTGGGCAGAGTGTGGAGTTGATAGTGGGGTTTTTTGAGGGAACGGTTATTTTCCAGCAGCGTCAGACTTTGAGAACCCCAGCAGAAGATTAAATCAGGACTAATTTATTTATCTATTTTTCTCCTGCAGTTGTATCTAAGAGATCTGTTCGGTCTGAAGACGCTGGCAGCTCGTGGAGATCTGATCCTCTGCACCGTTCCCGGCGTCCAACACGTCTTTTGGCACTCGAATGAGACCGTGTTCCACACCTGCATGGAGAAGTGGCTGGTGTAGAACAGAGCAGACGCAGGTGTAGAACAGAGCAGACGCAAGCACATATTTTGCAGTTTAGTAAGCTCTTGCTTTCAAATATGTAGGAATCGCCAGTCGCTACATAGCGTCCCCGCTAACATCTGCGAGTGAACTCTTGAGAAGATGATCTCATTTATTTTGGGACTACTGTTCCCGGAGACCAAACAGTGATTGGCTTTTGTAGACAATTGTTCTTTATTTAAACTCATCGTATTAACTGCTATCTTATATTTAAAGAACTCGCTAGACATTTTGGAAATTGTGTTTATTTGCTCAGAGAAGTCTCTAAAGTCTGTCAAGTGAACATGAAGTTACAGTCAACAAATTGCCTGCCTCTGTCCGAAGGGACAAAATCTGTCTTACAAGCACATCTAAACAAACTGGTCGGCTGGTCATGCAGTTACATTTTAAAGAAGAGCTTAAATGTGGTCTTGAGCAGATTTTTTTTATCTTATTTTTTATCAACCAGATTTTACAGCTTTGCTTCTTTCCAGTCTTTATGCTATGCCGAGGCAGCCAGTTTCAGCTTGTACCTTCAGACTTTATGGAGAGTCACATCTGGTTCCGATCTTCCTCTGGATATCCCAGTTTTCCTTTCGATATCTATTCCAAACTGTACTATTGCCATCAGACACATCCAGCACATCATTGTCTGTGTGCTTTTTAAAAAAAAAAAAACATCCATCTCAACATTTAGTTTTCACCTCCAAGAACATAGTGACTCAACATTTGCTCACATAGACTTAAAAAAACATGTCAGACTAACATTAAGATGTTTGGCAAGTTTTTTATGTAGTAAGGGATCATTGCTGCTACAGTGTTGGTATTTTAGGATAGTTTCCACCCTTTGGATCGCAGAGCTTCGTGTTTTCAAGCCATTCAGAGTTTGCCAGATGCGATTGTATTGAAAACACAGCTGTGGATGTTAAGGGGTTAACTGTCTTTATGTCGCTGCAGTCTGCAACAGAAAAGCAAGTCGGGCTTTAAGTGAGTGCTCCAGCTATTTATCACTAAGAGGAGACGTATTAAAAATTGATGGTCTGAAATGATTGCAGGAGAGGATGAAATATCCTGAATCTCTTATTCAGAAGTTAGACACCAAATTAGCATTAAGGGGACTTTTCATGTTTTCACATTTTGTGATTAAAACACACCAATTCCACTGTTCTATCACAGAAAAACTACAAAATGAATATGTTGGAGACCTCCTGCTGTTAACTTTTATCCTACAGATGTTTCTTGTTGTCTCCACACTGACTAAATTTGGGCCTTAGTATGTTTAGATGGATTAAGGATGTAGTAATTTACAACCCAGAGTGTAAAATGGTTGTTTACTGAGAACAATTCAGTTCTAAAACATCCACACCAGCTCAGAAACACTTTGTGTTGTCTCTCGGCGCACACAAACCAGGCTAATCAGAAGAAAGTTGGCAGGCTTTTGAGTGGCAGGAGTTAATGTGGCTTGCTTGTTAAATATGGATTTTTTTTTAAACTGTAAATCATAAAATTCCACTCTAATGGAGTCCAATGAGGAAAAATGTACAGACATAAATTAACTTAATAGCTCGCCTTTAACTTTGGAAGGTCCCTTGTGCTTAAAAGTCTCAACTTCTCACCCTCAGTTTTTAATGCAAGCGTGTGGTTAAAGCCAGACTAAGCTACTTTTTCACTTCATGTTTACAATCACAGCTTTCAAAACCTTTTACCTGCGCCACAAGCGAGGGAAGATTGGATCTGCAGCAGTGTTCAGGAAGTAAGAGACTAATGTAATTTAGCCTCTTTTTCTTTTTTTTTTTTTTTTCATAGAGCGATTTATGTTCTAAAGCACAAATGAAAATGTCTCAAACCGCAGAAATCCAGATGTGTCGGCAGATTCTTTTTAACATTTTAAGGGGCTTTAGTGGCTTATATTTGACAGAGAAAAAGACAGAGAATGTAGATGGAGAGAAGGGATGGCTGGGCCTGCTACAACAAGGACTTTCGGTGTTTATACACTCAGCTAGTTGAGCTACTCGGCCCCCACAGCAGGGAATTTTATGTTGAGGTCCTCTTTCTGCCAGGGATGGCTAATTGAGCGTGAAACAAAGGGAAGAGAGGGTGATTTGAACCGATTGTTACGATTATATTGTCGTCCTATCCGCTCACTGTTAGCACAGGGCAGTGTCTCAGTTGAGAAACACGCCACCACACTCTTTTAGTGGGTCATAAAACATGATTGAGCGGTATGACTTTTGTATGAATCTACATGTTTTGTGTCTTTTTAGGAAAATCTGACTTGGTCTGACTAAAAGAATTAGTTCTCAATCCTATTGCTGTGAAAACCCTGACGATTTAAGATGAGAAAGACCTTTATTTATCCCATGAGGGGAGACTCTAAAAGGTCATTCATGAGTTTATATCCGACACTTTAACATCTCTCCTTGTGCCCCTTTAATTTGTATGAATGTTACTTTATTGACTCTGACAGTAATACATACAGTATATTTGCTTGTGCGTTTGTGTCTGTCACACATACGTAAAAAACATCGCACATCACGACTGTGCCTGAGCGACATTCTGTCGACATGTCTTCATCTACAGACTTACTGCCCTGCTCATCTTATGATGCAGCTGTTTATACATTTTTATCCTTCCATTTGTAATGACATGGTGACCCATATTTTTTATTTACACGAGTTTCATGTTTATGAGCAGTATCGTGCAGTGCTTTTAAACTGTGCTCCTTTATGTCAAGCCTTAACTTTTCCCCTCATGCCTCAGTGTTTTATGTCCATTACCAAAGTGCTACGACACACTGCCTTTAGTGACGGTGCTAAGAATATAGACAGGATGATAGTGAGGAGTGGCAACTAGTGCAGAACCTCAAGTCCGGCAGTGCTATGTCAGTGTCTACTGGTCCACCAAACTGTTGTGCGTGGCACTCTTTACCTGCCATCTCATTTAGATATCTCAGGCTTTTTAACAACCTTCATGCTCCTTAGAAAAGGGATTCATTTTTCTTCATTGTTTGCGTTTTGTCAGCTATTTTTTCTGCCTGATGTCCTTACTTATATATGTGTGTGTGTATATATATACGTTTCTCAAAAGAGGAAAATGTCTTTTTGTGTTATAAAATAAGAAATTAACTGTTGACTAAGTCAAGTACAGATTGCACAAAGAAAGAAGGGAATATTTAAGGATGGGATGATTTTATTTTAACATCATTATATCCTTTGTGTCATGAATGCTTCAACATATGACCGGATCAAGAATCGACATATCTGCTTAAATTGTTAATTTAAGGGGTGTCCTTCTCTGTTTGGTTTTCTTGTACTGAAACAAACAAACAAACAAAAAAAACTGTTAATGTAGATAAGAAACTTTTTTTTTTTTTTTAAACCTAAAATACTATTTTGACAGTTTCTACAGTGTTTGTCTGGCAAATTGAAATGTCATTTATTTCATCAATAAAAAAACAGTTTGAACATCATGTTTTGTTTGTTTAATGAAAATGGTTTTGTGTTCATCCAGTTGTTTCAGATCACGCATTTAATCCCAAAACATTAGACAGTACTGGTATTTTACAGTGGAAGGTAAAACATCTTAAATGGAAATAACTATTCAATGCTTAACTAGTGTTCATCCATAAAAAAAATACAGTCTTGTATAGTAAGATTTAAAACAATTTCATATTTATGTATTTCCTCATAATATAATGCTATCAAGGTCATATTTTTGTCACAAAAGATCAACTTGATTAAAGCTTTTTTTCTTAAATATGATAGATTTGTATATTAGAAATGTGCATAGGTGACTTTTTTGTAATTTTTGAGTTGGTACATTTATCAGTTTGAGTGTACATTCATAGTTGCTTCTTGGAGTTATTGTTTTCCAGAAATATAATAATTTGATGGCCAGTCAACTCCAAACATTACTGTGCAAAGTTAATTGTTATAACTGTCTTTTAAATCATTTAAGGGATCAAAATGTAAGTTATGTGTTTATAATGTATCAAAAATATTTTATTTTCTAAAATTTCAATAGTAATCTAAAAATTTGAGCAGAACTTTGTCATTATAATCATCATCACTATTAAACCTTTGTTTGACCGGGAGACTCTTTAAAATCTCTTTTTCAAGACATTCACTGATCAATATATTACATGTACACATCATTTGAAAAAAATAGCAAAGCCATCAAACCTATAAACATCACAAACAATAAAAAAGCACAAGATTGATGAAGTTATTACAGCATTAATCATAAATAAAGGCAGTAATGATCGATCATTACATTTGCATCCTGTTTTCCAAGTTGGAAAAAAAATCAAGGTGTAATTACAGATATATTCAGCCAATTAACAAACCGATAATTGCTATCTTCTGATTAACATGGAGGCTGTTTATAGCCTGCTCCTCCTCAGCTCCGAAGAAGAAAAACCCTACATTTCCCATCATCCTTTGCGCCCCGGAAGAAACCAACAGGTTCACCGGATATCTGTACGCGGCGCCGCGTGAAGGCCCTTTTCCGTCTCAGAGAAGTGTGGTACAGAACGGCAGACAGAAGTGAGTGAAAAATTCAACTTTTACTCGTTTTATATACTGTTAAAATAGGTCAAACCGAACATCTGAAAGAATTACGAGTTGTAATGTTCGACCAATTCAACCAGAACTGGTAGTTTTTCCCGAACAGTTGTTTTATTACCTCTGAACGTTTCCGAACGAGCACAACAGAGCTGACCGTTAGCATGTGGCTAACCTCCTAGCACATGTGGATGCGGCACGTTAATGATCCCCCTCGATAGATGTCACATACAGTACTCCGCTTTACTAAAAGTCAGCGTTAATACTGATTCTTTTTCATTACATATTACACCAACACGGATTAGAAATACGCAGACACGTTAGGTTGCTGACTTTTTTTTTTTTAGATTCATAGTCGTCATAGCTTAAGTCTGCTGATGCTAACTGGTAACAGGCTTCGGATGCGGCCTTGCTCCTGCGGGGTGGTTGTCTAAGTCTCTGACTAGACTTTAGGGTTGAATCTGCATATTGTAAGGTCATGTATCATAACGGAATATAAGCTGAATTTCCTCTGCATTTTTCTGGAAAGTTAGCAATGGCTGGATGTAAAGGGGAGACTCGAGCAGTAGTAGAGATACAGTGAGACTTGAGATTTTAAGCAGTTTTGATGTAATTAGTTGTCGATTTTTATTTTAGAAAAATTATAGATTATAAGACACTTGCTATCACATTACAGTTGGCCACCTTTCCTTCAGTCTTGCCAAATCTTACGACAGAAACAAGGTCTGTTAAAGTGTATGATCGGGTTAAAATTAAGTAATAATTAATTTGACAATCTAACGTTGTAACATAACGAGTCAAATCTTTAAAATAAATGTCCTGACAAACAAATGACTCCTGTTTCTACCCCCTAAAACGGGTCCTCAAACTCCGGTCTTTATAAACAACAGAATCACTACTTTTGTGTTAATCCGTGCTGAACTCTGCTGGGCTGAAACAGCCTTTAAAGCATGTGTATTTCGGCCACTGACTCCTGAGCATTGTTGGCAAAGTAGCTGCAGAAACGGTTAATCGCAGCAGTTGTCAACACTGCTTTCCTGTTTTTTTTTCTGTAGTGACTGAGTGGGAGACCGCCCCAGCCGTGGCTGAGACACCCGAGATCAAGCTCTTTGGAAAGTGGAGCACAGACGATGTCCAGATCAACGACATCTCCCTGCAGGTAGGCAATTACTCTGGAGTTTTTGAGTCGTTATAAGCGAGGCTAGAGTCACACCTGGACACTGACTCGTTGTCTTGGTGTGCTAGAGTGCTCGCAGAGAAAATGTCTTTGCTTATTCATTGGCTGTAGTCTGCTGTGACCCAGTCAATCACCAACTCAGATACACCACCTGCCTGAATGAGATGCCTGCCTGTTACAGATGAATGTAAGTAGTGATGTTTAAGGTGGCAACGATTCAATTCTTCACTGCAGGATTATATTGCCGTGAAAGAGAAGTACGCCAAGTACCTGCCACACTCTGGAGGACGTTATGCCGCCAAGCGTTTCAGGAAGGCACAGTGCCCCATCGTGGAGCGTCTGACCAACTCCATGATGATGCACGGCCGCAACAACGGCAAGAAGCTGATGACCGTGCGCATTGTCAAGCACGCCTTTGAGATCATCCACCTGCTGACTGGAGAGGTACGATCAATTGATGTAGTACGTCAGTCATGGTGCTCTGAGAACCAAAACAAGCTTAACTAAAAGCCTCTCAGAAGGGGGATTTAAAAAGCAGTGTTTTCACCCTTTTAAAACATTTCACAGCAGATTGGAGGGTTGTATCATGATCTTTAATGTCACTTGAACTGCAGAACATCCGTGATGCAGTACGACTCGAGTCGTAGCAACACCGGCCATGTTACATAGAATCAGTCCGTGTATCCGGTGCAGAAGTAACGCAGGAGCAAAATTCCTTGACTTTGCTATTAAATTTTGAAAGTTTGTTTTTTAAGGTAAAAAATGCACTTTTTCAAGGCCTCCTTCTGGGTAGATTTAGCTCGCCTGCCAGGAACCCTGTGTTGTTGTTTTTTTTAAAGAGGGCAGCTGGACTTCATTTGTCAGTTCTTGAAGATGTTTCACCTGTCAGTTTGAAAGGCTTTGTGTTCGAGAACCGACTAAACAAGTCCAAATGCATTTGATTAAAAAAAGAAACAGTATTACTGAGAATCTACAGCTAATGAGCCCTTTTAAGGCTAGCTGTACGCTTTAATTTCAGACATGTTTGGTCAAATGAGGCATATACCTTCAAACTGGAATTGTGGGCACATCAAATTGAACAAATAAAGTAGGCGTTGTTTACTGTTGCACATCACCCCTGAGGTTATGAAAAGTTCAATCTTTTCTCCAATTTATCCCAGAATCCCCTCCAAGTCTTGGTGAACGCCATCATCAACAGTGGACCCCGTGAGGACTCCACCCGTATCGGTCGTGCTGGTACCGTGAGGAGGCAGGCTGTTGATGTGTCGCCCCTCCGCAGAGTCAACCAGGTGACTTTTCTTTTTACTTGTATCCCGCTTCCTGGATCTAGGGGTGTGTCTTAAATGTCCAGAGTTCATTAAGCTGTTGTGATTTGAGGAAATTGTTTAAATATGTAGTTTAAATGGAGTTTTTTTAAAATGTTGCTGCTCTCATTTTTTGACTCTGATTCATGTCAAACGAGGCTAGAGTCACGCCTGGATATTCCCTGTTGTCTTGGTGTGCTAGAGTGCTCGTAGAGAAAATGTCTTTGCTTATTCATTGGCTGTAGTCTGCTGTGACCCAGTCAATCACCAACTCAGATACACTACAACCATGACCTGTGTTTGCTCAGCTAAAGCTAAGCTTGTCAGTTTCACCTGTCAATGCTCTGCTTTCTCTCGTAGGCAATCTGGCTGCTGTGCACAGGAGCAAGAGAAGCTGCTTTCAGGAACATCAAGACCATCGCCGAGTGCCTGGCTGATGAGCTGATCAACGCAGCCAAGGTAACGCGTTGTACTTAAAATGAATCATTACAACCGTCCCATGCATGTTTAGAGCCGTGTGGTCTAAGCTAAAAACGACTGGGATTTAGGTTCTTAGAAACTACATGCAGTCTATTGTTCATCTTCATGGCTGATGTGTATTAAAGTCTCATTTCTTGCTCCTGCAGGGTTCATCTAACTCATACGCCATCAAGAAGAAGGACGAGTTGGAGAGAGTTGCCAAGTCCAACCGTTAAACATGTTCGCTTTCTAACAAAACAAATAAATCTGAAGAAACTTCTGTGGAGTTGGAGTGTTTTAATGTAAACAAGTGTTCTGAAGGTAATTTTGTACATGGGGTTAAAATGTTGAGCGTTTAGGTTATCAAGTCAAAGGGAAGCGACACCTTTGTAGCAACTTTCCACAGGACAGCATTGTAAATCTTCATAAACATAACCAACTTGTCAAAATGTGGATTTAATTACCCCTACAGTAGCTACAAACTCATACCCGGGAAGATTTTAGTATCTGTAATTCTACACATAGCAGCTAGATGACCTAAAACTAAATTAAAACAAATGTGGATACCAGGGGGTCTGTGCACATCAAAATGGGAAAAAAATTCAAAGGTTGCAACAGTGAAGATGCAACAATTATCAGTGGTTTTAAACCTGTTTTCTGTGTCCAGTTTGCATTAATTAAGCATTTTATCTTAAACTAGGAAGTACAAAAATATTTTTTTAACATCATGGCTTGGTTATTTGGACTAGTAGTCTCATTTATGCAAAAAACAAATAAGATGGAAGAGTTGCTGTCCGTGTAAAGAGTGGAACCTGCAGTTAAATTTGTGACCTTGGTGGGGAGAAACGAGTAAAGCTTTCACAATTTGAACAGTGTGACGCTACAGCTCAACTTAGTGGTTCAATAAAGTCCCCAGCAGGGGGCGCAGTCATCCCACAAACCAGATGTGTCGTACAAATACCGTGCATCTGTTTCTTTAAACTATAAATCCACAGCTTTGATGGGTAGGCAGCGATTCACAGGCCACCGAATAAACACCGTGTATTAGCGCATCTTCAGAAATAAGTGTGCTTTCTGTTGACGAGGAGACAGAGCGAGGACAGAGACGCTCCCAGTTTGGAGGCCTCACTGCAGGCTGTCGGCAGGAGGGTGTAGTCTGGCAGCTTCTGGAAGGCCTGCAGAGAGTTGAGAGGAAACAGTTGAGTCATACAGACACTCAGTCATTACTGGAACAAGAAGCACTGGACACACTTGAGGGGCTAATAAAAGGAGGGGAAAAACTGCTTCACTGGTTGGAAATGAGCTGCTGTCTGTTGAGGGATTCACAAATCAGGATTCTGTTTAGATACATGCCTGCAAAACATTAAGGAAATTACAAACTTCTCTGATGAGTTGACTAAATTCTTGGGCTATAAATTGGATTCTTGGGGCATCATAGCACCAAGTTTAAACAGTCCTCACAATTAATGTTAATGAACACAAAAACATAACTTTTAAATTCGGTCACGTTTACATCATGATAGCATCCATTAAATGGTCATTAATACGCTCTACATCCTGTAAAGAATGCATGGAGAAAGGGCTCAACATGCACGATCACTTCTGTGATGTTCAACTTCATTTGTTTGGTAAAATCTAAAGATATTTTAGTGTTATCTGAACCATATCTTTAAGTTTGATTATCTAGTTAATCCTAATAAGAGCAAAGCAATATTAGAAAGTATCAAGACAATATTATAGTTAACAAACAAAAGTTCCTCAGTGACTTCTAATTGTATTCATAGAGCATACAAGAGGCGAATACTCGCCTCATTATTTTCCCAAACCAATTGTACTGAGCATCCAGAAGCATTTGCAGTCATGCATGATCTGCCCTCCTTCACTAAAGAGTTTGGTGTTCAAACAGCTCTGCTGACCAGCGCTGACGGGGGATCCGTTTACGGTCGTCTACCTCTCAATGTGCGGGCGAAGCTGCTTAATCGGGGGAAAATTCTCTTTATTCTGCAGCAACGGCCCCTTCATTCACAGAGTTGTCCATTGATGTTCAGGGTCCCGTTGCTATGCCACAGTGTTTGTTTGTTTACATGTTGATGATAGCAGCAAACACATAAAAGTAGCCGTGTTTGCGGGCTTTAACTCGGCCTCCTGTGTTGTACTCACAGAGACGCTGTCGGGACTTTCCTCGGCAGGCCGGTGCAGCAGGAAGTCCCGTTTGGACGGGCCTTTAACGTAGATGCAGTTTGCTGCAGATTCCTCCGGGACGGTGAGCACTTCGTAGTGGTGATCAGTCAGCTGCTCCATCATCTGAGACAAAACACCCACAGACACATCCAGCCTTACACACACACTCAAAGGAAAGGCTAATGCCATTACAACACCGTGGGGGTTCACTTGAGGACAGATTAGATGTTATGAGTGAAATAAGGCCAGTGTTGCTGCAACCTGACCACACCCGTCTCATTTTATTAATCTGCTTATTATCTAGATTATGTACAGAAAATGTTGCGGCTTGAAACGGCACGCACAGGTGAACAATATGAGGTGGTTTTATTTCATTTTAGATTGAAGATCCCATCATGTACGTGTAGCTAATTTACATTTAAAGTCTTACCCGCAGCGTCTTCTTGGCCCCGTCGCTGTTGCTGAAGACAATCGTGTTCGGACCTCCCATGGAGCAGACGTTCTTCAGTCGGGCTCCACCACAGACGGGGACGGTGGACACAGCAAAGTCCTGAACAGAAAGGAAAATGTTTCCTCAAACAGTTTTACAACCTAATTTCATTAGATTATATATACACACACACGCTTTTGCACATTAGATCTGTAACACGTTCCAAAAAAAAGAAAAGGGAATATATTTAGGCTTAAAACAAAGTTATCTGGCTTTTAAACTGTCCCAGTAGACGACGTGCACCCAATACCAAAACACCTCGGCTCCGTCTAGCACGACCTGTTAAAATGCTCCCATTTATTTCAGTGTTGTAAGGAAAACATGATGATACATAAATACACACAACAAATACAGTAAAATGTCATTTAATGAAGGGAAACTGAAATAAGCCTGAGAAGTTAAACTCCTCTGAAACCAAACAAACAAGAGGATGCCAGACAAAAATGGCCTGCTGATCTTCTTTCTTCCCCAGCTCTGACAAACACACCCAACGTGCGAGGGCGCGCATCTGCCTGTGTGTAAAAAGCACTTAAGAAAAGTGAGGGAATCGATACTAACGGGTGGGTCCGGTCAGGCTGGAGGAAGCGGCTGTGCGTCCTTCATTATTTGGAAACTCAAATTACCTCATTCATCACTGTTTACAGACAAGAATTCCCAAAATGCAGTGCAGAAAATGTCCACCTGCTCACTTTGGCAGCTGTGTTCTTTTTCGGATGACAGTGTTGGCTCCAAGACTCCACTGTTGCTCTGGCCAAACATGTAAACTGACACCATAAATACCAAGGCTGCAGTTGTGTTTCATTGAAAAAAAAAAAAAAAAAAAAAAAAAGATTTCATGGAGTTTCAGTCATTTAAACATAGTCCACTTAGCTGTAATGAGACTAGAATATTAGTTTAGGATTGACAAAATAACCAGAGCGTGGACCAGCACCCACACAGAAGCTGTCGCAAGCAAGGATTATCTGATAGACGACGCTTCTTACCCTGAAAGTGTCTGCCAGCACCTCTGCCCCCCTACGGTTGGTGTGGGAGGAGATGCCAACAAAGAACTCCCTCCCAGTGAAGAGCACATCGCTGCCCTCAAGCGTGGCCCCTCCAGAGTCCCCATGTTCGCTCCCCATTTCCACCACAGTCAGATGGAGCTCCGACATCACCCTCCTCACAGCATCCACCTGAGAAACGAGGACAAGAACGGAAAATAGAGCCGTTAGATCAGAATTAACCATAAAACCAGATGAATTTCAGTTAAAACTGTTTTTTGGGAGGTGGGGCTTTTTGGCAAAAAAGTATAATATACAAAAGAATGTTTTAGTTAGAGTAGGATTGTATGAAAATGAAAAAAAAAAAAAAAAACAAGTCTTCCTCTTCCCTCCATGTTTCTACAGACGCCCAATAACGACAAACCAATAAGCTCCTGTAACTGACCTGACTGGATGATTTAAAAGAGCTTTAATTTGAAGCCAAACGTTCAGCTGAACATGTAAAAACATGATTTTTGTCCACAGCTGTCCAAACAGTTAAGGAAGTCTCTACACTTACAGCCAGATTCCACCGTGCTTTCCATGGAGCTCGGTAGGAACATATCAGGGTGCTGAAGAACTTTCAAATAGTTTTGAGTATTTCTATTTGGACATAAAGTACAAGTAAAAAGTGTGGACAGACAGAACTACCCCTTACTGTACACCAGTTGAACTGTCTCAATATTCTCAGAATAGCTTCCTCAATTATTTTTGGAAACTGCAAACCTAGTAAATAAAGAGTTCCTGGAACAACGCAACGTTCATGACTCGCATGCCAAGAAGAGTCACATTACATTGCAAAATCAACTCAGAGAAAGAATAGAAATGGCTGTTTTGAGGGATAAAAAGAGTTTGTTGTCGTTGTTGTTGTTGTCACCCCGCCAATCTTCAAAAGATGAATTCACAAAGAAGAATTTGTTAGACCAGGTGACGATGATAAGGTTAAGTGTGGGTTAAGTGTGTTCTGCAGCTTCATTTTCTGACCATAATCAGGCTAAACACAAGATTAAGTGCACCATCTGAGGATTAGGGGTGCCAAAATGAATCCCAAAGACACCTCCTACTCTGGTGCGTTACCTCACTGCGTCTCTGCTGTTTGAAGGGCCTGGTGATGAGCGCCGTGTCTCCCTGGATGACTGCTACATCCTCTATCCTCCAGCTCTCTGGCAGCTCAGGGTCAGGGGGAATTTCAATCAGCTGCAGGCCAACCTTCTGCCTCAACGCTCCCGTCAGGCAGCCGAACTGACGCTGAGCTTTAGCCAGGTCCACCGAGACCTCCCCATTCTCATGGCTGTCTCCCACAGCCTTCCCAAAGGTCTCCGGGACGCCCCGCACCACAGCGTGGGTGAAACAGCCATAAGGGCACACGTTTGCCATGACTTCAGTAATTCAGCAAATGCTGGTGCTCTGGCAGGACACAAGCAAGAGGCAGTAACAAAAAATGTGTCTAGTCAGCTGAAAAAAAACTAAACAAAGCTAACAGTGTGACTTGGGAGCATCTTCAGCCGTCTTCACTGACTCAAGTGCTCCATCTATTCTATCATGTGAATATGCCAAGAAGAAGAAAGCAGAGGATCCACACCTAGGACAGAAAAAGACACATGAAACTCTCAGTTTAGGCCTTCAGCACCTACATCCTCTGTCAGAGGCAAATATCTCAAGCTCAGGTCTCGGGCTGGTTCAAGAGAACAATGCCTACATTTGTCATAAACTGGTCGAACTCATTATTTGGTAATAGTTTAATCCGTGAGACTAACACACCCTGATACAGTTGGAAGAACATTGTAACTGGACGGCTGAAAGCAGACAAAGTAGCATTGCTCAATGCTAGATTGTAAGATATTATTCAATAACCCTGCAATATGGTGCAGTTTATTTTCAGATTTGGGCAGTGAGACAGATGTGGGACAATTGCCCTTTTATCATCTTCCCTGTAACTCACAGCAGTCGCCCACTGAGAGGCTGCAGAGGGGGACTCAGTTTCCCTCCACACAGGATGTTTCCTTCATAACTTATCAAACAAATGCTGGGCTTTGATATTCACTTAATTTTAACATAGAGCTGCACATAACACGTATTTCGAATAGTCGCTTGTAAGTTTAGCTGACGTTAGCACAATATTTTTGCTTACCTGTGAGTCAACAATACCTTAAAAAAACAACAGCACTGTTAGCAGAGCTATCTTTGGTCATTTAAAGCTACTTTTTGTTTGAGTTTATCCAGCTGCAATAATCAGGATAAACCTCATCCAAACGTGCACCGCCCAGCAGATCAACGCTCTTCCCAAATACTTGTGATGATGTTCCACATATCTTTAACGGGGAAAACTATCACCAAGCACGTCTAAAAAATAAAACTGCACAGTTAGAGCTGCCTACCTGTTTTAAGTGGCGTATATCCAAGTTCGGACCCGTTTTTCTCAGTTTAACTTAATTTCCCAACCAGCACGATTCCCGTTACTCTCTGTCTGCCTTTTCTCTGCCGAACAACTATCGAATGAAGATGGCGGTTGTAGCTACTCGACTTCCGGTTGTGTATTTCAAAATAAGACAAAACCCTCTGTTTTAACTTTGAACGTGCTTCGTCACACCACATGGCCGCACCACATCCAAATCTGTTGTATTGGTTAAAGTTCCAAAAGCTTAAAAAAACAGATAGTCAAACGGTATATACATTTAAATAAAAAAAACACACTCTTTGAAAAAGATTGATTATAGCGACCGTTATACTTTTACTTTTTAAATCTATGCCAACTATTTCCGGTTTGTTCATGCGTTTGTGTTGAATTTGACTCAGCTGCTGTTTGCGTTTCATCCCAGAGCACCCCCACCCCCACACGTCCGGCCCCGATTCAATAAGCGCTGATTGGAAGTATCATCGACACTATTGTTTTCGATTTTTACTGCTGTTGACTTCTTTAAAGTCAGGTTTAATGACCTATGCAAAACTCACTAACGTTTTATGACATAACACATTAAAACGCCCCAAATAATTAGGAATCACGATGCGTGTGTAATCAGGAGGGACATTAGTCATTATTTAATATGTTTGAAGTAAAGTTAACTCAACTATGCTGTTGTTTCATAGAGTAAATTCATAAATACAAGTCAACAATAGCTTGGTTGTGACTATATCACCAAACGTTCTTATGATAGTTGAAAACTAAGCACCAAGAGTAATACAAAAGGGGCCAAATATGAGACAGGGGCCTCTTTTCATTATGCAGAAATACAAATCATATCCCAGAAAGAGATGCAGAATGAATACAAATGAAGCAAAATTATCACACAAAACAACTACACCCCAGTACACAATGAGCTCAAGAGACATAAAGTTACAAAGAGATGTAAAATAACCAAAAATGTGAGATAAAACGACCGAACTGAATGCAAATCATCACATATAAATGCAAAAATGCCATATAATGCGGAAATACAACCACAATTATACATTAAAATGATAACACGACCATAATGAGACTCGAATAAGACACAAAATGACCAAAATTAGATTAAATGATCAAATTAAAACAATCAAAAAGACATTTAAGATTACTGAAGAGAAAATAGGCCCTTACAGAGATGCAAATTGGCCAAAGAAAGCCTAAATGTTTAATGAAGGGGTACAAAATGAGCCATATGAGACACAAAATTACCAAATATAGCTACAAAATTACTTCAAATGGACCATTTAAAGCTGCAAAATGATATAAATTAATTAATTAAAATATATAAATATAAATATATAAAAATTAATTAATATAAAACAACCAAAAATTTGTCAAAAAATGTCTTATACAACAAGCAAAAATAACAAAAAGATAACAAAAATTGACCAACTAAACACAAAAATACAGAAGACAGAACCAAGATGAAAAATGTAACAACGTGGGCACAAAACTATCAGAAAGGGAGAAATGACAACTACAAAGATATCAAAAATGACAACTAAGTGACATGAATGGATGCAACATGTTCAAGATGTACAGTTGGAAACTTGTGTCGTTCACATGTGTGTGCCCAGAGGCCAGCATTTTAAAGTCAAGCCTTCTGAATAAAGACTGGGTCAGTATTTGGCACTACTTGCACCCGTCCTTTGTTTTAAGACACAGGCAGATTTGGGTTTGTCAAGGATTAAGGACACAACCTTCCTCCCTTGTAATCCTGATGAACTGTTCTGCAGCGACATCAGCAGTCATGCCTATATTGTAAATATAAGTGTGGACTGTCTGTAGTGAACTCAGCCATCACAGATGAAGGGATATGGGCTCATAGACAGAGCCATCTTGTTTTGGTGTTAGTGATGAAGCAAAAAAATAATCTGTCTTTTCCTGAAAAGTGGGTCAAATGATGCCGTGATAGATGGATTATCAGGAGTCCTCATCTGACATCAGAGAGGACATGAACCGTACATTTGGACACGTAAACACGTCCAAGCTTGTGTTTGCAGCATAAGACTGCACAACATTCCCTTCTAGTGACTAGACTGAGTTACTACAGCACAAAGAAGTTGGATGTCTGACGTAGGGAAGGAAAACAGGCAGAAAATGTGAGGTGGATGTAACGGCAGAGGAATATGTGGAGAGATGGAGGATGGGAGGCAAAGGGCACAGACAGGATTAAAGAACACCATCTGTCCACTTAGATGTCAGCCAGCACACAAAACATCCCTGTTGAACACAGCATCTGTCGGGGAGACAGCCAACCTCAGTTGAGATAATTAAAATGAAGAGAGAATTGTGTGATTAACTTGGAGTTAATGACAAAAATAGAAAAATAGAGGAGTGAAAATCCAATTTCATTGGAATTTTAACGATTATGAAACTAAAAACAAGCAGTTCTTCACACAGAACATGAGATACTTCTAACAGTAGTTTCATGGTTTCCTCAGAACATCTTAGGATAAAAGGTCAGACACCCCTATCAGAGCAACCTTTATTGTCCCCATTGTTCATTAACAACAGAGCAGCAAGTATGCACCAAACTCTATTAAAAAAAATTCACAGAGAAAACCTTGCAGGAGTCTGTCAACATTTCCAGGGAGTTGTTCGGGGGCTTGTGATTAATCAACTGGTAAACAGCTTATTCGGTCTGAGCCTGCTCGGCTCACTTCATCACAAGACAGCCGTCAGCAGACCGTCCTGCATGCTGCCCTCATGTCTCCCATTACATTCTGAAGGATAATTCAGTTAAACTGGCTCACTAACCCTCTGTCTCTGCCACGCTGACTTTCTCTGACTGATCATCTGCTGACTCTTTCTGCCTGGTGCTGACTTTACTGGTATCTGTCTTTTCTGACTTCTCACTACTATCACTTCATGTCTTTTTATTGTTTTTTTACTCAAATAAAGATCTGTCAAAGGCTCCGACCAGAAATGAGCAAATTTAAGGTCGTGAGTACTAATCCATCCCCAAATGTCCCATTTAATAATAAAGTTTTTGTTTAAATGGGTATTTCTAGTTTTTAAAGAGTCTTGGCTCATTACCATCTTATCACTTCACGATTGCCATCCTTGTATAGCATCTTTTAAACTGCACAGATGCAGTTTTTGCACAAAATTCAGTTCACAAATTAAATTAAAGGATATATATGGGAGATAATTAAGGGTTTTTTACAATATTCAGATGCTCATGTGATCATTTGATAAACACAGCCTTAAATTGGCTCATTTTAAATTTGGCATTTCTTTAGTTTCTTTTGTAATTTCTTCAGTAATTCGTGATTAATTGTCGGATACAGATGTGGTTGATAAGCTTTTTGCTGATAAATCAGCAGATTTCTGAGTACTTTTGTGCCACAATGCTCACAGTGAGTTAAAATAAAATATGACACACAGTCTATAATAGCTTTACTGTACTAATCACTTTGTATAATATTACAGATGAGCTCAAAGACATAAAAGGTATTGTTTACTTTTTATACAAGCTTTGACATACAGCCACACCCAAAACAGGGAGGTGGCTGCTGAGCCAAAAACGTGGATAAGCTGTGACTAAAAGACACTTTTAAGCACACCTTTGCCTCTTAATGCACAGATGAGATTATTACGAGCATTACGAGCCACAGTGCTGCTCATCAGGCACCAACTTGTCTGATGAAGAGCAGTTTTGTTGAAAAAGTTGCATTGGTGCATTAATGAAGCATCAAGTGCAGCCCTGAAGCCTGTGAGCCATTTTACGAGTCTTTCTGTCATTTTTTTATGTACACATGCGCAGTAGTTCACATGCAAAGTGGTTTTACACCAACTGGTTTTGGGGTTCCTCATTGAAAATGTGGAACTTAAAATAGAACATTTGAATGTTTTAAATACATAAACATCAGTCACGTGAGAACTGACATTTTATTGTAAATCTTATGAAAAGATTGAGACTCATAATTGAGAATTCTCAGCATACTCAGAGATAAATGATAAATCAACAACTTTTTGGCCTAAAATTTGAGGGAGTTTTACTTTAATTTCTTTACTGTTTCACCACTTCTTCTGCTTCTTCGTCTTTTTCCCTCTATAGCATCTCGTTATGTGTTTTCCTTATCTGTTTATTCCATCCCTGACTGAAGAATATGCTATTACCGACTGAGCTTCATATGAACATGAACGCTAATCTGATACGTGATAGGATTCTACATTTCTATCCTGCCTTTAGAGATGTCAGCTGTTAACAATTACCTCTCCAAATCGAATTACAAGTCCCAGGGTGGGGACACTCTCTGCCTGAGCACCACAACGACACAAAGGGGTAAAGAGTGAGAAAACTTCTAGTGTTCTGCGGCTGCTGATTATATAAATTACACTGAAAGACGCACGTTTTATCAGATTAATGAAAATATAGAAAGAAGTCAGCATGAGACGAAGGTAAATTCAATTAGGGAATGAGTTAGAGGACGTTTCAGATCAAGCAGTTAGAGGGTTGTGAGGTGCTGGGAAGGGGTTTCTGTACTGCTGCTCTGCTTTGAGAAGCTGACCCGAGTTACCTTTAAGGACTTTTAAGGAAGCATCATGCCTCGTTTACACCTTTTAATCGGACTCCTGTGTTGTCTTCCTGTGGCAGGTATGAGTCTTATATTTATGAGTGAATCTCGAGAAACATTTGGAAAATGTTAAAGCCTCCTGCCTTCCTCTCTTAAAAGGAAGCTTGACATAGTCTATCCTTTAACTTTCAGGTGGCCACTGAAAGTGCCTCTGAGCTGCCTGATTTAAAATGGATGTTAAAGAGATCTGATTCTATCTTTGGGAACTAGAAACAAAATCCACAGAGTTGGTAATGTCCTACCAAGCTGAACTAAAGTTTATATGAGGCTTCGGTGGTCTCTTTTGTCACAGCAGCCATCCTTTAAGTGTCAAACCTCCAGTTTGTGTGACAGATTATCTGAAGGCTGTCACTGCTGTCATTAAACATTTAATTTGATTGGCCCTAAAAAAATTAAGAATGCAGTTTTTTAAGAGGGAGGATTTTGGTTTTCATCCCAGATCATTAGGAGGGAAACTCTGAGCAAGTGTTCACCTACTGCTGTGTTATAATTGGAGTAATTATTGCACATTGAAGAATGTTTCATTTTTGGAGGAAAAGGCAACAAAGATTAGCTGTCTTCCTCTGCCAATAGACTGGATGGCAGCCTCCAGAAATATATGGTGAAAAGCTTTTAAATACTTTAGGAAACTTTTTCTTTTCACCAGGTTTCATGTCTGTACAATTAACTCTCTTCACACCATCAATAGCAGAAGTTGGAGGTTTTATAACTTGTATAACATGTGCAATGTAACATTTTCTTTTACAGGCTACAACTTTAATTTTCTTTATCTGAACAAATATATTCTCAAAGGACTGCAGATCAAGCTTTAGAAAAGTCATCGATATCTGATTTTACAAATCTTTCACGTGTCTCTGAATTTGGTGACGAAGCTGCCAAACAGACACGATAGTCGGATCACAGCAACACTTTGCCTCAATCAAAACTAAAATTGGTAGAAACATGAGCTGTAGATCTTTTCTTAAGGAGGGACTAACAAAGTTTGCACCAGTTGACCAATAGGGGGCGTTACAACAAACCACTTAACTTATAGTTCATGTGTTAAAAAGATCTGGTTACATTTATGGGAGGCCCTTAAGCTGAGACATGTCAGTTTGCCCTGTAAACGTATCTGATGCAGCAACTATGTTGGATTTTATTGAAAGGTTTGAAAAGTTATTACAGGATTAAAGTTTTTCCCAAAAAACTGGGAAAGAGGAGCTTCATATCAAGCCTCCATTTTAATTAATAGCGAAACAACAGGTGAGGTCATATCATCATCAACACTTTAATAGTACTTTAATAATTGACATAGACTACTTTTAAATGTATTTGAATCTTTTTGATTCAATAATCATTTGTAATGGGATGTTTATAGAGTGTAATATCACTAATTCTAGTGAAGAAATGGGTCTGAATGCTACTCTGATTACTTAGACTAAAATTGAAAAGATGTAAAAATGTAAAGAAAATTTGTCATGGTTTCAGGTGGATTTTTCTATTTTACCAAATTATTTGTTTATTGAACTTCTAGCCAGTGACTGTTTTAAGATTTTCTGCCATAAAGTTCTTTTAGGAAAGAAACAAAAGTGAACAAGATCATTTTAGTTCCACTCACAGGCCAAAAAGAGGAAGACTTTCTTATGTACACAATTTATGGGACCCCGCTTCTCTCTGAACTGGATTAGGCGAGAATAGAAAATCAATAGATGGATGAATAATATGTATACATATTTTAGTTTTTTGCCAGGATGTGTTCATAGAAAATATCTTTTTGACTTTTTAACTAAAAAAGTGAAGCCCTTAGTGATAAAATACTCATGGATATGTGTCATTGCTATCAGTGTTATTCTGTGCTTTATGAGCTGCTTTCAAGAATTAAGACATTATGAGTTTTTCTTTGTAAAAATGAAAATCAAGTACTGGTCATGGTTGCTTTTTGTAAAAGGTTGTCAAACTGCAGACAATTCAAGTTTACCAATAAACATGGACCAGAAGTTTTTACCAAGCATATGAGATGTTGATGATTAAACAGCCATATTCTTCACATATATCAAATTATCACAAAGATGAGGCATTTCTGCAAATGAGCAACATGTCTTTTTGTCCACCAGGGAGCACCAATATGGGTTTCTTGAGTGTAAAATGTACAGATAATTCCCAATTATGTGTTTGCTTTCATAAATCAACTATTTGCTGATAATAATTTGACTTTTTTTTTCAAATTCAAATTATTGGTATTAGCTCTGCAGTTCCACAATCCATGGTACTATTCTCACTAAGAGGATCATCTGATGCCCTGAGACTCACGATTATAATACAAGTTATTCAATGTAATCCCATCTTTTCGTCAGCCTGCTTGCAGTGCTACACCTGTGTATTTCCAGCTGTTTCTCCTCTGGATTGCTTGAAGTTTCCTCTGGAGTGTCCAGCCGGGCAGCGCTGCCTCTCAAGTGAGGCAACGGGAAGGCGAGGTGAGATCCAAATGTGCACGACAGTTTATTTCTGTGTCTGAACGTATAGTTTTTGTTTGGAGCAATGGAGCTGAAGTGACCTTAAGAGGACTGTTGGGGAACAGATTTGAGAAGTGCACAGTTCAGCCTGCATGTATTATGACAGGCGTTAGTAATGACTGTAACCATTTACAGGTCAAATCTTTAAGCTTATAACCACCACTGGACAAAGACTGATTAAAAAGTAATTGTTATACGTTAGGACAATTATCCAGATAACAGTTTTTTTAACGATACAAAAGTTACCAAGTGGAAACAGCACCTTTTGATCTGTGTGTGCAGCTGCAACAGATACAAAAAGAAAATGTGATCAGGCTGGTTGACGGCACACTAACAAACATTATGCCATTAATTATCTCTAAAAATAACTATAAGATCTGTGGGTGTGGCAAAATGTTCACTCTGTCTCATCGGATGAGACCTGATAAATAATACGTAACGTTTCAGTTTAATGACCCAGAGTCTCAATGTGATAAACAGCATCGACATTATTTCAGGTTGAATCTGTGCAATAAACGTCATATTTAATATGTGGCGCAATGTTTTAGATTTACTGTCTGGAAGCTACTACTGGAAGCTGATGACATAAAGTGAGCCGAGACTCAGACTTCACTGAATGGGGGGAAAACAATCAGTTTGTATGGTAGCACTGGTTTAAACATAAATAAAACCAGATTTAGAGCACAACATGCACAACACTTCACTCAATTTTAATGTTGCTTAAATTCCCCTCCAGGTAAGGGTGTCATGTGTTATCTGATAGTAATCAAGTCCATTCCAAAGAAAGAAAGTCAGTGGGTTAAATGTGTAAAATGAAGGCCAAAAACAACCTCCAAAAGATGACAAATTCATCCTTAATGTTAGTTTAAGCAACATTAAAAAACAATTTTCAGAGCTTTAATACAGCTTTAATGTGTAATTTAATACTAGTTTCCATCTCAATGTGTGTTCGAGACGAGGACCCAGATGCAGGCGGGTACAGAAACAAGAAAACTTAATTAAATAATACAAAGACTGCAGTGGCTTAGATTACAAAGCACGCGGAACTTTAAATTTGGGAAATGGGAAACAGACAAAGATGAAGACAAAGATCTGGCAGAGAATAAAGGAAATGCTGGAGTATAAATACACTGAGGGCAAAAATTACTATAGTGCAGGAGTGGTAACTGGAAATAAAGGTCAGGTGTGTGGGGAGGGCACGACTAACAGAGATATGCAGCTGTACAATATGAGGGAATAAAACAAGAATGCAGGATATGAAGATGAATGCAAAGCACAGAAAACAAGGAACACAAACATCAGAGCAAAGGAACACTAATAAAACTCAAAAAAGCCTTCTGACTGAAAGTCACTGAGCTTCTGCTAAATTTGACACTCACTGACTGATACAGTACAAATAAATCATCAGGTCATAAGTTTGAAATGTCTTTAGGCAGCCTGAAATCGAATGTAAAACTTTTCAAACCAATGCTGTCCACTTAGAAAGTATCTAAATATGTAAGAATCTGCTTAAAAGATCATCTTATTTAAACAGAGACCTGCAGGGCATCAACGCTGCTCTCCTCTCTGCTCTCACAGGCGCCATACAGCTGACAATATACGAGAAGAGCTGCGCCGTCCCCTCCCAGTGTGGCCTGAATGGACAGAAATACTCCTCGGGCATCTACTTCAACTACACCAACGACTGCTGCGACACAGACCTGTGCAATGGGGCCGGGTCTGCCGCCGCCCTCAGCTGGGGAGGAGCGGCGCTCTGCCTGGTGCCTGCCATCACCCTCCTGCTGGCCTGAGTAGCGAAGGCGGCGACAGAAAGGAGCCTAACCCAGAGAGCTTTCTTTGTGTTTGAAAAAGTCTTTCAAAAGTCAGAAAGAAAGATATTAACCTGTTCATTAGTTAAATTTCTGAGATAAGAAATAAAATGAGTGAAAAAGTGCTGATCAACGCAAATAACTGTAAAATTAGATATATAAAAAAAACAATTAATAAACATCTTTTTTTGTAGTGATGCCATTAACACCACCACAAGGAGATGCTGTCTGTGTTCTACATTATCTGCATCTGCTGCCATATTTGACAACATGTTTGATCTGACTGAGCTTTCAATGTTCGTTCTTCTGTTAGAATAGAGTCTCTGTCCGGCTTTCCACCCTTTAAACACTTCATAAAAGGTAAAAAAACTAAAATAAAACAAGTCACAGACTGATTTATTATCAAGACATTTTATTGGGACATTAATAAGTGTGGGAGCTTTTGAGTAGAAAATACATTTAAGCTGTGGTGTTAGCTTGATTGTCTTCATTGTTGATTTAAACCTACAGGTTTCGTGTCCACATCACTGCTTTGATCCTGTGGACTTTTAAGTGCAGCTGCTTTTAACTACCTGATGCAAACCGTATGAAGAGAAACACAAAGTGAAAAGTACAATATCCAGGACAAAGTACAGTACATGCATGACAGAGATGATAATAAGAATTTAAAAAAAAAAAAGAGTTAAAACAAACTACGTCACTTCAATTTAACATGGTAAAATGGTCCCTGAACTCATCAAGTCTACAGTAAAAAAAAAAAAAAGAGAAAACTTTTCCATTTGAGAGGAGAAACACTAAAACAAATCAGCAGTGAAATGATTCAGACTCAATCCCTTTAAGCATTAAAACACTTTAAAAAACATCCACATCAATTCAGTCAAAGTAAAATATAAAATCGAGCAGTTCATCCTGGACGGGTTCACTTATGATTAAACTTGCTCACATTGAACTTCTAATACAATCAAACTCTGTTTAAATTGCACTTCGGTTCATTTTTCTGACAAGCTTCCCTTTCAGTCTGAGAGACATGACAAAGCTTAACACCTGCAAACCTCTTTAAATGTCAATTTGCATACTGTCTTGTAGTTAATCTGATCCTCTTCACAAGCTGTAGCGAGGCGTGTTGTTACTAGTTCCAGTTTCTCCCAGTAAGCTTATTTAAAGTGACTTTAAGACAAGCGGACTTCAGAGAGCAGACTAAAAGATATGGGACTTAAAGAATAAGGCTTGTGATAACATATTCTTATTGTCAAAATGCCCCAACAATTTAACAATTTATTAGGTAGTTGGGCATCAAGAAGTAATCAATATGCTTTTTGTGCTGCTGCAGATGTAATTAGAGAAAATAATAATAACTTTAACAGCAGGCAGACAAACAGGGTCACTCCAACAAAAACAGGCGATGAATGACATTAAAGGAGCATTTCCACCAAAAGCACCCAGAACTTAAATGGCCCAGGAGCTAAAAGATTCTGTTGCATTTCCACCAAAGTCTAAGGTTGGGGTGGATTAGGCAAATTAAGTCGGTCTAAGTGTGTCGCTCCACCCTGACTGAGCTCGCCTCAGTGATGTCACAGCAACGCTGAGCCTACAATAAAAATCAGGAAGTCCACTGCTTTAACTCAAAACCATTCAACACCTTAAAGGGGGTTTTCTTTTTGTCTTATCGCATAGTCACTGGGAAAAAACATGAGAGATTAAAGCTTTTCCTGCCCTAAATCACGTCTGTTTTATCACAACCACTGCTGCTGTCCATGTTGCATGTTTCTGTGGACTTTTGGATGTTTTTATCTGTGTCTGAGAGCATAACCACTTAGAAAACAAACATTTTATTGCTCCGATTTAGCCGCTTTCTTGTCACAGTCGGATAAACCTTTTATTCCAGGGCTAGCTTGAACACAGCGTCTCCTCAACCATCTCTGATTTCGCGACAGAAACACAGGAACGCAGTCGTCAGCTCTATTCATCCACAGAGTTTTAGGCTCTTTTATTTAAGCCTGAGAACATAACCTTTTTAACATAACCATTTATTAAGGCTTAATTGCTCTAATTTAACTACCTCTCAGCTCCTGTCTCCTCAATCACTCTGGAGCTCCTGAAATGAAAGTCAAAGTTAAAATTTTGTGTTAACAGAAGCAACTATTTTTGCAGAACAACTTAAAGCATCTGGACCTCTTTTCAGTCCCTGGTTCTGTATTTGAAATGGAGCGGGTCCTGAAAAAGTTTCCTACCTTGGATATGCAGCTTTATTGACAATAAGAAGGATTTAAAATTACTTAAAACAGCCTTATTCTTTACTCAACTACAACTAATGAGCAAAAGCTACACTGAACCTCCCCGTTTTTTCTCTACCCTCTAATGCCTCTAATTTACTGACTCAAACACAAAACCTCCTTTGATCCATGACGGGCAGAACTAAGTTTATTGTTGGCAAGAGGCCTTCAAAGCAGATCAGAAACAAGTTTAGTAATCTTGAATAATCCTTAACGCCTGCTGTAGGAGCACAGAAAGGGGAAGCCCGAGTCTATTGAAACAGTTTCCTGTTAAACTGTTTTCAGTGTCGCCTCCCTTCATTGAGACCCAGCCTGCCACTCCCCCCCTTCCTCTCCGAGATGCGCCGTGAAGAATAAATGTAACTTACAAGGAGGTTAAAAGTACGCGTGAAAGGCTGTGTTCCCTCAGTCATGATGTAAGTGTGAAACCACGTAGGACTCTTTGGCAGGTGAACTTGTGCCAAATGCAAATGTCACTTCCTTAACCATGAAAAAAAGAAAAAGAAAAAAAAGAGTTGAATCAGCTTGTGAGAAGCTTGCAAGGTAGAAGAGAAAGTCTGATCCGGAAGGCAGCTTTGTGTCTCTTGAAGTTACTTCTAACAACATCAAGAACATACAGAAGTAAATATTAAGATGGAGTGGAACAAGTAGCAGCATCAGTGTGTATCTACTGATGGTGAAACTGTACACAAGCAAGGCTGTAGTCAAATAAAACGTGTGTGAAAAAGTTCATGTGTGTCCTGCAAACAACGGGATCGAAGAGTTACAAGGGGCGCATTCATTTCTGATACGTGAACAGTCAACAAGCTCTTTGGCTTATTTGACTCCTCTGCTCCCTCGTTTCCCGGCTGATGTAGACTGATCCAATCCATAGCAAAAGAAAAGCTACAAAAATTCACCTGTGGGAGGAGGTTTGAAGGCTACACAGGTTCTCATTTTATCAAAGGGAACATAGAGCTACAAAAACAACCATGTAGATGTTAAGGAAACACTTCTCAGACTTAAGGGAAACAGATTGATCATGCTGTTTGCAGAGTGAATGTTTGCAGAATAGTATGTGTGTGTGTGTGTGTGTGCTTTTGTGCTTTTGTGCTTTTGGATGTTGCTCTGCTGATATATTCAGAATATGTTCCCTCATTCTCCGCCTACTTGAGAGCTTTAGCCACAGAGGAGTAGGCGATGTGGATCTCATCGTCAATCGGGCAGGTGGAGGAGAACTCGTCCCTGGCATACGCTGCGTTCAGGTACCTCCAGAGGTTTGTCAGAGACTGGGGGATGCTGAAGTTTCTGTATTTCAAACAAACCACCTGAAAAGAAGAAGATGATGAAAAGTCAGAGGATGAATCAACAAGCCAAGCTGGTGATGAAACACACAGACTCATGTAGGTACCTTCACGATGTGAAGCTTAGGCAGCAAGTTGCAGTCAGCCAGAGTGAGCTCTTGACCGTCCAGGAAGGGCCGCGAAGAGGAAGTGACTTCATCAGCGCTATTTTCGTCAATCTCGTCAGGAAGTGGGGAGCCGAGGTAGTCGTCCAGCTTCTTCAGAGCCTTGAGGAGGCCTTTTTCTAGATCTGAGCACATGTTTACAGAAAAGACTCAACACACACAGCTGAAATTAAAGTATAAACATGTAGATTAAGAACAGAGAGCAGCAGGCGAGCTGGACTGTAATGTTATTAACACACACTCCCTGCTGGTTTTCTGTCTCAGCAGCAGCAGAATGTAGCACCAATAACAACACAACATAACACACAACTATTACAATCATACACAATATAATAATCCCATTTAATTATAAGAACTTAGAACACTGAATAAATCTTGAGCCATCCTTCATTTCTTTACATTTTGTCAGGAAAACAGAAGATCTGTTTCAGTGATTTATAACGTGCAAATAGAAATTCAGTTTATGAGGCAAAAACAGAGTTTGTACAAGTCTAAAGAGCTTGAAAGTGAATATTTGCGATAAGGACCTTTATTCTTCAGCACAGTCTGAACCCTCTTTGACAAGCTTTCTGTAATTTCTTTAAGTAGTCTTCAGGAATAGTTCTCCAGGCTTCTTGAAGAACATTTCAAAGCTCTTCTTTGGATGTTGGCTGCCTTTTGTTCTGTTCTCTGTCAGATGATCCCACACTGCTTCAAAAATGTTGAGGTCCGGGCTCTGGGGAGGATTCATCCCTCCATAAGACCTGTTGCCACTGATTTTCAGTCCACTTCTTGTGCCATGTGGCATAGCTCAGCCTTTTCTCCCTGTTTCCCTTCCTTAATGGTTTCTTGACAGCCACCCTTCCATGGAGACCATTTCTGATGAGGCTTCAGTGAACAGTAGATGGATCTCTCAGGTCCTGTATCAGCTCTTTGCAGCTATACACAATTTTTAGGCCTGATATTTCTTATTCTGTCCAGTTACCTCAAATGTGACAGCAACACACCACACATCATGCTGAGATTTGCCAAATTCTCAACTAACAGCTCTTCAGGACTCACATTGTTGGTGAAAAAATACTATTACGTGTCTGTCAAACTGTATTAGATTTGGCATTTTTCACAAATCCAACAACAAAAAAAGGAACAAATTATGTGTCTTTGTGTCAGTGCCTAATGATACAGATCAAAATTGGTTCTTTGGCAAGTTGTCTGTTTTGTGTAGAAACAACACATTCCTCTGGTCAGTAACAAGCGCTGGACTGCAGATGAGTGAAAAAAACAGCCAATTCTTATATATAATACCTTAAATATAATATATATAATAAATATGAAGAAATGAGAGTTGGATCAAGACTTTTTCTCAGTACTTCTGACTGGAGCCTACTTACTTTCATTGGCCTGAGGGTTGGAGTTCTTGACGTAAGCGGAGAACTTGGAGAAGACGTCCAGGCCTGCCGTGTTGGACTCTGGGTTACGAGCAGCCAGACGGGGGTATCTAACAGAGAGACAGATGTGAAGCAAAAACTCTCATTAATGAACTTTAACAGCCTGGAATTACGGTGGATGTCACAAAAACAATTAAAGCTGCATAAAAACTATTTAGACATGGTCCACAAACTCTAATGTAGTGTGATTATACAGTATGAACATCAGTGGAAATTTTAAATACAAAATATTAACTCAATTATATAGCATAGCTGGTGTGTTTTGATCTGATGAAGAGGCATGCAGGCATTATTTCTTCACCGATCGACAAAATGCTTCAAAAAGTCTGTAAGATCCTTGTTAAAAGTTCACAACGACCAATTAGACACCTTCAAATATCTGTTTTGTCCAGCAAGCCCACCAACGAATTTAAAATGACTATCACACATGGCAAAAAGACAATAAATAAAAACACTGAAGAAGCTTAAAAGGTTCCCGTATTTGTTTAAAATATATGAGTGAATGCAGTGATTACTTAGGAGGGCAGAGATTTTCCTCCAGGAACTCCTCAATCTTGTTGGTGTCAGTTTTCACATCGCTTCCGTACAGCAGGAAGGGAGGCTGAGCACCTGGTGCCAGGTCCTTCAAGATCTCTGGTTTCCTGTGAGGTCGGACACAGAAGTGAGACGGAGGCGCGATCGCGTCAAACAGGAAGAGAACGAGGGAGGAAAATGGAAGGAAAAGAAGAATAAAAAAACCAGTCAAACCAAAGGAAGTTACTCATGTTTTCCACTTTAAAGTGTACAACTCTCACTAAAGCTACAGTAGCTTTTAAATCTTTTCACGTTTCGTTACGGCACGCTACATTTGGGAGCCATAAAAAGGAAAAAAGAGGGCAGATTTTCCTCTGTTTTGTCAGCAGAAACCTGCAGCACTGCAACAGCAGAAAAACAAAACACACACATGTTAGAGACCAGCGTTTTCACCTCTTCATATCCACCGTGGTCACATCAAAGGTGACTCCTTTCAGCCACAGCACCATGAAGAGACGCTGAGAGAAAGGACAGTTCCCAATGCTCTGGCCATCGCTTCCTGCCTGGGATGCAAACACAGAAAAAAAAACAATAAATTCAACTTTTTTACTGCTTTATACACACACAGAGGAATAAACAATTAGATATTTACATGATCAATTAACGTGCAAATGACATTTTTAGTCATTTTCTACTTGTCTTAACCCTTCGTGACTGACTTGAAAACCAGCCTAAACTATCTCTTCCATTCAGTTAGGTGGATGTTAAGCCATTGCTTTTTCAAATGTTGATACTTTTACCATAAAGAATCATCCCAACAAGTTTCTGACCATTATTGGCTCAAGGAAACCTAAAGATGCAAAGAATCTTTTTTTCCCTGCAGACCACCAGTGAACTGCACAAACGCATGATGGCGTGTCAGGGCTGCGCAGTTTTCCAAAGCACACGTGTCAGTCTCTCCAGAGAGAGACACATGCAGCTGCCATACAGCATCGTTTGGATGTCATACACAGAATTGTAAAAACAAGCTCAGACTCTGCATCTCTTTTTTTTAAAGAACATTATTAATCCCCTTTACAACTATTTACAAATGTCTTTCATAGCGTTAATTATTTCGTTCTGTGATTCCAGTGCGGCGTTCGTTAGACCCTGACAGATCGGAGGCCCTCTACAGTTGGGGTTTGGGTCGCCCTCTCCTATTTTCTCCGCCCGTTTGACTCATATGGGCTTGTGGTGTGGCAGGAAATATAATTACATTGTGTCACCATGTCCAACCTGCTTACTGTACTTAAATTAGACTTTTACAAGTAGGACAGCAGCCACACTTTTCTTTTTTTTCTTTTAATTTTTGTATTTTTCTCTGAGCTGGCTGCATTAACTGTGATGATGACACAGTTATGATCCACAGGATACAAATAACACATTTTCCTGGCTTCAACCTCTGTGATCAGCTGATTGATCTCACACCCTGAACTTCTTCTACTTTCCAGCCGACTTTGCCGTTTTTGATTAGACAACAGGTGACAGGAGGGGTCCGTTATTGTAATTTGCATCTTCATTTTTGGGAAGAACAAAGGCGGGGTGATTTGATTGTTTCGTACATGAGTGCTCAGTTTCACGTTCCCCGAGATTCAATATGGATTTGGATCTGGTGTGGATATTTGTTGGTGTGAATGAGCATCAGCACCTTCAAATCCATGGCCTTGAGTCTCTCTCAGAAAATGTTAAACTGTTGCCTTCAGGTGAAGGAGGACAAGCCATCACAGGTGGAGGAGTTCAAATATTTCAAGGTCTAGTTCATGAGTAGTGAGCCATCCAGTCGGGATGGTACAGGCACCTGATGAGGACCCCAGGTCAACTTTCTCTGGTAAAAGACCTCAGAGTCAGGAATGACCTTTTCCAGCTCACCCAGGAGGCGTCTGGGTGTTCCCTAGAAGGAGCTGAAATTGCTCGAGACATGAGCACTTTCCACACAGATATAGTTACATGCACGGTAAAGTTGAGCTATGGTTACAGCTCGACTGGGCCATTTAACTGGACCTCCGTGCTCCCAGAATACATGGACAGGACGGGAATCCAATAACCAAATCCATAGTGCTGTGGACTGTGTGAGGAGACGTTAAACACATTCTGCTGCTTCTAACTTTCTCTGTGCAGGTCATCGCACCCGTAAGTTTAACTGAATCCATTTCACAAACGTCTTCTTTGAGATACTTAACGGCGATTTTGTCAGATGACGCCGAGGTTTTTAAAAAAAAAGACCATATGAGTCTAGTTTTGTTTAAGACATGTACGACAAGCATGTTTACATGCATTTTAAAAGTTCAGTTTTGGTTGGACTCCCACAGCAATTATATTTTTTTGTGTCGAGCAAACACACACAGAGATGCACTATAGTGTCATCTCATAGCGAGCTTTTAAATAGCGTTGCAACAAGGCGGAATCAGATTAGCGTCAACAGCAGTGATGTCTGGTGCGGCAGGTTTTAGCGTGCCGACTCTCCTTTACAGACATACACGTGTCAATTTAACATTCTGCCGCCATCCTACAGAATGCATAGGATGGATGGCTCATAACTGAAAAATAAAGCATCAATTCCTTACTATTTAATCAAAAATATCTGTGGTTTTTCTGGCCACAGATTGCTGCTACATTGCTGTTTTTCAACTAAATATTATTCCCCCCCCTAAATGATAAACAAAATAAGGTAAAGACAGAAATGGGAATCAGAGCTTTTCATTTTATTTTAAAATCAAACTGCAAAGTCAGCAGTCAGGATGTTTGTTTCACACCAGTCAACAAGGTTAAAGTCACTGCAAACCTCCTGCAGAGCTGCAACCCCATCTAAAAGCAAAACTGAAAGAAGAAAAGTGACAGAAGTCCTTAATCTCTTTGTGACATTTGAAACAGAAAAATGGCGACTAAAGAATTTTTTTTTTAAAGTGTAATTTATGACCCAAATTATTAAAAACAATCAACGGATTTGTGCAACATGAAAGCCACTGCAGCCACAGATGCAGCACATTCATTCGTGTATTCCAGCAGAAGCTGAAGGCCTCTCATGACACCATCAACCAGCTTCAAAACATGAACAACGTTAAAATACATCAGCATTACATCCAAGATCGGAAAATGTGGCCTCTGTGTGTATGCAAACTAATCGCACGTATCTACCCTCCTGGTCTGTGTGAAAGTAGATTTCAGGACTCGACTTGAAACTTGAATTTAGAGAAGTTACAACAGCATATTTCACCCCTGAATCAAAACCAGAAGCGGAGGGTGGCGCACATGCTCATACAGAGGGATTATTATGTGTGAGGGGGTGTTTTTTTGGCCCAATCAAATGGGATTACCCTGCTTGACCAGCATACTAAATATAGATTAAAGTCGGCCGCACGTTTTCTTAATGTGCATGTAATTAGATTAGTCGTTAATAAGTCCTGTGAGTCAGCAGAGGTGGTCCGAATGGCATTAATCTCGTAACACAGGCTCTGAATGTTATTTAAAAAGGTCACATTAAAGCCCATTTAAGGGTTAACTACGTTAAAAAATGTGTCATAAGGATAGTGAAACAATAATCTGAGACATGAGTCCGTCTCTAACCGTTAAACAAATTTATGTCACCACAATGTCGTCGACTCCGCGTCACTTTCTGGGTGTGA
Organism: Leuresthes tenuis; assembly: GCF_036924035.1. Classification (NCBI taxonomy): domain Eukaryota; kingdom Metazoa; phylum Chordata; class Actinopteri; order Atheriniformes; family Atherinopsidae; genus Leuresthes; species Leuresthes tenuis. The sequence goes on along the minus strand of NW_027325372.1, from coordinate 8,710,528 downwards.
TGGCTTTCTTTTCTGTCACCACTCAGTCGCTTACCTTCACGAAAAGTTCAACTCTGGGCTGATTTGCGTCGCTCATCTTCACCAAAGCCTTCGTGGAGGGAGAAAGACGAACAAGTTAGACAAATGTAGCGTAATTACGCATCAAGTTTAGTTTGGGAGACGAAGCGAGCATGCAGCGCGGGCAGCCAAGCCCATCTTCCGCTACAAATCCCGGAGAATAAAAGAGACAAACGAGACTTTGTATGAGTCAAACACGCTGCAGAAACGCTCCGGAAAAAGAAAACTCTGCGTGTTAAAACCTCTTAAAGTTCGTTTAAATGCGTATATGAGTGCGCAAAACCTGCAAACTTACAGTGCTCAAAGTTGTCGCTGCGGTGCGGCTGATCTCTCTTCCCAGTTCAGAGTCCGTCTGCAGCTACACACTGATCATCATCATCATCATCGTCGTCGTCGCAACTCCTCCATTTCCTGGTGGTGTGTGACGGGCTGAGCTCTCAGCGAATAAAAGTGCCATTCAAGGTTGAGAAGAGGACTGATGCGATGGAGGAGGAAGAGGAGACGCGGGGTGAAGGAGAGTCGCTGAAGACACATGGAAAAACTTTGCTATTGTTTGAAAGCAGGGGATTATCTAACCCACTGGTTTGTAAAGCCATTGGAGCATTTATTTAATATCCTTGATTATCAGACATTAGTCTCCTTCATTATTTCACTCTTTGTCAGCACTAGTTGGACAGAACTTGTTCACTGGGGCACAAATACCCCAGTGAACAGAACTTGTTGAACTCGTTCAAGTGACTCCTTTTCAGCAGCTAGTGTGCTAAATACTATGAAGATGGTAAAATTCGCATTAGTTACTTTAGTGAGGTTAATATGTGCTAAACTAGTTAACAATCAGAGCTTTTGCAGCTTATTAGTTAATGAGTAAAGACGAAAGGGTTACCAGTTTGGTCCAGAGGGGACACTAATCTGTCAAAAAGCTGATTAGTTTGGTTTTTGCTGTTTCTAGTGCAGCTCCTGGCATCACTGATAGGATTGTGTTGGAACTAGTTCAGCAAAAGTTCCACTAGTTGCTGAAAAGGAGTCCCTAGTCTGAGTTTTTGTTCATCTAGTCATGACAATGACTGAATTAGTGAAGGAAACTAATGCCTGGTATCAAAGATATGGAATAAATGCTCAAATGGCTTTCCACACACAGGCTGTCCTGGCCGCAAATTGTCTTTCTACTTATACTGTTGTGTTCACGCCCTGAACCGAGACTTTGGCACCATGTCAGGTGCATGCTACTTCATAGAAAAACTTCAAGATATCAAATGAAAGATCCTGATTTGTGTTTCAAGTAGAAAATATAAATGAATAGCGTAGACTAAGCCAAATTAGTCTCATATATCAGTTAAGAAAGGCTGCAGACCAGTAAACCTTTTTCTACATTGGTTATAGTTTGAGGATAGAAAAGAGACAAGGACCCAAAGTGCAGCACAGCTGATCAGAGGCAGATTAGTACTTTAATAGATGTTTTATTGAAACAAAAAAGCACTAAACTGCAAAAACAAACCAAAAAAACCCCACCCTAAATACTAAACAGCACAGATTAAGACTGACAAGTAAAATAACAGACTACAGAATACTTCCAGTGGGTTGTAACAGCAAGGATCTGACAAAGACTGAGCTGAACAAAGAAGTATACTGTGGGGAACTGAATGGTGGGTGACAGCAGAAGGTGGAACAAGAAACAAAACCGAGCTGAGGCAAGACGAGATGAACTGCCCAAAGTAATGCTAAAAAAGACAAAACATGAGCGCAACCAAAAAAAAACAAAGACAAGAGAAATAGAAACTGATAGAAACCAGCAACTAAAGAGCACAAACAAAATACCAACTAAGAACACAGAAGAGTAAAACAAAGAACTAAAAGATCATTAAACCATAGAAACAAAGAGACAGATCAAGACTAGAGAAACACAAACTGAATAAATACGAAGTTAAACCAATTACTCACCAACAAAACAGAATAGAAACAAACCCGAAGACCAAAAACCCACAGGTCCTAACAATATTAGCCATTTTGACCTGAAATAGCACAGGTGTGTTTTAGAATGGAGACATTCCACGCAGCAGTGCCATCTGCTGGGCTGTGGAGCAGCCAACTGGCTCGATAAACTCATCCTCAGGCTGAACCTGGAGATGTGTTTGTCAGGTCACTAAACAAACTGCTCTCCATCATAGACAACCCATCCCATAATAGTGAACAGCGGCTCAGCTTTGTGTTTGCACTTCATATCTGTGAATACGGTTTGAGTAAATATGAAAATCACCATCTGTTGCACCAGCTCCTGTGCCTCCTCTTCCCTTCTGCACGGCTCTCTGTATCCACTGTTTTACGTCACCGTTTTTGTTGGGTGTTTTGACAAATGTTTTACAAGGAACATCCATATGTTTTTGTATCTTTTGGCCTTCTATAGTTGGACTGTCCTCATTTGATTTAATTCTCTACACGTCATTGTTTATTCAAACCATTAACATCATTCATTGTCACGTTGTACAGTTCATTCTTGCATTATTTTACTATAATGATGTTTACTATCTATCCATCTGGGAGTGTTTTGTTTGTTTGTTTCTGTTTTCTTTTCTTTTTTATCTTTCTGCTCATTTCGCGCCCTCGTTGTCATCCCTTGATTTGTTCAGTTGTTTGACCTGTGTTTCTCTATGTGTTGCAGTATGATAAAAGGCCAGTAGAGGGGGACACCGACCCATCCTTGTGAGGTATTGTTAGGGAAATTCCGGTGGTTTCTCCATCCACTGATCATGAAACACTTACTCTCGAAGCTTAAGCTTTAATACATTTTTGCTTCCTACCATGGAGGCCCAAACTGTGATCCGGTCACCTCCAACTCTCAGCACCCTCAGTCCCAGCAGTGCTTGGAGGACCTCTAGGGAGCGGACTGAGATTTAATCTGTTAAATCCAACAAGAGGTTTAGTTCCCCCTTTTGATCCAGTTTCCCTTAAAAAGGAAGAAAACTAAGAGTTTTGTCTTCAACTCTTTTATAAATCACTGACAAAACATGTACTCTGACCTCCTGAAAGGTTATATTACATACCTGAACTTGTTTTATAAAATACAATAAGGAATGAATGAAGAACAAAGAACAACTAGAATCATTATTGTGTAACTGTGACCACCCTGTAACTGTGTGCGAGGGCTTAAAAAAACACTAGAGGGCATCATTGGTTTTGAATAACTTGGAGCAGTAAAAAACAGGATTTATCAGCTCATCTGAGTGTTGATGTCACATCTCAACACAGATCCTGCTTACACAACACAGCCTCACCAGACTGTCTGCCCAGCCCTGAATTCAAACAAAAACTGTTTGAATTCAGGGCTTGACAGAGCTTCTTTCTCTGTTTACAGATGAATTCCAATAAACAAGTAAAACATAAACATAGCCTAAAACATCCCAGGTAACTTATCTAACAGTGGCTCTATAAGTTCTTCTGTGTTCATTGTCTTGACTAAAGCTGAAACAAAGACTGAAATATTTCCTTTTGTTGGCCTAAAAGTTGTCGTTTTTAAATACCCTGTGTATAAAACTACTGGGCTCAATTGAAAATGTAACAGAAATGTAAGTTCATGTCAACTTTCTCAAATGAAATAAAAACAAATGTGAAATTGTTTCCATGTCATCAAGACAATGTGCCTAGATGCTTTTTATTGTATGGATCACAAATGGCACTTTATTTCATACTGATTGGGGGGGGGGGGGGGGGGGGGGGGGGTAAACAAATACATAGAAAAGGTACAAAATCAAGCTAGAAATCAGACCAAGAATCGAATATAATCAACGAGGGACACAGTGATGGACTACAGCCCCCAGAAGCCCCACAGCGAGGACAGGACGGCAGCGCAGAGGGCCACAGTCAGTGGCAGCTGAACAGAGGTGGCTCCGTTGCAAAGGTTCATCTCGCAGCAGCTGAAGGTGCTGGTGTAGCCAGCGCCAACAAGTGAGCCAGTCAGTGTCTTGTTACACAGGTCCCTGTCCAGGCAGCCGCGGGTGAGCAGCTTCAAAATGCCTGTGCCGTTGAACTCTGTGGATACCAGAAACGGTGACGTCAGGGGGCGAGAAATTGACAATACAAAAACATTGAAGCGTAAAACTATTGAATTGTGTTTCTTTATTTGGTATTTTCAGTTGAAGGAAAAAACCCTGGCTATCTTTCTGTTGTATGTATGTATTGATAACTGCTTTGCTCTGTGATCTTTATGTACTTGATGAGAAATATTAATAAAGGAAAAAATAAATAAATTGAAGCGTCACAAGTAGGCCAACGCTGCCCCTACCGGTCACCCACCTGTTGCAGCTCGCGTACACGTGACGTTAATTGCGTACACGTAACAGTTAGCAGCGTTAGAAGGAGCTTATGAGTTCGAATTTGTTAAAGGATATTTATCTAGGACTAATGTTTTGTTCATGGTTTATCAAATAAAGTACAATCAAATAGTTCAAGAAAAAGTGTGAGTGTGACCTTACTCATCTATTTTGCGCTTTTGTGTTAACCTGATTATTGTATGCCTTCTGGATTGTGATCACTTTGATGAAATTTTGTCCGTGCACAGCTTGAACATTAAGAGGCTTGCATAGGTTGCTATCCGACACTAACCAAAGAAACAAGAGCATGAATAAATATTGAAAGTCAAATACACTTCTTCTGTGAGTGTGTGAAACCTATTAAGTTTTTATGAGAAGCAACAAAGCAAAAATGATTGCAGTATTTCAGTCCTATAGTCAAGCTCTTAAGAGGGAGAAAGACTGCAAGAACTTTCCCCATGCAAAGTCCTATTAGTTATTAATTAGTTAGTTAAGAAATCCTCTAAACCACTTCAAACACTACTCATATTCTTGTTATGTTAGTGCATAATGGGACATCTACTCCAGGAAGGCTTGTTCCAGTTTCATCTGGGTGATGTTTGAGCAACTACAACTGGTTTCAGTGCAAATATACCATCTGGCTCAAGATTCCCTGTTGTAATTTAGATAATATACTTAATTTAAAAATAAAAAAAAACCTAATGAAAACAAGGCCTCACGATACATCTTGTTAGTGGTTACAGCCTTTCTCAAAGTATTTTTATATCATTTTTAGAAATGAGCATCATTCATTTTCCATAGATAGGTAAAACTGTGCCTCAATAAGTTTGTAAAACTGGATTAGCAGAGTCTTGATTCACCTTATGGTTTATTAAAGCCTTTTCATGAACACGGTGATGAGTCAGTCATCATACGACTGTCCCTGTTGTTATAGAGCCAACCAACAAGTATCCTGACTTCTGTTTTAAATGTGACAGAATTTAAAATTAAGTGCACCCCAAATGGATCAAAAACTAACACTGAAAATATCTGTCATCATTTTCAGCCCGTGTCATGAAGGGAGAAATTACTGCTAATGCTCAGTTTTACTGCACAGTAACACCCTCCAGAGTTATTTTTCATGAACGAATCATCACAATCTTTGTGTTTTAGGATTTCTAAGCTTCATTTAGGATGAAGTATTGACCATTCACGGTGCAAAAGGGTTTGCGTCCTTTTCCTTCTTTGTTATTTTGAAATAACGAGTAAGTAAATAAGTCATTAAAAATGTATATTAAAGAAATGCGTCATCTGATCTGTGCACAAAATAATTTTCCATGTTCATAAAAGCTTTGATCCTTCTGAAACCCACTGATGAAACACTAATCAAACGTTTTACCCATTTACAGTATATATGAAACGCAATAAATGCATTTCCCCTCAGTGTTGAGATATCGCTTTTTCTCTAGATCTTAACAGAGATCTTTCTTACGTGCTTCTCCGGAGTAGCAGCTTTCTGTGGCGTTATTACATGTGACTTCGCCTGAAATCAGGCAGGTCCCAAGTAGACCAATAGGACAGCTACGGCAGGTCAGGCTGTGTGCTGTTCAGCGGGGGAAAAAAACAAAAGACAGATCAGGTTTAGATGTTTGTCCAACATCTTAACTCCATATGTTGGCCTCTGCTTGTATGTTGGAAGCACTCAAAAAGTTGTAGTAAAACACTGCACAAATACCCCAGTGTAAGTGAAAATCTTAAATGTAGATTATTGATTTAATGTAACATAAAATGTTAAGCTTTATATACATTCATTTTGACAGAAAAGCAGCAACTGTAAAATACCATATTCAAATATTTTTTGTCTTCAGGTGTCCTCTTACTGTCACAACATTCCTCTTAAACCGGGACTCAAAATACATTGTTTTTAATCTATATTAAACGACAGCCTCATGATTTGAATTGATTTTTAAACCACAGTTTAATGAGGAAGTGGCCAAAGAACTGTTTTGTCTAATTTTTACTCTTCAACATCAAAGGTGATGCTTTCATTTCCACATCAGAAAAGAGACATTTTTCTCAACTCACCTGCTGCGATGACGGCACACAGGATTGTCACGGCTTTCCAAAAGTTATTCATGATTCTCTTTGAAATTTATGTAAGCCGAGTGCTCTATGACAACAATCCTCTTCAAAGTCTAATGACTTGGCTGTGTCCGTTGAATGATCCTGTGATGAGCCACTGGCGGGATAGTTTGTCTGAGCAAGAATGAAGCAAATCTGGTTTTATAGTCCAGCAGTGGGAGGAGGATGTTTCCTGACATTTCCTGAAACTCAGCCCCAAACATTCTCCACTTCAAAAACAGTCGGACTCTTATTCAATCAACTTTTATTTGTTCAACATATTTCATGTGGTTAATAGTTACCCTGCTTTAACTAAAATAATATGCTAATTACGCTTATCATCAGTGTAGGAGAGCATACAAGGCTCATGTGTTTGGGCAGACAAAGCAGAAAGACAACATAAAGAGTAAACATTTTGGGGGTTTTAAAGTGCCAGCAGGTTCCAAACTGCCGTTACTGTAGCACCCAAAGCAGCAGTGAGAGTAAGCTGGACGGATGTGGCTCCGTTACAGATGTCGGTGCTGCAGCAGGTCCTGGTGATGGTGTATCCGGCAGTCAGGAGGGTGCCTGTTTTTGTCTCGTTGCAGAGGGATGAAGACAGGCATCCGTGAGTCTCAAGGCTCATCAGTCTACTGATGTTAAAGGCTGAGGGGGGGAAATGACAAAAACTAATTATCAATCATCTAACAAAAGGATTTTTCTTTCTTTTTAAAAAGCACTGTTACTGTAAAGCTGCAAATGTTGATATATTTGACACAATAGACTGATTGATTCATTTGGATTTCTGTAAGCAGCATTTTAAATCTCGTAGTAAGCCACAAGATGCAGTCATAGTTTAATCCAGGAAAGAGCTTCTGTCCATGATCAGTCTGAATGCTAATGAGTTTATTAGAATAAGAGGAAACACAGTTTTTGCAGGGAACTGTAGTCAGGGAACTGCCGTCAGCCTCAGTGTATGAGGTGATTCAGAAATGCGTGAGAAGATGCCCAGATGTGCTTGTAAGTGCCCGTTTTGTGTTTGAAAGTGTGGGTGTAACACACCACACATTTCAGTTTGTTTTTGACAAATATTCAGATAAAAATGGAAAATCTTGTGTAATGCCTAATGGAAAACTAGTTGCAGCCTTTTTAAAGTCATAGGTGGACCAGGTAGAATATTTCAGAGATAATAACACAGCTGCTGGCCTGAAACTGACATTAGTGGGTTTGCACTCCTTTCTGCAGGTTTCCCATACCAATCATAACACCAACAAATATCAACAACTAAACAAAACTAGTGTTAAGGTGAGGCAGACCTTTGGGGTCCAAAGTCAATGTATTAAACAAACTCAGGTTTCAGTAAACTAAGATGCTCAGGTGCACAGATGAAACTTGTTTTTGAAGTGATTGTAGCCTGTGGTGCTACTTCTATCTGTTTGGTCTGTTGTCATGATCTTTATAACCAAAAGGACTTTAGTCTAAAATGTCCTGACTTTTAAATTGTTTAAACAATTTTAGTGAGCGCTATCAAGTTGAATATCTTGGTCATTTAATTGTAGAACAAATGACAGACGACCAAGATACTGAAAGCGAATGTTTCACAATGTTCTGCAGGCACAAGGAAAACTATATTTAGAATATTCTGCCCAAACAGAAAAACATTTCAAGTTCCTTGTAATGATGCCAGGAAACTGTTAGTGAAAAGAGCAAGATGGTACAGTTAAAGATGAAAGCTTTTAGGAATTTGTTACATGCATGTTCTCCCTGTGTATGTGTGGGTTCTCTCTGGGTACTTCCTCCCACTGTCCAAAAGCATGCATGTTAGGTTAATTGGTGTCTCTAAATTCCTCCTTAGGAGTCTATATGTGTGGTTGTTTGTCTCTGTGTGGACCGCTATATCCTGCCTCTCACCTGATGACTGCTGGGATAGGCTCCAGCCCCCCTGAGACTGAAAATGGATGGACAGTTTATTCTCATTTAAACCCCATTTTGTCCATCACTGTTCAGTGTTTGAATTAACAGTGATTTACTTTTCTCCCTCAGCATATGTCACCTGTAGAACAGAAGCCCAACAATAATTTTGTAGTATCTCACATACTGGAAAATATTCTTTAAAAGTTGGTTGAATATAAAGCCGCTAAGCATGTTTTAGTTTGTATGTTTCAAGTTGAATATATCTTGCTATATAAAGATGGATATTCTTACAGGAACATTCCATTAAGCCCTCGAGCACCTTGAAGGTATTTATCTCAGTGTTTTAAAATGGGCTTTAACCATTAACGGCATGTTTTTTAAGATGCTTTGCAGGTAAACTGTGAAACGTTTTCTTGACAAGAACTGCGGGATTCAAATTTAATGTTCAGTTCCTCAATGAACGTCAAGGTTTTCAACTTCCTTTTGCGTGCTGGATGACAATCTGAGTTCAAATGCAGAAGAGGAGATCTTATTACAGAAAAGAGGCTCATGTTGAATAAGTAAGGCTTCTTAGACTGAGATTCAAATTACAAGAGGATGATCAAGTATGATGAAAATAGTAAAAAAGTATTACCGCATATATTTAGGACTAAAATCAATGGCCACAGCAGAGGAGAATATTGACCCCACTCTGACATGTGCTTATGAAGTATGAAGCTAGGTGACAGTTAGCCTAGCTTTGGATAAGCCGAGTAAAAACAAATGTTTTTTAAACCTTATTCAAATTTAATTTGTAAAATGATATTTAAAAGAGGAAACTAATATCTCTACACCAGGGTTGGTTTTACTGGAAATGAGAAAACAAAGTTATTTCCTTTACGTAACTTAGAGATTGTTGTCTTCTCTTAAACCTTCACCAGATAAAGAAGTTACGGTGTAAGAGAGAGGTTTGAATCATTCTGCCTTCTTCCTTCATTCCACAAATAGTTGGTCAGCCTCCTACATTTCTCAACAAGGAAACAAAGAAGCATTTTATACCTAACATGTATTTAGGATTTTAAACTCTTTCAACACCAGAATGCTTCTACTGTTTGTTTGTCTACTAAACCACAGGTTGCCAGCAAGTTTGCGTCACTGTCACAGAAATGAATTTGTGCACAATTTTCAATTTTTTTAAGTATATCAACATAGAAATGACATCAGAGATAAACAAAGTCTATGAGACTTTTGTTAAAGAAATGCTAATAGGCCAGAAAGTCTGCAGTTGCAGGTGGTGGGGATGAGTTCAGGTCCATTTTAAACAACATTTTTGACATTTACTTCCTAAACAATGTAAATGTACAAAGTATTTGTCTTGTCTTGTTGACCACTCAAAGGTGCTTTTACTCTACCGGCTGGCAGCACAAGATGTCAGTCCATGTTCAAAGGTTGATCTGAATTGGTCCGAAACACCACTGTGTTGGGTGTGTCAGATATCAAGACATAGCTCAGTCTGCACATCCTGGGCAGGTTTTTCATGCCCAGCACCATTAAACAGTTTGGGCTTCGAACATAGATACAAACTCAGGAGTATGAAACATTTCGTCATGGTCTCGGGTTGTAGTTGTGTTTTAGTTTGGATTTTGTCTTTTGGACTGTCATGTTCTGTGTTTCTGTTCATTTTCTTCCAGTCCTATTTTTAAATGAATTGTTCATTCCTATTAGCTTTGCTTGTTTGCCTCACACCTCCTCTTGTTCCTCTTGTTCCTTTTGTTTAACCTCACCCTGCCCTCTGCCGGTGACCATACTTTGGGAGTTCCTCTTACACTCAATGCTCATGCATTGTTGTTGTAAACAAGCACATGCCCAAGTGTCTGTTAAACAGATTAAATATGACGGAAGACAAAGGGAACCAGGTGAAACTCACCCAGCTTTCCATTGTAGCAGGCTGACTGAGAGTCGTTGCAGGTCTCAGTAGAGCTGAAAAAGCATTTACCACCGAAACCCACTCTGCAGGTGTAACAGGTCAGAGACTCGGCTGTAAACCAGATAAGATGGCAGATCAATAGAGTGATCATTACCACATATACCATTACAAATGCTAAGTTGTTAAACACTTTTTGATATATCTTTTCTAAGAGCCATTGAACAGATTTAAATGGACAGAGCTGATATGACACAGGTATCCATTTTATAAACATACAAAACCAAGAACTACTAAAACAAATAATCAAGCTGCAATCTTTCTACAAGATAGAAGAGAAGAACTTGGATGATTTTATATTTCTACGCACTCTTTTTGTACCGATGAGCCTCACAGACAGAAATTTTGACAAAATTAGTTTTAAATGTTAAAATTGTTCTGCCAAGCTTAGCTAATATTTCATAGGTGCTCTCAACATATTAATGAGTAAAGAACCTCTTCACAAATATCTGACTTGACAACTTATCAACAACCTCTGTTTTAGTAGCGTAACGGAACAACGTTGCTCATTTTGGCACAAAATCTGGTGGCATAATGATAATTAAATTAATCTTAAATCTTATCTGAAGGAATATGAAAGAAATATCAGCTTTGAACACCCTTTGAACACTTCTAAAATAAAATTGGAGAACACATAAGAAACCTTGTTTAAAGGAAACAATTAAAATAAGACACATTCATTCCTGACATAGGTGATAATCTCACAATCTCACGTAACTGATCCTTAATTTAGCAAAGCATTGACTGTATTCAGTGAATTCATTGTAGGTTTTTCAGATGTATTTACTTCATGTTGAAAAACAGAAGCACAACTCAGTATGAATGTGCCGCCTGTGATTTATGCATCTAATCAATAAATTGATTACGGCTACTTTTTTCTCTCCAGTCGGTCCCACTGGGAGTTTTGAGATTATTTTTGAACAGAATTTATGGTAATTTCTATTAATCTGCTGAGTAAGTGGACTAAAATGAACAGTGCAATATTTCTATTAATCTTTCTGTTACATATTAGTCACATATTAATGTTCCTAGTGCGATCCAAACAGTGCAAAGTCAAACTGTGCGATTAAGCTGAGATGTTTAGGCTTAAATGCCAAAACTGTGAAGTATGTCATTTGTTTGATTCATTCCTCACTGTTCATATTTGAAATATTAAGTACGAAACAGAACGTATTTGATCCACAAACTGTATGCATATTAGTAAGTCATTTTGTCCTATTAATTCATACCGATTTAAAGCTGTCTTGCTGAGGACAGAATCCTTTTTTAGATGCATCTTACCTGCAACAATCATAGCCATCAGTGCTGCGCTGATCAACAGGAGATTTTTCATCTTGCTTTTACAACGACGGGTGTTTTTCTCGAGAAATGACAAATATGAAAATCACACAAGAGGCGTTCAGGGATCTGAGTGGTCAGATGAGTTTTTAAGAAGAGGACTTCAAATGAGGTTCATGAGCTCTGCTCAACTGCTTTTATATCCAAGGTGTGACATCAGAGGCTCACACTGACCACTGATCTTTATTTTGAGTGCAGACACTATGAAACTGATGTTTGTTTGAGAAAGAATGAAGCCCGATACAAAGCAGCCCAAAGAGAAGAAGAGCTGATTGATGCTGTCTCGATATGTCTGAACCTTTGTGAGTTTTTGTGAGGGTATTTTTTACGAATCATTTTATTTCAAAGGAGAACAAAGATTTGGGCTTCTGGCGGAGTTGGGAGTTATTGTCCATGCTATAAAGAGACATCCCCATTGTTCTCATGGTACGACGCTGGACAAAAGTCACAATACGATCCTGCAAGTCTCTTCTTTAGCTCAGGAAAAATAGATGATGATGTTGTGGACACTTCAGCTTTGATGCTTGTCAACCTTTTCATACTCTGTTTGTTATACCCTCCCTCATTCAGAGCTCAGATGACTACATTATAACTCAAATATTTATGTGACAACCACACCAGCATCCGTGCTGATCCAAATACTCACATGTTGAAGTTTTGAGCAAAGTTTAATACATCTTGCAGGGTTGTGATACTGCTGTGGTTACAAAATCTATCAGAAAACTGACCGATTAACACTCCAAAACCTCTGTGATGGAAGATATTTGTTGGAGATGAGTTCATTGAAGGGACATTCATTGGTAGGAAACCAGAATAAGCAGAGTAGATGTCTCATAAACTATGAACAACAACCTTTTTATCTTGTCTTGGAGTACATCATTTAGTTTGAATAATTTATTTAAAGTAAGCACAAAACAATACAGATAGAAATCATTTATCACGGTACTAAGAATCTGTTTCCTTGATTTGGCTTTAAATGAAGGCAAATCTATCGAATACCATGGTCTCATACAGGTCTTAGAGAATTTTGATTTATATTTAACATTTAAAAGCTGTTGGAATGTACGAGAATTAAAGAGGAAAAGAAAGATAGATATGCAGCTATACAACTGGTATCCCGCCATCATATATCACACAAACTGTAAATCTTATCTAGAACATATTCAAGAACTCAAACAACCACTTTTTGAAATTTAAAGGTGTTTAGAGGCTTCACTGGCTCCAAACCGCCACCAGGGCAGCACACAGAGCTGCAGTGATGGGCAGCTAAACAGCGGGTTAGTGTTGCAGCATGTCCTGGTGATGGTGATGTAGTTAACCCCCAAAATGGAGCCTGTCTCATTTTGACATTCAGCCTCACTGGTAGATAGCCAACAGGGCAGCAGTAAATCCTGAAATAGAGGAGGAGACGCTGTACCTTTGATGTGCTTTTTTTCTTATTACTGCATTTGATTGCAATCATAAAGCTCTGAAATCAGAACATTAGAATTGTTTTAAAGGCAGATTGTTTTGGGGTAAATGCTATCAGATCTCATAGTTTTTGGCTAATTTAGAGTTGGGAGGAGTCGATTAAGATGAGACATTTCTTTGCTTCAGTGGTCCTCAAGATAAGAAAAGATAAGAATATGGGGCAAAAGAAAAATGAAAAGGCTTAAAGAGATTTCAGTATGTCTTTGAGATCGTTATTCTAAGAAAAAGACTGGCTTTTATGAAAAAAAAGTGTCCCCAAGGCTCAATTTGCCCCAGTTAGGGGGTAAGTTATACCATATAGGTTGAACTTTCTTTATTCAACAATAACATAAAACCTACAAAAGGTTTACACCAAAGTTGTAAAAAAACAGAGAGATTGTTGAATGAAGCTAGATTTATACTAAAGTAGAATGAATGCATAAATAAATGTATCGAATTATTAAACATTTTAGTCAAAAAATGAATATAAAATGGTGCAAATGATTGTTTGTCACAGTCTGCACTATTAGGTTATGTTTATGTATTGTTATGTCACCGTTTGTTCAACCATGTTTTGTTCTAGTCATGTTTTTCCCCTGGCACGTTCAGTTCACTCAAGTCACCTGGTTAATTGTTCACAGCTGCACCTCATGTCACTGATCACTCCCCTCACAGTATTTAGCTTCCTGGTTTACTTTCAGTCACCGCAGAATCCTCACTATCCCTCCATGCGTTGCGCAGATAAGTTTGGTTACCTGCCTCATAGTCCTGTTTCTTTGTTAGTCATAGTCATAGTCATAGTCATAGTCATAGTCGTAGTCTTGTTTTGTCGTAGTCCTGTTTAGTTAACGATTCCATGCCATAGTCTTGTTTTGTTTTTGTCTTCTCACCGTTGGGTGTTTTTGATCCGGCTCTGCCGCGCCCTTTGTTCATACTCCCTGTCTTGTTTTTGCGAATAAACCTTGTTTTTTTTAACTAAAAGAGAACTGCATCTGGGTCCTACCTCACCACCGATCTTGACATTGTTAAACTGAGTTAAACTAATTCAAAATGCAACTGCGAGAAGTTGAAAGGAACCAACCAGAGCGCCCGTATCTCTCCCATATTAAAATTAGAACTGGTCAGTTCCTGAATCACCCGGTTAATGATTTGAATATTTGTACTCAATCAGGTATAAGTTTGAGTATTTTTCTCATTTTAATTTTTCCAAAATGAAGAGTCACAGAAGACCCAACGGGTCAGGGTGAAAAAAAGGCCTTTTATGTTCATTGTTCCCATGTAGCTGCAGCCAAGAATACAAGAATTATTAAGTTACTTGACATTTTTGCAAATATCATATCTTACATGCGTCTATCTTACTGCCAACTGCGGAGTAGCATCTGTCCTGAGCTGCTGTGCAGTTTACAGGAGGCGCTTTGAGGCATCTGCTCCCTACAGTGCTGGTTTTACAGGTGAGGCACTCAGCTGTGGGGGTTATAAAGAAAAATGTGTCGCAGGATATCAGTGCAGACTGAAGAAACCGGTTAAATTAGAAGTTCTTTCAGTCACACTTTTAACAAAAAAAAGAGACCGAATAAATAGGAAAGTATAAGACTGTCCTCCCCCGTCTGAACCTCACCTTGTGGGGCGCTCATCCAGGCCAAAATGTTCAATAAAAGTTGTTATTGTTGATGCAGTGAAGTGGAGTGAAAGTGCAATAAATTTGTTTTAAATTATTTTTTTTTTCTCCTGAAAGGGATCCCCAAGATCTATACATATATAGATATAGGTATACATACATACACTGTATATATATATATATATTAATGTGTATCTCCCCATTCAGACAGATGGGAAGCATTCCTGTCAATGATTTAGTGGATTTTAGGAAAGTCAATGTACAAAAATGATGTGACGTTGCCAACAAATTCTCTTGAACTGTCAAATGTTTTAATCTCAGTAAGTAAAATATTTTAAACTATGGGGAACGATATTTAAGATGTTGAATATTTTACTTTAAGTCAACTATTCAAACGTTTTATCTGTGACTTCTGGGCCTCTGATAAAATAGAAATAAATTCTTATTTTAAGGGACGACATCCTGTGCTGCTACTTTGATTGTTGCCTTAGAGTTCATTATGAAGTGTTGGCTAACGTTCAATAAGGGAGACATCATTTCGTTCACTCTTTCCCAGCACTTGGGCTTTTACACTGTCTCCCTGCCTCTCCCTTCTTTCCCCACGCTGTCAATTTCAGCTGATCAGTCTCTTTTCTGTACTTTTAAAATCTCCCTTATGCTGTCATTCTCCTTCTGTGCCATGAGTCGTGCATTCCACCTCCTCCCCAACTCCACCGTCAGCACTTGTCCAAGATGGAGGGACCAGTCATATAGACACATTTTTTAAATATCAGGTCAGCAGCCACGATATGAGCTGTTTGAATTTTTTAAATAGTAATAAAAGCAGCTCTAGTGCCTCCTTTATTATCTCTCATAAAAGATGATACACTGAATCATCCTGTCCCACAAGTCCTTCCTTATAGCGACACACGATTATTTTTATCCAGCTGTGCTAACTGTGATTCATGTGGCTAAATATGAGGACATGAGGATGAGTGAGTAGCACTTTTTAAAATCTTTTGCTAACTTTGATGATAAGGTAATGATCTTTAATATGATGTATGACATCATTTTCATGTAACAAGCTGATAAGTTTACAATAGAAAAACTGTCTGCAGATTTGTAGTGGTCGTCTTTTCCAAAGTCTATAAGAATATTTTCCACCATCTTTCCATAACCCCATGACGTTTTTCACATGGGTCAAGGAAAAGAGCTTGAATATTTATCATGAGCCTCAACTGAAGCCACCAGCGTCTGGACTCCGGGGCTCATCCTTCATGTCGTGTTCTGCTTTGATGCAGCATCCAACCACCAAACTTTATTCCATTTCTTTGACTCTCAAACTTTGTTTTGGTTATTTGTACATCACTTTTTTCCCCCAATTGTTCTACACCAATAAATTTGTGTCAATCACATCAGGAGTTTCTTCTCGTGGTGTCGCTGATTCTGACTCCTCGTGGATAATGTGAATATTTCTCCATAATCATATATGTGGTGAAGAGTATTCAGCGCCTGATGGATGTTTATTAAATTAGCTCCTCTACAGCAGCTGCAGCAGTAAAGTGCTGCTTCCACATAGATACATGAATAATGATAATAAAACAGTAGAATACATATTTGGGTAATTCTCACACGGGCCAGTAATTTGATGTGCCGAGTAAGTTTTCCTGACATTTTGTACAGATTCATACTTGTTATACCCAGTTTGTTTTTCTTAAGTACTAGATACATTATTTGTCCCAGCTGTGGAGCTTAATTTGTGTTAGGTTGTGGTTAGCTACATAGATACTCTCAGAGGCAAACGTTTTGGGTTGTTTTTTCTTTATTCTCATGTTACTTTTTGTACAATCTAAGGATAACAAGATTTTTATTTTAAAATACGAAGAAAATAATAAAGTAAAATTACACCACAGAAGATTTACGAGCTCAATGTTTACCTGAAACATCCCATTGATCAACTTCCATGATTCACATTTTTTGTAGTCCACTTAACTCTGACATTTATCTTAGTGTGATTATTAGAATAAGTATATATCGAAGGCCAAAGGTTTATGTGTTGGATTATGCTTTTGATTATGCTTCATATAAACTTTTCATTGTACAGATTACTTCAGGAGAGGCTAATAGCTATTTGCTTTGTGTGATTTTAATGCAGCATGCTTCCCCACACGGAGGCCAGGATGGCTGCACCAACTGTGGCACTGAGGGTCATCTTGGTTGATGGGGCACCACTGAGCGTCACAGGGTTGCAGTTGTCTGTTGAGCAGCATTCAACTTTGGCCTCGTATGTGACACCGAGCAGGGTGTTGGTGGTGGTCGTATTGCAGCCTGTGGTGTTAGCCTGACAACCCTGAGTGTTGAAGCCACTGAAGGATGTGAGTCCTGGGAAGGCTGTGGAGACATGGATGATGTAGATCAGTAATCACAGACAGTTTTAAGGTTCTGCTTTTTTTTTCTTCTGTTAGAGTCTCTGCTTAAAAACACAGCTTCTTTCATTTTTTTTTCTTTCGTCCCTCAGTTGACCTGAAACCAGTCAACACCCCAAAACTGGAAATACCTGATTTACAAGACAGTAAGAGTCTTTTAACACTCTTGCATAGCGGTATTTTTCCAGTGTGACATACACAAAGATTAATGGATTACTACATTGCGTTTGAAACAAAACATGTCTTGACAATGCACGACTGAGGTGTGCTTGTTTATCAGTGTGTGACTGGGTGTTACAGTGTTAGGTTTTTAGACAACAAGGAGGGGACTTACTTGCTCTTCCAGTGAAGCAGACGCTGCTGGTTGTTGTACATGTCTCATTAGCCTTGTTCAAACAGATTCCGAGCAGACCAAAGTTACATTTGTTGCAGACCAGAGACTCCGCTGAAACAGACACATGGAAGCACAATGATTACAACCACACAACACTAAGAGATGAGTGAACAGCATTTTGGCTGATTGAAGGAGACACAATTGATCAAGCTGGCGGATCAACCAAGCAACTATTGAGGTGTGATTAGACTTGATATCCATCCTTTCTTTTTTGGCGGGGACCACGCTGTTTTCATATTGGACTATATCTTCCTATCAATACCGGTAGCAATATCTGAAATATTTCTTGTGCCATATAACAGCTTGATGAACATTGTATTGGGATTTCTGATTAGGCCCATCCCGAACTGTGATGCAACCAAAAGTTAAGCACCACCCAACTGATAATGAAGCTGAAAGCTATACCAGAAGGCTGTCATGTTGATTTTAACTGTATGGGTAACAGCACAGTAAGCGCTAAGGTTTATAAAGGATGCTAATTAGTGGTGTTCTTTACTGAGTGTAAATTAAGTTGGTTTTCACCTAATCTGAGGATAAAAAAAAGAGTCAGCTGGATCTGGTTTTAGGACCAAGAAACATCATGTTTGACTCCACCTACAAAGATTGTGTCAAAAGATTGCGGTTTCACTCATCTTGTGTGAATTTGGCTCTCAGAAGTTTGAATTTCTTTTGCTCAGAAATCAAAATAAACCATTTTAACAGAAGCTACAATCTTTGTGGACATTGTTGGCAGTGAATGTTTTTTGGTTGTTTTTTTCTTCTTATGATTCACATTGACGAGAAAATTTTATTTATTTTATAGATTGTCAGAGCTCAACATCTTAAAAATAAATCTGAGCAAAATAGAGTTATCACAATGTTCATTATAAATTGGTTGAGCTGGATTTTTAAAAGTCTTTTGTAGAGAATTTCTCCTGACTGACTATCCTAAAATGAATGAAGATTTGTCAATATTCTTTTTCTAAATACGGCTGTTATTAAAAAACTAACAACACTTGTGAAATTTGCCTAATTGAATCATACAAAGAGTCCCGAATTTTGAAGAAATTTGTCTTTTCTTGTTGAGTTTTTGCTAACCAAGTCTTTCTTTCATCAATAATCCAAAATTAAGGATAACTCAATCACTGCTGTGTTTTCCTCCCATCTTATTTGTGATACATAACAGAATAAAATAAGTGATACTTGATTATGAGGTAATCTTACCCAGAATCAAAGATGCAAGAGATGCAACCATGACAAAAATAATCTTTGCCATCTTAGAGTGTTGATTTGGTTCTTGGTTTTGTCTCAAAGATAAAAATCCTTCCAAGCAAGAAGCTCCTTGTCTCCGGGTTGACCAGATGGTGTGAGAAGTTAAGACTGAAGTGCCTGTTAGGTGAGGGCATACATTTATAGGATGGATAGGCAAGGGGAGGGAACGTATAGACAGGTTTATCTGTACCTCAATGAGTCAGGTGGGGGAGTCCCTGAGAAAAGGAATGCATGTGCAATGGATGTGTTTTATTAGCAGTCAGAATATGGGGAACATAACTGTGCCTTTAGTTTAAGCATTAGCAAGTAACATTTCTGTTACAGGATTGTGTTATTCTACAAAAGGTTAAAAAAAATAGTTTGTGCCAAAACACAAAATGAGAACAAAAACAAAAATCTATTTATCATCACATTTCACACAGACAAGAATATTTTCAGAGATTAAAATTCAAGATTATTTTGTTATTGCAGCTCAAAAAATACGCAAAGTTTTTGTTTTTGTCAATAGGCAAATATATTTATTCACAATCTTTAAGGTCTGATGTGTATTGTTGCCATTAGGTGAAAAGTTAAATAATTAATGAAAAATCTATCATAAACAAAAAAGAATAATCTTTATTTAATCTCTCTGTTGAAGGGAAAATACAGCACAAAATGAAGATAAAGCAGCAGAGCTGACAGGATTTAGAAGATCTGTACAAGCTGAAATTGTTTCTTTTTCATTGGTGACTTATTTCTTGAGACACCATTAATCAACACGTTCCTATTTATTTAATCAATTTGATGGCTGTGCTACTTTCCATATTATTCTGTTACACCAAAACCTGAACTATCCGTTGTCTGCCTCCTGGCATAATCCTCCATGAACCATGGTCAACTGAATGCTGCAGAGCCAGTCAGTCCTGCCAGGTAACAAGGACTCAATATCTTATAAGAGAAAAAAAATCACACCAGCAAACACCACACAGGCAACTCTTTCCCCCACTTTAGATATTTATTGATTCTTCAGCTTGTCAATACCGAACAATTCACCAAACCAAGCGAGTCAATTTTTGGAAATAATGTCAAAAGTGCCAGTTTAACCAGGGTACCATCTATCTTTCTATCAAATAGAGAACACGTTAGAATTCAAATTGATCTAATTTAGTCTCAGTAAATTAGTCTCAGTATCTGCAGATAGTACAACTTATTCACATCAGCCCATATATCCTGAATATATATATATATATATATACACACATATTGAACACTAAACAAAAGCTTTCACCCTACAGCTTGAGTAATGTGCAGTATAGACATGATACCAATATCAAAAATTAAAACAGAACTGATCGAGCTAAAACAAAAGGAATCCAAGTATAAATTTTACAAGACAAAACCCCAAGAGAAGTGAACATACTAGCTATATTTTAGTTAAGTAAGCAATGAAATGAATACAAGTAGAAATGTTTACAAACGATCATTTGAAAATATTGACTTTATAATGACAATATAGTTTACTAAAGACAATAAAATAAAAGAATTGTTGAATCTTTTGGATGATATGAAGATATGGTTAGCTTAATTTAGCTTAGCTGACATACTGGAAATGATTAGATGCATGGCCCAAAGCACACAATTTGTCACTGCTGTCACAGGTGGAAGGTCTGTGTTGTCTCTCGTCTTTAGCTAAGCTAAGATAAGCTAATTGTCTGCTAACTGTAGCATCACATCTACCTAACAGATGTGAGAGTGGTATTAATCTCGTTCCAACTCTTGACAACATTGTCCAAATGGTCCAACCACTCCTTTATAGTCAAATACCCAACATATGATTAAGCTAATTAAAGGGTTTCTTTGTTAAGCCTTTTTTTTTTAATTGGAGAGCAACTGAATGTCGGAGTCACGTTTGAATTACTCCCCGATACTTTTTGTATCCAAGCAAAGAACATTTACATGCCACTTTAAACAAGCCACAAATTTAAACTGCTGCTGTCACATTAACTTACAGGCACACAAACAGCAGCGATGAGCTAATAAAGATAACATTTTCCACTTTTTCCATCCAGTCTTGTTTTGTTTGATATAATGCTGCATGGGTTCTGGTTTGATATATAAAAAAAAAAAATGGGGGGGGGGGGTACGACTTACTGTTACTGTCAGTTGTTTCAACTTACTAGTTAACACAATTAAATAAGTGTAAAAACATAGAAAAGTGACATTTTGAGCTGCTTCCACAACCACAGCATGCTTGGCACACTGAATTTTTATGGTAATCTTATATGTTATAAACTGTGACTCTGAGCTCTTGGCCAAAGTGAGATGTACTGGTTTAGAACGACTAAATGCCACCTCTTTAACAGATTGATGAATAGATTAAAGTTATGCATCTCGTATCTGAAAAGGGCTTAAGAGTAAATGAGGGCTGATATGTGTAAGAACTTATAAGAAAATATAAGAAAAAAAAAAGAGAAATTCAAATCATACAACAGTTTTTAAAATCAAAAATACACCTCAAAGACAATAAACAAGAACCGGTTGAGAAAATAGGGAACAAGCTCTGGTTACAGCTCATGTCTGAGGAGAGCATTTCATTTAATTCATGTTGTGTTGGTGAGTGAATGATGGAGTGTTATGCGTGTATGGACTTTGTGTCACTTTTCAACCGTCGTGTCTTCTGTCAAACCAACACATTGGCAGCAAAC
Organism: Leuresthes tenuis; assembly: GCF_036924035.1. Classification (NCBI taxonomy): domain Eukaryota; kingdom Metazoa; phylum Chordata; class Actinopteri; order Atheriniformes; family Atherinopsidae; genus Leuresthes; species Leuresthes tenuis. The sequence continues at coordinate 8,689,072 of NW_027325372.1, read as the reverse complement.
ACAGCCGAGATGGATGCGAGTGCCAGACTCAGCACGGAGGTCCCGGGCAGGCCAGGGGCGGCGTTGCACAGGTCGCTGTTGCAGCACGTCTTTGTCATACTGTAGATGGTGGTGTTGGAGCCACTGTTTGGGAAGTTCACATCCTCGGTCTGGTTGCATTTGGCAGTTTCAAGACAGCCCTTCATTTTGATGTCCAGGAACCCAGCTGTGGAGTGACAGAGAAACCATGTTGGTGTGTTGTTTGTTGGGATGGTTTGAAATATTGGTGTTGCTGTGCACTGTGTAGCTTCAGAATTCAAGATTTTAATTACAATTAACCACAAGAAGGTATTCAAGTTTACCATGTCTTTATCATATGTCTGAAGACAAACTTTTGTATTTGTTTCTGCAGCTCATGAGCACATTAAGAAGCATTTTATTTTATTATTTCATTTCCTTTGTTTAGCCATAAATGCCACATTGAGATACATAATCTCTTCCTCCAGGGAGTCCTGCCTAAAAAGGTAGTATGAAAACCAAATTTAAAATAAAAGACAGGAGGTAGAAAAAGACAAACTAAATCCAAAATATTTGATATTTGGCAGCAAACTTCTGGGGACAGACAAACGCTGTACATATTATTTTTGTTAGATTTATAAAGCTATGCATATGTGTGGTTATCTTTAATAAATCTCAGTCATCCTGACATTGTACTTAACTTCTATCTTAAGCCATGAATGGATGCGGACATATCCATTATTAGTAATTAGCATAAATGTCAGAAAATTTGACCAGTGTCTACATATTTTTTGTCTTTTTAAAGCCTCATTAGCTAGGTCTTCTGCAGCCATTGCAAATGACCATGATGCACATTACTTTAAAAAAATGAATAATACTTTAAATAGTTTTGTTTCATTCCAAAATATATTGCCTCTTTTTCTGTTTCAGCCTCCTTTGAGGCCAAAATTGCCCTAAAAACACGTACAGATGGTCTGAAGAATGTACGAGGTGCACATATTCTCACCAAACTCTTTCTTTATCAATGCAAGTAGGGAGGAAAAGGTGTATGCATGTTTTAGTGTGTAAACATGGTTTATGCATCCAGTCAAAGCCAAAATATTGAAAACAGAAACTGTCTAGTATGTTATCACTGACTAAATTTACATGCACTGTAATATTCCAATAATACTGTATGACCTTACTCTGAATAGGGCGCTGCCATGTAAACAGTATTTTCAGATCACTTCAACCTGAATAATGTCACATTCAGGCTAAGCAATAATCAAATTAAGCCAATATGGAGGATTCTGATCTTAGCATTATGTGTTCATGTGTACACCTAAATCTCACTTACACCCAACATAAAGGGACATAAAGGGGGACATGCAACTCAGTAGACTGAGGTGTTTGAAATGTTGTTGTGCATGTTGTCAATGTTTGTGGTTTATGTCCACGATGATGAGCCAACTCCAGTTTAAAGTGTATAGAAATTAAATAAGACCACTGGCTGTCATTTTTAATTTTTTAACACCTTTATTCGGGGACAACATGCAGTAAAGCACCTCAAGACAGGATTTGAATCCAAGCCGGCTGCCCCGACCAATGGCTATCTGGCATGGCAAATTGTCAGTTTTAATGTTAAAGAAAGGATTATTTGGAAAAAATTCACCAAATTAATCACGAGTACTTGCAAAAGCCTTACAGCTGCTTCTTCAAATTATAAGATGACTTCCTGTGGGGATTTTTTTCACCCAGAAACTTTTTTTTGTCTTGACATTAACCTCCCAAATCTCAAATCTAACTGGTAAAAAGACTCTTTTCACGCATCCTCATCCAAGTGTCTGACATGATGATTTAAGGAAACATTTACATCATTCCAAATACACTTCAACAAATATCTCAAATTGAAAGTTGTTGTCAATCCTGTCACAACTGATATATTTGTCATGAAACACTGGAAGAATGTGGGCTGCAGGCACTGATAAGCTGATAAAGATGATTTCCCTCTTCACATATCTTACCTGTCATGTCACATCCTCAGTTTCGAGGAAGATAAGACAGTAATATGAAGACTTGATGTTGTCTCATATTGTAGGCACTTACCTGTAATTTCAACATTTTTTTGCCAAATAAAGCATATTTTTTGGGGGGAGGGGGGTTTGATTCTGTCATTTATGGCAGATAATTTAGCTATCTTGGGTTTTGTTTTACTACACCTGATATAATTGTAACTCAGGTTGAGGGACAGGTTGCCGGTTGTATACTGGTACCGGTACCGGTCAGTCAGCTGAACCTGTGACCCTGAAGTAAAGGTATTGCGATCGTGTTGTCTCCAGCTTTCTATAAACAAGCTGTTGTGAGTCATTCTCCCTTTGTTACGGAACAGGGACTTCAGGAATGCCGTTGGTGTGGATTTATTTGAGCTGGTGACAAGATTGTCTTCAGGCTGGATTTTTTCTTTTTATAATGAGCAACTCACCTGCTTTACCGACACCGCTGAAGCAATGTTCTCCTTCCTCACATGTGGTTTTTCTGGTAATACACAAGTCCCCAAAGCCAATTTCGCATTTGTAGCACTGGAGAGCTTGGCCTGTGAGTATTGAAAAGGGTGACAAGGAGGGAACAAAAGACAGAAAAGAAAAATCTGTATGAAGAACAGGCTATACAACCCTGTTACCAACACAGCACATACACATCGTGACATGATTAAAATATGGGATTGGAACAAGTTTAATGAGAACAATAAGAAAACAAAACAGACTGTTTTAGTGCCGACTGTCCATTTGGACATTGTAGCCTTTTAAAAGTTATCTTACATCAATGACTATGATATCAAGACAAAGCCTGTTTTGATGGACCAGAAAGATAGTTGATCTGACAGGAGAGTTTGGTGTTTGTGGCAAGTGGAAACTGAACAGAGCCAAAAACTCTACGATTAAAAAGGTGTTTTTTTACTTTGCTTTAGTATTTAATTCCAACAGTCCCACAAACTGCACTGTGTATACGTCAAACCCATTGGGTGTTGCATGTATACTAGAAGATATCCTGAAGTTTCACCCCATTTTTTGGGCTCTTTTCTGTGGAACCACTTAAGAGTTTGTTATTCTAACTAACCCCCTGGTACTAGCCTTGTCATGAAATTGCTTCGTCCCATTGAAGTTTGTATTTGGAAACAGAGCTTAATACACAATGTAAAATTGACCAATTTTTAGCACTTTAGATAAAACCTAAGCCAACAGCTGCGATTAGATTCCAGATATAAAATACCAACCAGCATGGAAGATGGCACATAATAGTAATCTGTGTCAAAGTCAAGTCATTCCTTTGCACGATGGAAACTCAGTGGAAGTCAGTTTATAGTCAATAGAGACATTGACAAAGCTTTAAAGACAACTGGTTTAAAAGATAGTCATCATCTTGGGATGTTTGCCAGCTTGGGACTTTTCAAACTGCCTCTGAGAGCAAGCTTGTTGCATCACGTACAACATGGAATGTCTTTCAATATGCCCAAACTTTCAAACTGGTAGTATAAATTATGTCTACAATCAGGGCTAAGTAAGACATGTGCCATTACTTTGGAGGTTTTTGCAGTTGAAATGCAGCCATAGTTTGGATCAAAAATAGTAATTTTCCACACCTGTACCTGAGTTCTAAAACTTTCTGGGTAGAAGGTAGACCCCCCCCCCCAAAACAAAACAAATCTCTCCATGCTGGGAGGAAAACAGAAATGCTATGAACAAATTACAAAACAAAGACGCGCTATCCTAACGAGGCGGAATTAAACCAAGGACGCACTCAAAAAACAGAGGCACTATAAACTTAAAACTCTCCATTAACGAAAAATCTCTCCTAGAAAATGGAGGAACAAACAAGGCTATGAAACTTACCGTATTAGTAAATAAACTAAGACTATGAATAAATCACAAAACAAGATTACACTGATAGATACACAAAAATTGCTATCCAACAAAAAATATGTCCTAAATTTAGTTGAAAAGGGCAATATACATTAAACGCCACATAAACAATTCATATGTCAATGTGTTCATCAAACTAGTGACCACCAGAGGCCAAAATGTGAATGAAAATGACCCAGTTGCTGATGCAACTTGATTAGATTACTGGAGATACATTCAATCAACAAGCACTCCACAGTAATGATCTGGTTAATGTGTTCAGCAACTTTTATGAAGTCACACTGAGGCCCTGTTCAACTAATGTGTCACAATACTAAAGCAGGAAGTCTATAGCTTGTAAGCGCCGGTAAGTATAATTTATTTTTCTATGATTGTCTGCGTGTGTGAGACTGGGAGCTGAGACACTGAAACAACTGTTGTTATAAAACCTGTCGCTCCAGTTTTGACGTCAGCATCTCATGACTGGAGAAACAGAAAATACACACCGATCATGCAGATGTGATTAAACCAGTTAGTGTACAGAATGTTCTGTTTTATTATCTGCTTTTTAATAGTTTTAAATAATATAATTCCATGCTGGAGGACGGTCTGATTTAGTTGATTTTAACCCAATTGTGGGGAGAAATAATAGGCTCAGTCTGGGCATCGTTTAAAAAAGCCTCCAACAACTGCTAACATTTGGCTTTTGAGCGTAATAGGAAAGTGTTTCATCTGCATTCAGTCTTCTGTCAAGTTACTCTACAGCAGTCACGGGTATTTATCAGCTTCAGCTCCGATCGGCATTGATTCAACATCGCAGTCTCAAAGCAGAACGTGAAATACAGACATTGCCTCAAAATGTATCCAAATGTAGCAGTCTCACAATACAAGCTCAAAGTACAGAAATTAGGACAAATCTGGGTGTAGTTTCAGATTTCAACCACACAAACTACAAATTCGTCATATGACGATGTCCGCCTTTCATAACCATAACATGCAAACATTTTACTTTACACAAAACTGTCAGACATCCTAAAAAATTGTAAAATTACTAAATCACAAGTGATATGCACAGCTATTACACATTAAACGGTTAGAAAGAGATGGGAGATGGCGGTATTACACCACACTATCAAGCACGCAAACCACTTAACTTATCTACTTTGCTGTCAGTCACAGTCGGTTAGAGTTTAAAACTAAACAACAACAAAGAAGACATTGTTAGGCTGTAATATCAATACATGCATTACACGTGCGCATCACGTCACCTGATCATCTCCCTATTCAAAAAACAAGCAAGAAAAACGGGAGCATCTCATAGTTTCTGGGCCTTTATTGCCATAATATATTTTGGACATTAGGAGAAATGTTTTCTTTTGAGACTGGTGTGAATGGGAACATTTTCACTGGACACAGCTGACTTTTTCTTTCATATATTTCTTCATACATTTACAGTTGGAAATCTCACATGGAAGCTCTGGAGGTGATGGCAGAGACAAAGAGGTTGACCAATTTAAACCGACTTTAAGACAGCTGGTAGCTTAAACACATTCCCACTGAGGGGGCTGACTTCTACAGTCCATTTAAAAACAACAAAATAGTCTGATTATTTCAGAAAGCCACTATCATCAGAAACTGTGGTCCACAACCTACAGGACACGGCGTTACTTCATGTTATAGGCTTGTCTATTGTGAGTTAGTGGTACATTGGATCCATTCTAGATACATTTTAGCCTCCAAGCACTAAAAAAAAACTACTAGTAGCTATGAAAAAAGACTTAATTGTCTTGTTTGAACAATTAAAAGGTTTAATTTACAGCTTCAACTTAAATTACTTTGCTTTAGTTTTACTAGAAGTTATATTTTTAGTTAAGTTTTCATAATTTTGTCTAAACCCTACAGTAACAAATGCCTCTGAATAAACTCTAAAAGCACAAGATGGTACACTTAGTTAAGAAAATAAATGTGAAGGATGTAGAAAGGGTGAAAAGCAGCAATAAATTCACATTTAAAACTACGACCCCATGCTGTAAGGTAAAAGATAAAAGCAAATTTGGTACGATGCTTTCAAATTAAAGCAGTAATTAAACTGAAATAATTTTCTGGCAAAATCTGAATAAATATTTTCATTAAAGCAAACAAACACAGGCACACATGTAGACACCTTTGTACACAGAGTGTCTCCACACCCTGTCCTGCTGGTTTCGGTTACGCCCAACCTTTTGACAGTCTTTAAGTCCTTTCCTGTTGCTCGAAATTATCTGTCACTTCACATAAGCAACTGCAGTGTATTCTGTTGTGAGATAAAACCTAGATTCTTCATTTATGAAACATACAATGTCTATTAAAAAAAGATCTGTTAAAACTGGGTCAGAAATGAATCTCTGTTTTAATCTTATCCTTTGAACAGAGGCTATGCTTCTTCATTTTGGCCTTACATACATTTATGCAGCTTTTACTGACTGGATGAGTTGTGGGAATTCAGAAACTTTTCAAGGACTTCAGCTAAATCATGGAAAATTAGTGCCAAGTTACATGTGGGTGCAGCAGCCACACCTAATACCCAACACCTCAGTGTCCTGCAATGCTGCCAGACGAGTTGCATGTTTCATCCTCCCCTGCTGTCTGCAAACAAGTCCGACCTGCTCCTCCGCACTATTGAACCATCCCAAAAGCATTCAAAACACACACAATGACGCAAAACATACCATGTTGCCAATGACCTCTTTTTTTTAACATTACAGCACGTAAAGTACCATCCAAAGCAGGTGTAATTACAGGGGTCCAGTGAGGATAATGAGGCTCAGTCACAGCAGCCTGTTTGCAGAAGTGTGTCAACAAAGAAATGGTTCTCTTCACCTTTGATTGCAGCAGATTTACAGACAGTTGCTTGTTGTTTTGAATAATAACAACCTCTGTACGACACATAAGAGCAAGCCTCGGTAATCAGATTCAATCCCTCTTTACGGTAGCCACTTAACATTGGCATGTGAGAAGCTGCTCTCCTCGTGTGTGGGAATTTGTCACGTAGATCGCTGAGAAGATCAGATGTCTGTCATTTCTGCTGTTCAAAAACCTCTGAACCGTAGGGTGAGGTCGCTTCGACACCTTCGTCACCATGACATCGAGAAAAGAACATGTCAAGATATAACAACTCCTTTAACGAACAAATAGTGGGACACAGATAATTCACTTGTACTTGGAGCTGTTTTATTCTGAGATGATGTTTGATCCAAGTGGTCACAATTTCAGACTCAAACCAACCAAAACTATAAACTACTATATTCAGCTTCAACAAGGACTGCACGAACATTCAGTAACCGGTTTATAATACAATGGTGTGAGCAAATGTTAACGTGCAAACATGATGAATCAAGGAAGGTAAACATGGAAGAGAAATAAAAAATTATGCTCAAATTTACATTTCAGGTTCAAACCATTCATACAGTTTATATACTGCTGCTGAATCATAAGCAGAACCTTTAAAAAGGTAAGCATCTCCACTTATTAATACCCTGTATTATCAACTGTAAAGAAAAGGGGGGAATAACTCCCATCCAGTCCTCCTTTTTAGTATGAGTTTGTATTTTGTGACTGCTCAAACACTAAACTAAAAAAAAAGTTTGATTAAAAATGCCTCAGTTCTTAATTATTGAGATGATCCTGTGTTGTATGTAAAGTCTAAATGAATGGATTGGAGGAAGAGAAATCATATTTAATGCTAAACATTAGTCGTGGAGCATAAAATGGCAGAAATTCTATAAAGATAAGTCATTTAGAAAATGTGGGCAACTTTTTGTATTTCCTCCATGTTGTGTGTTTATGTGCCTTAAAACTGCTGATTCATCAGCACTGAGAATTAATAAAAAAATCACTTACTCACAAACAAAATGTCTTCTTCTTTTAAAGACTTTGTTTCATGTATAGTCACTTTGAATATTATACTGTTTGCTAACATTTGAGACTCATTTTGAGAGACCTTTGCCAACTTAAATAAGTAGAAGTGCAGTGCCTTATAGACACAAAAGCTCTAAAAAAATATAAGACCAACATTTAAATGAGTAAAGAACCTGCGTTAACATTTTTTACAATGAAATATCACGTGTAAAGAACCTTTTATGACATCTGGGATCCTGTTTGAACTGTAAGGTGTGGCACCAAACTAATTAACTACTGTGTGGGGTCAGTCTTTTACTGCCCTCTACTGCTCTTTCACCAAAACTGCAGGCTTAGTGTCTAATTTCTCATTTCTAATTGTGTCTAATTTCAAATACAGGAGCTGGATGTAGAACAGACAAGACTCACAGGAGAACACGGATATCAACAACAGCTCTTCTACAAATCATGACAAATAATGTCACAAGTATTTGAGCTGAATAATTCCGCTGATGCTAATGTGGTGTTTAATGTGGGTCATATTAGGCGTGGTGTCTCTCTTGCCATCTAAGTTAGCGCTGAGGGAATCAGTTTTAACTTCTGCTGCTTCAGTTTGTTTTGCATTGACACAAGTGCTGTGTGATCTCCACAGGAGCGCATATGGGTATGAGATAGATCTTAGCTCACAATGCAGACATCCTTCATTGGTAGTTGCCATGTTAAATGTTTGTGGTGGAAAGGCTTTTATTTTTCTCTCCATCGCTCATTCATCGAGTTTCTTTAACAGCTAAATTGCGTGAAACAGAGGAACTGTCATGGAGCAGAGCATGTTTAGCTTGAAATGGAGCACATTTTATAAAAGAACAGGAAAAAAGTTGTATTTCTACAAACAAAACAACTTCTTTAATCTTAAACTATGCATTTGTAATGAAATAAAAAACATTCACTTTTATCCTTTATATTTTAATGTCAACGTGTAAGCAGATTTGACTGAAAAATTATCCTTTCATGTAAGCAAAAATGGACAGTCAAGGCTGTGATTTTCCATTGGGATTAACAAAGTACTCTGTTCATCTACCAATTAAAACCCAAACAACTATGAAGTGCCTCTAAAGTGTCTTCAAACAATGAGTCTTTTTCACATTAACTCCCCTCACAAATGCCTCTACATTATTTCCTCCCTTGTCTGGAAATTTACAGACATCCGGGTCCATAAGTAGCCAAGAACTACACAGAGGCAAGGTTTTTGTCTATTTTTCTCCCAACCGATGCTTGGGAAGTCCTCTCAGTCTGTAACATGTTGACTTCAGAAACTAACTCTGGATCACAAACACTCATTCTGGTCACTGAAGCCTCAGTATGTAATTATTTGCGTTTGTGAATCATTTTCCTCTCACAAACAACTATTAATGTGAACCATGATGGGACAAGAATTCAAAGTTGTCACCTGCAACACGAAAAAAAGCAGCCTGGATGGGAAAGAAGTTCCCATTTTGGAGGGTGTGGTTTGAAACAGGAGAATGACACAACAGGACTGAGGGGCTCCTTGAGACAAAACCAAATGACAAAAGCCCCAAAACACAATGCATGCAGAACAAATGGCCAAGTCAATGACCTTCTGTAGAGGAGGAATTTGAGACTTGGGCAAAGCCCAGACTGTTACAAGGTGAGGAATTTCTCATGTAATGCCTGGCGGGCTGGGGCATGATTCAGTCTTTTAAAAGAGTCTGGAAAAAAACTACGATACTCCTTGTTCCACAAACAAACTGACTCAGACCTAAGGTATAATCACAGCATTAAAGGAAAGCCTGGGAAGTATATGGGTGGTAAACACCAAAACACTTAGTTTCATCTGTGTTTCACTCAGTCTGTTAAAGCTTCAGATGAAACTTTTTTTTTTTTTAAACTTTAAAAACTTTTCATTCATCATTTTTCTGGATAAATGTGTTTATAAAACCTTACTGGTAGAATTTGAACAAAACTAAGTCTTTGTATTTGTCACAATGAATATTTTTGCATTTTAGTTAAAGCTCACTAATGGCAAAAAGTTTTTTATGTAAATTAAATATGTCATACTGCATTTGTTGACTCTGTATTCTTAACATTTGTTTATTCGAATTTTACTGTTAACTAAGGCTTGACTTCTAGCAAGCATAAAAGTTTTATCATTAGTTTAAGCTGAATTTTTTTTATCAAAACTTCTAGCCACTTTTAGCAAACTATGACTCACTTTTATATAAATGTAACCTATTTTAGCAAACTACATAAACAAATGTGTCATACCAGACTTAGATAACTGATCCTACTGCTCATTATTCTTAGCTAACAAAACTGCTATTAACTTTTAGCTAACATTTTAGCTAGCAATTTAAAAGGTTTTATCATTAGTTTAAGCTGAAACAAATTGTTTAGCAAACTTTTGGCCACTTTTAGCAAAACGTTACTTACTTTTATGTAAATTAACTTACTTTCAGTAAACTACATGAACAATTTTGTCACACTCGACTTGGCTAATTGTTCAAAGTGGTCATTATTCTTAGCTAACAAAACTGTTCTTAACTTTTAGCAGTTTAGCTAGCAATTTAAAAACTTTTATCATTAGTTTAAGTTGAAAAAATTTCAGGCCACTTTTTGCAAAAACTATGACTTAAATAAAAAAATAGTTTCCTGAGCAGTCATAACTTTATCTCAGACTTTTAGCAAAGTACATCATATGAATCCCCACTTTTACCTAACCAACTGCTAATTCTAGCTAACTCAACTAACTATAAACTAATCTAATCAATTGTGGGGTTTTTTTTTTAGTCTTTGTTTGTTTGTTTGTTACTTTAGGCTATTTCAACAGATGTGAAGTCGATGTTTCATTTAGATGGTTTACTGTGTTCTCGTTTTCGATGAGTTTCAAGATTATAGCAAATCTTTATTATCAATATGGTTAACTCTGGAAACTCAGTCCACATCCATATGCCTCCATGACATTAAAACTCCACCAAAAAAAGCCTAAAAAGAGCGACAAATTTTGGCAAAACACTGGCTTGTTAATTAGCATATCTTACACACGAGAGTATGAATAAAATTTTACCAAATGAGGTCTACATTCTTTCTCCACCGATTCACTTCTCCACCACATTTAACCATTTTCAGCCAAACAAAAAAACCAAAGCAAACCACAGCAGGCACAGGTTACAGAAAAACATTCTTTACAAGATGGCTTGTTAGTCCAAACACACAGCAACAAATCTTCAAATTGTTTCTAATTCACACATTTGGCTCCAATCTGATTAAATCTATTTCCAGTAATTCACTGTACACCCATCCAGCAAACAAAATCAACTGTTACTTTGACTAATTTCAACAGTCATACATTTGTGAGTCACTTGCTATGACAACTGAGGCCAACATATAAGTACATTAAAATGGAATATGATGGTCACTGGGAGCAACCAGGAAGCCTCAACCTCTCTTATAAAATAGTTGGAAGTAAACAGTGTCATCAGCTAGACTACAAACCACTGTGCTCATTCTCAAATATAGACACTATAACCTTTAACAATACACAAGTGTGCCACTTTTGTTTCCAAAAGTATCAAAAGAAACAGACTTCAAAGTTCACAAACCAGTGGGGGGAATAACAGTCACTTCATGAATAGTGCATTGTTCACAGTCCCATCTACAATAGTCAAATGAGCTCATCTATCACATAAAAGACAGAAATATATCCTCAAATAAACCGCGGGACTGCCTTCAATATTATACAATCAATGTCTTCCACATGAATTTGAATTGCATTGTTGCTGAGTAGGTGGAGGTGTTTTAAACATCTTATAATTCACTGGTGCATCACTAGTTAAACCTTCACACAGCTTGATGTTTCCACAACTTGACACACCCAGTCCGACTACAGCCTCAAGCTCTACACCCTTCACCATGAGCACACCCTGCAAAATAGACAAAAATGGCGCTCTGAAATGTCAAAGACCGTTAACTATTTTAGGTTTCAAACAAACAAAACGTATTAGACAGGATCTGACTGCGCTTGCAGATCCCAGATCCAAAACCTCTAACAGAAACGACGTGATGGAAGACATGAAGGGCGTGTTTAGAAACAAACTGAATTTTAACAACCTAATCATCTTTAAACCTGTACAAAGGCTAAACCAAACTTCTTGGCAAAAAAACCACATTTAAACTTGTATTTTAGGGGGATGGAGTTTTATTTATGAGACGCTTAAAAAAACCTTGAATTTCTGAATAAAAACACCAGAGTTTATCCTTACCGATTGCAAAGCAGAGTCCGACAGCAAAAAGGATAATAACTCTGTTCATCTTGGACAAAGAAGGAAAACGAGGAGCTCAAAGAAGAAGCTGGCTGCCTTTGGAGACTCAGACCGTTATAATCTTGGTCAGACAAACTTTTGTCATGTCATGGCTGCATTTATAATCTCTCCCTCCTTCCAAAACGTCACCGTTATCCAATCGGAGGCGCTCGTCCGGGGCACCCACCCAGACTGTTGTGCGCTTCACGCAGGTGGAGGATTATTTACTTTAAGGTGGGAAGCGTGTGGAATGAAAATGTGTGCGGCTCTTTGTTGGTTTTAACTCCTCATAGGATCGATTTATTGTGTAGACAGGATTTCAAATAACATTTGAAGTCCTTCAAAAGCATCGTATAATGTGAGAAATGCATTGTCACGAAGCTGAAAAGGGCTTATTACCCCACGAAAAGCTGACATTGGGTCAATTTACCCTTACAGTTGTCAACTTGGAGAGTATTTTGGGCATCACTAGATGATAAAAGGAAAAGAAAACAAGAAATGTTAGTCTTTTTCTGTATTTTAATGGACTGTTGCTTCTTTCTTGTCAAATTTTGTATACTTTTTGAGATTGCATGAGATTAACATTGAACTCTCCAGTGGGTTCTGGATTCAAATGTAATTTAGCTGCCTCCAGGATGCTCAAAAAAACACTGTGTCTACTGAAAAGAGGCCTGCTGAATGTGCATCTGCATGAAAAACAAATATTTTAAACCATTATTTTCTGATTACCTGAAGATAATAGTCAGGCTGCTCACAACAAGCTGATTTCAAGCTCATCTTTAGCACCTGTGTGCCAGTGATTTGGGACTTATTTGATTATCTAAGTTATGATAACACACTGTCTGTGTCCATAATCACAATATTTGATATTTCAACTTACAGCTAAAGCACTAAAACACCTGGGTGTTTTGATCTAATGGATCAGCTTATGGATCAGCTTATTGATCAGCGACAAACAGGAATCTACCTATTTTCAAACCACTTGACAAACAGGTTTGTATGAGTTATCTGGAAGATGAAGTTGTTTATTTATTACTGGCTTCACTCCAGCTTTCAATTATCCAAAAAAAACATGTGTGAAGGCAAAAATATGTCAGAGCATGGCTCTAAATTATTGATAAAAACCGATGGCCACACTGATAGCAAAAACATCTCCCATCCTTTTATGAACCTAATTTCCATTATCCATTTACCATTGAAAATGCTTAGTAACGTGATTCACTTGACTCTTTCTTCTCCTCTTCTTCATTCAGTCTTTGACAGAGCTGATAGTCTAGGAATCATGTTGTTTTTGTTTAAGTGTTTGAATTTTACAGTCTTGTGTGTTCTATTATGTCTAACTAAATCGTAAATGAGAAACACACAAAAAAAGAGGCTCAAATAAGATCATTTTTCATCCCAAAGAAAGGAAATGTTCTTAAATGTTTTCTGTCCATCTGACTGCGGGGTTAAAGCTGCGACATATGTGGAAAACTCACAAGTTTCCACTTTTAAATCAAAAACACTGAAGCTTTAGAGTGTAAAATCAGCTCATAGGTAGTACTGTATTAATCTAAAAGAGCTTCTTTATGCTAACCTGTGTTTATTTTTCTGTAGAACCGGGTCTTTATTGACACCGCAGAGATTTGAAGGAGCAACTGTGAAATATATCACTAAAATGATGGATCAAAATAGTAACGAAGATTATTTCTCCCTGTATTTGCTCTTCAGAAATCACACTGATATTGTTACTGACTTACTATAGTTTGTTCTGCTGATAACAGTGTGTTTAAATCTGTTGTTGTATAAAACAACTGCAAACCGTCCATGTTTAAACCAAAAATAATGGGGGGGTCTGCCAGTGCTTTCTGACATTCTGGGTCTGATATGTGGCTTTAGGCAGGTCTCGTCTTGCTCAGAATTTGTAACCAAACGTGAGTGTTTGCAAACGGACAACAAAAGCTTTAAGTGGACAGCTGATGAATGGAGTCGTGATTGAAGTGGGATTTTCACAATTTATTCACATCAATTACAATGAAATAGGGTTGTGGGTGTGTTTGGTTGTTTCTATGTGAGCTGTTCAATGATTATCCCAGAAACTGACTTCAGAGCCAGCAGGATTCAGTTTTCTGCTGGAGGCGGGACCAGTTTTGAAATGGCATCTACAGAGTCATGGTTTTGAAATAGTTTACTGAGAGGGAGGCAGTCTGGGCCCCGTGAAATGCCTCTGTTGTTTTGCCCACAGATCCTCTGTTTCTCAACTCCTGACACTTGGAAAGAGGGTGTGTGGCAGGGACCTAACAATCTTTATATCAGTCACAGAAGTGAGAAGTAAATATTAAAAGCCAAACTTTAAGAAAGAGGACAAAGAGAGACAAAAGCAAAGATATTTACAGAGTAATTCTTTTGTGAGATTGATCTACAAAAAGTATGGAATATGTATTCAGCCCTCTTTCGCCTGTAGGACAAATCTAAAAAATCACATGTGCTGCCAGCTGCATGTAGAGGTCACATAATTGGATAATTGGATATCACCAGTGTGCAGTCACAGGGCTTTGTCTGGAAGTTTTGGGCGAGTCAGTAACCAGTGGATAATATGACAATGTAGACAAAGAAACACTCCGAGCAGCTCCACAAAAGGTAGCTGAGTAACAGAAGAGAAGGGGGTGCATACAATAGTGTCTCAGAGTTACCGAGAATGTGATTAAATAACTCTTTAAAAAGAAAAAACACCTTTAAAGGAGCTGAAACCAGGAAGAGGTTGTGCACAGACCTTGAATACAATTAACATTAAATAGGTGGATAGAACAATACACGATCTCTAAGGTAAAAAGTTCTTAAACTTGTTTAGTGCTTTTTCTTTGTGTGAAGACAGTCATCATGTGAACTGTGACTCGGACAGCCAGGGTTTCAAACACGACACAGCTAGAGAACTAATCTAAAGAGTCAAGCAGTAACATTGAGTGCTGAAAAAACAAGCTAGTTTGACAGCAGTGAACACATATTATAAAAGGATTCAAACTGCTGGGCTGCAGCTGAAGAAAACACCATATAACAAATAGAATAACAACGAACAATGAGGGTAAAAACTGTTAAGTACTTCTCTTGAACTGGCTCTGTGTGGGGGAGTGGCAAGCTTTTGTTTTGTATGTTCCCCCTTTTCATTGCTTCAAAGGCTTGATTTCAATTTCCCTATTTCATCGCTGAAGAATATTACCACAAAGTTGTCGCAAATGTAATAACAGATGACATACAACTTAACAAGTTTAGTATTATGGGTGCGGTTTGGGTTGTCTTATGAAGTCAGTTTCAGAAAACTGCAAAAGATGCAGAAGAAGCAACAAGACAGGAAGTATTTCTCCTTACTATAAATTATCTTAACATTTTTTGAATTGCCCCAGTCCCCTTCTTCTTTGCAGTCTCTATTCAAAGGCAACTTATGTGTGATTTTTGTCACTGCACTTTATGTACATATATCATGATCCTGCTGAGTTGACAGTTGATTCACAAAGTGTAAGGCTGCCGCCCTCCCATAAATATTCTCACGCAGTTCTCTCCTGTTCAAACATGTGCGTGCATGCATGCTGTTGAGACACCATTAGATGCTGGTATTTTAGCAATCAAAATTAAACCAGAATGAAATGTGTATTCAGTGACATATTTTTCAAATTTAACCTAAACCGTTGATCCAAAATGGATTTTAAGTTCAAATTCAGACACTAACTCAATACTGAATTAACAATTTTAGCTCTTGGTATGAGAAGGTGGGGCTGCACGGTGGTTAGCACCGTTGCCTCACAGCAAGAGGGTTCCAGGTTTAATCCCCACCTGGGGCCTTTCTGTGTGGAGTTTGCATGTTCTTGGTATGCGTGGGTTCTCTCCAGGTACTCCAGCTTCCTCCCACTGTCCAAAAACATGCATGTTAGGTTAACTGGTGTCTCTAAAAAATTGTCCTTAGGAGTGAGTGTGAGCGTGTGTGTTTGTCTGTCTCGTTTGTCTCTGTGTGGCCCTGTGATGGACTGGCGACTTGACCGACAGATTAAGCAGGTAAAGAAAATGGATGATGGATGGGTACAAAAAGGTTTGGGTCCCAATAAGTAATTGAGCTCCAAGATCCCAAAGATATATGTATATATCTTTGCATTTCATTTTTAGTGGCTATCACTCCCGATAGTGATGACTAAATGTTGAACTTGAGGTCTCAACTAAAGGTCCATCTTTTATGTACAATCAATATTTTTATAGTGAATGCAGAGTATAGAATCCAACAAGTATAGGATTGTGTTTTTAGCTATAAAGAGATTTTTTTTAATTGGAATTTGTTTAACAGTTTTGATTAATTCCTGGTGGATAAACTTGGACAAACTAAAATTGTTAATATTAGCATGTTAACTAGCATTCTAATTAGCATCTAAGCTTGCTAATTAACACAAAACATGTACTACAGCTGAGTGAATTTCATGACTGATGGACTGGATCTTAGACTAAGGGGATTATCAAAGTCACTTTTTCAACATTACAAGTCCTATAAAATGACAAGCCCAGTGTTATTTTACTGGTAATTTCCCTGGATAAGGAGTGGACATCAGGAGTTTTAAGCCCCTGTAATTCAGATTAATGCCTCAGACAGGTGGAGAAACTTCCAAGTCACCTTCTTCAAAATCCAACAGGCAGTGTGGCACATAAAAAGTGGAGATTTGTGGCTTTAAATCAGTCACACACATAGTGAGTCACTGCCTGGTTTCTGTATCAGAAAACACGGTGTTATGATGTGTACGCGCAAATGCATAATCATCAGCTTGTATTGCTAAGAATAGCTAAACTTGAGAGAAATCATGCAGCTTTCCTGACCTCCCAGGGGAATATGGTCAACTCGGTTATGACATCATCCCCGGCTCTGAGTTCCAACTTCCATGGGAAATTAAATGCAGCCTCAGATCTGCTAGTGTTTCTGTTTAAATATCAACTCATTGTGGAGGGACGTGATAAGTCCTTGAGTGCAAAACTGACATTTCTTAGCATACATATTAACAATATCTAAAACGTTTAAGATGACGTTTATGAAACAAGGCATAGCCTATGATATAAAAACACCTCCATGCTGAATTTGATATAATGAGGACTATAAATGTGCTAAATTTAGTCTGACCCATCATGTTGTTATTGATATATGGCGAGTATAAATGTAAATTTGACCTTCACCGGGATGTATAACCATAAATACCAAAACCAAATTTTATGTCATCAACCCAACCGATACTATGCTTTATAAAACGCACACAATGGCAACCCCAGCAGTGCTTCATTACTAACTGTCACCAAAGTCTGTATAATTAATCCTCTAAAGAGCATGAATATACTATCGTTTATAGTTTTTTTTTTTTTTTTGATGGACCTACGTTCCCAGTCCTGGAGTTGTGAGGTTAAAATGGCTGCAACCCTCAAACATTTATTGTATAATTCACTAGAATGCTCCACACTACGAATCTTTTACTGTCTGAGCTTTCTGACCAGACACCTCTCATTACAATGTGGCATCAGAGACATGAAGCATGGTGGTGGCTGCACCATGCTGTGGTGTGCTGCTCTGCTCTGCTCTGCCAAAGGCCATGACAGTTTCTGGGCTTGGTGGTGAACACGGGGGCAGTGAATTAGGTCAAAGTCCAGCAGAAAAATCTGATTTTTTTTCCTTCCTACAACACAATGGGATCAAACATAAAGTCAGAAATACACAACAGTGGAACAAAACATAAAGCTCACGTGGAGTGGCTTGATCACTCACAATTGCTGTGCAATCGACAACCTTCCTGAGCAACAACAAGAAGGATTGAAAGAGTTGCAAAGCTCTACATGTCAGTACATTACTGTACTTCTGCTAAATGCTGAAAAAAAACTCTTACAAGCAAGTATAAATTGTTTGTTTGGATGAAACTGAGATCACTGAGTCAACTCTCTTCACTGTTTCCAAACCATGAAAACCTCTAATAGACTTGGGGAAACAGAAAGCTCTCCAAACTGTCAGCTTGTATTTGTGAAGTCAAACCTTTGTTGGATTTTTACCAGGACATGTGACTTTCTTGTGAACCTCAGCACACTCTGCAGCTGCAGATGAAAGCCTTCTAAAACGCAGAATGTATTTACGGGACATGTTTTCACATGTGGTCTCCTTTCCTAATACTCGTATCTGTTGGTGTTGGAAAGCAGCATCCTAGGAGACATGTGAGAGAAAATATGTGTCCTGTTGCATCTGGGTGTGGCAGAGGCTTAGAATTTTACATGACTAAGCCAAATTGACCAGATTAATACACTAAAGACAGTCTCTGAGCTGCCTTGGGCCTTACTGTACGTGGTTAACAAAGCAATCAGTGCTTCAGGAAACACTCACCTATTATACAACGATAAATAAATAAAAATTTTAAAAGGTATGGCATGGTTGAAGTATTTGCTCAAAAATGGGAGTGAGAAGAAGGGCAGGTCCCAGGCTGTGTGGTTTGAGGTTATCCTGAATCATGAGGAAACTCCTCCTCTTCTCCCTCTGGAAAAACTGACTGTGTTCAACCACATGAGAACAAATCAGCCTTGCTGGTTGTTTCTTCAAAAACAGCTACTATGCAGAGGGAGAATAACACTTTCTATGATTCATACTTAATGAAGCCATACATTTGTGCCTTAAGATATTTGTGTGCTTGAATTGAATTTGAGGAGCATATTTTCACATTTAAGATGCATTTTGCTCATTTTCATTCTGCACTGACCTTTTTTCCCATATATGTATATATATATCAGATGACTAAACATTGATTTAAAAAGAAAAAACAGAGGCATGACTGAGATCTTATGATTTTGTGTCATTACTGTGTAATTGTTTTGTTTGCTTAATGCTGCCATTTCTCAAGAGTCATGTGAAATGTCACTGGAACCACACCCCAAAGCCAGACAACCATCACTCCCTCTGCCACCACAGGAAAACTCCCAGAGCTCCAAACTGCAAACACATATGTGAAGAATGCAGGTCGTCATTCTGCGTTATAGGAGCTCTTCTTTTATCTGCTGTAGAAAAAGACATTTTTAAGAAAGCAAATACAGGAAATCAGGCTTTTCCGGGGTTTGAAGTTTTTCTCTCTAGCGACACCAGGTGACGCAAAGTCGGAACTAAAAGTGTTGAAATAAAGCTAAAGGACTGAAGAATATGAAAAGAAAATAGAAGTTTATTGAGAGTTCTGAATCCTGCTCACCCGTCCACAGTCACACAAAGACAACAACACAAACATTAGTTAAAATCTGGACACATAAATACCATTTTTCCTGTATTGTGAAAACCAAAAGCGAAATCTGCTGCAGTCGCACAGAGTCGTGGGACTGAAAGAAGGGCTGCTGACCGTCGGGTGAGGATGAGGGGTGGGGTGGGGTTTCTGTCCGTCTCTGAACCTGAACATAAATAATGACCGAGCTGAAGAGACAACAGTGGGATCAGTGCGTGGTGGAGTGAGCTGAAGGATTCAGATTGTCAAAATTCTCTGAGAATCCTCATTCTTTGCAGGAGCAGTTTGACATTTTGGTGAAGATCCAGTGTGGAGGTGGAGCAAAGGACCGATAACTTAATGTGAAATAGGTCATCACGACGGCGGGAGAGTAGCTTTGCAAAAAGAGCGGCGATAACAGCAAGCCTGACTCTGTCCAGGCAACACAATCCACCTTTGATCTGCTAAAAACTATTAAACTGTTTAATCTGGACAAATGATTTGATTTCAGAGTTTGAGGCAAAATTTCACATAATCGCAAGATCTTATGAACACCTCAATCTGTGTCTTGTTTGATACGTTTAAAGAAAAAAGACATTATGAGCCCAGCTTTGCATCAGTCTCTAAACAGCCGTTGTAGGCGTCGGACCAAACTACAAAGATGTGAGGCCTTCATTGTTCTTCAATACGTGCGTTTAAGGTCTTTAAAGAAAAATGGGAACTTGCTGTTTATATCCCCCTTTAAAAAAAAAACAGTTCTCAAATGAACAGATTTGTGACTGCGTTCATGGTTCCTCTCACAGGTTGTTCCCTGGCTCCGCTAACCGGAGCGTAACACCTGGATAAAACAAGATGTAACAGGTGAGCTTTAAAAACAGCCAGCACCCATAAAGCTCACGTTTGCATCTTGTTTGTTGAAAATATATTTTTAAAAAAACAAAAAGAACCAGCTTGTCGTGGTGTTTGTCATGGCAGGAACAACAGTTTTACATTTTGAGTTTCTGAACAGATTCAAACAAAATATTAGGCTTCGACTAGTGTGGATGGAATTACATGAAGTTTATAGGCGGTTTCTCCATAGTCCATAGTGTAAGGGGACTGCTGCCAGACATCGTCTCCGCTATAAAGATATAACCCCGATTCACTCTAAGATGTCAAACTACTTCTGCAGTGGAACTGAAGCTACAATGGAGGGAAGCTGACAGTACAAACCTGCTGCTGTAATGGGAGTTGGGCCTTTTTTCCAAAAATCCAAAATAAAAACAAACAAAAAGTAGCACAGATTCTATTCTTAGGTATCAGTACAGATGTTTGACACACGCACAGACAGCTGGAGAAAAGACGCAGGCTCATTACAATTGTTTGATGATTCAGAAATCCATATTAATTTGACCTGTTTCTACTCTACGTCCTCTAACAGCAGAAAGAAGTGAAAAGAATCTCTGCGTCTTGAAAAGCGAAACAACCCGGGTGTTTTTCTGTACCTTAAGGCAAATTTAACAAAATGCTCTGTGCAGCAGCTCCACAAAAACACACCAGACCAAACCAAATTCCACATATGAGCGATACAAGGAAAACACCTGCCCACATCTTCCGAACTGTCTCTGCGAGTGCCAGCCTGAGTGTACATGCACGGTGGGGTGGAGGTGGGGGGGTTAACGGGGACAGGAGGCGTCCTAAGACGGAGGGTTTACCACCACCGATCACCAAACTGTGCCAAATACAGAGCCACCACAGAGCCAGAGGTGAAAACTGGCTCAGACATTGCTTCCTTTGAGGAGAGGCACACCACACACTTCTGTTTTGGCACGGGTGAGTTTGGTACGGTAAACCAAGTGTGTGGCTGTATTCATGTATTATATGTGTGTGTGTGTGTGTGTGTGTTTTTTTTTTTTTAACATCTCGCTCACACTCAAATCTTTACACTTTTCTCATATGTGCTAACCTAAATCAAAATAATACAGTCCTCATGATGGGGAGGGGTCATCTGAGCAGCTCTGCAAAATGCAGGTGACCCCTCTCCTTATGATTCATTCCTGTCTCTTCTGTCATATTCTTCCTCTTCCTCTTCCTTCTCCTCCTCCTCCTCATCATCATGAGTCCCGGTTGCTCTAGCGGATGGCCTTGACGGGGCTCTTGAAGCTGGATGCGGCTTGCAGCTGCAGCTGATAGGCCATGGGGTGGATCTTGAATCCGTACAGCCTGCACAGAAACAACGGTGACAAAAAACTTAAATACTTTAAAGTACCAAGCAGGACGAACTAAAATTTGAGTGATGCAACACACTCATCAACCCGCCCTGACAGTCGTCGTTTTGCCACAACAAATAGACGTCACGGAGCCAAAGGGATGTGGGAGAGGGAGGCGAATCTCACAGAAATATTTAAACTACACCATTAAAGATCAGCCAAAATCAATATTTGGATACAAGAATAATGTTTGTCTAATCAAAGCCATGCACTGAGGTATATATTTAGTTGATTTGACTTATGCTGAAGAAGGGGACATTACAAAATGTTTACAGCTTTATTAACAGGAAGTCACAGTTTAAAAAAATAGTCTAAAGATGCATTTGTCACTTGTCTGAAGCTATTACCTCAACGCAGACTCAGGCCTACTTGGTGTTGATCTGTTAAGTGTCAAATATTAAACTATTTACATGATCCAAATATACAAATTTAACGATAGTTGTAACAGACTAATTATTTTCAAATGTAAAAAAAAAAACATCAATTTGCAGGCTTGTGTGCATCACTGATGGTTGAGGATCTCCAATCGATTAGCCATCGGCAAATACCAGTTTCTGCTTAACCAGCTATAGTTGTGCCAACATGTGCACAACTGGACTGTTCTGGTCTGACTTCAGGAACATTTAAATATAAATAAAGTTGCCTACATGTACTTATTATGACTAATCAGCAAATTAATGCTGCTGAGCGGATGCCTGGCGCCTTTAAGCCTTACTAACCTCGGGACAAACTGATTGGCGGGCCTCTTGGGTCTGTACTCTGGGTGAACCATGAAGAGCATGTGGGGGAAACCGGTGCCGAAATATGCTCCATCTGTGTGGTGGTGCCGGGAGGACTTGGGTGTGTAGACATCCATGCATTTAGGGCAGTACAACTTCACCATGGCCTCTCCCGGGATGTCTGACAGGCCTATGGAGGAAGAAGAAAAAGAGGAAGGTGAGGAACAAAGGAGAGAGGAAACTGGCTTAGATATCAGCTAAATCTTAAACAAACACAAATCCTGCACTGCTGCCATGGTGCAAATACTTCCTGCTGTATCAATCAAATATTTATGGGACAGCGGTTATATATCTTTTTACTCACCGATGGGAAGCATAGGCTGATTCTCACAATAGACCCGGGGGCAATAGCCAAAATCTCCCTGCTGGTACTTCTCCAGCTGAAAAAGAATAAGAATAATAAAGAATCACTGTAATAACAAGTGTCTATCAACTCTCATTTCAAAGCATTTTTACAAAGGACACAGCAACACGTTGGAAGATAACTGCTCCTCCTTCAGAGCTACACCCACCATGACGGGACTTTCAACAAACTACATCTAAAACTTTTTAGCAAAGGACTGGAAGCCTTGTGACCTCCATGAAACATAAGGGTGCAGCGGCACCCTCAGAGCAGAGGGAGCACGTGCTGCAGGATCTCCTCCCAGCGAAGTGAGCACTTGCAGAGTCGGAGAATCAAGTGTAACTGGTGATTCTAGTGTCCACTTGTCTGGTCAAAGCGAAAACCCAAAACCTAACCACAGTCAACTCTGCAGCCGCCTTTCTCGATACGTTTGATTATGAACAGGCCAACTTCCACTTTACATTAAATCCGTACGGACCAGGATGAAGGTTCTAATTCAGCCGAGGTTACAACAGGTTGACGGACTCAGTTTCACTTTACTTCCTGGTAATTATTTGTCCATGTTTCAGATGTAATGGCGCAGATTTTTAAAACCGGACGTGTTTTAAGCTAACACAACATCCGCATTGTTGTTTAACCCCTCGCTTACACAGCAGGAAAATAAAATACGGGCAAGCATGTGTGTCATTCATCCGCTTCGTGTCATGTTGACACAAAAGTGAGAACAAAGTCAGTGCCGCTTCTTTATTTTTGAATTTTTAAATTCCAGTCTGTCAGGTTGATGGATAAAGACAAAATGTGTAGAAGCCTTTGTGTTATGCAGTGTGCAGGTATTTGTTTTGATTTGCCTTTGCTTTGCATTCTGTTGACAGATAACACATTTCCAATACCACAAAGTCAAAACTGTGGCCTGAGACGAAGATTTGAATAATTGTGCAACCCTGTCTCACGCAACACAAACACTGATACTTTCAGGATTACAAGGAAACACTACAAACACACACAGCTCTCACAATGAACACCAGATAGTTGGATTTGGCGCCTACCATCTGTGCGATGCCTCGGTTTGTGAGGATGTAGCGTGCGTGGATGAGGCCGTAAAGCATCTCAGCAGCCTGCTCAATCAGGTCACTCTGATTGGGATTGTCCTCCAGCTCTTCATCTGAAGAAAATGAAAAGAGGCTCAGAACAGAAAGTGTTTCCACCAGTTGTATCATCTGTGACAGTTAAGACACGCAAAGCTGTGATGAGAAGGAGAATCAAAGGGACAGAAAACACCAGGAGTATAACAGAGTGTCTTCTTTGTCTTTCTGAAAGAAAAATGGGACGCTTGAGTTTTTTCTGAATAAACATCAGTGACGAGGCATAAAGATACAACATCACTTAAAAGCTTTCAAACTAAAAAACACATTGCACAGTTTGGAGTTACACTCAAACCATCTGAAGAGGGCAGATCAAGCTTCCAAATCGGCCGAGATAAACATGTGCGGCACGTGACTTGTTAAAAGATCAGCAGACGCAAGTAATCGAATATCTGCATTTACTTTAATCCTAAGATGTATCCGCAAAACACAAACCTGGTTCAAGGTCTAGGATCATGTCTAGGGCCTGACGATAATGAGGAACCTGCTCATTGAGCCCTGTCAGGTTGAACTTGTCCTGGATGTAGTCTTCATCAACCTGTTGTTTCAAAAACACAGACAAGTAAACGATTTTGTCATTAATTAATTGAAGATCAAATTCAAAACACACATAAAGAAACAAGGAAGGAATCTCCTCCATTAACACCTATAATATATTTGAGTATACGAGCATGTAGGGACTGTTTAAAGGTCACAGTTCAGTCTCACAGCTGGCAGTGTGTATACTGAAACCGAGTCCAGCTTTTGCTTCAACTTTTTGATTACAACCAATTACCACCTGAACCAGGACATTTAATAAACACTTCCAGGTGAGACTGACGTAACTCACCTCACAGAAAAACTCATTTCCCCTTAGTCCACAGAACCAGGAGATCCATGATACTTCCTCTGAACTGCTCATGTCTGAAGACCTAAAAAAAAAATAAGAGGTGGACACAAAACTATAAATGCGCTGCATTCAGGCCCTGCAGCCAAGCACGAAACGCCGCTCTCACCATTCTCTGACCATCGATTGAGCTAATCTTGCACTGCCTAACTGCTTTAACTTAAAAGAGATATACATAACAACAACTTGAAATAATTCGTCTTAACCATCCTGGAACAATGAGCCATCAACATAGTATTGGTTTAATTCTACCCTGCCGAAGTTGCATGAATGCAACACTGCATTCTTACCCGAAATGTTGTTTTCATGATTTATTTAAGCTGGTTAAATTAAATAATATATCAATACTGCCCTCTTAAATTGACATTTTTTCGATATATTACTCATGGAACAAATAACTTGGTAACGTAATTACAAGTTGTAAAGGCTCAAACCTAAAAAGGCTAAGCAGCTAATCGCTATAAACTTCTCCAAGCTGCTCATTTAAAAAAGCCGACCTCTGCGGTACATTTATTGTCATTAATTCTTCCAAACCAAGTCCAAATAATAACAAAACGCTTATGATAACTCCGACGTTAAATGCGTACGTTACTTATACGGAGGGCTTAACGTAGCCATGGTTAGCTCGCTAAGATAAAAACCGCTAACGACTACAGAAGCCGACTGAGATCCAATATGGCGCATCGTCAGAAAACAGGCCTCGTGACAAAAATCAGCTCTTTCTGCAGCTCCAGATCTCCGCGCTGCAACGCTTCAGTGCAGATATGCGTTTAACTGCGTCAACTTACCCGGGTTTAAACTTTTTCCTTCCTAAAAACTCCCCAAACAACAATTAAATGTATCACGGGTGTAAATAAGATGGACACCCCCTCCTAGTTCACCCTGTAGATTACGCTCTTCCTCTTCCTGCGGTCCCGGTCAGCGGCTTCTGGTGCGCTGCTGCCGCTCACCGGTTACTTCCACCAACACACACAGTGATTATGAAAAAAAAAAAAGGTGGCGTTATTTTAAAAGTTTTTAAAAATAACCCCAAAAGCTGCCATTTCACCTTCTAAATAAAGAGACTACAATTGTATTTGTGCACTATAATTGAAACCCGGAAGTGTAAAAGGTTGGGTTTTCTATTTCTATGATTTATATGAAATATACCAGATACTCATTTCAATGTTGATGTCAGAGTTTTAGAAATGATGGGACAAGGGCAGAATTTTACAGTGAACAAATAGTTTCAAAACCTCCTTTCTTGCATTTTTTGGTTGATGTGCCAGATGTTTGCGATGAGTGTCAGATCAGGGTTGTAGGCAAGTCAGTTTAGACCCTGGATTACAAAACTCTGTATTAGAGAAAGTGGTTTCCAACCAGTTTGTTTTTAGTGGTGCCGACTGAGAGCTGGAAGATCACAACCCAGTTTGAATGTTTTTCTGCCTTTCTTCTTGCACACACAGATGATTCTGAATTGATTATTATGGACCATAGCCGAGCCTCTGAGCCTCTGCCACTCTTTCTAACCTGCTGCCAGTTTAAGATTAGTTAAAGATTATTCAGTTAGTTGTGAGATGATCCGGTGCATATTTTTTTCTTTGGAATTGTTCTTGAAACTCTCAGTTAATGTTTGATATGCCGATTTGGTGATATTTTCAGTAAAATATATAGTTACAAAAAGTGTAAATTAATTTGTCTTCAGCGTTTCAGCTGTTTAAAGCAGTTTGTAATATTAAAGTGCCCTCTTGTTTATGCAGTACTGACATTATGGCAAACATTTATCCTCATGAGGTTTTTCCTATATTTTGACTGAAAGGAAGTTGCTGGGAGCAAGCCTGAATTATGTATCAGTTTTGCCCTGAAATTCTGTTTGTTACTGATGGCAAAGACATCCCCATCCTTGTTTAAGTATTCAGTAGTTGTCCAAGTTCAAATAGCACCTTGAAAAGCTTCAACATACTTCCTATAGTTTATCCATGACCTGAAAATAAACCAACAACCAGATTTTATGCTTATATTGGAGTAAGAACACAGTTGAAAAGTTGATATAGACACAATTCTAGATTCAAAGTGGTCTTTCTGGCCTATCTAGGTACATTAGCAGGTTTATCTAAATATCAGACCTACCTTAAGCCGCCGTATACGTGAAGCAACAAACGAAGATTAAACATAGGCAGTGAATCCAACTAGAGACCTGGTAAGTAAATAAGTTCACAAGTATTTGTTATACTTGTTATTAGAACTACTCCATTTAAAAAGTCAGATTTCAGGCGGTAAACAAAGCAACTTGAGTGATTTATTTCCACTTCCTGCTTCTGTTTCGGAACCATTTTCTAATAAAAATACAAAACACTTGAGGATACAACACACTTATATGATTAAAACAACCGTTATTCTACTATTTAGATATCAAGTTGCACTTTGTTCATGGGAGTTCTTCCCAATGTGGTTTGCACTAACCTCACATGGCGCCAACATCTGTCCTCAACGGGTCAGGAGGAACATTAATGACATCCGCAGCACGTTCAGATGCCACCGTCCCGCTGTCATGGCGCTATGGAATCATCACCCTTTATCAAAGTTGTGCTTTTCCAGCTTTGTTGTGTGCATGTGCAGAAAATAAAAAAGTCCTTCCTCTAAATATTCCACTCAAAACAAAAAACAGAGACATGCAATAATAGGTTCCATTAAATCAAAAGTAGTTTATTTAACTTTGCCTTCTCTGTATAACTTTATTATAATAAGACACTTCTCTGCTTGTACATTGCTCCCTTGAACTAAAAATGGCAACATTTGTTTGTGGGAATGTAAGTTGGGGTAGACAAAACTTAGATACATACCAATATACATACATGTGTGTATATTATGGTTCCATTACTAAAACCATAAATGCTAAAAACAGTTTGAACCACTCCAGGTACCTCGGTAATGCTGGAAACATAATACAATCTTTGAGATCCTTTGCTGGAATTACACTACTTCCGTTTTTCTTTTAACATGGGTACATACAATAATGCGCACATCAACATGAAGGAGGGATGAAGGACTCTTTGAGCCAGTGTTAAGTGTACAGCTATCAAATGTAGAAACCAGTCACAGGCAATGCAAGCTGCACCCGTGGGTGTGTTCATGCTAAGAAGTCATCGTGAAAATAAAATATGTCCAACTTCACTTGCCTGCCGAAGAATGTACGCTTAAATTACACAACGAAGTGAAGTTCTCCACCGCAGCGGCTCTTCATTTGGATGCTGAACATATACACACATCTGAATGTATACACGTGGATGTATTTAAGAAACAGTAGAATTGTCTTAATTATATCGGTTAATTCATTACACGTGGGCAAACAAGGCAGAAAGTGCTTGCCATTCATGTAAAACCCTCTGGTCCCCCACCCCTTCCCCGAGTTATTACACAGACACCGGAAAACGCACACATCCACACAAGCACACACATACACAAGTCATCGAATGCCCTACTCACAACATCCCAGAGACAATCTTCAAACTGTTGTCAGTAAACAAACAAAAAAACCCCAACTTACAGCAGTGACAGAATTGATGCAGATGAGTCAATTTAGTTCACCTCCAGTCATTTTAGGTCTCTTTATGTGTGTGATACGAACTACGCTTAAGAGTGGAATCCTACTCCATCCAATATTTTTCCTCGCTCCATCTCAGCATTATTTGTCGCAAGTAAAATCTCAGAAACCGTGTGAGCTGCAGGAGATGAAGCGACATCACCTCGGCAGCGTTGTCCTGAATCAATTCGCCCGGGCTCCTGGGTTGCCACCTCGCACAGAAACCGCCATCAGCGCGCTCTGAGAAACGCTTCCTCAGACTACGAGTCTTCCATGGTGCGAAGAGTCTCCGCGAGAGCACAGAGAGTGCGACGTGCCCCACGTGACAGCCGAGGTGTGTGTGTGGTGGTGGGTGGGTGGGGGGGGGTGCATTAGTACAACACTGGATCTGTACTCTGGGCCCAGACAGAGTAGCTCTTGTGTTGCAGCACATGTAACTTGCCCAAAAACATTTAACACAAAGAAAATAAACAGCAACCATGGATGTTTGCTTTACTACAGGGAGTGCTTATTAGAACATAGTCAATTACCTACTGAAGCATAAACAATTTCATGAAAGTCAAACGTTTTGTTATATCATGACCTGCATTTTCATCAAACTCATTTTCTTCCCAACAAGGTCGCCCGGTACTCAAATTTGAGGGAGGAAAAAAAAACAAAACAAATGGAGGTCATTGAGGAAACAATGGTTGTTAAAATAAAGCCATCACGCTATCAATACAGTCTTCATGGGGTAAACAACACTCACAAGAGAGTAAAACTATTGTCCTCGGGGATTTTTGCAGAGTGCAGAAGTCCTGCAGGTAGGGAGGATGCTACGGTGAGGCCAGAAAAGCCTTAATTCCTACAAAAGGAGCAACCAATACCTAATGAAATGTCAGAACAGGTCGACAATTTGGAGAAGGAAAAAAAAAAAAGAAGAAAAATTCACACCTTCTATCTGAAAAAGCAGCAAAAAACACTGACAATAAAGACAAATCAATGCAAGTGTAGGTGAGCAGTGAGCAGTAGTACTTCAACAGGTCTTCTCACAATAACCAGACACTCTGCAGGAGACCAACGAGGAGGAAGTGGGGGAACTTAGTAAAAAGGTGTTTAATGACCTGCTTTGTAGAAAAAAAAGAAAGAAAGAAAAACAACACGCACACATCCCCGACGTTTGCAGATTTACAGGGGCTGAAACTCAACTGAAACGATACACAAAAAATACACACACGCACACATACGAGAAAGAAAACGTCTCATGGTGCGATGTTCTCGTTAAAAGGTGACGCTGCACTCTTTCCCCGCGAGGAGAAGCAATGCAGAACTGCACTACTGAACACCACCCAAGGTCAAAATGTGGTAGAAATATACACATGTACACAAATATAAAAGTTAGCCCAATTCAAACGCTTTATGCCAATTTAAGCCCACATTTTTTTTCCATTCTGTACGTGTCTGCGTGTTTTTCCAGGATGTCGTATTTGTGCTTGTTTATGTGAGTGTGTGTGGGGCGTTGTGTGAATGTCTTCTGTCAAAAACAACGTGCACCTTCATTCCACAACCACATGCTTGTCAAATCCAACCGGGGTGAGTTTGTTGAAGGAAGAGTTAAAAAACAAAAAAACAGGAGGCGGATTGGGGGATTGGGAGGGGGGGGGGGAACGGATAGAGCAAGACAGAACAAACTGAGAAATGTTCGATAACGGACGGTAGATAGTATAATGATGCAAAAGGGACAGAGGTGACTGGGGTGGGGGCAGTTAAAGTGAATACCATCTCCATATACTGTACAATGCACTAATGTGTTAAAGATGCCAACAGATAAGTCATGAAATAACAATCAAAAGGGATTAAGATGTAAAGGGTGGGGTTTAATGTGGGTGGGGTTCATCTAAAATGTTTATCCTCCATCACTTCCTATTTTTCGGTGAGGGCCAGTTGCCACGCTTCTCCCCTCGGTTGCCACCTCCATTGCCAGGCCCGCCTCCGCCGCCGCCACCACCAGGTGGGCCGCGCGGACCTCTGCCTCCGCCTCCGCCGCCTCCTCCTCCTCCTCCTCCAACATTGACCCTCCGGTTCTGTCGCTCCATACCGGGACGCTGGCTCGAGAAGCTTCTTTTATTGGCCGAGGGCTCTTTACCCATCATCTCACGCTCAACCAGGCCTCCACCACCGCCCCCGC
The DNA here is from genome assembly GCF_036924035.1 of Leuresthes tenuis. Classification (NCBI taxonomy): domain Eukaryota; kingdom Metazoa; phylum Chordata; class Actinopteri; order Atheriniformes; family Atherinopsidae; genus Leuresthes; species Leuresthes tenuis. Next base: position 8,658,657 of record NW_027325372.1, on the reverse strand, counting down.
CCCCTCCCCTTCCCAGGTGGTGGTGATGGTGGGAGGCATAGGGTTTGCCTCCTCCTCCTCCTCCCTCCCTGTCTCTGAACTCTGTGAAGTCGCTACTCTCAGAGGCGGTTTCCCACTCCTCGTTGGCCTGGTCTGAGTTCTGGTTGGTGAAGTCAGGAGACTTTGCTCCGTGGTTGTGGTGGTGTTGGGGGTGAGTTGGACCAGCAGTGCCCTGGTTGTAGTGGTGATGGTGGTGGCTGTTGGCATTGTTAAGATGCCCACCACCACTGTTACTGTTGGTTGTTAGTGTGGCGCTGTGGTTTGCATTTTGGGCATTTCCTGTAATGGGAGCAGAGATTGGTGCTCCATTACTGTCCTGAACTGAATTTAGGGAAGGAGACGATGGCCTTCCGCCCCCGATGACTCCAACTCCGCCGTTGATGCGTGCAGCATTCTCTCGCTCCTTCAGTCTTCGGAAACGGGGTGGCTTGTCCTGCTGGTGCTGAGAACGCCCATGACGCCGACGTCTAGGGGGTCTCTCAAACCCACGGTTGGTGGGAGGAGGAGGAGGAGCGTTCGGCCCGCCGGAGTTTGGTGCAGGATTGGTTGAAGCTTGGTGGGTTAGGACGCCTCCATTTTCAGAAGAACCAAGAGCAGCAGGAGCTGCGGCAGGTAAAGAGGGCTGAGGGGGGCAGGTCCCCTGATTCTGAGCTTGACCTCCATCAGCGACCTTGTCCTTCTTTTCTCCTGCATTTCCTCCACGACCGAATTCTTTGGGGCCAGAAGTATGTGGTTGACCTTGCTGTTTCCTGCCTGAAGCTGAAGACTTGGACGAACCGCTGTGAGAACCTGAGTTGGGTCCAACCCGGTGACCCCCAGCCGTACCTCCAATGTTCCCACCACTTCTGTAGATATTTCCTCCTCCACCACCACCTCCACCCCTGCCCCTTCTGGAGGGTACACCCCTCGGGGTGAAGACGCGAGCCTGGGAACCTCTGGGTGGTGCAGATGAAACGTTTCCTGGAGCGCTGACATTACCAGAACCATTCTTGGTGTTGGGCTTTTGGTTGTCTTCTTTGTCTGAGTGACCGATGTCGCTTGCACCACTCTCACTACCAGTCTCCGAGCCTCGCTCTCTTCTTCTTTTGGGAATTTCTTCATACTCTGAGCCCTCGCTACGAGTTTCACTGCGGTTTCTGGCTCTGGCAGGGTTATGCTGAGAGCGATCCTGACCATGCCGACCACCACCTCCTTCACCCTTGGATTCTTGGTGGTGGCCACTGCCGACTGTTGAGCGGTAGTCTCTACCACTCCGACCACCCATTCTGCCCCGGCTGCTAACGGCGGGTCCAGCACTGGCCGTGTAGCTTCCCCGGTAACCACGGCCACGCCCATAGAATTCTCCCCCTCGTCCTCGACTCACTCGACTGCCTTTGGCAGGGACTCCGTGGTGGGAGCTGCCGCCCCCTCTTTCAAAGGAGCGATCTCTGTCTTTCCTGGTGGAGGGTCCTGCAAATCCTGATGTAGACGTGTCTACATCTTTGGGCCCTCTACCTGACCCTCCCCCAGCTCCACCTGAGGATCGATCTTTTCCTCCATTCCTGGGTTTGGCTCCGTGGGCTGGCTCATCTTTAGATGGAGCTGAAGTGTTCTGGGAGACAGAGGAAGCTTCCTGCTTCATGGAGGTGAGCTGACCACCATCTTGCTCTTTATCTTTTCCAAAGCCTACACCTGTTTTTTCCCCTCCATCAGCTTCCCCTCCATCTCTCCTCATTTCCTTCAGCATTGGCTTCTTAATTGGACCAGCCCGCCTGTTGGGATTGTTGCCTCCTGTCTGGTTGGAGAGTTTGTGGTCTGATGCAGCACTGGAGGAGTCCTCTCCTCCACGGGAGTTGTTCCCACCTCCTGCATTGTTGGCCCTTCTACCATGAGAGGACCCCCCACCCATGCTGCTGCTTCCAGGCCGTGGGCCCCATTGGGTCTCTGTCTTGTGCTCCCGCCCTCCTCTTTGGTTCGATTTAGGATGGGGATGCTGCTGAGGCTGATTATGGCCACCATGTTGAGAAGATGGTGGGCTGGAGGTGATGGTGGAATGAGGCGCATGTGCTGAGCCCGTCTTCTCCTGTTTCACATGGCTGTTACTGGCATTACCACTGTGGCTGATGCCAGTTTCACCCTCCCGCTGTGGTGGGTGGTGATGCTGAGCCACTTTGACACTCCCGTCCTCCCTGGCAGAGGAAGAGGAGGAAGAAGAGCAGGAGGATGACAAAGAAGGTTGATGGAGAGGGGGAGAAGAGTCAGTCTTCTTAGTTTGGGCATCACCAACCCTGTCCCGATTGTTTTCTGCCTTATGGGGGTGGACCGGGAAGTGGGGTTGCTGAGGGTGGTGGCTGTGATGGTGGTGGTGATGAGAGTTGCCCTCCACAGGGGGGAGGTCTGCTCGGCCATTACGGTCATAGTGAGGATGTGGGGCTCCCCATATCTGGCCCTGCTGAGATCCTCGGGAAGGCCCTTCATCCTGGTGGGTAAAGTTGTGTGGCTGGTTTCCCCTCTCATCCGCCCTCTGATGCTGCTGGTGGGGAGGCATCCTCGCACCCTGATCAGGAAAGTTGCTGTAGTTGCTTCGCCCACCTATGTAGTGATGAGGATGGTGGCTTCCTGCCTGGGCACCCACTTGAGGGCCAACTGGTGGAGGAGTTTGACTGGATGTCCCTGACGAGGTGTTGGGCTGCTGGATGGGTCCCAATCCACCCTCACGCATGCGGTGTGGAGGAGTATCACTCCTAAGACGAAGAAGATTCACAGAAAACAGAATACAAACTTAATACATTGTTAAATTGAAAGGATAAGATGCCATATCAAGTATAAAAGCAGGACACAATAAAATAATAAAACCTTGACCAACAACAAATTGACTTCAGTATAAATACCTGGGTCCCTTTGCCACATCATCATCCTCCAACGCTTGCTTCTGTCTCAGGGGAGAGGTTAGACCACGGTTCTCCCCTCCGCCAGGGAATACCTCTGGCCCCCAGGCCAGCTTAGGATCCATAGGGGGGGTCCCACGGTGTGGGTGTCCTGGATGCTGCTGCTGCTGCTGCCTGTCAAAGGGGTCTGAACCAGATCCACCTGAATCAGATCGCTCACGCCCAATGAGTCCTGTAAAAGTTAAATAGGTTTAAACAACAACACAAAAACATTTTATCAAATAAAATCAATGTCCCAACATACATTAATACCTGACCTATGTCCCATAGTAAAGGCAGTATTGTATTTAATTCATTTTATATGATGATGCCACATCCACTCACCAGATGGGTGCATCCCAGCTGAATAGTAATCCATGGGTGGAGGGCGACCCTGCATCATGCGAGGGTCCATGTAGGGCATCATCATCCAACGTGGGTCAAAATTCATTGGAAGAGGTGGAGGGCGAACCATATTGCTGGGTTGATACAAGGGTCCACCCTGCTTTGGTCCAGGCCCTGGTTGTGGTGTTGAGCCCGGTGATGGGCCTTGAGGAGCCTGAGGCTGCGGGGACAGCTGACTTTGTGAAGCTTGGCTGTGTTGCTGCTGTTGCTGCCACTGCTGCTGCTGCTGCTTCAGGAGCTGCTCCTGAAAAAAAAAAACCAATTGTGAATCAGAGAAATTCAGCATTTAGAATGTTTTAGAGCAGGAACATGTAGGCATGCGAGCATAAAGACATGTAGTATGAGAAATTAAGCAGTTACAATTGCTGACAGTCTAAATCCAAACCTGCTGCTGTCTTTGAAAGCGAGGCGGAAGAGACTTCTGGTACTTTGAATAACCCTGGCCAGGAGGACCACTGGCTTGACGACCTACTCCACCACCAATATTGTCAATCTTCACTACGTCGACTCCTCTGTCACCTCCACTTGGTGCACGAATGTGTGGACTGCTCATGGCCTCTTCTTTGCTCTCCCCTGGTAAAGGTACATCCAGCGGGGGCTGCTGTGGCTGTGACACAGCCGGCTGGGAACACTGTTGGGCATCTAAACATAAAACATTGCATGGCTGAATCAGGTGCTCAAATCACAAGCTGGAAAATTTATTTAAGAGGTTATTTGAAGAAGAAAACACAAACACAGTTTTTTCTTTATCATTTACAGATGGGAAATCTCACCGGCACTGGAGTCGTAGCTGCTGTTGCTGCTAGCTCGCTGACGGTCATTTGTTCCAGAACTGGGCCCTGGCTGGACCGCTAGAACTGGAGGCTCTTCATGGTCCACACAAGGAGAGGGGGGTTGGCTGATGTTTGGGGAGGAAGCTGAGAGAGATGGACTAGGGCTGCCTGCAGTAGGAGCTGCAGAGTTTCCATCAAGGCTTGGGGTCTTACTGCCGCCTCCACCTCCTGTGCTGCTACCCTGTTGCTGCTGCTTCTCATCCAGCCTCTTCAGCTTCTCAGCGCAGGCCGCTCGTCTCTCCTCCTCCATCCTACGTTCTTCCTCCTCACGGCGACGACGAGCTCGCTCCACAGCTGCAGATATCTCAGTGGATGACTGCTTTCGGCGTTGTCGCCAAGTCTCATCCTCATCTTCTCCCTGGGCCCCTTGGACCTGCAGGCCAGGCTGAGGAGGGGGCGTAGGACCACCTGCTGCCGGTTGATGCTGGGCAGGAGCAGGTTTACCCGGGCCAAGAGATGGACCCTGGTTGTGTGACCGTTCCTGGAGTGGTAGAACATAATCGATCTTCAATGAAGCAGGTTTAAAATCCTTTAAGTGACAGTGCTGTAATCTCTTAATATATGTTCTGTGAATGATTTCATAAACGATTATAAAACTCAAAGACGGAAAACGCGAACTTAAAACTAAAGATGACTCGGCAATAAGACCAGCGGGCGGTGGATGGGGTTATGAGAGAAATGATTCGTCTATGAGGCCCTGTCTGGATGTCTACCTGTCGGTAAAAGGAGTAGGGCCCTTGTCCAAGGAGCGGCCCAGGTGGGGGGGAGGACTGCTCCCTGGGACCACCCAATCCAGACCTGCGCCCCTGTATACAGGCAGACACGGTTAGCCATGGTCCACCACAATAATCTACACTGACAAACAGACAAAACTAAAACATCTTTGCCCACAGATATGTCTGTTTGAAAAATAAACTTCCCAGGGTTGTACATTTGGGTACAACTTTTCATAGCTGAAGTATGACGCCACAGGGCAACTCTTTGCTGTTACTGTTTGTCCCACCTGGTAGGTGGATGGTGCTCCCTGGCTTCCCCAACCACTGCCTCCCTCCTCGGCCCATCCTGGCTTGCTGGAGGGGGGTTGGGGGCCATTGTCAGCATTTGAGGGAGGCGTGTGATTGGTGTCTGTGCCGCTGTCCGAAGCTCGAGGGTGAGCGGCTGCAGTAGGAGCATCCTGGGACCTCTGCTGCTCACTGAAGGCAAGACGATAAAAAAAAAAAATCATAATACAGATTCTACAGTCTGGTCACATCTCTGTCTACAAGCAGCATTGGGATATTATGAACTTAGTCACACAATAAATCCTTGTGCTCACACACCGCAAGTCATTCTTGCTCTCAGTTCTGTCCTCGTCTCCCTCTTCATCTCCTTCATCATCACTGAACTTCAATTTAGCGGAGTAATCGATCTCCTCATGAGCCCCTGTTCACACAGAAACAACACAAAGGACATCAGAATCCCAGCATCCACTGACAGAATTTTAACATTTGTCATCATTCATCACTGATGAAACTGATCATCCACTCTTCTCCGACCTCCTCCCTTCATTGAGCAACTTCGAGCAACTTGAACCACTTTGCTTAGATCGGCAGGAAATGTGATACGCAGCAACAACTGCAAAGCATTAATCTCACCCACAACTACTGTATCATCACCTCCTTAATCATTAAATAGCCCAAATCAGCGTGTAATGCACTGTGATGCTTTGATGTGAAATATTAATGGAGCTGGTCACTCTCAGCTCTTCACACTGGCTTTAAAGTGAGTGAAGTGTTGAAGAGGTATGAAATTTACAGGATAAAGAAAGTCTGCCATTAGATGTCAGTTTATACATCCTATGGTCATCCTTAAAGGAGGGAAAACAAGATTTTACCAACCATAATAACCATACCAACCATAACCATAATCACTTCCAATTCATACAATAGACGTTCATATGTGAATGGGTCTTTTTTTGTACCTGCCCAGCCCTCGTCTCCATCATGATCCAGCTCATCTAGCTCCTTCAGGTCATCCTGTTTAAGGATAGAGGGTCGTTTCACAACCTCTCCACCTGAATCACGTGGACCGCCCTGTGGCCGGCTGTCAGGACCACCCGGTCCACGAGAGAATCTGAAAGAATGGAGGAGATTCTTTGTAAGCGAGTTGGTAAAAATACAGAGAAAAAACTGTGAAATTAAGTTAAATTACGCTGTAAGCCATGATACAAATTTCAATCATATGCCATTTAATTTTACTACCTTATCCTTGTTTACCTTAACAAAGAAAAGATTTAAAAAAAACATTACAAGGTGGAAAGTGATTTTCACATGAAAAGATACCTTGGAGGAGGCCCTTCCCCAGGTGGCGGGTACCTGTAGGGCCCTTGAGGGCCATATGGGGCCGGGAACGGCAGATAGGGAGGATACATCTAAGGAGGGGAAAAAAAAACAAAAAAACAAACACATTAAACAGAGATGTATTCAACAAAAAAATGTGAGAGGAAATTAAAATTAACCTTACAAAGGGAGGCATGATCCCTCGATAGGCAGGAAACCCAGGCCCCACAGGGGGCTGGGGCAGGGGCAAGGCGGGGCTGCCTGCAGGAGAATTCCTAGGTGGCCCGTGGGTCTGGGAATTTGGAAGGGCGACCCCAGCTGCCCCATCCATTACCAGAGGACCACCAGTGCCATCCTCCGCTGCCCCCTCCCCAGGCAGGGTGGGCGCCAGAGCGCGGCCCCCACCATCCCGCCAGCTTGTAACGTCTAAGGAAAGAAGAGGACAGAGCAGTCAATCACGATGCCAGTCATTATTTCCTCATAATTGACTTAAAAAAAATAAAAAAAAAGAAGGTATGTGGGGAGGTTTTGTGGGAGATCTTGGACTTAATTAAATGACTTGGCTGATCAATAGTTAGAGATTAAGTGAGAATCACTCACTCTGGGGGCGGAGGCTTGGTCCGGGCCCATACCACTGATCTGCAGTGGCCTGTTCTCTGCCAACTTTGTCCTGGTCGCCAGCCGCCTGCAGGGTGGGAAATTCCTCGCGAGAGAATGGCGACGGTAGGTTTGATCCCTTTCCACCTGCAAAAAGGAGAAACAAACAGTAAGTTTTCCCACACCTGGGATGTTAATAATACCTGGCCGGGTCTCCCACGTACGTTAACATCTGCCCAGATATATGTGACAACCCACTCAAATATTTGTATCTTTTATATCTGTAGCACAGGAGGAGTCGTCCACCGAACGGAAGGTCAGTGGTTCAACTCCGGCTTCCCCAGGCCACATGTTGAAGCGTCCCTGGGCAAGACACCGAACCCCGCGTTGCCTACCGATGCATCCATCAGTGTATGAATGTGTGTGAATGACTAGGAAGCACATAGTTTGATATAGACTAAGATGTGCTGTATGACTGTGTGTGAATGGGTGAATGTAGCATGTAGTGTTAGAAGCGCTTTGAGTGGTCAGTTAGACAAGAAAAGCGCTATACAAGTACAGTCCATTTACCATCCAAAGAGGTGAAATGTACTTCTGTAAAGCCACGCTTTGATTCTGCACTTTCACAAACACACACAAAGAGTAGACCAGCCTCTCCCTGCTTAATGCAAACACACTGGATCAAGGTGCAGCCACAGTAGGACTCACCATCCCCTTGTGTTCCATGTGTAACACTGGCCTGCGCCCAGGACCTTGCCCCTACGGCCTGGGTTGAAGTTGGGGCCAGAGCCTGACAAAGATGCACACAAAGACAAATACCACATGATGTATGTCAACTATGACTGCTTTAAATCTTCCAGCGCATTATTTAGAGAGAATCTAATCTTGCTTTAACATCAGAAAGGATGTCCATACCTCTGAAGCTGGCGGGGTTCTCGGGTGGGTCGGTGCAGGTATCTGTGAAGCCACAGGCTGCTGCGATTCCGGCTGCGGTGCTGACAATGCATCGGTACTGAAAAACACACACAAGGCACCAAAGATATGAGCAAACCAGAATAAACAGGTTAAAACTACTTCTTAGAGTGACACTGCAACATTTAACTTCATCTTCTTTTGTTTGAACAGTGAATTACCTCTTTGGGTCTGCTTGTTCCTGTTTGCTTGCCCATCCTGTGCCGTCTTTGGGAACGAGCGAGACGTTGGGATCGTTGCCTTTGTTCTCTGCCTTCAGACTGGGCAGGTTGGCAGGGGGTGGCATACGCCGCGCGGAGGCAACTTTACCAAGAGACTGTAGGCCATGGCGGGGGGGAACTGATGTAGGGAGAAGAAAGCAGGTCATTAGCAGAGATGGACCACTGAAACTTGATATCAGCCAAATCTACAGGGTATAATGAACACCCCAATGACAGAGATGGAAGTCTGCTGCTTGCTGAGCTGAATATGCAATTAAAATGCTAAAGACCTAAACGGTTACAAGCCTGGGAGTTTTGGTCTGATAACACCGATAGATATAAATTTAAAAAAAAGATGCCAGATCAAAGTATCAGGACATGGATCTCAGGAGAATAATAATAAAAAAAACCTAATTCTGAAAGTGAAGTGGTTTTGAATATCAATCCCTGATTTGTTCCTTCAGGCTTTGTGAAAACACAGTAGTGCATAGACTGTGTGTGTGTGTGTGTTTGTGGGGTAGTCTGCAGTTTGGGAACGAGGACAGCTGCTTGGAGCTAATGGGGAGCCTCTGAATAAAACATAAACTGGGGATAACTGGGCATAGCAGTCAAACAGCATCCACAAGTGAGCCTCTGTGTCAGGTCAGGCTCAGTGGCTTCAAGGCTCAGCTGACATGTCAATGTTCAGGAGCCATTCACCCTCGAGGCCTCACCGTTCCTTTATAATTTCTCCAAACTTGTAAAACACTCAAATGGATTGTGTATTTTTACTCGGATTTTAAATAGACAGGTGTAAATACTAATTAATAAAAACTATCCCTGAATAATGTTAACAATATCAGCTAAACTTAAGGATGAAATGGGGTAGCTATATTGGAAATCAGCAACAGTGCTATCAGCAAAATAAATGCATCACTGTAGCAGCACTTCCTGAATGAGCACAGTGTTGTCTGGCAATTTTAATCACAACACCAAAGGGTAAATTCAACTGTGGAAGGGCAGCAAGCTATACATGCAAGGGACAAATCAGCATCTAACAGAATATAAAAAGTAGCCCTGCATCGGAAGAAAAACTTCTATCACATCACAAACTTGTATATGTTTTAAATATTAGTCATGACAATGTAAACACTCACCAACAGGCTTTTGTGTTTCAAGGCTCTTTCCTTTGTATGTATCAAACAGGTTGAGAGACGCATACTTGGTTTTGCCTTCCTTCCCCTTTGCAGTTTGCCCAGAGCGCTCTGACATTGCGCTGTCCGCTCATTGAGTATGGTGAGCCCTGAGACTGGGGGAGAAAGAGAAGGAGAAAGAGACAGCGATTTGACACCAGGCATGAGGAGAAAGTGAGAATGAAAAGTGATGAGTGCCCAAGCACTGATAATAACAACACAAATCGAAATACTCCACATAGGGTTTGACTGCAGTGATGATTCTGTCGGTTGCATTTGTTTGGTCTTGTATATAAATTCAGGTACGGCAGCATCACTTTCCACAGTTCAGGGCTCCAGGCTAACATTTCCCTTTTAAAACTAACTAAAGACTTTGTGAGCAAAAAAATAGATTTTAAAACAACATTTAAATATTGTTTCCACCTCCACTCCATTACTGACACGTTAGTTGTTTGGTTTTATAAAGAGGAAAACTATTATCGTCAAACATTTCTGACACAAATTAATCACTTAACACTAATATATTCGGCATCACTTGCAAATCAGCTGTAAAGGTGTAATTTCTGAGAGTTAGCTTCACTTGAACTTTTTCAAACAACTAACTGTGAACCCAAAGATGTAGTGAACGACAGCTCTTCTTTTACAATGTGGTCAGATGCAATGAAGTTTAATATTAGTTGATTCCTTGTTTTAAAATCCTGCAGACAGACAGAAAGACCTCAGTCCATCTGCCCTCACACAGTTCATGCTGTTGTATCTCTGAACAAGTGTTTATGTTTATGGTCAAGTTGACAAACTAGTTTTCAGACTGATGTCGGGCCACACAGGGAGCAGAAAACATGAAATACAAGACACACACAACATTTTACGTCACAAGGAGAAGGTCTTTTTCTTTTCAAAAATCAGTGAATCTGCTCATTTCCACATCTTATAATAAGCATGAATTCGGGAATATAAAGTAAAATGAAGATCTGAATGGCTCAGAAAAGCCTTTGAGATACAAGAGGTAGCTTACTACCCAGAAACAGGTAGAAATATTCCCTCTCAGTGTTGTTATGATGATGATGATGACAGGCTTGCATGAACTTTGTCACAAACAAGTGCGCGCACACACACCAATCTATGCAACGTCCTTATGTTTCCTAAGATATGAGATGAGTTGGGGGGGCTACTTCCAAATCACACTGATGCATCTAGCTGTAAAGCTTAGCTGCACTGCCCCCACAAAAAAAGATGGTGGTGCAGTGAAACTCAAAAGTTTGCAGTAACACCACTTTTATATCGGTCACTTGGTGAGAATAAATGCCTGTCAGCAGTCATTTTCTGAAGCTTTCTCAATGAAAACAGTCTTTCTATGATAAAAAATATTCCTCCTTTTTCATAAAACCTGAAAACCAAAGAAGCAAACACGGAAAATTAATCAAAATCAATTTCTAAACAGGTTTTTTTTTTTTTACTCTTGCCAGTAATCCTGAAAGCAAGTTAAGAAAACTGGTCAAATTCTGGGTTTATAACATCTAACATTAACAATTTAAATAGATGGAAAATAAGTTTTCCACCCACATTGTTTACAATGTCCCGTCTCAATCATGTAATCTATTAAATTCAATAAAATCCAACAAAGAAGTAAAAAATTACCATCACAATTATTACAGAATAGGTTTGTCTCGGGTATTTGAACCGACTGCAAACCTTTAGCATATCAGTGGAATCCGTTCCATCCACCTACACAAAATCAGCTTTATAAATGTCATATTTCCACCACTATTTCCAGATCATCTCTGCTATGGTTTAATGACACAAGCTGTTTATCTTGAGATGCTTCACTTTCATCATTTTACTGACTGAATTTCAATGAGCACACATTGATGTAACATTATGGATGTTGTTGCAAAGCCAAACATCAGAGCATACTTGTGGGAACAGTTTGGTTTTATGCATAATTAAAAAAAGGGGGAGCCCCTTGTCAGATGTGCAGCAAAAAATGTGGCAGTCAAAGGCACTCATGTCTAATTCAACACTGACAAGAGTCAACAAACTAGTAAAGAAGGACAAATAATGACTTCTATGTGAATGATTGACTAAAATTTGAGATGGACAAACCCCACCCTCATTTGTGCAGCATTTCTCTGATTTAATTCAAACTCTGTGCCAGCTTTTGACCTGATGCTCATAACAATTTTTTTGTTGCTGTTAAATAACAACATAATTATGCTGAACTGTCAAATTCAGCATTATTCCAGAATAGACGCAGTTATTGTGAGCAAATCTAATACACAGTTCATCACTGGAAACGGCAGAGTACAATAGAAAGCAAAAAGCAGAACCACGGTTTCTATGGCAACACATTATAAATTATATTCTTCCATGCCTTTGCCTTGAGACAGTGTTTAGGCTCCATGGCAACTGCCAGGCCCTTAGACTGAACTCAATTTTTACTGCACATCAATAAAATGCACGACGCCAACATCTGTCCAATTCAGCGTCATTTGGCCACCTCCAGCAAGTTAAACTGTTGACCCTCACCCAAGTCCCACAAAGACAACTCCAGAGATCAAACGAATCCTCCAAAATCTTTAAGCTACATTTCTTAAGACGTAATAAAACAAATTAAGTAGTGAATTATCTAAATCATCCATGATTGAACCGAGATGACAGCTCTTTGTTATAACGATCCTTATCACGACAACTTGTGAACTGTGTGTTTAAAAAAAAAAAAAAATCGAGAAGCGAAAGCGTTAATGTGAAACCCTAATCATTAGTATACTTTAATTAAACCTCTCCCTACACACCGGAAACAAGATAAAAAATAAGTCATGCTGAGGGCTGTAAAATACTGTTTCACTGCAGTATGCACATGTGCAACAGTTGCATCATAGGACAAAATAATCCAAACACGCCGCACACTACAACTGCACCAACCAAACACCAAAACCATGTAATTCACACTAATCTAAGGGTTCTGAGAAAGCAGATTACTGTAGTTCTTTTACTACTAAATAACACGCGCTCACAGCAAAATGGGCACCTAATAGGGGGGCAGATAAGGACAATCTGGCCGTACAAAGAGATATCAATTGTATGGAAATTGATTAGCATCCGATAACCAAAACCATATATACTTTTTCTGCAGTGCCCTACAACTACGCCCAGAACCGGAAACATCAACAAAACTATCTTTTCGATTAAGTCTGGGTATGACAGGTATGAAGCCACATCTGAGGGCCATCCAGAGCAACAAAGCCATCACAACATGTTTGATTGTTAACTCTTGTTCTAATCGATACAATCGGAATAGTATGAGAGAAATACAATGATGTAAGGGTGTATCAACCAAAGTTATTTGGTTTGTTAAGTGGTAAAATAGGCCTTAATGCAGTTCAGTTCAAGAGAGGCTAATTTGCACTTAAAGTTTCTGTTAAATGCCATTATTTAACTTTTGGTTGTAGATACTTACATACTATAAATACTAATATGGTAAACCACTACTTTTCTTAAATTTTGAGACCACAATAAACACTGATAAAATACCCAAATATGACTCCAACTACCTTGAGCTGCGCACTGATCTGCACCTACAGAAATCATTGGAGGAAAAAAGTCAACCAAAATAAAAGGGCTTTACATGGCGATTACGGAGCAGCAGCATTGCACCGTGCCTCAATAGCCAGATGAGATTAGAAAATTAGGTCGTGGGATGGCTGGTCAACTACATGTTGTATGAGGATTAACATGGACCAGCAACTACACTGCAGCAACACACACCACAAAGAGGCCCAGCAAAGCTACAGTTAAACATCGACGACAATCATTTTAGGGTCAAATATTGTGATACCTACAACACTCAAAACTGTAATAAGGATGTTAAAATAAATCCTAAACTTCCAGAGAGGGGGCTACAGATGTATTGCGGAGCTAAGTACCGTTAGCTTGTTCACACACAGGGCCCCAGTGTTCTCGTTGGGAGGGGGACTGCGTTGGTGTTTCATAATGCATTTTCAACGCCTTGCGCTATCGTTAGCTTACACCTCCGCAAATCCGCAGGGTTTGATTTACACGCTAAGATCGCGACTACACATCTTTATCAAGCGATAACGCTTATATGAAGAGGATAGGGGCAGGGGACGAAGCCGAATAAACGATTTTATTAGAGAACAAAACAAAATGGCGGAGACAGGCCCACAGCCGTTAACACGAAACGGTTGTGAAGCAGAGTCCGAACGACAGAACCATTATTTACCTACACAATTTTTTAATGACACTAGTGACACCGGCAAGCGAATTGAAACACACAATTGAAACGTAACCGTTTTAGCTGACGGTAAGGTTTCGTAAAATTACACTGTTTTACCTGAAGCTACACGACTAGCCTCAGACTTAGCTAACGCTTATCCGCTAACATCCAAGCTTTAAATCGTAAATAGCGAACCGTATCGATATTTCAACAGCAAATACACACATAACCCAGTTTGAGTACTAATCAAATAAATCAGTGTTTATCCACTGCAATGTAATGCTTAAACGCATAACATCCAAGTAGCTAAACTCTAAGCCGAGTTTGGCTAACAGGCTAGGTGAGCACATAATGTTGGCTAACAACAACAACCAAGACATCCTTTCCTAATAATAAGACTTCTCCACCACCATACATCCCTTCAGGTGAGTCTATTTTGTTATTTCAACAACTATACAGGCAATCCCTGCTCGATAGAAGGCAATCGCTCGGCGTTGGCAGAAAACATGCTAAATTCTCCGGCCACTGACCTGGTCTTCTCCCGACTTGTCTCGAGGTTGTATCGTAGAATGAGGTTAGCTATGCTACCGCGTAGCTTTCTAGCAGCTAGCTAAGCAACCTCCTGCATAGGCACACACAGAAAGGTCTTTGCTCTAACTCGTACTAACTTTGAAATGAGTGGATCTATGTATGTAAAGAATGTGTTCGGCTTACTTTCACTCTTTTTCTTTTTCCCAAAAATAAATGAAAAGGGGGAAAAGAAAATCGTTGATTCTGGACTCGATCCGTCACCAAAAGAGCCGTCAACGGCTACTGGGTAATTTCGTGAGATGGGAGCCGTTTGGGACCTCTACGGAAAAGACAAATGCGACTCTTGTTATTATTTTTTTTATTTTCAATTCAAAAACCCCACTCAAAGCCCCTTTTTGGATATTATCACATATTTAGCGACTGCGGACGAATCCATAGAGTGTAAATGGTCAAATTTATCTTATCTATCTTTGGAAACCCACTTGATGGTGTCATCCAAGCTTAGGTGTGATTACTTTAAAATGTATTTAATGACTACAATTTACATATTTATTTGTTAGTACTGATTTAGGGGATGGCAAATAGGTAATCGGAGTACTTTTGCGGTGCTACAAGCGGCACAACTTCTAAATTTCAAGTTTCCAAAAACCTGATTTGACTTGTTTAAATTGTCTTAAAGGGAAAAAAAAGACAAATGTAATGAGTGCATTGATGTGAAATGCTTCCTTTGTGTTGGTTTTCGTCCCTGCTGTTTCAAGTCAGTGGCAAGAAGGATTTGAGTTTGTGTTCTGCATTTGTTTTCACAGTGAATGAAAAGAAATTAAAACTCCACCACTGAAAAACTTGCTGGAACACAAATTTTCAGCAGGAAAAATGTGCGTATGTCAAGTGAAACGTATGTGGTATTTGAAAATTGCTCCTTTAAAAAAAAACTGTTATAACAACATGCCATAAGTTCTTGATATATTTTTAAATGTTGTCAAGTAATACTTAATGTTTTGTAAAAAAAAAAAAAACTGATCTGATTCAAGCCTAACAGAGGGATTATAGTTTCTTATTTTTTTTTTTTTAAAAGAGCGGCCCAAACCCAACAATGACGGCTCATCTATCAACTTTGCAACACTTTCTGAAATCCTGGAATTGAATAGTTCTAAAATGGCGATCTCACATCATGCATTTAGTACAATTGGCTCATTTTCACAGGAGTTTATGAGTGAAGAGCCACTTTAAAGACTCACAATATTATATAATTCTCATCCTAATTTCAGTCTTTTTTAAATTAATCAGCACAAACAACGACCAAACGGAAAAAAGAAAAGCAAATTCCTTATTCACACAAATGATTTATTATCTTATATTGGAAGCATACAGGAGAGAAATGCTGATTAAAATTATATACAAATCATACAGTCTTCAATCGAGACAGTCCCTTCTATTATAATTATGTACCAAAAACAATTGTTTCCCACAACATGTGAAAAGAGGCAATAACACATATACTTTAAACAGATGGCACACGTTGTGGACCCATCTGTACAATTTAAACACCTTATTCAGACGGGAGTGGTCATTCATTCGAGAATCACACAATAGGTTCTGCACACAATCAACAGAGTTGGCAACATTATATAATAATTTTATTAACACTGGCCTAATTAAAAATAGCAACTGTTGTTCTCTAAAGTCACTACAACCCAAAAGAAGATACTGAAGAATTCATGTGCAGCATCGTAAAAAAAAAGAAAAATGGCTTTTTAATGTGATTACTGGTTTTCAAAAGTCAGGGCAAATTTCAAGTCAGCTGGAATTTACCTGCATGTCAATAAAATGCTCAGACCCCTGCACAACTTCCGTGTCAGTTTCTCCAGTGTAAAATGACATCATGTGACCAATAGGTCATTTATGCAAGAGATGCTTCACATCTGTACTGCATTAACAGTTTTTTTTTTTAATGTAGCAAGACCCCAAAGTTGCCACTCAAACAGTCTGGATAATAGAATTTAGTTTGGGATACATTTTGGGACACTTTCCATGCATGGGCACACAGTCAGTCTACAATAGATTGTAGAGGTGTGAATAACAGCGCATTTTCTGCAAAGTCTTCCCGTTAAAAAAAAAAAAGCATACATGTTTTTTTTAGTCTAGTACCAACAGTGTGGAGTGGAGACTGACCCAGTGGCATGCATAGTCGGCTCAGTCCTCAGAGTCAACAATATTTGGGTGGGTGACAGAAGTACCAGAAGGACTCTCGCTGACAGGTAAGAATGAGAGAGTTGTGAGAGTTGGTACATCCCAAAAAAAAAACAACAATCCAATCACTGTCCAAAGCTGCCAGAAGAACGTTAAATCCTTCAGCAGGGAGTGCGTGTGTACAGACAGCAGGAGTGATAGGTCTGAACCTATAAACCACTAACAGTAAGTCACCTGCTGCCAGTCAGTTAACAAACAACAAATAATAATAGATGCAAATAACATCTTACATGTTAATATGTGTGTTAGTCGCATTTTTGGTCTACAACAGATTCATTCCTCGAGTCGGAGACAAACAGACTGAATCTGTTCAATGTTTACTCTGAACTCAAGCTGCATGGATCTCCGATCTACTGAAATGTCAAATAATCTAAGAAAAACATTAATCAAATTGCTTTAGAGCATCTGTAGCTCAGCTGTTTTTTCAGGTAAGAGAACGACAGATCTGCTGATGAGAGTTTGATGCCAAAAACACAGCAACAGAATACATTTTTCCCTCTCTGTGCATCAGAAACACGCTGCAGTCAAACAAGGGTGTGATTAAGAAGTTCCAACTTCCCACTTGAAATGTAGATCGGACTTTGCGGGGTGATGAATGAGCGCAGCAGACATGCACCAGCTACCATCTTTGATACGCGCTCATGCCCAAGCTGCTGTAGTGGACAGGAATGTGACCCAGACCCAGGACTTCTCAATGAAGAAGAAATGTCTTTACTTTACAAAAAAACGCATCTGAGGTAACTTTTAATTCAAATAGTATATTTGGTCTGAAAATGGTTGATTATCCCCTACTTCATCTGCTTTCCTCTTTTCTGTCAGTATTCTATTCAAATAACAACTCTGTGCAATATTTTGGGAAAACAAACAAGAAAAATGGTGCGACTTAATTGACTGTACACATTTTAGAAAGTGATTAAAAAAAATCAGATAATTTTTTACCAAAATTCCCCCCAAAAAAATAGCTGTAAATTCATTGTGGTGAGCCTCCTTTTCTGCTTAATTTGATAAAAATAGTGAGTTTTAAATGTCTTGTATTTTCCTCCTGTCTTGGAGACAAAAAGAAGGCGAAATCCCATCAGGAGCTTAAATAAGTCTATTCAGAAGGCTTTGTTACTCCAGCCCGACCTCTTCTTCCTTACCTCCAACTGGTGCTCTACCGGCCGCCATACAGGTGGATTTTAACAAATGAGATGGTCTCACAATAGTCCTTGATGCCCTTCTCATACACGACAAAGATGTACTTCTGGTCTTCCACAGAGCCAGTGTCCAGAGACGTCATGCTGGAGTAGCCGCTTGGTCCAGCCCATATCTGGACAGTGTTCTTTTCCCAGGACGTAGCATTTGTCAGCGACCATCGTAACATTAGATTCACTCCTGAGGGGGGGGGGGGACAGTTGGACAGTTGTCACAGCTGGACAGTTCCGTTGTGACAAAGCTTAGAAGGAAAAGGGTCACTTACTGTGCTGCTCGTGGAAGGGGTTGGTGAAGTAGACCACTCCGTTTTTTTGCAGCGTTCCAGCTGCGACTGCCGGATCCACCAGCGTGTAGTCGAATACCAGCTCTTCTACCGGGAGGGTCAACCCTCCATCGCGGCTGCGCGCCACAATGCGACACCGACAGTGGTAGTTGTTCTGGTTCCGGATGTTGATCATGAGGCTGCCGTCCATCATCTCAACTGGCTGCAGAAGAAGAGGGTTTAAGTGAAATGGTGTCAGTGATCCAAGTAGTTTCACTTACACATATTTAATTACGTTTTACACCACAAAGAACGCCGCAGAGGAGGTGAAGTCTTTCAGGAGAAAAAAACACAGCTGCACTCTTCATGTTTGTCCACTAGAATGCAGAAGAACACATCCACAGAAAGTTCAGCATAGACGTTTGTGTGTTCCTCGGATTATGTCACAGTAGCCAACTCTCCTTACAGAAATCTGGCTTTGACAACAGAAAGAAGACTGATCAGAAGCTGTACATTTTTAAGGTTTCCCATGACACAAAGGCCTGGTTTTCCCATGAATAATGGGTGACAACGTGGAGCGTCAGGTCACACCTGCAACTGCAATGCGTCTGCACACGTTTCTCAACTTTTGCTTGCGATTAGACGTCATCTCATCTTTCTGAAGGGTATTATTAGATTCAGACATTTTTACATGTTTTTACATCAACCCGAGTCACTGTGCTTCAAGGTTCAAGGTTCAAGGTGTCTCTTTTCTCCCTGTAGGGTGATTTGGTTTGCAGCAAGCAGTCGTTCAGTCTTGCAACAATCATGCAAAAACAACAAAGACAAAGCAAAACAAAATAAAATAGCTGCAAAGGGACAATGATGAATAAAAACAAAGTAAAGCTACTTATTTAGCAGAGCAATGGTGCTTGTGACAGACTTTTTGATATGTGATAGAAAATGATGAGATGATTGATTTGTGTTGCTGGAGAGCTGAGGTGGTGATCCAAACTAACCCTTTGTGCAGGTTTCATTCTGGAGTCTCTCGCAGAAACGTGAAGAAAAACCTTAAAACACCAGAAATTGCTCTGCTCTGCGAGTGGAAAAGATAACTTAACCACCTATATTAGATTTATAGGCTACTCACCTTGCATCGTGCAACAACTTATCCCCCTCTCACTCTCAGAGGCCCCACAACAGGGTCTTTTATGTTTGATTAAAACACCAAAATAATGCATCTCTAAATATTTGGGGAAATGAATAATAATTCTCTTCTCTTCTGGACATAATTTAGCTTTCAGAGACTTGTTGGTGATGCACAAAGACTCCTTAGTGACAGTTCGGAGTAATTCTGTTGACATTTTGATGTTTTGCTGGTCGTGACCTTTCATGTTTATCAAAGAGTTACACCACCATGTACTAACTACAAGTTTTATCCTAATATCTAAGGATCTTCAAGCCTTCCTTTTTGCCAGTCATTTTTGACAGTGCCAAGTCCAATCCCCTCTGCTGTGAAGTGTTAAATCCAGCTGCAGCAAACGTACCTGACATTCATCAGGGTTGAAGTCCTGGGATCTCTTGTTCTGGTTGTAAGGGATGCTCTTGAGTGCTGCGCCGTTGTACCAGGTCTCGCCGTAGTTGTCGCTCAGGATGCAAAAAACACCGTCACCCTCCAGAGTCCCGTGACCACAAACCACCAGCCTATGCTTTGCGGGATCGTAGCGCTTCTGTAGTGAAAGAGACACAAAGAGAAAGATAAAAAAGATAGTTCCCGCTTTTGACAGGGAACAAAATACAGTTCTGCTTTCATGAAGTCTGGGAGGAGCACGTGGTCGTTAGCACCGTCGCCTCACAGCAGGCTCGAATCTCGACTGGAGCCTTTCGGTGTGGAGTTTGCATGTTCTCCGGGTCTGTGACTCTAAAATTGACCCTAGGAGTGAGTGTGGATGCTTGTTTGTCTCTGTGTGACGGACCCTGCCTCTCGCCCAATGACAGCTGGGATAGACTCTAACCCCCCTGCGACCCTGAGTTGGATTAAGCGTGTGTAGAAAATGGATGGATGGAAGAAGTCTGACAGGGCTTAAGTTACAGTATGTATACTGTTTGTCACAGTCTGTCATGTCATAGTTTATGTTAATCATGTTTTCAGGTTTTGTTCTAGTCATGTTTTTCCCCTGGCACGTTCAGTTCACTCTAGTCACCTGGTTAATTGTTCACAGCTGCACCTCATGTCACTGATCACTCCCCTCACAGTATTTAGCTTCCTGGTTTACTTTCAGTCACCGCAGAATCCTCACGATTCCTCCATGCGTTGCACAGATAAGTAAGGTTTTCCTGCCTCATAGCCATAGTGTTTTTCATAGCCTTGTTTGTTTAGTGGTTTTTCATAGCCTTGTTTTGTTATAGCCTCGTTTTGTTTGTCATAGTTCTTTTTTCATAGTCAAGTCATTTTGATGATCCGGCTTTGCCGCGCCCTTTGTTCATGCTCCCTGTCTTGTTTTGCGAATAAACCTTGTTTGTTTTTTATCTAAAAGAGAACTGCATCTGGGTCCTACCTTCCCACGATCCTGACACTGTTCATTAGAGTATAACTACAAAGAAACTAAAAAACATAATTCATACATCACAATAATAAAAGGAATACCTTAACAGCCCAATTAGCAGCAATATAACTTTCACAACACTGAAATCTGCTTTAAAAATCTTGTGATGTGAATGACTCGCCTGTTAAAATCTTATGATCCTAATAACAACATAGTAGCATAAAAGATTATTTGGCCAAAATCTGAGCACATTTTAGGCAAGACAAATTAAGCTGTGGTGCCTCCTACCTTGGAATCAAAGAATTTTCTCACCTGGATGCCAAAGCCCGGCCCCGGAGCGAAGGCCTTAACCCCGAGCTGGACCGAGAGGTTCCTGGGCGTGCTCCAGCTGAGGCCGTCGTCCCAGCTCTCCACCATCATGGTGCTGGACGGGCTGCAGTGGTAAAGGTGGAAGCAGATGCTGTAGATCAGAATCACTGAGCCGTGCACTTCGTCCACCACCACTGAGCCCAGGTTTAGACCATCCAGGTTGTCCACATCATCAATGATGAAGTTTTCCGTGGACCAGGTGTTTCCTGGAGGGACAACAGACGATGAGGACATTGAGTTACATGGAAACTGGAGCCTTCTTTATACCAGATGCTTTAACTTGACTGCAGATGTAATGGTTTATTGAGTGTTGAAACTCTGATTCAGACTTTTTGCCTGAGATTCAGCCGAGTTTATAGCCAATGAGCTGCTTTTTTTCCTGTTGTGGGAAATGTGGAAAAAGTTTTACTTTAGTTTTACTTTTAGCGTAGAGCATTACTTTCAAATAGTGGCTCGTGAAATTAAACTGCTGTCTTCCCTTGATGCTGATGATAAAATAAGGAGAAAAAATCTCTTAAATCCAAAAGATTTGACAATATGGCACGAGAAAGTTTTCATTTTATATGTGGAGCCTGTGTGTGTTTTGGTCTCAGGTGGACCTGCCTTTGTCGGTGGACCGCCGTACTGCGATGAACTTTGCTCCGGTGTCGCTGGATGATTCCTTCCTGGCCTCAGCAAAGGCCAGCAGGCTTCCTTTGGGGGTGAAGGTGATCAGTGGGATCCTGTAGGTGTTTACATGTCCCTGGGTTCCGCTCACCCACAGCAGCTGCTCCTCAAACACCAGAGGATCAATCTGGACCACAGAGGACAGATAAAGACAAGAGGCAGAAGATAAGACACTCACAAGATGCCAGGTAAACATTTGGACTAACTATTAGCAAAAACCAGTTAGAGCAGGTATGTTATCTCCGGGACGCATCAAGGATCAGGTGAATGTCCAAGAACTAACAGAAGTGTTTCACAAGCTTCTTAAAAGCGAGTTGAAATACCGTGTCTGACACCCTCACCTCCAGCGGTTCTCCACACATTAATAATGGTGCTACAACGTGGCATTTATTAGTTAATAACAGCCTCGTCTACCTGCACACCGCCGATCAAACAAACGCCAGGAGAAAGCACCGCGGAGAGCAGTAAGGCCAGAGCAGCGATCCAGATTCCTGCTTCCATCTTAAATCCTTTTCCGACCCTTTCGTCTTCACACCGAAACACGACTGTCACACAAAAGAAAAGCACAGAGTCCAAACAGGCGGATAAAAACAGCAACTAACGCAAAAATAAAGGCGGAAACGCTCTCCGCTGCGCGTTCGTGCTGAAGCAAAAACAGTCTTGCTGATAGATCACATGACCAACAGGGGCGGTCACATGACCACTGTCACCCGCTTCTCTTTTTTATATAAAGTTTAATTTGTCATATTTTGTATTTAACATGGTTAAATGATGTAATTAAACACGGCTCCGTTTAATTTAATAATGTATTAGTATATTCCTCACTTTATCGTCCAGGTTTGTTTCCGCTTTAGTCGTAATGAGTGACTTATTGTCACTTTCTGACTTAGTTAAACTGGATTTGCTTGAGCCAGGAAGGTTTACTTACCACCTGATCTCTTATCACCTGACTTATGTACATAGTGCTGAAAGTGGTTAAATGTTATTTAATTACTTCATCTCAGTGTGAAGTGACATCTCAACCATTAGTTTTATTTTAAAAAAGGCAGAAAAGACATGGACTTTTATGATTTATACCCCCAAAGAAAAGAAAACATGCAAGTATGAATGTACTTTTCTCAATGAGGACAATATAGGATAAAAAGATATAGATACAATGTTCAAGAAAAACTACATTGTTTCTAAGTTATATTTAGCCTAAACACATCTTCCATATATCTAATAAGTGTCATGATAGTTTCAACGAATTGAATTAGCTGATCGATCAAAAAAATCTATTTCAAACAGCTGTATGTGAGATATCTTTCAGTGATTTAAACTCATGAGTGCATTTATGTGACACTGATGAATATTTAAAAAACAATGAACACTCAGTAGCTGTAGTAGTGGATTTACTTCTTTTGTCCGCAGCTGGACACAAACGGTGGTCATCTACAGTAAGTTATTGCAAACAAGGGCGTAACCCTCGTCTAATATAAAAAAGGTTACAAAACGCATTAAATATAATATTTTTCACAAACTCATTCGTAATATTAAGAATTTGTAGAGATTGCATTTTTCCGACGTACCGACGTCTCTTCGCACTGTTCAGTGTAACCTGCATGGCAACAGGGTTAGAGATGCTGCCATTTGAATGGTGATTGGTCACCGCTCCCGACGAAGAGACGCGCTGTGTGGCAGAGCTGTTTTGAAACGCTGTATTGACGGTAAAATATCAGATTGGCTGTTGCAGACAGGCTTGACGCCACAAAATCACGAAAGTAAATCCTCACATTAATATTTGGTTTGGTCTCAACATTTTTGCCCGTGTTTCTGCTTTGTAAATAGAGAGAGTCACCGAAAAAGAAAATACATCGAAAGTTATTTCACCACCCGGAGAGTAGCTAACTACCCACACTATGTGCCTTCTAGCCTAACGTAAATCCTCATTCTACTATGAAACAGTGTTATTAAGGTCTTATGGTGTAAATGTAATGTAGGCTAGGAGGCAGTTTTATTTTACATAAGCATTTTTTTTTTATCATGAGATGTTTTTTTCTCTTTATTTTTGAATTATAAACAAAGTTGATTCCATAAAGCCTAAAGCCTGGCTATTCCTATAATGTTCAAAAGTTTTTCAAATAAGTTTAAAAAGTGTAATGCATATAGTGTCATCATATAAGGTCACCATTTTATTCATTGATGCCTTATTTTGAAATACATTCAGGAAACTCAGAGATCCAGTACAGATGTTGTACAGGAACATGGGGCTTCAATTGATCAAGTATTTCCTTGTTCTGCATAATTCAGTTACTACCTTTTTTCCCCTCCTATGTGGGTTTGGAGCGGGGTTACTGGGAAGTGTCCCTACCAAAGCTAAGACCAAATTTACGCCCTTGAACGGTACAAACAACCATGCACACTCAGACTTACTCCAAGGGTCCATTTAGAGTCTCTGATTAACATAATATACTCCTTGCAAGGAAGTGAAATTAAAAGAAAGTAAGCTCACAAGGCCTGGGTTGAGTTTTTTGACAGTGGGAGGAAGCCAGAGTACTCTGAGAGAACATGAAAACTCCACCTGGGATTCAACCCAGAAACCCACTTACTGTGCGGTGACAGTGCGAACCACCACAAGACTATAACCGCCATCAACTAAAAAATATCTTTCTTTAGTTGACTGAAGCTACAAACTTTGACTGCTTTAACAGCTCTTTTGACACAATATTTGGGTTGAAAATAAGTACCAATCATCACTGAAAGCAAAGCTTCATTAATTTTTTCTTTTATTAACTTTTTTGATAAGGAAGAGGCATGATAGTTAAAATGTCACTGAAATGCCATAAACCCATTTTAATTTGAAATACACTTTACATATCTCTATTGTTTCTGTTGGGTAAATGTGAAACTACTCTACGCAGCTGAGGTTTATTTAATATACTGTAGCAATTTCTCACACACTGAAACCCAGTGTTTTATAGAGCAAAAAAATATGAATACTTAGTAATATGAAGTGCATTTAAAGCACAAAGATCACAGATATGAATGAAAACTTTTTTTAAAAGATATTTGTCTGGTTCTACTAGAGGTTTCTTCCTGTTAAAAGGGAGTTTTTTTCTTTCCACAGTCTCCTCGTATACGCTCAGGACGGGATATTGATTCGAAGAGAAGTTTTGGTGCAATCTGTTGGTGTCCTTATCCAGGCTACTTGTTCTGAATTGGCTCTGAACTGGATTGTTTTGTAATATTATTACAATGAACTGGACTGTAATTGGATTGTATCTTGTGATTTGGTGCTGTATAAATAAAACTGAATTTAATTTAATTTTTCAAAAAGGTCATTTTTAAGCTTAGTTTTAACGAGAAGGGCCTGAAAACTAAAAGCTCTGCCTCTTACTCTACTGCAAGAAATTCATCACTCTAAGAACCACAAGTTCTTGTCATTCAAAAGGGGAAAAGGGCATTATGGATCTGAGATAGAGTTTTTATTCTGTAGTGCACAGGGAGCCCCCTGTAGGACCAGCTGGTACTGCAGTGCTTTGAATCAACATCAGGATTTTTAAGGAAATTGTTTGGACACCCAACTAAAAGTTTACTAAGGTAATCTAGCTTAAATGTGATAATTATGTGATAATGGGAGATTTAAATATTCATGTTGACACCCCTTCATGCCACTCAGCTGCTGATTTTCTTCAGCTACTGGACTCCCTCAACCTACAACAACATGTTGATGTCCCCACACACTCGACCTGGTCATCTCACACTCCGCCCCATCACCAACCTACAGGTTTTTGATCTTGGTGGGTCTGATCACAGAGTAAAATCAATGGAGTTGCCCTTCCCTTCTCCCCACACCAAACCCACATGGCAGAATCATTTCAGAAATCTGAAAAACATTAACATGGATGCCCTGGCTCTGGACCTTCAACTTCTCTCTTCTGGCTCTACTGACTTCTATTGACTTAGTGGATACTTACAACCAGTCCCTGAGCAATCTTCTGGACCTCCACGCCCCCATAACATCCAGGTCAGTCTCCTTCTCGCGCTCAGCACCCTGGTACACCTGCGAGCTACGTAAGATGAAGGCTGCTGGGCGTGTCATCGAGCGGCGGCTCAAGGTCTCTGGACTGACTGTTCACAAACAGGCATATAGAGAGCACAGGAAGGCCTATGCAGAAGAGGGATGCACAGTCCAGGTTTAATTCCACCGTAACTCCAAACAGCTTTTCTCTACTGTAAATAATCTATTATTATTATTATTATTATTTAGGTTAATGATCAACCTAAATGATCCAAATATCCAAAGCAACTCAAGTCACTCTAGTTGTATAACTGTATTGTTTTTAACTTTTCTTAACTTTTCTCTTCCTAACATCACAGCTTTTATTTCTTATAGCTCCAATGGAGCACTGTAGCAAAAGAATTTGCCCACAGGAACTGATGATGTGAATCTGAATCCAACTTACAAGTAAGGAGCACATTGGGAGCCATGTGAGTGTCAGTATTTTGCCCAAGGACACTTCAACATGTTGATAATCAAACCAGAAACCCCCCAATGGAAGGACTACCACTCTACCTCTGAGTTATCTAATAGACTGTCAAATAATAATTAGTAGTGAGGCTGTTTATGTGTACTTAAATCTATTAACGATCACCAATTATTGACTGAATTATAAAGATGATTTTCAGTGTGATGTTTGTGTTTTAAGGAATTAGTGTTAAGCTTAAGATATTATTTCTTGTCATATTTACGCTAATAATGTGCAATAAATTGAGTAATTTTGCAAACTAGCGCACATACTAGTTGAAGATTAAAGCCACTTTTTAAAAATCTTAGCCTATGATTCATCTTATTTTCTATCCTCAGCAAAACAAACATGTAAATACTTGTATTCCTGACGTGGCCCCTGATGATTCCTGGGACTGTATGAGTTAATGTGCAACAGTTCCAGTTAAGCTGCAACATCATGCCAGTGTAAACAAACTAGTTACCATAATTCATGCATCATAAACACAGGTAAAACAGGCATTTTGATGTATCCCAAAACACAAAAAGACACTAAAGGCACCACTTTAAAATATAGTGTAAGATGTCTTAATTGTCCCTCGCCAGTACTGTGAAAGATGGGTAGAGCAGTGCATCTTGCCTCCTGCTTGTGCTTCCTGTGCTGAGCTCTGGACCTCAAACCGCATTCCTGCAGTCATGAGGCATGATCTGAGTCACACGCTAGAGAGAGTAAGGGAGGAACAAGCTACGATACATTTCACCGTGATAATAATAAACACCAGTCTGAATGCGGAGTCAGACGGCTGCTTTCAGTGAACCGCTGCTTGTTTGCTTTTGTTCTCGTGAAGCAAGGGTCAGAACAGGAATGACGAGGGAACACAATCGTTACAGATGCGTCAATAAAATGGACTTTCATCTGAAGCGCAGGTAGGACGTGTTTAATCGTAAAAATGCATTTTATGGTTTGGATTTCACTGTCTGAGTTGATCTTGCATGTTGGGACGTCACAGAAAGAAAAAAAAAACAGACTTTGTTAAATAACTTTTATACGACACAAACAGACGTGACACGACTTCCAGGAAGATTCAACATTTTAGAGCTACATCACTGCAAATCTGACAACCTGCTTATTGCACAGGCTTCAGTTTACACTGAGGATGAGAGGACGCTTTCTGAACACGCTTCACATAAGAAGGCGCCGTTTTAAGATATCAAATTTGTTCTTATGTGGTAGATGATCTCTGAGATAAGACACGGGCCACTGCTTGCAAATGTATCATAGTTTCTTTTCCGCCACTTTAGCAAATGCAGCGTGAGCAGCGAACGATGAATAACCTCCGTGTCATCGTGACTTTGTTAAGAAGCAAGGAAGTGAAAATAAAAGAAAGTAAGCTCACGAGGCCTGGGTTGAGTTTTCACACTTCACTGTTAAATGTGCTTCGCCAGAGGCATCCAGGCAAGAGTGTGTGACAGAAACAGAGCAAGAGACAGATGGGTTTAAGTAGCATTTAGCTTCATTTTCTGACTTTTTGTTTTATTTGACTAATATTATGCCTGTAATATGATCAGATGTGTGCTGAGAAATGCAATTAAAAAGAACCTTTTGTACCCCAAAGATGAATTACGTAAAAGATAATGCAAAGAAAGCTCACTGTGGAGGTGCAGTGTCAGGACAGGCATGCTTCTTGTCCAGCCATTGTGCCACAAAAGTAACACGGCTTATAATAATGAGATCTTTTCCACCAAAGAGATCATTAAGATCAGCCTTTGTGACAAAGTGCTGTAACATCATCAGTCACTGAAGTTTAGACACTTGAGTCTGAAAGCAGAAGTAGCTGGTTTCCTGCTGTTTTTCAGACTTCTTGCATGTCAAGCGAACGGTGAACGTGTTTATCAGAGATAAAACCCGTAGCCTGTCTGAGAGGCTTTTTAAAGAGAGATTAGAGAAGAAGAAGAAGAGAGAGACTCCTCTGATGTAAACCTTCTGCTTCTTCAAGAAAGACATGTCCAACCCTTTCTGTCTCATATAAACCCCCTCGGCCCTGCCAGAAGAGCTCCAGCTTTGACATTCACAGTTGCTTGTTATGAAGTTATTATCTACTTAATCTACTTGATACTGTTAATCATACTAATTATGATAAAAAAAAAGATAGTCATTCCTACGTTTTCTGTTATTGTGGGTTTTCTTTTTAGTTGAAGTTTGTACTTCAGTGTTGGAGTGGTCAAAAAGTGAAATGTTTCAGTTGTAAATTAATCACTTTTGATATATATACATTCTTTTTACAGTGCTAGTCAGAATTATGCCAACAGCTATTGAATAATAACAATGTTTTATTAAAAAAAATCCACAGTTATTGAACAACAATCTACAAGGCTTTTATATGTGGTGCAATAAAATACAGACACAAAATGTGACCTGAACAAAATTAACTGAGAATGTAAGATAATTCTATTCTTCACATCCTTCACAGAGTAGGACAGGAGCTGTTCATAAGTGGCGTCAAACTCTTTTAGGACCTGGTGACCTCTGAGATGACGGAGGACGAGGCCAGCATTTGTCGGGTGATGGAGGAGACTGAAGTCGATGTTCAAATCAGACAAACCAAAGCTGAGCCACTGGGCAACAGCATCAGAGCCAGCTGGTCAAATGGTAACCATTCATTTGTCTTTATTCTGTGAGCTGTACAGCGAATAGCCTTTTTGTCACACACATTTCATTAATAACGGTCCAACTGCGGACTCCACTCCC
This sequence comes from Leuresthes tenuis, assembly GCF_036924035.1. Lineage (NCBI taxonomy): Eukaryota > Metazoa > Chordata > Actinopteri > Atheriniformes > Atherinopsidae > Leuresthes > Leuresthes tenuis. The sequence continues at coordinate 8,629,949 of NW_027325372.1, read as the reverse complement.
TGTCATTCTTAGGTCAGTGTGTTGTGGCGATGCCGAGCTGCTCAGCGTTAAATCCCAGCTTTGATCTGTCTCTGTGTCGCGCCAAACTGGAGAGGGAAGGCTTTGAGGTTAGCACAGACACCGACCAAACTGAGGCACATCGTACTGAGTTTAAATGCGACCTCGGTTGTTGAATTATTTGTTTCGTATTTGTTAGATACCAGTCACAGACATGGAAGATCCACTGAAAACTGCTCTGGACGTCCCCTCAGTCAGGAGATACATGGTTTTCAACTCGGGTCTTTTCCACTTCTTAATGGCACCAGTATGATCCTGCTTGTTCCTCTACAGTTTGACCTCCTTGCACTGCTTTTTTTTTTAACTTCTCCCTCAGATTTTGTTCTACATTTCTGACAAAGTTGATGCAAAAAATGCTTGCACTTTCTGTTTGCATTAAATGCCATAAACTATTTTAGTGAATTTAATCAAACTATTTATTTTTGTCACAGATTTGGCACATAAATCAACAGAGATAAAATATTGTGCTCAATTACTTGTTACAGTTTCTAGGATGTAGGCATTAAAAGCTCCACCTTTAGGTATTAAACTGAGTTCACAAATTTGATAAAAACCCTTCTGCCACTCCTCATCTCTTAGTTAAAAACTGAATCCAGGTTTATTAGCAGGTTTACTTCTCGCACTGATAATCCCAATATCAAATCAGAGGAAGGCTGGAGAAAATAAATACAGTGACTGGCTGCACATATAACACCAGTTTAAACTTTTAAATGAAATGTTTGCCAAACATACAAAACAACCAGTGATATAACCGAGATATAACATATCTCACTTTTACAGTTTCAAGTTAAATCTGGAGCTGCTGGGACAGTCAGAGGTAATTAGCTTAGCATAAATGCCAGAAACAGGAACAAAGAGTCAAACTTTTAACTGATTTTCACATTCACTCTAGTTTGTTTAATATGTGCACAAAAACAAATGTGAAATAAAAAGAAAAATGATCTCTGATAAGCTAACAATATAAACAAAAAAGTGGTAACTATTCAGGTTTAAAGGTCCTGTAATGGAAATGCTTCTGAACTTTAGCACCGCTGTTTACCCACGCATTTAGTTACTGAAAACAGTTGAGTTCAAGTACAGTAGTTTATAAAGTGTGGGTTTAATGCATTTGAGGTACTTTATGTCTAATTTTTCAAATGTCATTTTAAATGTTAAACATCCTCTTCATGACAGAGAGGGAAGTACACTTCCTTATTTTTTTTTTTTAAAGAAATGACTTGAAATCATAAATCAGTCATGACGGTAGTTAGTAATAGATAACTGATTAATTTGCCTCCACCAGGTTCTGTATGTGGTGGTGTGGTGCGCCGTGTTCTCCACTCTCCACCTCTACATAACTGTTAGTGACTACTGGATCCTCTGTCTGTCAGTCAGCCTTGTCTCCATCCTCCTCACCACTGCCATCATCTTCATCCTTCATCACAGCAACAAGGAGGTATGTTAAACGTCATAAATGTCTGAAATCTAATATTTGCGTTTGTATTTTAGACTCACCCTCACCTGATGGTGGTTTCTCTACGTTCTCATTCACCATATGACACGAGTAAAACCTTGAACTGACTCTCACAGTGTTTCTGTGTCAGATCAACATAAACGTGGATGTTCGGTTGGTCCAGGTGAATGAGAGGATGGTGAAACACAAGCTGCTGGTGGGCGTGGCTGACTGGGTGCAGAATTGCACTGGAAACATGAAGGTCGGTGACCTGAATTCAGCTGTAACTCTCAGAATATGAAGTACATTCATGCCAGAAGTGCTGTAAATGTACTGTGTAAGCTGATGTGAGTAAGCCTTTCAGTGTCATGCTTATCCCGTGACGTCTCATTCAAAACAACAAACTAAACAACCGGAAAAACAGATTGATGTGAGAACAAGGAAAGAGACTGAAACAGCTGATCAATGACAGCAGTAGCAGATCAGCAGGTATAACAACGACTTGTAAAGCACATTTCGTGTACAAGACAATTCAAAGTGCTTATTGTAAGACATTAAAGGCATTACAGCAGGGTGCAGAAGAATCATTAAAAGTACATTAAAACAAACTTAAAACAAGTAAAAGAAATAAAAACAGAAAAAGCTACAGTAGAATAAGACAGATAAAATAGAGTGAGAGGAATTAACAATTGTTTTTGATAAAAGGCAGCAGCAAATAGCAAAGTTTTTAACCTTGATTTAAAACAACCGAGAGTTCAGTTTTCTGGGAGTTTGTTCCACATGTGAGGTGCATAAAAACTGAACGCTGCCTCTCTGTCTTTAGTTCTGACTCTGGGAACAGAAAGTGGACTTAATCCTGATAACCTGAGGGCTCCGGTTGGTTCATAACAAACCAGAAGGCCCTGAACTATTCATTGCTTTGTAGACTAACAATGTAAAGATCTGAGGACTGCACCACTCATCGGGTTCCTTTCCAGTTCATGAATGTCAGTGTTTGATTTGTGATTAAGTACCTGAAGTGCCTGTTCTGCATTTTTATAGTTTTCCCCTCTCATTCAGGCTGTAAGAGATTCAGTGTTCATGAATTAGAAGATTAGAATGAGCTTTTAATTAATCGTGTAGCTTAAACTGAAAATGCTCACATTGGCTCTCCGTAATTCTTCTTTTTCTACTTTTAAGAAATCTTTACAATTCATTTTTGATAAATTAATGTAAATTTGTTTTCATTGTCTCACACAGATAAACTTGCATATTCATATTTACACACAGAATATAATATTCACACACACATACACATGGAGTGAGGATTAAAGAAATAATGCACAGACTTGCATACCTGGACACATATCCAATTTTATACACAATTATTTAACTCTTTATCAATTTATTTTTATTTGCTAGAGGTAATTTCAATGAAAACTCAATTTTCAATAAACATTTTACTAATTGAATGAAAGAATAAGTGTTAAAAATAAGTCGAAACTAAATATTAACATAAATGTTACAATGGACTACTATTGGAAAGCTTCTGGTGAAATAGTAAAAGCGCATTTAAAAAAAGTTGATGAAAGAAACAAATGAAAGAAGATTAGAAAAAATCTGAAATTTCTAACAAGAGAGTCGGTGATGAAAGAAAATATAATAATGTAATAATAACTGTTATACTCTTCCTGTATATCATGTTGGATTCACATTAATTACATTCTAATTGTGCCTAAGCTGTGAATGTTGATTTATAAGCCACTAACGTTGTTGTTTTATCCCGTGTGTGTTTCTCTGTAGTTGTACTTTGTGTACTGGGACATGTCCCATTGTTTGAGGACACTGACTGAAACTTTAGAGGAGCACAGCTTTATGACGACTGACATCCAGGTGAGTCGAGTACCTCTGTCTCTCTGTTATCCCGCTGCTTCATCGATTTTTCAGAAGCTCCCATGTCTTCTCTCCATCACAATCAATAAAAACATTATTCTAACTGCCTGTGAGAGGATATTCATCTTCGGAGAAGCAGGAATTTAAGTCTTTGAAGGATGGCATCACATTTCGGAGCCTCTCGTCCCTGCAGCAGAATGATTAAATCACGGTCACATTTCCCCTCAGAGAAAACTGAAGAGCAGAATGTCTCATCTCGTCCTGGTGACCAAAGTCCCGGTCGGTGACCTTGAGGCCGGTGGCTCAGACGCAGAGCAAGACTCAGATGAACACAGGCCTCTGCTCAGAAATGAGAACGCAGGCTGCGGTACCGCCGCCAGCCAGCAGGAGGCAGCCGAAATCCCCACCAACTACAGCCTCATCCCTGATGCTGCTTCACCTGCTGAGGTGAGGATATGTCTGGGGACTTCAAATCTTTATTAATTATCTAGTTAAATTGAATTTAGATAAATGTATCTTTATTCAAATTTAGTTATAAACCAAAACAGATTATAAGCTAATGCTGAAAGTCACATGACATGCCACACCATTATAGATTTAATAGAAACAATGAAGACATGAGGATTCTGAGAGTTTTTAAACTGAGTTTAAAAAACATTGTAGAATTAATGTGTTAGTACAATCCAACACCAACATTGATTCTATCTATCGGTGTTTATGACAGATAAATACAAATAACATTTAGTAAGAACTGCAGGCAGAGTTTAAATTCCTCTGGACACAAATGAGAAGGTTTTTAACATTTAGAAGGAAAGTAGAGACACAAAACTGGTTTCTGTTGCCAAACCTGTTTTAACATCACTCCTTGTATAATTTGTTTGTTCCATTATTAAAATGGGAATATATATATATATATATATATATATATATATATATATATATATATATATATATATTTGCATCCAGAACCCAAAATTTCATCTTTTAATGCAAATTAAGATTCAAACTGGTGTCTGTTTGAAGGTTGCTGATCTTACAACCCTCTATAAGGCTAAATGACTCATGAATATCTCAGATATATGGTTAAATAACCAAAATATTACTCCTTTTTAGGAAAGAAAACTAGCAAATTTGTTAAATTAAGTCTTAAAATGCCTTTAAATGCACTGTAATGTACACATAAAACAGGAATGGGTTTGAAGGATATCTTTTTATTGTTAAAACAAAAACAGCAGCACTTGCACCAGCAGCATATCAGATAAAGCATATTTATACCTTGTTTTATGAACATCTTTCTTTAGCTACAGACACTGTTGTCCAACGACTACAGAAAGGCGTTTCTAAGAGCTTCCAGAATTAATTCAAGCAGTTTTACAGTTTTAACCCCACCAACAACAAATGAATGTTTCCATATAAAGGCTTTAACCTCTCGTCTCTGATCGTAACCATGTTGCAGGCTAAAGCGTACCAACTTCTGCTGACCTACAGTGCAGCTTATGTGAAGCTGCTGGTGTCTGAGAGGCTGTCGGGAGCGTCACACCACCACCTGCGACCCCAGAGGAACCACTGCACCACCGCCCCCCTCTGCCTGTGCCACTACATCAAAACAAAGATCCTCCAGTAGTATGACTGAGGATTTATCTCTGGAGCCGATTCAGAACATTTTGACCCACTGAAGGACTCAAAAAAAGTCTTTATTTCTGTTAAGTTAAGTTTCTAGTGATGTTTCTCCACTCTGCAGGCTGCGTGTTCAGTGTTGCCAAGTCAGTTCTGCGTTTACACCCCCTGCATGTTTGTCTGTCTGTTTGTTTGCACCCTGCCAAATGCTGTCAGCTGAGAGGCACGGGTCTGTCCACCTCGTGTAAAACAATATTTATACTCGTTCACACAAGACAATCACAGCCGCAGTTCCTGCTTACTACTGTTTAAATCAACTGTACAAATAATAAATACACTGTATATCATTTAGATTTGACTGGAATGATTGAGTAAATTAATTTATTCAGGTTTGTAGAACAAGCAACAACAGATTATTTTTATTTATGCCTTTTGCTCACCAATCAGCGAGTTACACAGAAAATTCTCAAGACCAGGAAGGACCAAAGAAAACATGTGATTTCATGATGTTGTGCCTGAAAACGCGGAACTGGCTTTCTATTATAACACTTGATTATTTCAGATTTTAAAGGTTTTCTTTAAAGAAAACGGTGAGCTACTTTATTTGAACAGATCATTGAATCCTTCCTAAAACTGGGACTCTATAACTCTATATTTCGTATTAATTCTTACTCAAGTTAAGTTATTTGTCATGTAAATGAATGTAAATTTGCGCCCTTGATTAAAAACATCTTTGGATACAAACTGGAAAGCTTTTGTTCACAACTTGAAAAAAGAATTTTAATCACATGATACTTGAAAATTTCACAGATGTAAAAGTAATTTCAGTTTTATTGGTATAAATGTCATCTGATAGAGCCTCAAACACAAAGCCCACAAGACATAGACTATTGGGTCTATATTTCCCCAGATATCAACACCATATGACATGTATGGAATTACAAAAGAACAGCATTAAATATGTAAACATTTCTCATCCACCAGTTCCTTTAATTTCATAAATAACACCAATAGATTTGGATGATTTATCTTTAACATATGCTTTATGTGGCTTCCAACAGAGTTTATGATCAATGTTGACTCCCAAAAATGTTGTTTCATCTAAATTAACTTCAGTGTTTTGTCAAATGGCCATAAATCTGAACTGAAGGCAGTGGTGGGAATATATTCACTCAGTAGAAGTTACTTACAGATTTTCCACTACATTTACAGTCAGTACAGGTGAACACATGTATGAATTAGTCATGAAATCTTTTAGCTCAAGCTCCTGACACTTCATAACTTCCAAATTTACTTTTAAACTTACTTTTAAAAAGTGTTGGCACAACACTGCAATAACATAGAACAATATGATGAATACTGACTCTAAATGTGGCTTTTCGTCATGTTTCCAGTATCTCTGGGTTATTACAGTTCCACCAAAGCAACAGTTCACCTCTAAAGTTTTCTCTGATGCTTCCATTAACATGGCTGTTCAAAGACAAAATGGGTTAAATTATCAAAATATAAATTTTAAAAAAAGCAAAAATACTAGATTTTAGATGACCCTTCAGATTTATCCAAAGGTCGAACACTTTGGTGTTAAAATAGTAGCTGAAATAAGTTTGATCTTAGCTATCTACAACAAAAAAGCAATGGTAACACATTGCTGCAGCAGGATCAAAAATAAAAAAAACTGACAGGAGATTTGTTATCAAAGACACAGTATGAAGGAAAGTAAAGTGAGTCACCTTCATAAAAGTCTGTAATGATGCCGAAAAAGCTCCGACATGAATCATTGGCTTCATATGTCCCCACACCGATGGTTTTCCGAACATGTGATCAGAGGCGTTTACTTCCCGGGAATATTACCAGCCTTCGCCCATCAGTCCTGATGCTGCGGTTGAGATGACAGCCCAGCGAGGGTGCAGCAGGATGACACAAACACACACAGCGAGACAGCCAGCGTGGCTGACCCAGGGGAAGCTGAGGCTGTGTGATGGAGGATTGAGGCGTGCAGCGTGAGGCCAAGTTAAATGATCTCAGAGACACTGAATCTCCTTGGGAGGCTAAATGGCCATCTGTGATCCTGCAGACACGGGCTGGCTCTGCTCCCCCATTTTCTCTCCAATCTCTTTTCTGTTTTGTGTTTCATGCAGTTTTTATTGTGACTTCCACTGTTCAGCTGCAAATGTCCTGTTTTCACTCACTGCCACTGCTCCCATAGGGCCGATTTCCCCCCAAACATACAGTTAGACTCAGCTGGAGAACACAGTGGAGCATCTAGCCGCTAAAGAGACAGAAATTTCCCCTGTCTCTTTAGCGGAGTTGGTGGAGACCAAAAACAGAATGAGTAAATATTTGACTTGTTCCCACCAGGTGGCCACAAATCTAAATGAGTGCCAATGTCTAATAATAGATAATGGGAAAACTTTGCTTTTTATAGCACTTTCAGACACAATGTTGAACTGAAAGTAGGTCATCATTTTTAATCACAAGCATGGGAAATATAAAAAGAGGCAGCCATCAAACTAGAAACAGGAGGCTTTAGGATGATAAAATGTCTATACTTGCTTTCAATGATTCTTCCTCTTTTGTTTCCTCATAGCTCCATCAGAGTACAACGTGGCAAAAATGGCTTGACTCAATTTGGCTCAAGTCCAGCAGATCAGAAGAAATAACTCACACTGGCCTGAGCCCTGTTGATTCCACAGAAAGTGAAGCCTCTTGTTTATCAACTGTAGTCTGTAAAAAGGCTTATTTTACATTCATCTGTCTGATGACCATACTTAAAAGATGTATTCTTCATAAAGGAAATGAACGTAGCCGCCCTGACTTCAGCATTTCTGAACATTTTGGTGCCAGAAGCGTTCATATTTGGTCTTCAGAGTTGAGAGCAACACTTGAATCTTGATTGGTCAGTGCCAATAAAAGATAACTAAAGTAATGACAAGTGTTCTGCTGTTAGAGAGCCGAGATTTATCATGTAAAAAGTAACTGAATATTTGAATGCCACTTATTACAACAACATAAACAATCTGAAAGTCTAACTTTTAATTAAAGTAATCTCTAACGCTCGTCATTAACGACAACAAATTGTTTTTCCCAACTTATTATATACTGATGCTCAGCCAAGTGCCGTTTATGTCACTTTCAAGGCATGGAGCAATGCCTTACCATCACCTTCCAATGGATAGGAAACTGCTGCTTATTGCCAGTTCGGGGACACTTATCCGACTCCTAAGCGTGGGACTTGTGTTTGAGTAAAAGCCTTGACACTGCTCATTTTTACTTCCTTTTCATTGGGCGTTTATTTTTACTTCTGGTCTTCATTTTCACTTCCCTTTACTCTGAAACTACTTTGTTATAGATTAAAATTTATTGGCTGGAGTTAGGAAAACATAATAGTTATGGAATAAAATGCATTTAAAGATCAGAGCAGTGTATTGATATGGAAAGATTTGCTGGTAATTACCATGTTGCCATTGTGACCTGTCCCAGTCCTGTTATGTTAAACAGCATGGGAAACCCTGAACTTTCAAAAGTGATGTTTTGGGTGTACCGTGTGCATTCAAACTAGATGCAGTGGGTTCCTGGTCAAGTGTCAGTATGTGACGAGAAAGGGAGAGAGAACAGGTAGTCAATAAAAAGTTTTTTCTGAATAATATGAATGCTTAAGAGGTTAGAATATGTTTGTATTGTGTCCAAAATTGCTTCCTCCAGGTGGCTAAAAAGATCAAGTTAAAGCAGACGTTCTTTGCCTTAGTTCAGCTCCCCATTTTGTTGGTATCTACCCAGGTTCTTGTGGATTCTGTTGAGGTTTTAGTCTTTGTTCTAGTCAGTTTCTCAGTTTGGTTTCCCCTGCTGTTACCTGTCACTATCCCCAGATGTCCTTGGCTGCTTCTTGTCTCTTGATCACCGTGTTACCATCTGTTCTCTGCACCTTATCACCAATCCCTGTATATATGCTCCTTGATCTCACTATTCAGTGCCAGAGCATCTTTGACAGTTTGTTATGTGTTATCTCAGTTCCCACTGTCAGTCAGCTCATCCTGTTTCTATTGAGTTTTGTTAGTTTTCAGTTTGGAGTTTTGGAATTCCTCTCTCGGCAGCATCTTTTGTTAACTCACTGTTATCTCTAACTGCCTCTCTTTGCCTCCTCCCCCTGTAAGTTCTTTGTTGTGGTCCTTTCCTTCCTAGCTTTGTCATGAATCATGACAACAGATTCATGATTATCTTATTACGAACATGACTGTACGTGCCAAATTTAATTGAAATCCATCCAAATATTGATGAGATATTCCACTAACCATCACTACTGTCATTCTTATGGTAAAATTAGGGGAAATATCAATGGATCATCACTTTTATTAGACATTTTTGTGTTGTGGATTGTTTTCATTCTATGGCAACTATGTTGTGGCATGGTTCAAGAAAGGGTAGAGATTTTTCTGAGGTGCAGAAAAATCAACAGCTGCAATGCAAATACCCACAAGACCTCAGCGATCAGACACAAGCGTTTGTGGATCATGTTCTGACAGAGAGCGAAAAAGAAAAGAGAGGGAGAAAACCAGGGCAACTATAAATAGCATCTTAGTGATGAGGCAAGAAGGAGATGCCACAGAGTCTGAGAGGATGGAGAGGTGAAAAACAAACGAGGAAAAGAGATTACACCTTCCCCAAAGTGTCGTTCATAACCCAGAATTACTCTTTTATTCATTACTCAAACAACTGAAGTCAGAACCAATGCATATGCAATACATCCAAAAACATAATGAGAATAATAAAACCTCACATGTACACAGGTAGTTTTTGGCTCTTTGAACAAGCAACCCATTGCATCTACAAGCTGAAGAACAAACTGAAAATACTGAAAATAAATTAGGAATCATTTCCCAGCTGTAGAGCAAACAGCTGCATTTATCAGAAAGTACACAGGGAGATGCAGCCTAGGTGTCACGTGACAAATGTCTCAATATTTACTAGATATACACTCACTGCCAGAGCCTTCTGTACAATATTAATACTAAACAGCACTGTGTTTCATTTACACTTTAACACTGTAAATCACTGTGTATGTATAATAACAGGGCCTGCATTTATCAGGATAAGTGGGTATTACGAGTAAGGATGAACTTTCACACCTGTTCACCAACTTCAACAAGCAATTTCTAGGTTTGATATTTTCAGAGATACACTTTTTTGGCTTTCTTGCTGTAGAAGAGTTTAAATCAATACAGCTCTGATGTAAAGATGTAGCTGCAGCAATTAGCAGTTAGCTTAGCAACAGCAAGAACAATGAGCCTGGTTCCATCCATACACAATAAAACATCTATCTCCTCAAAAGCTCACTGATTGACATTTTACCTCTTGTTTTTTCTATTCAAAGTGTAAAAATGAACCCTAAAGGTGCTAGTTGGCTGATTTTTGTCACAGTTTGACAGAATCAAGCCAGCAGTTCCTCCAGTCTTTGCGCTAAGCTAAGTTTAGCAAAGCTAGCATCTCCAGGCTATAGCCATGCTTTTTGAGTTCAGAAAAAAAATAAAGTCCCTCACACAAACGACTGCTCAAGTCGGACCAACAAATGAGCAAGTGGTTGAAAAATTGAGTGTGTAGTAATGTGGTTCTGAGTTAATTAGGGGAAATTTTCTGAAACCTTTTTTTGTGTTTGATCATTTTAGCTGTACAATATTTATCCATTTGAATTCCCCACATTGTGATACATTCCTAATTACATTAGCTTCTCACTAATGATTAGAGGTTAGGGCTAGGGCTAGTTAGGTCAAACAGCAGAATTAGGCCATTCATCAACTGATTAACCATGTCAAGGATTTCATGTGCATTATTTCCCATGATGTAATCACAAATTCAATTTCCAGTTTGTGATACATGTAGGAACATGTTTGATAAAGTGTTCCCATCAAGCTATTGCTTTAAGGATAAAATCTATTCAAATTCTTGAAGCTCAAAAATGATCCAATATATTAGATTTTAAAGTGCTTTGGTGGTCGTGGATGATAGCAGCAAAGTAACACAGGTTCTTAGTTTTTCAGTCATATACTGTTAGCAATCATCAGTATTGCTTGTCAAAGCAATAGAGCACAGCAGATTTTAATCTACTATTAGCAGTTGCTGCTTCTCAAAAGACATTTCATTACCCTACAGGTAACAGCAAATATGGATTTGAAATATATGAAGAAAAACAGATTTTGTAGGAGAATTAACATTTTTTGGTTTAAAAAGAAAAACAAAGGTTCAGGATAACTCCCCGTCTCTGACGATAAATGTAGGCCCAGATGTGTTCCAATGTATAGACAATAATACATTTGTAATAATCATAGTATTGTTCTTAAACTTCGGCATAAACTTAGTCTCTGTCATTTTTCACTGTTATCAAACATAAATGTCAAAAATTAAATATCTTTTCATAACCTCTTAAAAATATCTTCATCAAAGGGACTAACAGAGAAAAGGGGGGGAGCAGAAAAGATATGTTATTAGGTCCAATATTTCATGGGGACAGGAAATGGACAAAGTGGGAGTGTTGGGGGATCAGCGAGTGGACAATGTTTTCATAGAGTGGAAAGTGCTACAATGTGGTATAGGCATTCAAATTCTCTCTCCTTCTGGAAACATTCATCTCATAACCCCTGAAACCTCATGTTATTGTTCATACTGTAACTCTACAGCCATGTTGCCTTTTGGAGACAACAGCACATCTGCTGTTCAGAGCTACATTATGGATACCAGACACACACATCTAGCCTTAATATTTAAGACAGCAGAAACAGACTGAGGATGACATGCAGGGTTATTATGTTGCCTGATACATATAATGTTGCACTATTAACAGTGTCTAGGAGTAAATAGGGATGTGCAACAGAAAAAGGCTAATACATTTCTGAAATACTTGAAAAGAGAATATCTGCAGACCTAATATTTAAATACTTCTCATCTAAGTAGTCTGTTTTTCTTATTTTCACCGTAGCTTGTTTGACATTTTATAAAAGACTGCAGCACAAACTCAGAAATTTTAGGAAATGTTCTCACTGACAGCTGGGAGAAAAGCTACTTCAGCACTAAAAGCTCATTAGTCTACATTTATATTTATCATGCACAATCAGGCCCTAAAAATGTAAGCGGTTGCATCATTTTATCTTCTTACTACAAAGTGCAACATCATCATTATAAGATACCAATTTAAAGCCAATTCGGAGTGTCAGACAGCTGCAACAGGTCACTAGAAAATACAGCAGACAAAGTCAGTGCAAGGTTGATTGAATAAATTAATAAATAACATATCATAAATAAATCAACAAAGGTAGAATTCATAAAATATGTGTCATCTCATCCAGTTAAAATGTGTATGCAACACACAACCCACCAGTCTGACATAAAACTTGGTTTTTGTAACATCTCACTTGGCAGTCCAGTGTCCATTTGGTGTGTTATTAATGTATATCAATCAGTCCATCTAACTCAAATCAGCCTCTAATGCAGCAAAGATACAACTCTGTAAATCAACACTTTCAACATAGCGCATATCATGTTTCAAAGACGAGAACGCATGTCTACTAGAAGGACTAAAATGTGCATTTAACTATGCTAAATAAAACTTTTTAAATGTGGCGTCTCAGGAGGGTCCATTTAGCTCTTTTTTTGTTGTTGTTGAAATATTTAGAACTGAAAGCGGCCACAGTGGCCTATCCTTTCACCTGATTACATCAGTGAAGACCATAATTCATAAATTAATAAGAGTCAAATGAATTATTGACTTATTTCCTTCCTGCAGCTCATATCTGAGTGTAAATATTAATAAGTCGCTGTGCAAACAGCAATATTGACCCCAATAGACAATTGCTTGATGTTTTGTATTCAAGCATCAACTGTGATTAGTTGTTTTTGGTTGTTGGTGAGTGTTTGACGGCATGATGAGGCAGGTTAGGTTGGAGCTTGGTTTGGAGCTTTACAGAGAGGTCCAGCAAGTGGAAACAGTGCAGTTTCCTACTTCCTCTGCCGAATGATTGAGAGGAATTGGGTAGCTAATATATAAACACTGTGATTTCCCATCAAGAGGTTAAGGGGGAGCTACGGCTCCCAGTCGTCGTCATGATGTTGTGAGGCTATGATGACTACCACGGTGAGGATGGTGCACAGCACGATCGAGGCGATGCCAACGGCCAAGCTGATGAAGGAGAAGTTTCGTGCCTCGCGGGAGGCTATTTCCGCCGTCACCATGTCCCCTCTGGCTATTGCCGTGCGGACCTGAGTTATAGAAGAGAGGAGAAATTAAAATACATGTTGCATAATAGGAAAACATGTGAGTGGGAGCACCATGGGGCCTGCAACACCATGTATGGATCGATTTCACTGCAGCACAGGCTGCTTGTGCAGAAAGAGGACACTGCACACAGCTCTGACACACTGCAACAGCATATACAGCTCAGACCAGTGCATCCATGCCTTGTCAGCTCAGCTTAACTCACAGACAGCTGAGTAGGCCCAGAGGACAAAATCCATTCTGTCCCGTTGCACTGACAATGGTGCAGTTACGTAATGTGGTCTGTAGAGTGAATAGTGGTCAGCACAGTCTGCCAACACACACATAAACAACAGGCACTGTGAAGCGTGAGAGCCTCCACGCTGAGCGTTGACAGGCCAAACATCATGTTCAGCTTAACCTGTGCGTGAAACAGGGCAGAGCAAACTGTGGCAAGATACTGTAGACGACAGAGCAGCAAGAGCAAGAAGAGGCTTCTCCTCCTGTCTGATCCACTTCCCAACACAGTTTCCCTCTGCTGCTGACCAGCTGTCTGATTTTGCATCATTTAAAAGCATTGCAGCTAATGGCTCTGTTTTATTTACCCGTCATAGTCAGTAACTTTTGAAACGTTGAGTGTTTTTACTGCCATTTCGACTCAGTTTTTATAAATAGCACCAGTCAAAAGTTTGGACAAACCTATGAATGGGTAGCCGTGTTCAAACTTAACTCTCGCTGTGAGTCTAAAGCAAAATTTTCAATGCGGCAGAAAAGAAAACGAGCATTAGGAATTTCCATTCAATCATTTGGAGCAAACAAATTAAGCTATGTGGTATCATCAAAAGCTGGCTGTAAAGGGTACTGTACTCTTACTGAATAAGGAGAGCTAGCTAACGTCACGCTTATCGTCTATGTTGTAATAACTCTTCCTTGTCAGGTAGTATTGTATCTGGTGAACAGATTGTTTTGTGAATTTTGCAAGAATCCATCTGCTTTGTAAGGTAAGGTTCTCTGGAGGATGAAACAGCTGTGTGGTCATCTGATCAATCATGAGTTAAAAGGCTGTTTCCATCTGCCATAATGTGAATCAAGTCATTAAAGGAGACAACAATAACTTAAAATGATTGTCAGGAGTTCTTTTTGCTAAACTGTTAATGGATTTTCTGATTCTGAATTTGACTCTGACAAAAGACTGTCACATTCATTCATGATGTACGTGAGCATTGCATTATTTAGAGTCAAAGCAATACATATAACTGCTGTGTGTTAATTCCCTGGCAAGATTCAAATATTCACAAATTATTTCAGTGTGATTAACGATAACCAAAAATCTCATTAGCCACCTATGTGAGGAAATGAATGCACATTTCTAGAAGGATATATCTAAAAGGTTTATAGAATGACTGGATTTTAGACCACAGAAAGGCCATGGAAGTCAGAAAGTATTGAAAATTATTGATATTAGGTTTAGTTTTACCAAAGACCTTAAGGTTACTAAATAAAGTGGGATGGACAGGGTCTCTCTGCTCTGTATCCTGGGAATTTTCAGTGTCCTAAAGAAGGAAGGCTGCAAACTGAATGACTTTTAAAGTGGAAATTCATCCAAAGTTCTTGACAAAATTGAAATGATATAAACCCCACAGATAAAAAATAAAAAATACCGTACAAAAAGCATTAACCTGCACGGCTTTGATGATTGCAATGATGCCTGTTGGCCAGAAGCAGCAGACGGTGGTGAGCACGGCGATGGGAAGGTAGTCGTGTGGCGGTCGACGGTCCATCAGGGTGATGCTGGGCGGCATTTGCATGGGGTGAATCTGGCCTGGTGGGATCCCAGGGTGAGTTCCTCTGGCTGGCATGTAGGGATGACCCTGAGGGGACAGAGAGGAGAGGAAAGAGAAACATGCTTTTAAAAACTAAAGCTTACAAAAACTTTCCTCTTAGAAGCCACAGGAACACGGTGGCATGAGTGAAGATGAGGAGCTGCAGAGCCTGCTGGGATTACTGGTACTGAAGAGGGAGCAAAAGGCAAAAAAAAATCCTATTTCCATATTTGTCAGCCATCTGTCAGATTGATTTTTTGGTTTTACAGTCTGGTGGTCGTCCAAGTGAGGCGAGACATCAGAGGTGACTTAATCACAATGCAGAACCTCTGAAGATAAGCCTTCAAAGCTAAGTGGACTTCGAATGATTACAAACCACCTGCAAAGTGGAGACATGCCTGCCTCCTGAATTTAATGTTCACATCTTCTGACTATGACTATTATCAGCTGAGAGACTTGAGAGGAGGCATCAGAGTACATGCTGCTGTAAGCTTCTCTAAATGTGTTCAGAATTGTTTCTTTTTCCAGTTACTGTAAAATGGAAGTGTCATACCACTACACTGTCCAGAGTAGATTTGCTTCAATATTTTCACGTTTATAATTGTAATGTTCATTTTTGGTCAAGTGTGACTGGTTTTGTTTACAAAGAAGTGTATTGTGCAAAAAATAAAGAATTATTAAACTAGCACCTAACAGCCATCGCAGGATACACATTTGGTTTATACAAAGAAACCATCCCAAATCTGTTGTTATGGTTTGAAATATAAAGGTTAGTTTCAAAGCCATAAAGGCAACCAAACGGCTTCACTATATTGTTTTAATTAGTTTTGAATTGGTATAATCCCTTCGTGAAATTAAGTCTACTTTCTGAGACACTTTGATCAGTCAGGCTGAATGTTTAGGTAGGAAAACATCATGTACTGTATATCACATTCATTTCTTTGTTCTCAGTATGAACATGAGAACATATGACTGAGAGGCCGTGAGGACTGTAAACTGGGTCTCAGTGAAACCCTCATTGTGAAAGCAGTGGGACTCTTGAGATAATTCAAATGAATAAGTTACACACATACTAATCCCCCTTTAGGTTCTTTGAAAGAAGGACAAACATGTTAGTCTGACTGAAATTATACTAAATCAAATATTTCGACACCCCCGGATAATGGGGGTGTATGCATTTTATTTAAAGCATATATGACGTGTGAAATATACAAACCTGAAGAGATGTTGAACTCACCACTCGGTTTGCCACTGATTAGCTGTGAGTTAAAATGTTTGTCAATCTTTTTAGTCTATGATGTAACAGGTAGTTTGGAAAAAGTCCAATACTAACGAGGTGAAAAAGGGTATATCACCATCTGTCAAAGCAGAGTTGGACACATTTCAGTCAATAAATCAATTCCCCCCTTATGTGCTTGTACACTGAGACAGGGACGACTGTCCGATTAAGTGGTCCGACAGGCCTGACAACAGCAGCTCAACTTGGAACTGGATGTAAATGTAATGACTGGCTTATTGTTTTGATTTGGGACAGTTATTTTACAGGTATTCACTGGTGGAGCACATTCATTTTTTGACTGTGATTTTGGTTCTTTCTAGCTGTGTCTTGCTCTTGCAGTTGGACTAAAAGACACTGGTGTCAAATTTTTTAATAGTTCTCATCTTTAATGCACTCAATCGATCATTTTAGCTTTTCATCCCACATTTTTATGTTTATGTACTTTGTTCAAAGTGCTTTCACTAAATGGGGAGAGGGAAGAGGGATTCTACAGAACCAGAGTTTCAGGACCACAGGACCCTCATTTTTCACAATATTGGACGTGTACGAAGTAGCAAGAGTAAGAGTTCAGGCTATGTACTGTAAGTGAATGACATCCTGCCCTGTACTTTTACCCAAATCTTTATCGTTCTAGCACATTAACAACATGAAATGACACGCAAAAAGTTTCCAAGTGGGTACTAATGACACATGAGAAGTGCCTCAAGTAGTAAACCATTGAAACACATTGGAATACGATCATGTTGAAAATGAGAAACTACAACCTCTAGGACTACAGAAATCCCATCCTGGAAACGGAAACAATTATCTCACCACTTAATATCTTAATATAGAGTTGACGTGATTTAAAGGTGCACCATCACTCAAAAATCAGCACCTCCAAATATAGTCACTTCTGACTCTAAAGTATACATGATGGTTAAAAAAAAAAAAGCAAAACTTGTGGCTTTGAATGTGTATCTAACAAACAAGTGGTTGGTGTAGTGGCAGCTACGTCCATTTTTATAAACAGGTGGGAACCGAATCATGTTACATGTAAACTAAAACAAAAGTTACCTCCCTTTGGGAACTGCAATTTCTGGGTACATTTACAGCTCTGGTGGTTGCTGCTCGTGTCTGCCAAAAGAATACATGCTGTATTTGTAATTAATTCATGAAATAAAAAGTCTCTCTTTTTCTCTTCTTAAGTCATAAAAACTGATTCGAATCTAAAATTCTTACTCTCTCAGCTACCGTGTCATGACTCCTGAATAGAAGTATGATACGTTACAACATGCTAACTGAATGTATTTAGAAATGAGAAAGTTCACTGAAAAGGAACCAACTTAAACAAATTGGTTCCGAGGGTAAAAGCAAATTAATTAAGTTTATCCAAACGGACAAAGTGTAATTTTCAAGTTGACTGAATCCACAAAAGTGCACTGTAACCAGAAAATGAAATGAGATTCAACTACAGCTGAAAACTCTTTCTACAGTGTAAAACTGAGCTTGGCTGAACATAAAGGGAACACAGTTGCATGGTTTGTATTTTTTTCTGAATAAGATTCCTCTGCAAGTGTTACTAATTATGTGCAGTTAAACCACCAGTTAATGAATGCAACAGTAGGTGCCACTGAGCAGACAAATGAAGGATGAATTGATTTATTCAAGGGTGCTTTCCTCTGAAAATAAAACTGAACATAACCCAGAGACAAAGACCACACTGTCGGTACTTTCTCCGCAATTAGCATCCAAAAAAAATATCAAGATCTATGTGAAAGACAACATGAGTTGGAAAGACTATTTGGGAGAGGTTTACTTTCTGCATGTCAGATTTGTGAGATCTTTAAAAGCGGTCTCATCTCTGACTCACCGATGTCATGGGGTAGACGGGTACGTAAGCGGTGCAGGGCTGCAGCTGCAGGGGGTAGCCCGAGTGGATGTATCCCACAGGGGGGTGTGGCATGGTGCTTCCGGGGCCTCGGGTCTGGACGGTGTAGCCGTGCGGAGCCCCAGGAGGCCCCATTGGGCCGCAGTGAAACTGAGTTTCTTGGAGATATCCCTCAGAGCCCGGGGGAGGAGGTGGTGGAGGGTAGCTGGGCTGGGTGCCGGGTGCAGTGGGCACGTTGGGATCCTGCGGACCTGGTAGGTACGGAGGAGGCTGCATGGTCTGACGGCCAGAGTCATCGAGCCCTGAGAGAGGAGGAGGAGGAGGAGGAAGAAGAAGATGGAAAAGAAAGTAGGAGAGTTATCAGAGGATGAATAATAATTTTTAAAAAAAAGATGCAAGCATGAGGGCACGTTACTGAACTCAAATACTGCCACACGCACGTCTTCATGCTGAATGTAATATGTCTTATCTCACTTCTGAGGCGGGAAACAATTACCCAGACCACAGCTCCTCAGGAAGACTTCAAAAAGCATCAACGGAGCCTGATATTTTCCATCCTGCTCAGTCTGTGTGCTAATGATGACAGTGACTGACATTTTTACTCCTAACAAACAAGATGAAGAAGAAAAGCTTCTGTCTCTTGTTCTTCCATCTCAGCCATATTTATTAGAAATGTGGCATTTAAGCCGCAGAGAGCCTCATCCTGATCATACATTTGCTTTTTGTGCACACACTTCAGCTTCCTTTGTGTTCATCAAACGCTGAAAATGACAGATAGGCTGTTGTGTCTTCGCAGCAGGGAGGGGACTGAGATAACATGCTGTGACAGGGACATGAGGAAGAGAAAGAGGAAAAACTGAGATGGATGTTGGAGTTGGAGGAAGGAGGGGAGGGAGATTTGACGGGACAGAAGAAGAGCTGAGCATCTGAGTGATGACGACTTGTGCTTGGGGACCAGCTTTACGTAACGGTCGCCAACCCTGTCACAAGCAGGAAGTGGACCAGAAACAGGCAGAAGGGTGAGGGAGCAAGCACAGGAAGCAAGGACGCCTTTAAAAGGTCATGATGTTATCAGAAAAATCCCGTTAGTCTCTTTTTCTAATTGTACTGTCATGCACCTTAACATTTAACATGCTAACTGAGGCCTGTAGAGTCTGAGATGTAGCTCTTTGGGTTTTTGACCTTGGGGTGAACTTGCTGGGACGACCACTCGTGGGAAGATTGACAGCCGTCTTGAATGTTTTCCACTTGTGAATAATATTTCTCTCTGTTGAACTCCAAATAGTTTGGAAATGGTCTCATAACTCTTCCCAGATTGATGAGCAACAACAGCTGCTTCTCTAAGATCAGTAGTGATGTCTTTCCTTCTTGGCATTGTGTTAACACACCTGACTGCTCCAGTCCAGCCAACTGCCCAAACTTCTGCTTTTATGGAGGTGGTCACACCTGATTAGCAGCACCTGGTCGTTACTTACCCTCTAAATTCTAAATGGAAGTGTGCTTAGTTTTTCACTGACTGCTTCTGCATTTTGACTGAGATTGTTGTTACATATAATACGACTGTTTTATATGTAATCAGTTGTTTTATTTTCCTAATTCTAAGACCTAATAAGGACCAGATGTTTTTCAGTTATGCCCTGATAGTAAAACCTTAGAATAAAACAAGGGTGTACTTTACATTTTTCTTTACTTCAACATTTTATCATACAGCAAATATCAATCCATATGTATATTTTCTTTTAAAAACTCAGAACAGAATAGTTTAATATGTTTAAATGGTGCTGCACATTTTATACTCTTATTGAGATTTTAATTAGTTTCAACTTCACACAAGATAAAATGAAATAAAACTCTTCTTCCGCACATTAATTGCTCATTACGTTTCTGCGGATAAGTAGCGTTTTAGTTGCTCTTTTGTCTCTTCAGATGATTTTGTGGGATTCGTTACAAAAGATCTATGATTAAAACTGCAGATTTTACAGGATAACTGCACCCACACGACAGCTGGTGTGTGTAAGAAGCACTCACACACACTTTTTAAGTGGCAGCTGGGAAATCTCAGGTGAAACTAAAGACGTTAATGACTGTTGCTTAGTCAATTTTCAAGAATCAAATCAAATCTGCCCAGCTGTGAAGAGCTGGAGGAGCATCATAAACTTCAACCTTCACGACCGCGACAAACACATCATAAATGACAGCTTTATGGGACATTTTGTCTTCTAAAACGTTATGTTTTACAGTAACATCCCTACATATTTAAACTGTGCTTTTGTGGTTCATCCATGGAGGAGTGCTGCTGTGTTATCGGCATCGGTGTGTTGGTTTTTTTTTGCCCCACAGATCTGATCAGACAGCGGTCACGTTTGCAGCACAGACCTCAGCCTCTAACTGTATCAGCTCGACGTTATTTCCATCAATTTAGCGCAAAACTGCAGCTCACTAAAAGTATGAGCTCCAGGAGTAAAAATCTTGAAAAAGAGCTTGGCAGATTGGAGACGCGTTTTTTTTTTCTTTGTTTGTTATAAAGACGCAGGGCACGCGCAAAGGACACCCACATCAAATAGTCAGGAGAGATGTACGTAGGCCCGTGCGTAATGATGATAATGAGACACATTTAAGGAAAAAACTGCGAGTCCACGAAATGTAACCCAGAACTACCAGTTATTCTGAGGCACATTTTTGGGGCTTTTTGGCTGAGAAACGATTAAACATTTACTAAATTCCAAACTTGAAACACAAAATAAATGAGAAAAAGTCCGATAATGTCACTTCTAACTGTGTAATGACACATACGAGGCCCTGCGGTGATTTTCTCCCCGTCAACCTGCACCCAC
This sequence comes from Leuresthes tenuis, assembly GCF_036924035.1. Classification (NCBI taxonomy): domain Eukaryota; kingdom Metazoa; phylum Chordata; class Actinopteri; order Atheriniformes; family Atherinopsidae; genus Leuresthes; species Leuresthes tenuis. The sequence continues at coordinate 8,608,926 of NW_027325372.1, read as the reverse complement.
ACAGCGGCGCATCCTCCCACAGAAGCAGCGGATGGAGATGTTGACAAGCGAGCAGCTCGACAAAAATGCAGCTGACGAGCAGAGAAATCTCGTGGCTGAAACGTCTCGATCGCACAATGAAAATGCCTCACCGTGTTTTTCAGACGACATGCCTCCCGATCTTCTGTCCGCCTCCTTTGATCGGATGTTTTCTTGTTTTTTTTTTTTGGTTAAATTTTACTCCAGCTGCTGGTGGAAAGCCCTCCCGTCGATGATTCAGACTTTTAATCCAAACGTGCACAGTCCATCTTCACCCAGGATGTCTTCATCTTCAAAAAAGATAAACAACTTCAAGTGTTTTGCTTTCAGATCCAATCAAGGCGCTTTGGGTGTTCAGTGTCCCTCCTCTCCTCGCCTCTCCTCTCGGTCTGCGCGGCTGGTAGTCTAATAAGGTTTCTCCACTAACGCGTCGCTGTACATTGAATTAATGAGACACAAAGCTATCGCTGTCTTAAAGCGACAGCCCGGACGAAGAAAACGTTCAGGCACTAGGCTGGAACATCCCATTACAGCGCAACAAAGAGGGATCTTCTGAATTAGATGGATTTCTCCCTCCGTCTGACGCTTCACCAGCTCAACTTTCTCTCACCCTCTAATGATTTCAGTCAGTTTTTTTTGGAAGCTGGAAGTCTGACAGAAAGCAGAATAGACTGGGACTGATGGATGCAAGGAAACCACCAAAGAAGGCAACATGAGAGCAGCTGGGTTACAGATTTTATTACTGTACAATAAAATACAATCCAGGTTTGGTGTTCATCCCCTCTGTCTGAACTTTGGTCTTTTGGTTAAAATCACCCTCTTGTTCATGATCATTCATTTTCATGTAAACATCAACATGTCTGTAGGCACACCCAGCACCTTGTCCGTATACAGTACCTTGATCTTTCTCACATCTTTCACACAAAGACACACATGACTGGAGGCACCTTGGCATGCTCTCACATTCACCAGCGTCCGCATCCTCAGTGGGTGTAGAGGGAGGCCGTGAAGACGATGTCCCTGCGGATGGCCAGGGAGGCCTTCTCCATCTTGCTCCCCAGGACGGAGTCTCCCACGATGCGGGCGGCTTGTCGCACCTCCTTCAGCACCTCATCCAGGCGCTGAATACAGCGGACCACCGTGCCCTCCTGGACGTCTGTCAGCTGGGCGATCTCAGCGAAGGGCTGGGACAAGATGAAGGGATGCATCAAGAAGGACAAGTTTTACGTCTTGGTATGAGGTAGCGACACATTTAAAGTGTATCTAACAACTTCACCCAATTTCCAAAACATTCAACTTTAATTCTCATATGGCGTAATAAACAGAGATTTGACTGGATGTGCGTTATTGCAGTGAAAAGAAGGTTGGAAAAGGAGGTGGCATAAAAAGAAACAAGTGGAGGAACATGTTGCAGCTAATTAGGTTAATTGGCAACAGGTCAGTCAGAGGGGTCACAAACACAGAGTTGAGCCACAGTTACAGCCTGACTGGGCCATTTAATTAGACCACTGTTCGTGTCCTAGAATAGATGCACAGAAGGGGAATAGAGTTATTTACTGAATTAAGTCCAACGTCCTAGTGCTGTGGACAGTGTGAAAAAGACATTTAAAACACTTCTAACTTTCTTTGGGAGCTCATCATACATGTAAGTAGAGATGAATTCACTGCACAGAAGCTGTCTTTACTTGACTTGGGCTGAGATTTGATCTTCAAAACACTACATCTAAAGGTTCTGATAATCCAGAGACATGTCTGTGAACAAGGGACACGACTGAAAATCAATACTGGATGCCTTTGATCCTGTACTAAAAACAGACTCCGATGATAGATGACTCTGTCCTGGAAGTCACAGCACAGGCTCAGGAACGCTTCCAGAAATCATCGTCTGTGAACAGTTTGCTGTGTCATCCACAAATGTAGGTCAAACGCTATCATGGAAAGAAGAAGCCACATGTGAACATGATCCAGGAATGCTGCTGTCTTCTCTGGACAAAAGCTCATTCAATATGGACTGAAGCAAAGTGGAAAAACTGTTCTGTGGCGAGACTAAAGGAAATCATGGACACTGCATCCTCCAGACTAAAGAGGAGAGGGTGTATCCAGCTTGTCATTCAAGGCTGCATCTCTGATGGTATGAGGATATGTTAGTGCCTGTGAAACTGGAAACCTGCACATCTGGAAAGGAACAATCAATGCTGAAAGATATATTCAGGTTTTAGAGCAACATATGATCCTGTCGAGATGACGTCTTTTTCAGGAAAGGCTTTGCATATTTCAGCAAGACAATGCTAACCCACACACTGTATCTATTACAGCAGCATGGCTTCACAGTCCGAGAGTCAAGGTGTTGGACTGACCTTCCTGCAGGCCAGATGTTTGACCAGCTGCAAACATTTGGAGCTTCATGAAACACAAAATACAACAAAGAAGACCCAGGACTGCAGAGCAGCTAGAATCCTACATCAGACGAGAATGGGACAACATTCCTCTTCCAAAGGTCCAACAGCTGGTCTCAGCTGTAATTCATTCATATGATAAGGCGATCTGTCGGATTCCTCTGAACAGCTGATCGTGTTTCAAACTAACTCACAGCTGGTGTGTGTGTGTGTGTGTGTCTGTTCGTCGATGTGAGTAAAGCAGTTCACTCTTGGGCTGAGACGAAAATGCTACGCATTATTCAAAAAGTGCGACACTAACAGATTTCTGTATCGAGACGTTACAATATTCACCAAGAGGATAATTCACGCATGATGCTGACATGTTCAGCTGCCACCAGGTTAGTGGAAAGAAGTGCACGTCTGAAAGCGGCACAAAATGACTTCCTTTCAAATTAATACAGTTCTGTTTAAAAATATGGTCATTTACTTGTATTCATGTAATACAAATGTTGATACATGATATGGATACTGAGAAAAATGATTTTGGGTATTTATGAGGTTCGCAGAGCTGAGGGAAGGATTAGGAAAGGAACTCAGAAAGTCAGCTGTTAGTGAAACAGGGTGAAAGTGGGTGAAATTACAGAAAAAAAATGAATTTTGTCTGAAATGATTCAAGTCATACATCTTACACATCTGTGGGAAAATGTCAGAGATTCCCTGAGATGAAATGAAGAAAAATATTAATTTTTTCTAATTTTCTTCATTTTGAGCTTGGATCAAGCTCAGCTTTAAGATCAAGATAAGACAATATCTAAGCTCAAACTCAGATCAAGTAAGGCTTTGTGGCTACAGATAGCAAAGCTTGATCTGGGCAGGTTACTTCCTGCAGGAGAATAGGTGATATGCGGCAATGAGAATGAACCAACTGGGCAAATTTCTGCAATGGGGTTCCTTAACATGAAAAATCGCAGTATTTGTATCCATTTTTTAAAAACCTTCCAACAGTGGTCTTAACATTCTGATATAGGCTTGGTATGGATATCTGTGGAGCCTTTCATACAACCTGTTCAAGGCAGGTCAGTTGAGGCTTCATAAAAGCATCATTGTTTCATGCTAAAGGCAGGCTGAAGGGCATCGGAGCCATCAGTGAACACATGCAGCTGGATTCCACCATGCTGACATGCGGTCTGAAAACACCAACGACACCAAGAAACTAAAGCAGGACGAGGTGGTCTTCTTAACATTTCAGTGAGATTTTTCACTGAAAAGGGCTGCCGTCAAGTAGTCTTGTGACAGGTCAGATTATTCTTTCTCCTAAGAAAGTCATTTCCATTTTAATGAGATATTTCACACTGAGAGTCACCTCCACACGTGTCCTTATGTGTTCACCAGTGATAAAACACTAAAATGATTTTCATACATAAAGTCTGTTGCTGGGGTGAAAATGTGGTAAACCTCACCATGCCTCTGGCCCAGCAGTACACCACCTCAGTCAGGCCGAACTTGAACTGGCCAACGAACTCCTCAGCAGTCTGCGGTATCTCACAGTCCCGCTGCAGCTCACCGATCCTCTTAGCCACTGACAGCACCCGGTCGATGCCCTGGAAGAAAAAGAGACACCAGGAGGAAAAGATGGGTGTCTGGGTGGCATAAAGTGGTAAAACCTGTCAGTTCTACGTTGTCTATGTTGTACAAATGACCTCCTCCTGGGTGTTAACCGGATGATGGTGACATTTACATTCAGGAAATCTGTTTCACAAAGTCTGATTCTGCTCTTCTGGGAAAGCGGATTTTAGAAATCGCTACTTAGGTCATCACTAATTTAAGCCCTCATAAAGCTCTTTCATGTCAGAGAAGTTCCCAGCATGCACTGACACAGCACAGGCGTATTTGACAGAAACAGTCCGCACCAGTGATTTAATAAGTGAGCGCCATAAAACCAGAGTGTCTTTGTCTGTTGTTCGCCCGTGTCACAGCGTAGTCTGTCACTTTAAAATCTGCGCTTTAAATGTGAGATACGAGCATCAAAACAACGTTCACGCTCACCTCCTGCAGCGTGTTGGTAATGTGCGGCTCCACCTGTGTGTTCTGAGTGAAGACCAAGCAGGACAGCAGGGCGGCGCTCTCCTCCGGCGCCAGCGGACTCAGGACGTTCTCGAAGAGCAGCTCGGTCAGCAGCAGCTCGTGGCTGCTGATCTGACAAGCTACTCGGCCTTTCAGCTGCACGGCCCCGCTGCCGTCCACGTACTGGAGAGCCTGGAGGACCTGAGGGGGACCAGCGGGGAAATAAACCTCAGAGTGTGTTTGCTCAGGATGGGGCTGCTCTCTATTAAAAACACAACAAGTCCTCTCTGAAACGGCCTGCTGGAGGAGAAGGAGCTTTCAGCCCTCCTCGCTAAGAAAACGCCAATTCCTGTCATGAAAATGTGATGGAATCTAAACAGATTATATGTTTGGATACTGATCCTGTGGGACAAAGACTCAGGATATTAATAAATTAGATCTTAACCATGTTAGCAGCTGTAACAGTAGAAATACCAGACAGGCTGTTTGTCCATGACTCTAAATATCTTTACAACCAGTCGATACATTGTCATGAAATTCTTCCAGAGATATTTTTGCTGTTGGATATATATTCCCCTTTCATTGTGCACAAACATCGAATCAAATATTAAACTTGGTCCACGTGGTGAAATCATCACCCTCCTCAGCAGCACAGGTTTGTGTTAAAAGATAAATTCACAGAAAGATAAATAAATATGTTAAAATCTAATCTCCTGCCACTAATACTGACACCATTAGTAATTATAAATTTGTTATTAAGCTTAAAGTATTAAATAAATCACTAATTACAAGTTCGGAATATGAGGAGTTGATGCTTTTTTCTCAATCTGAGTAGTATTTTTGCGGTTTCTATGCTTTAATATGATTTACCAGAGACATGACAGAACTGATTAGGAGGAATATGCGATTAAGAACCACAGCTGACATAAAAAAATTTAAAAAAACAAACAGACAGACAGATGTAGCTAATTCAAAATGACTAACTAACTTAGTGATTATTCTAATTCTTAAATTATCAGAAGTCTTAAAGGATCAGATGGTTCCCTGAGCTCTCTGTGACATCCTCACGTGTCTCTTTTTGTCTAAACTAAAGATATTTCATTTATCATCACAGAAGAGTAAGAAATGAAGAAATCATTCACGAGAGGAAGCAGAGGATGCACTAGTTTGTTCCCGAAAAGGGTCAAATTTGATGATTTGCGTCAGGACACAGACTCAAATGTCAGATCCAATGCAAACCTTGATCCTCTGGTGATATTCAGGCAGTAGAGTCAGAGACTGGTCCGACACTAGGAACAGCAGCCGGTCCAGCTCCTCCTGCACACTCATCCTCTCCTGAACCCGAACAAACTGAAGCACACACACAAACTCGGGTTACTTCGTTGTAGCAGATTTTGAAGCAACAAAAAAAAGCAACACTGCACTGTTGGAGGAGAGAGAAATGTTACCTATTGTACTTATATTGCCAGCACTTGATGAATACTATATATAACCCCACTCAGGCTAATTGCCACACACAGACAGCTTGCATTGTAAAGCACTCTGCATTAATCTATTTCTAAAACCCACAATGTTGAATAAAGACATGAAGGAGTGTGAACATACAGCAATAAGGGGAGACAGCAACACTGCAAGTAAGAGCTTGCTATCTCAAGGAATAATTAAAGAGCCTGTGTGTGTGTGATGGTTCAGATAACATGCTGTGCCTGTGAGACGGTGATGAGCAGCAGCTCTCTGCATATATGGGTAATTAAAGAAAGAGTCAGTTCTGATTCTTGCATCTTATCTCCTCAATAAAGCTACCAGACAGGCTACAGACATCAGAAACGCTGACATATCGCGATGGAATTTCATGTCATCATTGTGAAACTGGAGGAGAAACGATGGGGGGATAAAAGGAAACTGGAGCTGAAATAAAAGGAGGAAGTAAGAGATAGAAGGGGGCTAACAGCGAGATCAGTGTGTTATGCAAGGTATGAGTTTAATGAGCTGCGTCAGTAGCTCACTGTGGTGCAAAAGGAACTGGATGCGTTTATTGACCAACGCCGAACCAGAAACTCTAGTCTTGTTCATATTTGTAGGACATCTCTAAAATATATAAATAACTGATGAGAAGTGCTACTTTTAAAGGACTGTGTCGATGATCTAACACACACAGGCACTCACTTGCTCTGCGAAAGTGGGCGAGTGGATGCAGTTGAAATTCCTGAGGCTGTCTTGCAGCACACGGAGCCTCATGGAGCCCTCCACCACATCCACGCTCTTCAGCTGGAGGTCATTCACGGGGTCGAGGGTCGCTATACCGCCGGGGTTTGTCTCGGCCAATCGCAAGAGCTCCTGCGTTGCCGTGGAGATGGCCTGGCCGGGAGGGTCATGCCTAAAGGACAGAAAATGGGAAGAGCGAAAAATGAGAAAGAGAGTTTTTTCTCTGATACAAAAACAGAAGAACATTCTCAGTGTTGATTTATTTACTGTACAGCGTTGTTCAAAAGGGTGATTTAGGGTGAATAAGAATCACCTTGCTGTGTTACTACCACCACCTGTCAAGTCAGTGGAATAACATTAAACATCTGTAGGATTTTGTTGTGGACATCGTTGATTTAAACCAAATGGAAACACACTTAGAGAGTTGAAGCTTTTCCCCCCATTAATATTCTAATGGTCATAAATTCCAAAAACGACCTTTAATACTCAGTAATATGCAAGAGTTTGGGCTCTCACACAACATTTTACTCTTTAATGTCCGCACTGGGGGGAAAAAGTAGCAGAAAAATGTTTCTTTTCGCTTCGTTGGGGGCAAAAATACGAACAATCAGTGTTTTCCAACAAGCAGATGAGATGCGAGTTCCTGGTAAAACAATCAACATTTGAAAAAGAAACGGCAAAACATATCATCATTTTTAGCATTACATACCTAAATCGAGTGGCAGAGGTGGTTTTTGTAGGTTTACTTCCACGAATATTCGAAAGGATACAGTATAATCACTGAAAAATGTGCCCTACAAAACAGTTGAGCTGGACATTAAAGGTGTTAGGCCCTTATTAGCTTGTTAGGACTCACAGTCTTTTCTAGAGCACGCCAGACGGTGCAGTTTTGTTTCAAAAGAAAGCTTCACACAACAGTAACAGAACTAAAACAAACTTAACGTTGTTTTTATTGTTGTTTTAAGAGCTCTGGACTGCGACCATGTCGTCTTTTGTTGGGTCAGTAAACAGACATCCGTCCTATCACTATGCTCGACCCTTTGAAGCACGGCTCCTGAATAAGTGATGAGGATAAGATGTGGAATCAGCGCGCACAGATCTCCTGCAGAAACAGACGCACTGGTGGAGTGCAGCAGGTCTGTCTGCAGCATGTTGAAAGGCAGGAATCAACTCATCAGTCTGCAGGAGAGACTGAAATGCTGAAGAAGCTGCGACTCAGTCTCACTGAGGCTCAGACTTTGATCAACTTTTAATAAACAGAATCAAAGTGAAACTCTCTGCTCCTCCTGTTATCAACTAAAACCTTATCCAGAGCCTTGTGAGAAATGACTTATCGTCTCTTAATTTGTCATTTTTCCTTCCATGGCATCTAAAATGATGTTCTTAGCATATTCTGTGCATCAGTGTTAAGCTTGAAATTTGAATATTGTGACAACTCTCGTTTGTGTTGTGGTGAAAGATGAAAGGAACACAGGAGGTTAAACTGAGGGTCGGTGACTGCGACAACTTCCTATAAGGAAAAGAAAAACTTTGTGTTTGCAAGTTCGGGTTCTTTTTGATTTTTATGTCATTTTGAAACTGTAAAAGGTGGAAATAAGAAGCAATAAAATGTAGAAGAATACTGAAATAGGTTTAAATGAACCTTCTTAAGTAAAGACATAAACGCTCACACACTTGAATCGAGGTTGTTGTCTCTTCTTGTAGTTGTCGATGATTCTGTCGGGTATCACTTTGAGGGTTTTCACTGTGATGGCTGAGATGTCCTGAAGCTTCAACTTCTGCACTGTGTGGCTGCACGGGCCTGAAAAAAATTTGAATCACAACAGGGGATATTAGTCTTATTCTGAATAACAATAATGGGCGTGTTTTAGCATTGTTCACATCAGTTCGTGCAGATGCGTCAACATCTGCATCACAAGCCATGGAGCTACCTTCAGGTATGAACAGAGCTGTGTTGAAGAGGTGTGGGAAAGCGGCGATGTCGTTGGCTTTTCCTTCTCCTTCCTCGTTGCCCTTCTCGCAGATAACGAGAGCTGTGAAGGTGCGATTCACTGCGTCATTGGACACCTGTCACAGTGGGGCACAATGTCCACACATGAAGGACCACAGTTTCTTAAAAGTGGCTCAATAAAGTGTATTTCTGCATGTTTTCTACACTGGTGGGTCTCTTCCTACTGTCCAAACACGCCAGCTGCATAACACGCCGGTTCCTTGTCGGTGTGAACGAGCTGTCTGAACACCCTGCTCACTTTGACACAGAAACTACACCTTGCATTTCATTGCAGTCATTTCACAGCTTTTCATTTTAGTGTCCTGGTGATTCTGAACCCCATTTATCACTCAGACCCAACGACAGGGATTCTCTTTTAAATGTCAGGGATTTCAAACTGATAAATGAACTTCAAGATATTGAATCTCACGTTCACTGGAGTCACAAGGAACAAGGAGTCCTGCAACAGATGGTGCAGCACCTACAGAGCCATCTGACCTTTAAAGAAAACCCTGCCAAAATGCTGCAAAGCACCTTGAAAACTCAGCACACGTCTAAAGTGTGAGTCGTTTTTAAAAGACAACTGTCGAAAACACCTGCCTGTAGGATAACTCCCAAAGCATTGAGATGCTGCTTGTTGTTCACCACCACAACTCGACCCACAGACAGAGCTTTCAGTCCGTTCACAGACTCCAGGATGCCTCGCTGAAATTCAGACAGGAAAGGAAATGCAGAAAATAAACACGCAGCTGATTCGAGGCCGTTGAAATTTGACTGCGTGTGTGGGAGTGAACCTGGAGGGCTTCTGTGGTGGTCCGCAGCTCTGTCACTGTGTGGTAGTAAGGCATCAAATCGGACAGCTGGCCCTGTGTGTCAAAAGGAGGAAGGGAGGACAACGTCTGCTTCAGCTGGCTGATCCTCTTCTCATGTGCCTGCAGATGGAGGAAGAGGAGGAGACATTCATCAGCTGTCACCACAAAGCAAGACGTGCCAGAAAAAGCACCTCACCTCATACCTCACTCCTGTTTCTTGGCCTGTATACTAACTATGGAGCCTAATTTTACTACTGAATGCTAATCTTATCTCACCATGTCCTGCAGGAGTTACCTGAGTGTCTCTGTGGCTTTCAGAGAAGCTCCTCCTCATCATGTCGGTCACTCTGAGAGCTTCGACTCGCAGCAGATTGAGGATCATAGTGTAGGTCAGTCTGAACTGGGACTGGAGGATGGTAGGCTTGCCCTAAGGGAGACAAAGTAAGACAGTTTAGGCAAAGCACTGCTTTGAAACTACTCTGAATTCATCTCTTGTTGTCACATCAACAACAACAAGACCACTCTGGTGACTGGAATTGCTACAAGTGTCAATTAGGTACAAAGGCAATTATGAAGATGATTATTTTGTACCCACAAAACAGTGAAAATTGTCAATTACAACTGCCTTATTATATTTGTTTTTCTCTAGCTTCCAGCAATAATCAGTTTAAACATTCTTAAATATTCATCACCCAGTTTATCATAAAAATTCAAATCAGAACTGATGTGTTAAGCTTCATTAATGGTGCTCAGATGTTATGAAACAAACTAGTTAGTTTGTTAATAAGACAGAACCTGGTAAATAACCGGTTATTTCCATATTTATCACCCAGCAATGTATCCGACTCTCAAAAATATAGCCTCAAAAGTCCAGAAACAGTGTGAAGTGTTATCTTTACAGCAAAGCAACTGTAGAGGAGGTGACTCAGAACGAGAGGAAGACTGAGTTAAAATAGCCCACTCATCTGTGTAATTGAATGTTAAATGAATAGCTCGCCGTGCACCACCTTGAATGAAAGCCAGAGTAAACAAGCTGAGGAGAGATCTGCTTTACTTATCCAGAGCTATCAGGATGCTTAATGATGCAGGACATGAACTGAAGAGGCAGCTGGAGTTTGTAAACTTTAATCCCTGACGTAACGTTTGACACATGGAGCGCCTCACCAGCATCATGACGTGCAGATCTGCCATCTCGTGAACGCCGGCCTTACACAGTATGATCACGGTGCCTGTGGCGTCCAGACCTCTCCTGCCTGCTCTGCCCGCCATCTGAATATATTCACCTAAAAGTATGTTTCACAACACAAACGCATGTTTCTCTCAAAGCTAGTTCATCCTCAGATAAAAGAGAGTTAAAAAGAAGAGGCTGTTTCAGGTAAACAGAGGGCATCAAACCTGGCAGCAGATTTCTAAAGCCGGTCCCGTCGTGTTTCCTGATGCTGTCGAACACCACGGTCCTGGCGGGCATGTTCACACCCATCGCAAATGTCTCAGTGGCAAACAGCACCTGGGAGATGGAGGGAAGATGAAAAGACGTATGGGTTCACAACACAAAACTTTAGGCCATTTTCACATCAGTAATTGATATAATCTGATTTTCCAAAACAGATGACAGCCTGATGGCTTTTATCAAACTTCTGCTCTGCCTCACCTTTACGAGACCTCGTGAGAAAAGCATCTCAATAACCTCCTTCAGGATTGGCAGGATCCCGCTATGATGCACCGCGATGCCTCTCTTCAAAAGATCCCTCATGAATATAATCTGAATGAACAAGTCAGAGGATTTTTGGATTCTCATGTGAATATGTGCACTGTTAGTCAAAAACCAAGTGAATGACAGAAACATTTTCAGCTGAGGGAGTTCATTCAGTGATGATGTAAATTAAATCAGACTAAATTCATTAAAATAACATTTAAAGAAATCGATATCTTAAATTTACATTGTTAGAGTATATTATTTTCAAAAAACCTAATTAAAAGGGAAAAAATGCCACATTTAAGCATCTTGCCAAATAATTTGAATTAAATTATTCAAATGTTTCCGTCTTTTCAGTAGATATCTAAAACACATCCAAAATCAAGCAAATCTGTGGAATATTTTACTCTGTTGTTCTCACACAGCCTGCGGGGGTGCTATGAAGTAATAGATTTTAAGTGTTTAAAACTGTGTAAGAATGTAATATAAAATATGATCTAATATAATCCAAAACATCAGCAGATATTCACACCAATACGAAAAAGTAGATTGTAAATTGAACATACAACAATATGTATACATTGTAAAGTATGTGAACCCCCAGGATTAGGTGTTTATCTGAAGGTAAAAGTTAAATCAGGCCTTTTGATTGTCAGTGGGATGAACATTTGTTCTGAGTGGGAGCTTTCTTCTAAGTTAAAGAACATGGACCTGTCAAAGTCTAAAGAATCATAGCACGTTTCTGGATGTCTATCACGGCATAAACAAAAGATTTCTGAGACACTTTGAGGGAAAACAGAATCGGAATCAGAATCACTTTGTTGATGCTCATCAGGCTGGAAAAACTTGCTAAACCTCTAAACAATTTGGAACCCAAGAGTCCAGTTCTACAGCTTGTTTATGGGGCAGTGGGGAGCTTTGTTTGTTGAGCAGGTGCCCCATGTTCAGAGGCTGAAGGTCCTCAATGCATGTTCATAGAAAAAGAAGAAAAATGCGTGACCTCCAAAAGTGAACTGTACTAAATGACAGCTTACCTGAGGCAGCTGCCGGTCTCCACCTCGCAGGCGACTGAGGCTCTTCTGGAAGAAGGAGTGGATCTCAGCTTTCTCTATGGAGGTGGTGAGGTCCATGGAGTCCAGTGAGCGGGCGTTCTCGTCACACCGAGTTCGAGAGAAGGTGAATGCAACCACTGGGGTCTGCTGCCGCTGGGACAGGAAGTGCAGGAGGGTGAGCCACACTGCTCTGTCCTGGAGGAAGAAATAAAAAGACGGGTGAGAAGAGGAAACATGAGGATGGTGATGGGAAAACCAAAAGACACAGAAAGTTACCTGACTGGCTGTGGTGTTTTGAGATGTGCTTTTTGCTCCAAATGATTGGGCGTGCTTACTGGTGCGCTCCTTCTTTGCATCGACAGCTGCATAATACCTGAACAAGAAACACAACTAGCTTCATTGAGAAATGACTTAAAACGGCAATTCCCCTTGTGAGGTTCAACGCAGTTGACTTGTACCCTTTAGTAAGGAAGTTCCCTACAGCGTCCATCAACAGGAACATCTCCTTCTGAGTCTTGGTGCTGTTTCCAGTGTACAGGTAATGCTCCAAAGGCACAGGCCTCTTCATTGTGCTGATCACATAAATATGCCTCTTCTTAATACGACTGGGGATGAGGAACACAAACACACCACTCATCTTCATTCATCTGCAGCCTCTGTTAATGCTCAACAAATATTTATTATATACTTCAAGTTTTGACAGATGCCACTGTGGGGAAATTACCCGATCCACTCGCTGAACTCCACCGCATTTGGCACCGTGGCGCTAAGAAGGATGATGCTGACGTGATCCGGAAGCATAATCAAGACCTCCTCCCACACAACACCTCTCTGAGGAAAACAAAGGGTTGGAAGAAAGAAGAGAAACTCCAATTATTCTCGATTTTATCCGTAAACCAGACAACTGGGGGGGGGGAATCTTTGTAAACGTTCCCCGACCTCGGCGTCATTGATATAGTGAACCTCGTCGAAGATCACCCACTCCAGGTCTCTGATGACCTCTGAGCCGTTGTACAGCATTGACCTGAGCGATGAGAGCGACAGAAAGTAATCAGACATTTCATTTATTTAAAACATGATGTTTGTAACATGATGCCTGAGTACCTGAGGATCTCTGTGGTCATGATGAGACAGGAAGATTCAGGACTGAGCTGGACGTCACCTGTCAGGAGTCCAACATCTCCAAAGGTGTTTTTGAAGTCTCTAAACTTCTGATTGGACAGAGCCTTGATGGGAGACGTGTAGATGGTCCTGTACAAACAAGAGAGATCCACGGTAAAAATCTGGAAGTGATGAGAGATGAGGAAGTCGTTTCTCTGATCTTCTACATCCCTCACTGCTCTCCAGTTAGGGAACAGGTAGGCAAATAAAGTCACATGTTAATTTGAACGTGATGTTTTTCCACAGGTTAAAATATTACAGTCCCATTGATGACTTATGAGTCAACTCCCCTTTAAACTGATTAAATAAAAAATAAAAAAATAAAAACCAGCCTCTGGATTCCCTTTTGTAGGATTTTTCAGTATCATCTGTACCTGTATGGATTTAAACATCTACATGAAATACGTTTCTCTTGTAACTGCATTTAAGTTTTACTATACACGCAGTCTAGTTCTTATGCATTTCATCTCCTGTAATCACTGAATTTCTTGCATTAATTAGTTTGAAAGCTATCTGCATCTTCCTTTGCAGCTACAAAACAAAGATATCATCCTTTAATAGACGTGTGTTCTGCTTGTTGCACACCTGAGCACCTTCACACATAACGAGGCAAGAAGTAATTAACTTGTCCTGGCAAACACACACCTGGTCATGTGCTTCTGTGAGAGAGCGATGGCGTACTCGGCCACCACCGTTTTGCCAGCTGATGTGTGAGCAGCTACAAACACGGAGTCATGAGCCTCCAGCCTCAGCACAGCTTGTTTCTGGAAAACATCCAGCTCGAAGGGCCACTGAAGCAGAGAAGGGCAGAGATGAGATGAGATAGCAGCCGCAGCGCAGCCCAAAGTCATTCATCACGTATACACAGAGGCAATAAATAGGAGGAGGAAGTGGAAGGGGAAGTGGGACAAACAGACATATCATGGTTTAGGCTAACAGGTCGATCGCTGGAGTCCCCACCTTGAACGCTGGGTTGGGGATACGTTTATAGAAATCATTGCAGGGTGACATTATGTCCACGGGAATGGCCCATTTCTTTTTGTCCTCTGGGTTTTCTTTCGGCTTCGATTTTTCCTCTTTTCCCGTCTCTGGGGGAGATGAGGATGACACAGCATCCTGAAGACAGAGACAGACAGAGAGAGGGGGATTTCAGAGCAGTCAATGATGAGCCAGAGGCAAAAATCAGAGTTGAAATTTAGGTCATTAAAAAAAAAAAAAAATCATTTCCATTTGTAAAATTAACAGGTTTAAAGGTTATTTGTGTTGAAACACTGCACTGAATTAAGCTCAAGCAGAAAAACAGCCACGTTTATCTCTAAACATGTAATTTATATTCTATTTTTAGTGTTTTTATAGACTGTATATTTTTAACTCTGTCCATTCTTTACTACATTTATTACTTCGTATTAATCTGCTACCAGTCCCCAAAACAAACAAACTCAACTGGAAGTAAGCTTTATTATGTCAAACTTGTATACTAATACTATAATAATATGGACCATTTACAGGTGATTGTTCCAGCATATTTCAAACTAAAGAAACACAATTTACCAGGTAGTAAAAAATAACTAAAATACCTTAATGCCCAAGTCCTCGAGGCTGTTCGTTCTGGGTCGTTTGGGGGTCTCTTCACTGTCTTTGCCTTTGTCCTTCTCCTCTGTCTCCGGCTGCAGATCAGTGATGTCTTCCAGCGTGGACAGGAGGGACATGAGGTTGACCTCTGCCTTTGCTATTTTGGCATCTTTAAAGGTACAAATTCATAAAGAGCATGAGGTGATGTGAAAAATTTTTCAATCTTTCAAAGACTGAACAATTGGAGAAACAATCGACAAAATTATCTCTAACCTTTGTCAGTAAAATCCACCCCAGCTTTCAGCCCAGGAGGGACTCTCAGTAAATCTACACGACAATAATAAGAAATGTTTAGAGCTGAGAGAGAAACCATGTTTTCCAACCCTGCTGACTGAAAGAAACAGAAATAAATTACCATTCTCAAAGTCTATGTCTTCCTCCAGCTCAGATTTCTTCTTAATCTGGTCCAGAGTGAGTTCCTCCATTCCTCCTGTGAAAATCACAGTTTGAAACAAACATAATCACAGATGCCAAAAGTACTTCACCAGCAACTGATCTTATAGTAAAAATGCATATATTAGAAAAGAGATGATTAGGTATGAACCAACTCAGTGTTGGTTCATACCTAATCATACCTAACCAACCACTCTGGACTGATACCGATGTTGATGTAAATATTAATTTGGTTGATAACCGATCGATAACACAAATAGCTTTTGTCATTTATTTTCCCTTTAATATCAAAACAATGAAGTCTGCTGGCAAAGATGAGCAACTCACCTTTATTTGAGGATTCTCATTCAGCTTTTTATCATGTAAAATAAATTAACAAAACACAGACATGACACAAGCTTTGGAAAATGTAACAAAATTGGTGTATTTTTTTCTTCAATTTCTTATCCCATGAAGTAGAGGGAAAAACTAATGGAATCACCTTGTAATCTGCATTTCGAAAACGAATACCTGCACAAGGTTAATCTGTAAATGGGTCTGCAGTTAAAGCTTGCAGAGCTTAAAGAGCTGTTACACCTGGAGGATGAACAGGAAACACGGCCCAAACAAGAGAGCTGTAAGTGGAAACAGTGGAAAGGATTATAAAACTCCTCCAAGAAGATTAATTCAACTAAAAAAATGTTGGGTGTTCCCAGACTAAAAATTTATGGTGGAAATGAAGCTGGTCGGTCAACTTCTGTCCTAGAAAGCTAATCGACTGAGTCCGATTGATAAAGAATATGGTTTTTAACTGATAAAATCCTCATAGAAGCTGTCAGAAAAGCCAGAAGAGCTGTAACTAAGTGCCAATTGTTGGTTCATATACAAATACAAAAGTGTCATGTCTCCATTTTGTTTTTCTTTTTACAAGATTGAAAAAAAAAAAAGCAGAAAGCAGAAAACCCATCCTTCAAATGCAGTTATTTCATCACTTTTTCCAGTTAAACATATTTAAGCCAGTTAAACTATTGTAAACTAGATAACTTTTCTGTGCTTACATGACCCAACAATGTTTTGTCCCAAACTAAATTAAATAAAAATAAATCTCCTCAGTTTCAGATCAAAATCAAGGCAACCGGTTAATCAGATAAACATCGGCCGCTGCCATCGGTTGGTGATAAATACGGGCAGATATTAAGCCGATATATATCTGTGCAGCCTTAGAGATGATGCTTTGAATGACAAACTCTCCACCTGGAAGGAAGGGGTAGTTAGTGTTGCTTCCTCGAAGGCTCTCTGAAGGAGGTCCAGGCTGGCGCTGCAGTGACAGCGAGTTCTTTGCCGACAGACCAGTGTTCTCCACCAACACCTAAAAACGGTGGACAGAAGAAATACACCACAAAAGGAGATGAATTGACCTTTACTTTGCTTAAAATAAACCCTCTGCTGATATAGATCAATTCTTTAACATGGACAAATTGATCTGAGCACCAACGCAGTGATTTTAAACAAGATTACACCACTTGTTTGTTAAAAGTGAGTTATTCAGTCAAAACCAGATGGCAGCTGCAGTGTTGTGATTTGGGAGCATTTCATAGGTTTAAAGGAGAGAAAGGCCAACTCGTTACCTCTGTGAAGTCAAGCAGCATTCCTGTGGTTGGATCTCTGACCACTGAGAGCCCAGAGTGAAGTGGAGAGGGAGTGCAGTTGAGCAGAGAGTCAACATTAGTCTCTCTCTGAGTTACTCTGGTGAAGATGACAAGGCAAAAATGACATTTAATTCAATAGATGACAAAGATTTATTTCTGATTATAATAATTATTTTTATTTCTGACATTTCAAGTTGTCAAGATACTCAATCACTGACTTCTTCACCATCAACAACAAGATAACCAAATGTTATATGTACTTGAGAAACTTCTGAAAGGCAGAGTCTGTGTCGTGAATAGGAAGCCAGGCGGGGTCCCGTAAAAATTGTTTCTCTACTTCAGTTTCCAGGTTCAGGCTGGTGGGAGGAAGTCCGTGGGGAAGCTGTGGAGGGAAAATGAGATTAGAAAACCAGAGCTCCACTCACTGCACAGCTCATAAAGTGGAGCAAGATCAAACATGTGTCAGAGATCACGAAATACAGCAATGGGCAATAACAAAACAACGGACCAATGAAAAAGAGGAAGTTACCCCAAAGCTGCCTTTTAGATCAACAAAATTCAAATTCCTTCATTGCATGACATACTCCATGTATTGTCCTAAAAGACTGCTATCAACAATGCAGTGATACTTGGAAAAACACTTCAGTTTTGCAGGACCTCAAGGTTTTACTCAAATACAAATAGAAACAGTGACCCTGCTCCTTACTGACCGTGCTCTGTGGAGGTAAAGGTTGGCCAGGGACGGGGTGTGTGATGAGCTCAAACCTGCCAGAGCATCCCATCTCCAGTAGGGACATCGGCAGGTCCATGGGGCCCACAGGGGGCATATCTGCAGACAAAACAGGCTGAATGGATACACGGACCACACAACACAATAAGGCTAGTGCACATCCACGGGGCGTAGATAATGCTGAAGTTAGTTCAGCTGAGGGGAAATCTTAGCTGGTTTGCTTATTTTTTGGGACCTTGACCACCTTATGTCAGTTCCAGATGAAAAATATTATATCTAGACTGACCAAATACAGACTAAATCTGGATAGCAAGGACTTTTTTAAAAACACACTGTGATTTGTGACAACTATACTACGTGTGACAATGCAAAAATTGATTATTCTACTGCTTTTTGGATTATATTGCACTTTAGACCAGATCAAGTAAAAAAAAAAGACTATGACAGTCTGGTCTAGATATATTTTGCAGATATTAAAGACTCACAGCGTTATTGTGTGTAAAATGTCCTGCTTTAGTGACATTTAAGTACTTTATCCTAGGTTCAGTTAAATGAACTCAAGACTTATACCAGGTAATTCTGGTCTAGATAATCCTATAAACTCTGAAGACTCTTTTAAATACGATTCGTGAAATTCGTGAAAATTTAAAAAAAAAGCGAACATTTTAATGTTTTTTTGGCATACAGTGCACTTTAGAACATATTACAGAAAATAATATTGAGGACTACCGCTAAAGTGGCTTAATATTTTATCTTTTCATTTGACTGTATAGGTTCAAGAAAAACAAATGGACAATATTAAATTAGCCAGGTAATTAATGCTAAATGAATATGCCATGATAGTGTTGCATTGACAGCAAGCTACAATTAGCCACATCACCACAGGCTATTTTACCAAAACATGCCTGTGTCTGAAATGTATTTTAGCTATGGACATTTAAGGAGCAACACTGGCTAACAACAAACAAGCCATTACTTACTTATTCTGTCCATGGTCCCACAAGCAACTGCAAGCTGTAAGTTGCCACCCTGTAGTTGTTGCTGTCGCCTCGGAAGTTGCTAAAACTGCAAAACGGAAGTTGCTAGCAAGCTAAGCTAAGGTAGAAACGATAGACAAAAACTCGGTCTTCAAACTTGTCAGCGATTTCGTAAGGTCGTGACACTTCTGATATTTACATATATCCCATTTTGGTGTAGATTGAATTTTTCTGTATTTTTTACTAGTGTTTTTGTCGGAAACGAAGTTGCCCACACGTGCTACGTCATATCTACGCGTCAGTGTTGTTGTTTGGACCGTTTGAATCCAAGAGAAACTTGTCGGTAAATTAAACAAATGTTAACACAAAATATCAGGCGTTTAAGGTTGCATTAAGAGGCTTTGCATGTTTCCTCTTTGTTTCTTGTGTTTCCTGAATGAACTACGTTTAAATTATTTTAGAAATATGCCGTCTTTTGATTTCTGTTTAGCTCACTTTGTAGCAATGTGCTAGCAAATGGTGGTAAATTGGCTAGAAGGAAAAAAATATGTTAGTGCTTGTTTACTATTATTATATTTAGATTTGCTAAAAGCTGTTGTCATTTGTCTTGTAGCGGTTCCCATCATGGTGGTGTTTCCAAGCTCATTGACAGAAGAAGAGGAGGCTTTGCAGAAGAAGTATGCTAAACTGAAGAAAAAGGTGAGTAACCTGATGCTCTCTGTCACATCCATCAATACTGTTCCATGATAAGTGTGTTGAATAAGGACATGGAGGTGTAGTGGGTGTCCTTGAATGTCGGTATAATGAAAACTGAATCCCTGAGGTGAGAAACACTTTGGGTTTTTGTTCCATAAAGAGGCTAAACCTAAACTGTGGCACATGTACAATTGAAACTCTGGGCCCTATTATGCTGCTGTTATATATTATATATACTGTCTTTGACAGAATCAAAGTTTCTCTCAGACTTCTTTAGCAAAAAAATTAGCAAAATGGATCAGATTTTTGGCCAAAACTTCGTAACCATCTTGGTCAGTGTTTCCAAGATCATAATTCCATAAATGAACTATGTCTGATCTTTTTTATCTTTATTTTCATCTTCTGTCACCATCAACGTAAATGTGTCCCTTCATGTTACAACTGAATGGTTATTTTTCCAGCTTTATCATCCATTAAGGATAATTGGAGCGGGGCAAAAGATGAATGAATAGACAACACGCTTCCTTTTCAAGATGAATATCATCGTTCACATTGGTTCATATTTGTTTCCCCGCTGGATGAAATTGGAGGCTCTGCTTTTTTATTTACCTTTAGCATATTAATTTATTGTATTAAAGCTCCAGTGATAATGAATATCTGTTTTTTTTTCACAGTTAGACTTGAGTTAACTTAATTTTTGGAACAAACTCCAAAAAACTACATTTTGCAAGTCTTTTGCTTTTTTTGTATGTTTCACTTTGGTTTTAATGTCTTTTCAGAAAAAGGCTCTGCTTGCCTTGAAGAAGCAGAGTTCAACCAGCCAGACTAACCAGAGTGGCTTAAAACGAAGTAAGTGCATTAACTTTAAACTAATTTGTATGCTAAATTGCTTGTGGTTACACAATTGCCTCGTTTTTACTCATCAACTGCATCTGTTTGAATTGTTTAATTTGAGTAAAGCTGAGTTGAATTAGCTAGTGAGCTCTGTTGGAGTAACCTTTGATCTTGTCACATTTTTAAATACTTGTGTAATCGTTTGACATGCTTTTACATATTTTATACTTTTCTTTGTCACAGCGCTTTCCGACCAGCCTGTTGTTGATACCGCAACAGCGACAGAACAAGCAAAGATGCTGATCAAGTCTGGAGCCATCAGTGCTATTAAATCTGAGAACAAGAACTCTGGCTTCAAACGTTCTCGAATGTTGGAAATAAAACTGAAGGTACAGTGTTATTAATGACACTGCACGACCCATAATCGCGTCATTATTTCTGGTGTTTGCCCGCAAACATGTTGTCAAATAGTAGAAGATGGCATCTAATTAGTAGTGCTTGGCAGAGGTAAATATTGGCGAGCAAAGGCAACAACATTGATCTGATTACTTTGGAGAACGTTTTACTTTTGTTCTGGTTGGTTGTTTAGTGTTTTCCAACATTTCTTTGTCTTTGTGTATTCCATCAGGACCCAGAAAAAGGTCCAATTCCTGCTTTCTTGCCGTTCCAAAGAAGTGTCTCTACAGATGATGACCAGCCTGAGGTATAGGAGATATTACACATGACATAACATGATCACTTTGTTGCATCTGGCATCTTTCCTGTAATGTTTATAGGTTTGTCAAGTTGCACCACTTCAGTAAATGTCTTTATAACCCACTTCTGGTTGAGGTTGAACTAATTTGTGTTAAATCTCCCTGTGATGCTGTGAAAACACACAAATTAAGGATGTTTCCAGAGACATGAGCAGAACTGTGATTCTGAAAAGCTAATTCTGATAGTCTTACATTTTTATGGTGTTTCCTCCAGGCTGGAAAGAGAGCACAGCGGAAGTCTCTTTACGAGAGGTAATGTTGAAAGCCTGGACCGATAAGCGAATAAGCAATGATTTGTATTCTGTCAGTGTTGCTTTATAGAGTCTAACATCATTTCCTCATGTGCCCCCGTAGCTTTGTGAGTTCAAGCGACCGTTACCGGGACGAGGACGATGGAGGCGGCATGTCATCCACCCGTGATATGGACAGAGACAGAGAAAGAGACAGAGAGCGAGACCGAGACCTGGACAGAGAGCGGGACAGAGAGCGTGACAGAGAGCGAGACAGAGAGCGAGACAGAGAGCGAGACAGAGAGCGGGACAGGGATAGAGACAGAGGCAGAGACAGGGAAAGAGAAAGGGACCGGGAGAGAGATCGAGACCGAAGCAGAGACAGGGGGGATCGAGACCGGGAAAGGGAACGGGACAGAGACAGAGATGGACCTTTCAGACGTGAGTAACCATTTTGTGTTGATCACTGTGTTTGATAGTGTTGTTGTAAACTCCTAATGGTGGTCTAAAGGTCGTGGGTATTAGCCCCTCTTTAGAGAATCTGTGTTAAGAAAAGTGTCAGCTCATACTTAAACGTATCAACAAAGATCTGGATCGCCTGTCAATGATCGCTCTCTGACTTACTGTAATTCTATAAAAGATGTTGAACGAGAAAAGAAGACTAATGCTCCCTTTTCCACATTTGACTTAGTATTGGTTTACGTACCATCACATATGGAGGGAAAGCCATCAGAAACTGTTCTGAACTATTCTACAAAAATGAGCTTGGATCAGATATTCACAGCCCGATGTCAAAATAATAAAGGGGAAAGTTTATTATATGTAATCTTCTACTTTATTTTTTTTTTTTTACTCTCAGGATCAGACTCGTACCCAGAGCGGAGAGGGGTGCGAAAGGGCAATACGGTGTATGTTTATGGCTCTGGGCTTGCAGAAGAAGGCCTTCGCACCGCCTTCTCTCAACATGGAAACATCATCGATCTCTCAATGGACAACCCACGCAAGTATGGAAGCATTGAGCAAAAGCTGTACGCGTGTGTTGGTCATCTGTGTCGTCTGCTCTGACTGTGTGTAGAACGGTGTGGTGATCCAAAGTGTGATGAGAGGTTAAACTAGTCTTTCGTGCCTCTATCTCTGTTTCCAGTTGTGCATTTATCACATTTGAGAAGATGGAGTCTGCAGACCAAGCTGTGGCTGAGGTTGGTACAAATGACCTGCTTTCTCTGTAAATCGCATGAGAATTTCCAAGAGCAGCAACAAACGTACAAATAGAATGTATTAAGTGTAACATCCACTTAATTGAGCGCTCAGCATTAAATAATTCAAACGGTACTAAAATTAGAATAGTGAGTGTTAAGAATGAAGTAAACTGATTTTATGTTTAAAGGAATTGCACACAAGTCGTATTAAATTTAAACATTTAGGTGTCTTTTTTCCAGTTATATAAAACCAACGATATATATTGTTTATTTACTGCCTCTAAGTTGTTTACTCAGGGAATTAAAATCATATTATTTGATGAATTTCTTTGAATTTGAACCTTGACTCGTGTAGACAGACGTAAACTTTTGTTTTTGTCCCACAGCTGAATGGAAGCATGGTGGGAGACATCCACATCAAAGTCAGCATCGCCAGAAAGCAGCCCATGCTGGATGCTGCTACCGGCAAATCGGTGTGGGCTTCTCTGGGTAAACGCAGCGCTCTTCTTACTCTTTGTTCAGACACTGATCAATCCGCCCGTCGTGCCTCTGGATTAACCTCCACTTCCGTCTCTTTTCGTTCACAGCTGTGCAGAACAGCACTAAAGGCTCCTACAGGGACAAGAGAAACCAAGTGGTGTACAGTGAAGATTTCCTGTGATGAAAAGCTTCCTGTTCTTGCTGTAATTACCAGTTAGCCTGTGTTGCAGGACAGCTCCGAACATTTTCTGTTGTCTTTTTTTTAAATCACTGAAGTTGAGATGTGATGCTGTGTGGCAACTTTGCTTTAAAAGTATAATTTTTTTTTTTTTTTTAGCTCAATAAACCACATTCATGCTTTGTAACCTTGATAATTATTTAAGATATGCAGTCAAATTCAGCATCAAACACATGCAAGTAAAGAAATAGAGACACTGATAACTTGTCATTTTCTGCCATTGCTGGAAGTATTACATCTTTAATATGTGGTTTCATTTAGAGTGTTTTTTAAATCACAATATTGATCAATATTGGGTTAAAGAGGATTAAAGGTCCCGTGTGGGGTTTAATGATCAAACAACCTAAAGAACAACCCAGTCAGGCAGCACAGATACGGTTACAGCTGGACTCTGCGTTTTAAACGAACCCGTCCCAGTATACAATCAAGTTACAGCTAATATTGTGTCAGTCCAACTAGAACTGGACTTTTGGAACACACGTCATTTTGTTTGTCTGACTGATACTGTATTCAATCTAATTTTTCCAGATTAGACCGGGAGTGTAATTATTCCTACATGTTTGTCTTCAGTTGGACTGAATTTCCACAGTTCCCATCTGGGACTTTGATCTGGAAGTAACAGAAGAAGCTGTTAACAACAGAGACTAACCACAGAGGATAGCATGCATCTTATTTGTTAAAAAAATATATAAATTGTACCACCTGACATTGTTCTGTTTTGTCAGCAGCTGAGTCGTCGGTTTTATTTAATCTTTGTAATAATAAGTGAACCAGGAAAAGCCCAATATTAACAGAAAGGAAGCCTATCACCACCTACTGTAGCAGAATCCTACTGTCATGAAGTGGCTGAATACTGGTACAGGGAGAGTGGTTAAAGCGCAACCAGGCCTGGTTGAGCTTTAACTAGTGCTCAACCTGTGTATGTAAGCCCCCACCTACTTCTGAATTACAGTGACCGTGAAAGTCCCGCTCTGTAGCCAGAGTTTGTCTTGTGCCTTCTACACCTGTGCAGAAAGCACAAGACAAAACGGTTTAATTTACTACCCGAAAGGCTTTGGAAAATACATTGTTTTCATATTAGGGTCGAGGGAAAAAAATGACAGAATCACCTTGTAGTCTACGTTTCTAAAACTATGTAAACGATTCCAGAAGTAAAGAGACAGTCGTGCAGAGCTTAAGGAGCTGCGGCACCCGTCTGATTGGCAGGAAACATGGTCCCAACAAGAGAGCTGTCAGCAGAAACAGTGGAAAGGATTATAAATCTCCTTCAAGCAGGTAATTCAGCTCAGACTGGGGCTAAGGATGTCGGCTGTTCCCAGGTGTCTAAAATGTGGAGCAAGTATGAAGGAAGACTTCAAAGTGTCAGAAACAGGAGACGATGTTTGTGGCTGAAGAAAAAATGGGATTTACATCAAGAAAAGTCAAACACTGGCACCTAAAGAGAATAAAACAAGGTTACAGTGGGGCTAAAGAGGAGCAGCCGTGATATTCAGAGATGAATCACCGATCTGCTTTGGACGAGGAGATGATGCTGGAACTTTAGTTTGGTCAAATGAAACAGATAAAGATGACTGACTGAAGAAAAGCAAAAGCACATTTCCACAATCATTGATGACATGGGGCTGATGTCAGGTAAGGGTCCAGAGGAGATAGCAGTCATTACAGTAAATGAACAGGTGGACTTTTGGACTTTTTTCTTGTTCCATCAGTCAAGAGGAGGTTTGGTGATGCCGAGGTAATTTTACAGGATGATAATGCATCTCGCCACAAAGCAAAGAGCGTTCAAACTTTTCTCCAGGAGAGACACTTCGGCTCAATGAGCATTGTTTTTTACTAGAAGTCAAAATGTTAGAAAAGCCAGAGGAGCTGCAGCTGCTCTTTGGTGTGTTTTCCAAAGTTAGATTGTTCAGCTATTAAATCTGTGTTCAGATGTGCTTAATAAACGTCTTCTAAGCCTGGTGATGCCAAACGTCTTCACATATGGCAAAAATCTTTCTGAAAGGTTTTGTGCTGCAGGTTTAGAGACGTCTGAAGCATTTGTGGAAAGAAACACGTGAACAAATCACTAAAAGCGGGAATCCTTCCAATACTTTTATTTACAGTCTTTTACAGGACATTTTCTTTGATTTGGGTTTAGTCACCATCCTAAACACATTACAAAATATCTGATCAAAAGTATCAATATTTCCAAAACCTTTGACTTTAACACTTAAGAAGAACACACACACACACACACAATAAAAAAGGCAAGTATTGTATGAATCAGCTTTGGCTTCAGGATTCTGCCATTGTTCACATGGTCTCACTGTCACAGTTGACTCTGACTCTAGTTAAGCACAGCCATCGCTAATGTAGGTACCTGTTTTTAAAACCGTCTTTAGAAAAAGGCTCACCTGCTTTTAAATGTGTCTGTTTTGAGCAAATTTGATCTTGGCAGTCAGAATTTAAAGGCATCGGAGTCATTTGTAGCACTTCTTAATAAAAACATCGGGACTGTGACAGCAATGAGCTGTCGAGGACTTTGGACGGCTGCGTCTCTGATGCTATGACACTTGCTCAGTGACCAGACATTCCTGGTCCTCCTCACGTACTCTTGCCGCCTCTCCGCTGGCTCTCTCTCTCTCCTCCTGCTCGTGTAGGGAGTTCTGGCCGGTGGTCTTACCGTGCTGTTCCTTTAGGTGGCGCCGCAGAGCGGGCTTGTGAGCAAAGCGGGCGTGGCAGTACGCACAGCGGTGTGGCCGCTCGCCACTGTGGAGGTTCATGTGGTCTATCAGTGTGGACTTCTGGGTGAAAGTCTTATAGCACAAGGGGCACTGGTGAGATTTGCCGCCCCCTCGGTGCACCGCCATGTGTCGGGTGAGGTTGGTGGAGTGGTGGAAGTGTTTGCCACAGCAGGGGCAGGCGTACAGCAGGTGAGTGGACCGCGAGTGGACAGCCAGGGAGTGGGCTGAGGGGAAAGTCATGCCACAGTGCTCGCAGATTACAGGGCCGGTCACGCTGGAAGTAGACCCCACCACAGCAACAGACTCGTCCCCTCCCTCATTTGCTCCGACAGTGGTCAAACCTGAACTCCCCTCACCGCAACTAGACTCTTGTAGTGAAAACTGGTTTATACTGCTAGCTGCAGTGGGGGGGGCTTTTCCTCCATGAGCATCGCCCGTGTTCAAGTCAAACCTGGGAATTTCAACTGAGACGTAACTTCCTGCTGACTTCAGCCCCTCTTGGCTGTAGTCCAGGCCGAAACTCCCTGCCAATCCAGCCGTCGTAAGGTACCACAGGTCCTGGTGGTGAGTCATACTGGACGGCCTTTTCTCCTGCGATGACACCCACCTTCTCCTTTTGAAACCCCTCCCCCTGCCCCTCCCTCTGCCACGACCAATTTTAGGGTCAGACAGTCTGCGCCTGAAGGCACGGAGGCCCTCGACTGAAAGTGCCCCCGAACTGAGATCTTCCGGGTGATTCAGGTCATATTCGCTGCCGTCTCCTCCAATCACAAACCCGTCCGTCTCTGGGTAACAAACATCTTGAGGAACCTCAGAATGAGCGCCTTTCTCATCCCCCCTTTCGATGTTCATCTGATCTTCCTCAGAGATGTACACTCTGAACACATCACACTCCTCGCGTTTGGTTTCTTCTTCGTCTGATGTGTTGACCTGGAACAAAATTGTGGACCAAATAAGTTGTCGAGCGTTAGATATCTGAAAGCAGCAAAAATCACCACTGAAATATCCAAGCGTTGTCTTTAAATGAAACACTCTGTCCAACCAAGGGTCAGAGATTCAAAGAATATTCATGCACAGTGAAATCTCATCCAATAAATGGACATCTAGACCCAAATAAGCATCCATTGGACTGATTTCCAATGGGTATAAAAAAAAGACTTGGACTGATTGAGAAAGAGGAGTGAAACTAAATTTCTTTCAACTCTTTACTTGCATTACACTTAAAAACACTCATTTCTGTGAGTGAGGTACCAGTGGAGACTTTCAGTACTGCAAATGGCGATTTAATAGCTAAGAAAGGCACCTGAATACATGGCCCATCCAGCATGGGACCGTCATCATGGTGTTGAGTGCTGCCCTGAGCAGACGCATCGCCATTATCTTCCTCCAGTGAGAGCACAGTGGGGCTGTTTGTGGGCACGGGGGAAGGTCGAGTGGGGGAAGGCGATGCAACAGAGTGAACGCTGCCGCTGACAATCACCGGCCTGGTCTGGTTCTCGTCTGCAGTCGACTAGAGGAACAATTGGGGACATGGAAAGATGCGAGTGCCTAAAATTCTCCAAGTGTGTTACCATGTGGAAAAATTGAAAAGATAATGAGTTGCAAAATGCTTCCTTCGCAAAAAACATAGATATAAATAATCGCATCACTGAAACTGAAGAAAACAGCGTTCAAAAGCAGCTGATCTGGAAGACCAACCTTCGGCGGACCAGGATTTTTTAGCTGAACGTATTTCTCCAGCGCTCCTCTGCAGCGCTCCACAATGTGCTCCATCTGAAGGTAGCTGGCAGCAGTCAGATAGTTCACAATGTCCTCTGGGTTGAACTGTAGGAATCCAGTGTAACACGACTGAAGCAGATCACACACCACCGACGCGCTATACAGCATTGACACCTGGATTTAAAAAAAAAAAAGAAAAGTAGAACAGAAACACAGACGTGCCATTTTTACTTTGCATAAGAGAGTCGCAGGGAGCTATGGTGGCAGTGTGTGTGTGTTTATGTTGACCTACCTGAAGCCTGGGCGAAGGATTGAGGAGGAACTGGTCCCTCAGGAAGGGTGAGCAGGCGGCCAGAACCACCTTATGACCTCTGAATATTTGGTTGTTGCTGGCCACAATTGTGATGTCACAAAAATGCTGGCGGGACCTGAGCGAGTTCATGTGCCTCAGGGTGGTGTCCCCGTGTCCCGGTAACCGGAAACACACCATCTCCATATTGTCTGGGGTGAAGAGATGCAAGTTACTTCAAATGCCTAGAACTGGTCATCCATTAGAAAATGACTCAATAGGGTTAGATGATGAGAGAGCAGACGTGACAAGATAAGACCAAATAAAAGCTTCTCAAACAACATCCAAAGTGTCTGACATGTCACTGCAACCTGGCATCTGGATCAATGAGCTCCAGCTCCTTTCTAGCATCACGTGAACTCAAGTTATCAGCACATCAGAGCTTACAATGCAGCCAGGAAGGGTGTGATTAGAAGCTACTTGCAATCAAGCTTGTATTAAACATACTTAGTGATTTGTTCTAACAGTGTTTTTAAATACACTGAAAACATATTTGAGAGAACTGAAACCAATAGCATGCAGGTGCACTTGTACAAAAAAGCCTCAGATAAGAACTGGAAATGTGCAGCTTTGAGAATAAATCTTTGACAGGAATTAGGAATTTCATCCTCGCATTAGCAAAGATTTGCTAAGAAATCTTTTCTGACCCTTTCAAGACCGAACCATTCACTGGAAAAAAATAACTAGCAGATCAGTATTGAATAATCTCACGTGGAACACCTTTCAAATATTTCCATACGAGTAAAGAGCATCTGAAATATTCATCATCATTTAAATGGCTATGGTGAGTAAGAACTATGAAAACTACTATACGAGTATGATAATTGTTGATTTATTACAATACAATAAGGGTAAATCTTGAAGGGACTTTAAAACAAGCAATTAAAAAACTGTTATAATGGCCAAAGAGGAAGAACTAGTTATATGTTGCCACTCAGACTGAAAAGTAAATCACAAGTTCATAGGATTTTCTCACTTGTAATGGCACCTAAGAAAGATATAATAATAGTTTAATATCAACGTAATCCAGGGCAGTATATGTTGTCTTGTCACTCATTTCAGACTATTTAAATCAATCCAGTATCCCTAGAGAAAGAAGAGAAAGGTTGAAAAGCCAGGCTAGCTACCATGTTTGGGCGTGAAATAAGCTAGAAAAAATATACGTTTGTTAACCTATGATAAATCCATTATCTCAAGTCGATACTGTGACTGTTAACAAAAGGTTGTAATCAATACTACTACTACTAATAATAACACAGATGTTTTGTTTTTTTTAAAACTCCTTTGTTCTGGCCCAGCTAGATAACTGTTAGCTAACGTTAGCTCGTATCAACTCGATACTTATATTCAAATTCATGATAACCAGTAACTAGCCACAGGAACAAAAACTCACCAATGATCGTCAAACTGTGCCCGTCACTCACATCCGCCTCTCTCGTGGTTGGGTGTCTTGTGAGCTTTCTAAAGAAACAAATCTGGGTTTGTTTAAACGGCACGACCGTCAACTACGGAGACGTTGGCTGACCAGCACAATCCGTGCATCTCACCGACGCTGGTAGCTACTACCGCGATCTCTGTTTACTTTTCGGCCTTATTTGGAGGAAGTGCATCTTGTGACACACACACACACACACAAGGAGAAAAAAATCCCAACCCGCTGCTGATTCGCCACTAAACTGACTTTGAATCGGTTTCCACGTGAAGCTTGATCGCGCGAATTGTCGTGGGCTAAGAGTACGCACACTGATTTCTGATCAGCGGTTTGAAATCAATGGACTCTAAGAGGCGGGGCTTGATCTGTGACGCACGACGTACATATACGTACTTACGTTCGCTGGGAAACATGTCGGCATCTCAGACAACGACAAAGGTAGCAAACCTATTGCAACTCAAAAAGGCTTGCCTTAGAAATGTGTTGTTATTTATTTGCTTTTTTTAGGACGCGTTAGCCTGCTAAGCAAAACTATGCTAATGATGCTGCCGTCTACACGTCGCACTTTTCTTTATTTGCTGGGGATAATTACTCTTTAGTTGCAATCTGTTGTACAATGCTAGCAGTGTTAGCATGCAATAGTTTTATATTGACAAAATGACTGTCATAGTATTGTTAATGTTTGCAGTTTTTGTCTGGCTTGACCATTTATATTCTGCATAGAACTGTGATCTTGAGTTGGATTTGAAGGTCTTTATTCGGAGTTCAAACCGGTTTTAGAAGAGAGGCTGTTCCTTTCGCACACTGTGATACCTATGAATCTGTCCCAGTGAAAAAAAAAGATTTAAAGAAGTCAGTGTGAACTCTTGCTTATTATACCCTTGTGTATACAGGGTTTTCTTTGCGGAAGGATATTGCTTTTATTTGTGTAAAATGCATGAATGAATTTGATTGACTAATGGCGGCAGCTGACGTAACGACAAAAAACCAACAGCCATTGGTTGAGAGGTTGATTTTTAGCGAGGCGAATGCTCAAATCTATATCCAACACATAATATCCTGTTCGTTTGGCTGCACAATAAAAGCTTGAAACAGGGTTTTGTATGCGATATCCACAGCTCAACCTCTCAAACTCTACTTATAGACAGTTAATTACATCTTCAATAGTTTTTTTTAGAGGTGCTCATATGTGACATAATTGTAATGTCTCATTCTGAGAAATGTTTTCATCAATATTGATCTCGAATATTATTTAACAAAATTAGAATATGGTTAAAATGTTGATTGATACTAAGACCACTGATAATAATCAGCTGAATGTCATAGCGGTAAAAATCTGCTGTGGTTTAAGGAAGAAAAGACCCCAAATATAGTTATCAAGGCTTTTATGATCATAATATTTTAGTCAGGGATCAAATTATTCATAAAATGAGTATGAGCCGACTCCTTAAATCCCTAGAGCTTTTCAATCTGTCAGTACCACTTGATTTAAATATGAAGTAATCAAATTGTACATCTCATCCCAGTGCAGTCTTCATTTGGTTGGTTGGCTGAGGAGTCCTGTGTCATCTGGCATTTACTAACTCGTGATGCTGATAACTGCAATGGAAAACAAGACACAACAGAGGAAAGGGGGGCACTTTTGCATTGCCCCAAATTGCAGCAATGAGTTTTACAGAGTCAAGAGTCAGGGAAAGAATATTCACTTTCATACTTTGCCCATAAAGCGGCAAGCGGTTCTCCAACGCTGGCTAGCTGCTCTGAAACGAGACAGTCCTCGAGTAAGCCCTAAAGGGAGGGTGTGTAGTGAACACTTTGTAAAGGAGGATTATCTGGAGGAGAAGGTCTTTGAGTCAGACGTACTGGTGACTCGCAGGACCAACAAGCTGAAGGCTGAGGCTACTCCCTCTGTGTTTGACTTGTCCTCCACTGGGTGTCCAACACTGTCTACTAGCAAAGAAACGGCTGTGTCCTGTAAGGAAAAGGCTCAACGGCGCACCAATCTGGCAGAGCAGAGAGAGGTACAAGTGACAGAATAACCACTAAATCCAATCAGCACTATCTTTGATAAAACTAGTCTTTGTCTTTATAATGACATCATGGTTATTTATCTTTTTTTTTTGTCAAAGCACAGCCATCTGGTTTACAAGATAATGACTTGATGATACTTTTACTGTGGCAGGAAAGGAAGTCTTGATATAAAACAGCATCTCTGTGGAATTGAAAATACACTGTTCTCCCTCCGATCTCCATCCAGTATCATCTGGGCTCTTTTTTTTTTCTCCCCTAAAGTCGTTGAATTATACACACTGTGCAGAATTCATTCAACTAAATTGTGATACTAAATCATTGATACAAAGGCAATATGATAGAAAGGCACAGCAAAACAGATCTGAGTACCAAAAGTAAGTATATTGTAACAGATACTTTGATACTCTGAAAAGCTTATCAAAGTGACATGTTCTGATCATTCATACCACCGCTAGTTCTCCATCTTTTTACATGCTAATCCCATAAATGAAGTATATAACATTATAGGGGAGGAACCTTTTTTTGTGTTTGTCTTAAAACAACAATAAGACCACCGTAATCCTGGGATTTTTGGCTTTACAACTGACCGCATCATTTTAGTTTCAAGACATTTTCAGTGAAATGTGCGCCCAGATAAACAGTCAGCACCATTAAACCATAGCAGCAGAAAATGTGGAAACAATTGGAAATGACAGGGTTGTTGTGAAGTTGTTCAAATTTAGCAGGAAGTGGAAAAGCAGAAACATAGCTGCTTGTATTGTATTACAATGAACTGCAATTAATAAATAGTTCCAAGTAGCCTGTGACCCCAATAATCTGTTATATTTCAATTATTTTTGCTTGTCTGTTGTCCTCTCTGGCAGGAGCTCCCCAAAAAAGATGGTGCAGAAACACCAGCAGAATCATTAGCAGGACCAAGTCAAGTAAAAGATGGTAAGTTTACAGTTGCAGATGACTGTGATCATGATTAATTTGTTGAATATTTGAATAAGACATATTTCATAGTCAAATAACTGTATTTATATGTACAACTGCTGTGTGATTCATAGAATAAATCAGGTCTGGCTTCTCCAAACATACTGTCATAGTCTGATTTGCATTTTCATTTAATGCTTTCTAAAAGCTTCATCATTTGAATACCTTCAGAACCGTAGCAGAAGGTCTGTGGGAATGTGCAAACACTGTCACATTTTTGGGTCAGCTATGTATGGCGGTGCTCTTACATATCTCTGTTAATATTATGTGTTTATCCTCTGCTGGATACGCAGCTAAATATAATAATTATAGCAAAATCTGGGTAGAAATATAGTGCGTACCCACTGTAAATAAATCTACACCACTGTCGGCAAGCATTAATTGCCGACTCTTTTTCCTTGGCTTCTTTTCACTAAAACTTGCCAAAGATTTGGTGAGCCTTTTCCCTTTCTGAGGGACAGAGAGTCGTTAATTATACTTGTTCATTCTTGGCTCATTCGTCGACCAAACTGTGCGCCCAGTAGTTGAAGATCTGGGTGAAAACGGTTGATATGATTCCTTGTATTAATTGTATTTTGAAAGTCTTGCATTGTTCCGAGGCAGATTTTACACAACATATGTTTTATTTAGTTACTGCTTCCCAGTTAGCTAATAAAATCCTAAATGTGTCCAAATCTCAGGGCTTTTAAACATTTAGTTTTAAATCACTTCCCCCTGAGCCGTGTATTCCTCCATATTGCTCATCACTAACGTTAGTGTGAAATAGGCGTCTGCGTGGTTCAATGTACTACTTCTTCTTCTTTGGTGTTTTTACGCCAGTTTAATTAATCTACTTCTTCAGCTTCTGTGTTTAATTAAGGTTAAACGTAAAGTCATGTGCTAGCTAAGTTTGTTTCGAAAATCAGTTATTAACGGCGGTAAAGTTAATTTTTACGTCATGTTGCTGTATTGATTCAGAATGGATCGATATTGATATAAGAATTGAGAAATGACCACACCTCTACAAATGAACATACTTTGTGGCATTGTTTTTCACATTACTGTTTTTAAAAATCCGCAATTGCTTTGAATGTGTCTTAGATAATGCAGCCTTGGACTCATCTGCCGTTGTTGGACTCAACAACACAGAGCCCGTGGGTGGTATGCCATCGATGTTGTCCTCTCAGCAGCCCGGGAAGGAGGCATCCAGAGTGGCGGAGGATAGAGACAGGTGGTCCCCTGCCTCCTCCCCGGTGAACAAACCTACTGCAGGTGAGGCTGATTTAATCTGCTTCTGATGTTACAGGCAGGTTGGTCCTAAAGCGCTTAAATCTTAGCAAACCAGTGTGATTTTGACATGTGAAGGAATGATAAGAGTCCTGGCTTTAAGGTCATGCAGGTTTAATGCAATGTTTGATCACAGATCACATTAATTCAATTTGCTTTTTTGTGTTCACATTAAATCTCTACTGAGTCAAATGGTGAACTCTTTTCTCATGTCAGTGAGATTTTAGTGCTCATGTCCCTTAAACTCCAAGTCTTTGACCTGAGAAAGATTTATAGTTATTTTTTCACTTCTTTTTCAGGGCATGCCACAAAGTCCCTTTCATCAGCCTCTTCATCATCGTTGTCCTCCTCTCCTTCTACGTCTTCATCGTTGTCCCCTGGTCGGGCGAAGATGACTGTTTCAGGACCTGCTAACAGTAAATCCATCAACCCACCTGCTCCTTCATCCTCCTCTTCCTCCTCTGCCTCCTCTGCCACAGCTTCCTCCTCTCCCTCTATCTCACCCGGCCCACCCAAGATCCACCGGGCTCGAAAGACCATGAACAGGCCTCCACCAGGGCAGGTGAAAAGGAGTTGGTTTCTATTGAAATCCTTCTGTTCCAGCGTTTAGTCACCACCCATTTGATCACTTTCTGTTTTTTTTCGACAGATGAGTCAAGTTGAGGCTCCTCCTGCATCTGTGACTCCCTCTGGATCCTCCTCAAACTCTGAAACTGGTTGGTTGCTTTAGAAAACTCCGACTAATGTTTAATTTGAATGACCTTGAGTGCCTTTTTTTTTTTTAAACTAAGCCTGTTATATGCTATGTTGCTTTGTGTCTCCAGTAGTTGCAAAAAAGAGAAAACTGGGTCATTTATCAGACGGCACACCTGAGAGGTGTGAAAATATTCCAGACAATGCTCAAACTGTGGTAAGGTTCGCAATTTGCATTCGATTTTACAGTGAGGCTTCAGTTCTCAGTGTTGACACAATGTTTTTTTTTCTTTTGAAACCCAGGAGGACAAATTATTCCATAAAAAAGCGGAGGCTGTCGCAGAGACGCCTTCGATGAAGAGCAGAAGCTGTGTGGGGAGGTCAGAGGACGAAGGAGGCAAAAAAATTCAGATTTCCAGTCCGTCCACACGAGACTCTGAGAAGGTGCAGGCCTTTGATTTATTGGTTGTGATCCCTTACTATTTATCATAGTAACACGTTTAAAAAAAAAAACATTTTTCCTTTGTAGAGAAAGGGAAAGATTATATATTTTTCCCTTGTTGTTCTTTCAGTTGAACGAGCTCAGGACGCAGAATAATATGAGTGATTCTATATTACAAGCTTGTTGAATTACTTTCTGGGATCGTTATAGCTGCATTAGTTTCCTATTTTCATCTTGAAAGTCCTCAAATGACGTCGGGTTAGTGTTCTTGATCAGCCAAACAAACAAACAGCGAGTGAATAGAGTTAGATCTTAAGAAAAAGAGCAGCGCTCTTTTCTCTGAAACACGGGTTGGCGTGCCCTTTGAAGACCGCAGCGGTCTGCTTAGAGGTGAAACCACAATGCAGAGGACAGATATTAAGTATTTTGATCTCCTTCCTACTGTGGACTATGTTACAGATGTTGATAAATTGTGGAACGTTCATTTTTATGGCTTGTTTGACCTGCGAGGATCCAGCCACTGAGATCCAATGGTGGGAGCACTTGAGAGAGACTCCAGCCAGCTGTTTGCAGCGGTGTATCCGTTAATCAAAAGTTTCAAAAAGGAGTCAGTTGTAGCTATTAAAGCTCAACTCGTTATCACTTCGGCTCTTTACGAGATCAATCCACTGAGCATCTCCTGACTGTAGTGACGACTGAAATGTCACTTCTCTCAGTGGATGTGCAGCCCTCGACCCTCAGCTGCTGACTCTGCTGGTTTGTTTCCAGATCTGCGGTGGTGCCGCTTTTCAGCTTCACTTTGCACAAAACAAATCCAGTTTTTCTTGCTCTCATTGTTCCTCTGTAGTTTCAGTAGACAGACCAAGTTCTGCAAATGTTGGCACAGAAAACACCTTTCTGTGATGAAGGCATGACACTATGCAAGCTAGTTGCTAATACGAAGCTAATGCATCATAGTAGGTCTATTGATAACATTCCTGGGCGGGGTCGCTTTTCCTCATCTTATCTACTCAGTCTCACTGCGTTAAGGAAGTGTAATTTTATACCTGGTTTAAGAATGTTGCACAGATCTGTTTAGGAAAAATAGTTTAATACTTCAATAGTTTTCTACTTGTTTTAAGCATCTTTTGTTGTGCACATGTAGCACGTTTCCTTTCAAATAGGTGTAACTGTCTACAGATTCTCAAAGGGACCCAGAGTAACTTACTGAACTAAGCAGCTACAGCCCTCTCACTTTGGTTGATGATCATGAGTGAATCATCGGATTAAACATTGAACACGCAGACGAGCTTCATCCCATCTGTTAAACATGATGATGTTAGTGGCATGGTTTGGGTCAGTTTTTTGCTGTTTACTGTATCTTGCTATCTGCAGTAGGACAGCTTGCCAACATAGTGTTTTGATGCTTTTCTTGCTAATTTTATGCCACCAAATGCAGAATAATGTGAAAACATTGCTCCTTTTGGCTGCTAATGGTTAAAAACTCAGCAAAATACCTTTTAACAAACTTAAAACTGCATCTCAGCAATATGACATAATAGCCAGGACCTCAACAATTGTATTCATCCTGTTTAAGTTAATTCTACCCTCCTTTTTTCTTTTTTTTTAATCTTCCACACCTGTGATATTTTTACATTGAGATAAACATTCAGAATTTCTGCCTCACAGAGTTTGGAAACGCAGAGAATCGTCCGGAGCAGAAATGAGAGCGAAGAGTCTTCGTGGCTGCCATCAGATCAGGACAAAGAGAGAAACCTCGTTGATTTGGTGGAGGCAGAGGAAGGTACGGGACAGCATCTGCAGATGAAGTTTCCCTGCTGCAAAGATGCACTTAGAATTAGCTGTCACATTACGATGAAGACCGTCTGTGTGCAATCAATGTCTGACTAAAGTTTAGAGCCTCTTTTAAAACGCTACATCTTGGAGGCAAAGAAACACCTGAAGCATATCCACAACAAGATCATTGAAAGATACCAATCAGGGTAAGAATATGAGAAACTCAAAGAAATGTAAAGAACACTCACCCTTCAGAGGGAGTCTACCGCTACATGCTCTGTGGGAATACAGAGCTGGGCATTTATGGAAGAACTTGTTGTTTCCTTCAGCTTTCCTGTGGAAGCAGATCTGATGCAACTTATCTATCCTTTTACCGTTCAACACTTTTAAGACGCACAAAAGAATATATAGAAATAAAAGCAAGGTCCAGATGTTTGAGTGTTTTTTTCTTTTTCTTGTTGATTCAGTTCAATTAAATTAAATAAAAAAAACTTTATTTGTACCCGAGGGGCACTTAAAGGCACATAGAGCAGCAAACAAGGCAACAATGTAAACACTAAACAACTGTAAACAACTGATATGTGAACTGGGCCTTCTCACTTTCCCTCATCCCATTCAATACTTTGTGAGAAGCTTTGTAAGAGGAGCGAGTTGATACTGTGGCTTGAGTCGAGTCTCAGGGTGTTTTTTGCACGACCAGTATTTATATTTCAGTTTGTCCTCAACAGAAAGGCCTGGGGAGTACACCGAGGTTCCTTTGGGCGCTCTGGACATCGCAGCAGCTGACAGTCTGACTCTTTCTCCTCCTCCTGGTAGGTTTAATACAGTTCCAGTTTCTGTAAACTGTATATTAAACCTGCTAAACGAAGGGATTTTAAAAGCGATATTAGCTGCTGTGAAAGCACTGGTGGGATGGAATTAGTTATTAACAGGATCCTTTTGTCTGTTTTTAGAAAGAAAAAAACGAGCATGGTTTAGTTTTGGTCTCTTACATGTCTTACATTTGCAGTTTTATTTGTTGTATGTAGAAAATTGAACTAATTATTTTAACATCTTGCACAGATTTTTTAACCTTATTTATTGATAAAGTTATTATTTAAAGAATTTAAATGAAGAATCTCAGTCACAAATAAAAATAATTTGTGGTTACAGTTGAAGAATCAAGAACAATTGCATGAAATGTAGATTCATATCATAAGTGAACACTTCCTCACATAGTTTTCTGGTAAGGACTCCTGCCTGCAAGCTGTTTTCAGACATGAACACTGGACAGTTTCCTGAAAATGTTCATAGAATATGGTCGGGACTTTACTCCATAACCTGTATTTGCTCATGAAATCCCAACAGGAGCGTCTCCACTATCATTGGAGTCCAGTTTAGTTTGTGTGTCACAAACAGAATGAATTGTAAATTAACGGTAAAATAACATCTCGCAGAAAAATACTAGATGAGCAATTTCCATCTTTGTCTGCTTGAGCTTGAAACTTTGTATTTAAAGCAGCTTCAGTATCAAGAGTCTTCTATAAGTAGACCAGGATAATAATAAATAAAGAGCAGTATCCCTTTCTTTTGCACTTGCAGTTGGTAAAAATTGGGGCCAAATGTACTGATTATTTTCCACATAAACTCATTGAGTTGAAATGTTTGGTATTTTGGATTTAAAATAACTGAAGTTATGAATCAATCACCAGATGAATTGTCTTGTTTCAGCCCGGCTATAAATTAAAACCACATATTCAGGGTCGGTGGCCTTGTTTAGAATACGGTCTTTGTTTAATTTAATGTTGAATGTGAAAAAGGCTCCATCGATCCCTCCCTCCTCTCTGCAGAGGGAAGTGATGCGGGAGACACGGAGCGGCTGGAGGAGCTTCCTCTGTGCAGCTGCAGGATGGAGGCTCCTCGTGTCGACAGCACCAGCAACAGACTCAGCAGACAGTGTATGGCCACGGAAAGCAACAATGGAGAGGTTTGTCCCTGTGCTTAGTCTTTGTTTTGGCTTTCCACGTGGTGTCTTGGTTTTATCACCTGCACTTCTAATCTCTGTTCAGCTTCATGTGTGATTAAACATCATCTTTATAGAGTTAAATAAAGAGGTGCTCAAAGTAGGATTCAGGAGAGAGATTTACTAACGTGAGCTTTGGAAAACACTGATGGAGAATTGCTTTGCACAGAAAAAGTGAAGTTTTTAATTTGTGCTGATACTGCTTCAATCGACTGTTCATTCCGATATAATTTCACGCCGTCTTTGTCGCCGTTTGTGAGCAACACGCTGAGCTGCACTCTGCCAACTTACTGCCTACATGTAGCAACACATTGGACAAACCGTGACTAAATTCCTTGGAAAAGCGCCTCGAGAACAGCTGCTGGAGCGTGCCCGTCTAAAACCGGTCTGATTGACCAGCAGTCACATTTTACAGCAAACAGTTGACTAATCGTCGACCCCCAAATATATTTAGCATGCCAGTCACGTATTTTCATTTTGTGTGAGTCATAATGGTGAAATCTGCTACTCCTGAACTCTGTGACGTGTTTTTTTTCAGCCCCTCCCTCCCCTCCGTCTTACACACACACATATTACATCGACTCTTCCCAGCTTAATACACACATATTGGATCAAAATGCATTGTTGGCAAGAATAATTGTTTTGTTACACCGAACCAAGTAGATTTACTCAAATAAGCACCTACCGAAAGATAAAGCGACTTTCCGAACAAACTTTATTTTGGTTGCTGTTCCTTTCTATACAAGAAAGTCTTATAGCTTCACCACAGTTTAGCAAGTGCAGGAGGAGCAGCACGACAACTGACTGAATGCGAGTGAGATCGAGGAAGATTAGTTACTCATGTAAAAATGAGCAAAAAGTGCAAAGAAAAACCTGGGTGACTCTCATTTGATTGCAGTCTTTATATAATTTGAATGATTTGATAGGATCATTTAAAGTGCATTTGACATCATTCGTGTAGCATCAAGTTAAAACTGGAACATTTAGCCAAATTTGTTTAAAATACCTGTTTATATAATTTATAATAGACAGGTATAGATATATCTTATCAGCCAGCCTGAGAAGCAGATAAAAGGTGGAATAAAGGACAAAACAGTGCTATTAACATTTACATGGGATTTCTTTGTAGGTTATATAGATTTAGGAAGGAGGAAACATTTAAGATGAGAAGACAGATCTTGATGGGATCAGTCTTATCACCCCACATCTTAATAATAGATAATTATGCCGATGCAAAACTGTTGTAAAAACTGACCTATAGGCCAAACTATCCAACAGTGAATTTTTAATCCATTTCTTCACCTTATCTGGGTGCAACTACTTTTACTGGGTTAATCAAATTTTTTAGTACAAAACAAGGACTCACAGTTACCAAATATTCATGTAATTTGAAAATATTTGTTCTCCATATTGTGTTTTTATATGTTGGACTTATTCAGCCATGAAAAAAAGGTGTAAGACGTAATTCTTTCTGTTGTTAGACCATCATGCAAACTCTTTAATTTCCGTTTTTCTCCCCTGTCAGCTGCGGCCGTGCACCAACTGGACTGTTAAAGGCGAGACCATGCGGCCATCCAGCCGTGTCCCGCTCATGGTGCTCTGTGACGTCCATCGCTCACACATGGTCAAACACCACTGTTGTCCTGGCTGTGGATACTTCTGCATAGCAGTAAGTGTTAAAATAATCAAACCTGCCACCATTCTTGAATAATACAAAATCATGTTAATTTTCAGCATGAAAGTAATGTTTTTACATCTGTCTTTGTTCTCTTTCTCCTCTTCTCCTCATTTTTCTCGTCTTTCAGGGCACTTTTCTGGAATGCTGCCCTGACCAGCGCATCGCTCACCGTTTCCACCGGGGCTGCGTGACGGTGCTGAGCGGCGGGCGCAGCAGAGTAAACGGCGGCGGTATGCTTTTCTGCCCCCACTGTGGTGAAGATGCCTCGGAGGCCCAGGAGATCACCATCCCCTCCTGCAGCTCTGCTACAGCCTCTGCCACCACTGTCGTCACCATGTCCGCCTCCTCCACCACCACCCCGTCTCTGCCTCCGTCTGTCCCCACGGCACCTTCCCTCACTGCCTCCACAGGAGGGATGAAGGATGGGAAGATGCCTGAACGACCTGTCAGGTAAGGTCGGATAATAACTTAGATATTTTGTAAGTCATTTTATCAATTGCCTAAGAAATGTGTATCTTTTAAATCTTTCCCTCTTTTCAGCGCTCGTATGCGTAGTCATGGCTTGGTCACGCTGGCAGTGGAGCAGCAGCCTCCGCAGCCTGTAGCCTCCGCAGTGACAGTAACCACTGTCCCCCCAGCAGAGGAGGGAGTGGACAGTGTGGGACCCTCCCTTTGTATGCCAAATGGAAAGCCAATCAGCCCCAGTGCACTTCCACCTGGGCCCAGCAGGGCGGCGCTGCAGAAAGCTATTCTCATGCAGGACACTGAGAGGTTTTGAGTCTTTCCTAAACATTTTAGCTTAAACTCTCAACTTAAATGACATTCTTATTTGTCTCTTCCAAGTGTTTGCACGACAGACTGTTGATACACTTTTAGGCTGGCAGTTATATATACCAGCAATATTTAAAGATTTATCTGATCTACAGCAGCTGAGACCTGGCAAAGAAATGGCTCAAATCTCCAATCAGAGCATCTCCACCATCTCTAGAAATCTGTTAAAAAAAGTGAGCTGCAAACAGAATCTGAATGACACAAAATCATACGTTGCACCAAACGCATGCTACTCCTCTTCCGGGAAAAGTTTTATTGCTCTCTGGAAAACGGGATCTCAGACTATTTCAGGCCAAAGTGGTAATTGCTATTTTCTGATTCACCAGGAGGAAGAAACTGAGGTTCCACCCTCGACAGCTCTATCCCGCTGCCAAACAAGGAGAGGTGCAGAGAGTGCTGCTCATGCTGAGTGAGTGGTAACAGATGCTCAATTTGGTTTGGAAACATGAAATGTAATAGAATCGTGATAACTGTGGTCACCCATTGCAGCTAAAAGGAAGACTGTAGACTGCTCTTATTAGTTTAAATTAAAGAGCTAATATTACGATAACTTACAAGTTAATCATTCTCTTTTGAAAGTCTTCTACAGTAGATTTACATGCTTTAATGTTCAAAAATAACATTGTTATAATTGTCTTACGGCTCTTTATCTTTTCACTTGGAGTCTGAAATGCTTGGTTTTACTTCCTGTCTGTTTAAGGCGAAGGCATAGGCTGCTGTGATTGGTCAGAAACTGGCGTGAGGCTGCTGTTCGTTCATTAACGCTCGCTTTAACGTGCTGTCATTCCAAATCGAATTAAAAATGTTGGAACGTTGTAAATAAAAACAGAATTAAATATTTTATTCACAAGTAAACGTGGAGAACATCAAATCTTGAAAGTGAGACTGTGTACTGTGTTGCAAAAACTCAAAAATGGGAGGTAAGAGCAGCTGAGAATAACAGCGGGAGGAACATGTTGCAGCTAAAGAGGTGAATGGGAACAGGTCGCTAACATGATTGGGTATAAAGTCTCTCAGGAGTAAAGGTAATCTCTTTGAACAAGGGGCACTGCTGATCATATATGTTGGATGGCCGTAGTAGATCTGCCATAGAAACAGACGTGATCCTGTCATGGGAATCACTGCATGAGCTCAGGAACACTTCCAGAAACACAGGTCATCGTCCCATCCATGAATGCAGGTTAAAGCTCTGTCATGTTAAGAGCAAGACGATGTGAAACAGCTTCTTAGTAAAAGAGTGTCGGACTGACCTGCCTGCAGTCCAGACCTTTTTCCAACTGAGAATATTTGATGCGTTTTGAAACCCAAATATGACTAAGAAGAGCCAGAACTGTTGAGCAGCTAGAATCCTGTATCACACATGAAAGGGACAACGTTCTTCTCCCAGTGGTCCAACAGCTGGTCTCCTCAGTTCCCAGTTTCCCAGAAAAAGAAGTGGGGATGCTGCACAGTGGTAAACATGACCCTGTCTTTAATTTTTGTTGCCACAAAATTCAAGATGAGCTCTAAAATGTCTCTCTTTCAACATTTGATAAGTTTTCTATGTTCCA
Source organism: Leuresthes tenuis (assembly GCF_036924035.1). NCBI lineage: Eukaryota > Metazoa > Chordata > Actinopteri > Atheriniformes > Atherinopsidae > Leuresthes > Leuresthes tenuis. Next base: position 8,566,291 of record NW_027325372.1, on the reverse strand, counting down.
CTGTGAGTGAAATATTAGTTTAATAGATTTAAAAATCATTTGATTCACTTTTTGTGATTTATTTCTACACAGTGTTCCAACTTATTTGCAATTGGGGTTGTAAGTAAAGGAAGAAGGGCCCAGACTACAAATAATTCAGTTCAGGTTCACTGTCCTCAGTGGGAGAGAATAACGCTCTTTGGTGTTTCTCTATCAACCTTTTACATTCACAAAAGAAGCTCCAAAATACACAGACAATCAGAAAAAAAAAGCCCGATATTATCCTCTTTAAATCTGTGTATCTGTACGCTCCAGTGGAGGGCATAGATCCATCATACCAGCCTGACTCTCAGAACCGGCGCTCTGCTCTTCACGCTGCGGCTCAGAGGGGTCTGCTGGAGGTCTGCTACATGCTGGTACAGGTGAGACATTTAACAGCATCTCGATGTCACTGTGTTTCCTGTAAGGCCGCAATGCTTATTTTTGAAATATGTGAGTACTGTTTTCTCTTCTTTCATATGTTTTGCACCCTGACAGGCAGGAGCACAAGTAGAGGCTAAAGACAAGGACCTGAGGACTCCTTTGTTGGAAGCTATCATCAATAACCACGTAGAGGTGGCTCGTTACCTGATCCAGAATGGTGCCTGTGTATATCACGTTGTGAGTGCCTCTTAGGGCTGAAAATAAACTTTGAACAACTACTGGTTTTGGTTGAATGACATTTTTTTGTGCGTGTGATTTAATGTCGTTCTTTTCCTAAGGAGGAGGACGGATATACTGGACTCCACCACGCAGCCAAGCTGGGAAGCCTGGACATTGTAAACATGCTTCTGGAGACGGGGCAGGTTGATGTGAACGCGCAGGTGAGGGAAGAGGTGAAATTTTGTTTGCTCTTGGTGTGAATTTCCATACATATGAAACTAAACTAAATGCAGACTTTTATGAGATAGAATAGACCGATATGGGTTTCCAAAAGAGCTGCACAGTTGTCCAACTTTGATCTAATATATGTTTACATCAATCAAGACTAAAACCACCCAACTACTATTTATTAAAGCCTCCTTGGTTCTCTAAAGCACTTCTGACCTGCTAAGGCCACAACCTCTGGCAGCAGGTCCTTTGGGTCCTGTTGGCTGTGGAAAGCAGCCTCAATGACTCTTGCTTGTTCTGGCCCATTTCCTGGAGGATTAATTGGATCGAGATATGGGGATTTTTAGTTCTTTGAATCATTCTTGAGCAGTTTTTAAGCTCCAGCAGGACATGTCCTCCTGGGATGAGGCGTAAGGTGCCTTTGAAAGGGATTTTGGGACCGTAACACTGTTCAGGTGGGTGGTATGAATTAACATTGACCTGAATGCTCGGACCCGAGCTTTCCTTGCACTGTCTTTAAATGATCACTTGAATCACTTTAACTGTGGGTGGGTTTTGATGCTGTGGCTGATCTGTGTGCAGTATGTCAGTGAATGGCTTTGTTTATCTGTCTTAAGGACACACAGACACTGTTGGGTAATTCTGTGACTTTCTGTTTGGATGTTTTAGGACAGCGGTGGCTGGACGCCGATTATCTGGGCCGCGGAGCACAAACACGTTGAGGTGATCAAATCGCTTTTGAACAGAGGAGCTGATGTCTCCATCAACGATAAGGCAAGTTTATACAGTTAACAGTCTTTCTAGTGAAAAGTTAACGACAATTAAACTTCTGGAACTACAGATATTAGCAGTCTTTGGGTCATTTATTTATAACTTGAATCCCTTGTTTGGTTTGTTTGTTACTTCTTTTCAAGAAGTTAACACACATATGCAACCCGTATTTCATCATATTGACTGTTACAAAAGCAACAATACAAGCACTTTAGTCCAACATATTTGTATTTACACTGATTCTGATTAAGCAGCAGAATAAACTGATGTATAAAGATGTTGTTCAGCCAGTTTATTCTTACTGTTGAAGACTGGACTGGACTTAGTCCAGCAGGGTCCCGGGTCATCAGCTGGAGAAGAAAATGCATTCCTTCTGCTAGAAAAACAAGTTAAACATAAAAATGGTTGCCGGTTATGTTTTCGATTGATTGTTGACAGTTGATCGTTTCATCTCTCTGGTTACCAAAGTTCCTTCTGAAAAAACATTCAGATTTTAGATAGTGGGACCATGATAACGGGTTATAAAACTTTCAATCTGGTTGAATCCCAGTTTAATGGGGTTAAGTGCTGACAGCAGCTCCTTTTTTTCTCTTCAGGAGCTGAACGTGTGTCTCCACTGGGCAGCGTACGCAGGCAGTGTGGATATAGCAGAGATGGTGTTGAACGCCGGCTGCTCCCTCTCCTCGGTTAACGTCCACGGGGACACGCCGCTCCACATCGCTGCCAGAGAAGGGTACCTGGAGTGTGTTACGTGAGTCGATGTCAATCTTTTGAAAGTCTCATTTAAGTTACTAGTCCCCATGCGCGGCCATCACTTCTACTTATTTAGAAACTGATGTTATATTTTACCAACATATTTAAGAAGCTATTTAATACAAATGAAGACTTTGGTGGGCATGATCGCCGTCTGTTTTCTTTCCGCAGATTGTTCCTGTCCAGAGGTGCAGATATTGACATTGTGAACAGGGAAGGAGACACGCCTCTCACACTGGCCCGAGCCGACACCCCGGTCTGGGTTTCACTCCAGATCAACAGGAAGCTGCGAAGGGGAATTACCAATCGCTTGCTTCGAACAGAAAGAATCATCTGCAGGTAGATTTTGTGGCGTTTTAATCATTTTTATTTCCCTTCATCACTCCTTTGTCCCTGATTACACTTGATGCATTGTGTTCCAGTGACATTGCGCAGGGCTATGAGAACGTACCGATCCCCTGTGTGAATGCGGTGGATGACGAGGGTTGTCCTTCAGATTATAAATATGTTTCGGAAAACTGTGAAACCTCAGCAATGAATATAGACCGTAATATCACACACTTGCAGGTAATTTGGTTTAATTTGGGATTTCTTTGTGACTTTTTATTCGAGAAGCACAGCTCATTCTTTTCATTTCTCCTGTCTGTAGCACTGCAGCTGCACTGATGACTGCTCGTCTAGTAACTGCCTCTGCGGACAGCTCAGCATTCGTTGCTGGTATGACAAGGTAAATAACTTTTAAAAGCCACTTGAGCCAGGATGATATCCTCAGAAGAGCTACATGATTGCACAAGGGAAATAGATTGAATTCATTTTAGTATCCACAGACCAGAAATATTTAATAACAAAACATGTTCCGGTGCTATTTCCTACCGGTAAATAAAAAAGAAACATAGATGGTTAATTCAGTCTCCGATTGTTCCACCGTTTTTCCATCACCAGGACCAACGACTGCTTCAGGAGTTCAACAAAATCGAACCGCCACTCATATTTGAATGCAACATGGCGTGTTCTTGTCATCGAACGTGCAAGAACAGAGTGGTCCAGGCAGGAATCAAGTAAGAGCGACACGTTAAACCCAAATGATCCCAACTACATGAGCGACTACACACATGGAGGTTTTTATTTTGAACACAAATGAAGCTACATGCTCTCGTTTCAAACTGCAACAATCACATCTTTAAGGATTTGTTAGAGAGAAAGAAAGCTTCTTCTATCAGGCTTCTTTCTACAGGCTGCTGAAGATAACCAGGACAAGACAGTAATTATTTATCAATCTGCAGCTCAGTCGGTCACAGCTGATTAACACCACTGGAGAGAGGGAGCCATGTGGTGCAAACAGTCTGTCAAAGCCAGATATATAATTGTTCGTTTTTGCCCTCAGAGTTCGTCTGCAGCTCTACAGGACAGAGAAGATGGGCTGGGGAGTTCGAGCTCTGCAGGACATTCCCCAGGGAAGCTTCATCTGCGAGTACGAGAAACCTCTCTGCTTCCACACATCAAGATGTTTTTCATTTAAAAAACAAGGACTTAAAAATCATGCATCCTTCTTCTCAACCTGCAGATATGTTGGGGAGCTGATCTCTGATGCTGAAGCAGATGTTAGAGAAGATGACTCCTACCTTTTTGACCTGGACAACAAGGTGAACCTTTGAATGTAAAGAGAAATTTGGATGGAAGACAGGCATGAGCACAGTTACTGCATATAAAAATGATTTTAAAAAAACAACAACTGATAAAGTAAATAACTGCTCAGACCTGCATCCAGAACTGTTGAACTTGAAAGAAATGTTCAGATAACATTTCTTACAGAGAGTGCAGAGTTAACACTCAATCAGGTGACATGGAATACATGTAGCTTTGTGGAGAAGCTGTCGAACTCACCCACGGTGTTACTTTTACAGAGAAAATTGGACAATATCTGCAAGTTGTGTGCAAGAGTAGTGCATTTGGGTTTAAATTTCGAAATGCAGAAGGAAAAGGAATGGTGCACTTTGCAAAAGTTTGGGCACCCGTTTACTTTTACCGGGGCCTCTTATTTAGCTTATGCAGTACATTAAAAAGCAAGTAAGGCACCACAAATACTGTCATAAAAGACAAAGAAATTAGTAAGTTAAAGCAATGAAATAAGTGGAACTAGAAACAAAAGAATTCAACTCTCAACAGGAATTAAAAGCCATGGAATGAAAGTGTGTTTTAGCTTTAAAAACAGGAAGTGTTGAAGCCTGCGGAACATGCTGAACTGGGGTTAGTGGCTAGGATGCTGTAAGAAAAGGCCACGTCATGCAGTTTTTAAAGTTTAGAGAAATCCTGACTCATCATTTCTTCCCCACCGGCTCCTGTAAGCCGCTGAAAAATGCTCATAATTCAGGTAAAACAGTGGAAAGACGGAAGTCAAGTTGAAATCTGTAAGAAACCTTTCAGCGCTTATAGTTTGGTTTACAGGCAAAGTAAGGCCAGGACCTGTTTTATCAAGCTGCCGTCACGGAGCAGAGAAGAAACCGTTCCTTCAACAAAATGTAAGAACCTTTGGCCGCAAATTTCATGAATTCCATGAAAATACCTCTGAAACTGTTAAACCTGAGGGTGGATCAATCACGTTGAGCAGGGAAGCTTTCACTGATCGAGGGAAGAAATCATTCGATTAAATACTTCAAGCAAACAAGACGATGAAAACAGCTCGTCTTTTACAAGACTTTGATGTTTACTGGAAATAAGTGCAGGAGGTTTGTTGTGAGATGTCATGCCAGACAAAAACACTTCAGATAGTTGTATTAAAGCGGTGTTTTTTTGTACCTCATCTGGAATTAAAGTAGAAAAGATTCAAACATTGTCTATTTAATGAGAAAATGATTATCGTCAGCCTCTTGGTGTGTTTGTATAATGTGTTATCTGGCATCTTTAACTTCAGCAGCTGTTTCTTGCTTCTTTTATTTTTTGTGCAGGATGGGGAGGTGTACTGCATCGACGCTCGGTACTACGGCAACATCAGCCGCTTCATCAACCACCTGTGCGACCCGAACCTCATTCCTGTGCGGGTGTTCATGCTGCATCAGGACCTGCGGTTCCCGCGCATCGCCTTCTTCAGCTCCAGGGACATCCTCAGTGGACAGGAGCTGGGGTGAGAAGCTGACTTTATGACCTGTTACATGCCTCCAACTCCTTCCCTTTCTTTACATCCTATTTTCCGTCAGTTTGTCCATCGGTTCCTCACTCAGACTCACTTCTGTTAGTTGTGCTTTCATCTCTGTTTCCATTTAAACTGGCTCACATCTTATAATATATAAATACTTGTCTTTAGGTTCGACTATGGAGACCGGTTTTGGGACATTAAGAGCAAGTATTTCACCTGTCAGTGTGGATCAGAGAAATGCAAGCACTCGGCTGAGGCCATCGCCTTGGAGCAGAGCAGGCTGGCTCGGTTGGAGGCCTGCTCAGAATCGGGAGCTGACTGTGGGATGACCATGATAGGAAACTCTTAAAACACTTTCCCACGGGGCCTTTGGATTAACCCCTTCGGTTTTACATGCTCACACTAGTAATGGAAATAAACCATGTTGGAGGGTTATCCCGTATGGTGCTTTTTGTTTTGTTTTTTCTACTCGAAATGTTCTTTTCCCTAAACTATCACATTATCATTATATGCTTTCGTGGTAGAGGTCAGGACCTTTGCTTTTTATAAAGAGGATGTGGTTCTGTAGATGCAGTAATTTAACTGTATCTCACTACTTATGCCTTGACACAGACGTTCACCCACCGGCCAAACATAAATACATTTTATATACCCCTACGCTTTTTGTTTTTGTTTATTGTGCCAACAAACAATGCTTTTTGGTGCAGAACCAGATCTGACCAGATTAAAACCATGCTGGACTCATTATGGACCTGTATTATTCTGTTGTTCATGGATTTGTCTTTCTTTGTCCCTATTTTTTATACATATTGTCTCTTTTGTCACTTCTAGTGTAAATAAAATAACTCATGAGTTGATTTATTTTGACTGGCTGTCATGAATATAAAACATATACAACTCGTCAGTAGTCGCGCACTTTCGGCGTTCTTATTACAAAACATCGCTCTCGTCAGCAGGGGGCATTTTGAGCACAATTCAAAGATTGTGGTAAAATTGAGCATAGCTGCTGTATGTACAGTCAGGTAAGGTTAAAGAAAGATGTCTCACTCTGCTTCTGATTCCATGCAACTGACATGCAAATAACTTTGAACTGGTTCATCTGGTTAATCCAGTCAAATCTATTGGTAACTTATTTGCTTGAAAGTCACCTAATGAAGGTTATCATGTATAGAGGCTAATGCTGACTCTTTTTTTTCTTCCACTTTGATCTCCCCGTTTTTTCAGAAGAGGAGCTACTTTTTTCTGTCACAGATGCATACAGGGTTGCAGGACGGGGAGCCGGAGCCTTTCCCAGCTGTCGTTGGGCGAGAGGCAGGGTACACCCACTAAAGATGCAGCAAATCATAGTTATAAAACACATTGCTCTCTTTCTATTTTGTGTTTGTGTGCATGTTTCACACAAGGACTGGAGAAACCCAGCATCAACCCAAGGTTATATAAAGAGTAGCACAACTTTGATTCATCATTAGTATATACAAAAGAAACGTAGAGGAAGTAAACATTTTAATCTTTCTTTAAGATAAGGGAACATACATCTGTACTGCTTTTTATGGCCTGGTCTCCCTGTCATCAAGCCTGTGGGTTAGATATAAATTAAACAACACAAACGTGATATCCAGCGTGAGAGTCCAAAGTTTTGATTCACAAACAACAACAAGAACATCTTAGCTATATTGGATTCACTTATTCATTTTTTTACACACAGACATATATGCGCCAAATATATAAAAATAATGAGTAACTTCTCCTTTGAGGGTTTAATAAGATCCATTTGGTACCTTTCATATAATCGGACATGAGGAGTGATACCTCTTCGTAATAAAAATCTTTGTTCTGCCGCGCAGGTGCTCATACTTTAGCAGGTGTACTCGTGTCGTCAGCATTTGTTACAACTGCCGGGAAGGAAAAGATTTCCTCGCGCAGTTACTGCACATATTCAGATTTGTTAAATGTCGTTTTTAAACTGAGTGCAACTGCTTGATTTTAGCTTTGTTTGTGTAAGTTTTAGGTTTGTTTTTAGCCGCAGGGGTTGTTTTTTTTAGGAGATAAGCAGGTGGAAGAGAAGCCCGAACATGGGTAAAAAACGAGAGGAGGAAAACCCGGACTCTAAGTATGGTGAGTTGACATCGCCCGTTAGTTTCCACCGAGGACCAAGTCTGCCGTTAAAGTCAACGCGCACTAGAGTGTTCACTAGAATTACAACCAATTAACTTATTTTTGGTCAAAATAAAACTCGCTTCTTGTCAATTTTTTTTAAACCATAAAGATTTTAGAATCGATTTAATCACATAATTTCACATATTAACTCGCTCAAAAGTAAAAGCACACCGTACTTAATTTTTAGCTTTTTCAGGGATCATACTGATTAAAATGTCATCTACTCCCTCATTAGATTATTTTTTAAAGAGGATTGAATATCAGGATCAATTGGATTTAAAAGTTATTTTCAGTCACGATCTTTGACGTGTTTAATCATCTGACAGATTCAACAAAAATATGTGAATAAGAGCAGCTTTATTGCGTATTCAGCTGTATTAATATACACTTATTCACAGTTGGGAGAAAAAGCAGTGACTGGCTGACTAACTGGGCAGATTTTGGTATAATCGGTTAATTACTTCACATTGGATGCTGAGCATTGTTATCATGGGAGTGATGAACTTGAGGAATAAACTTGTCGTTAAACTTGCATTATTTTAATTGCTGCAGTCACAGCAGATTTGTTAAAGTTGTGAAATAATCCAAGTTTACGGATCTCCAAATCTCAGAAGAGGCGCTGATGAATGCTGATGTTTAGGGACTTTAATGACTTTAATTCCCTTTTATTCGTAAGTGTTTGTTTTCCTTTAGCACAGTTTTCTGTAAATTGGACACTTAGGTGGTGGATCCGAGGGGTGTAGCAGTATAACTATTTATTTATATATATATAGAAAGACAGTGTTGACTCCATGGTTACGGCCTTGACACCTTGACCATGACAGAAGTTAGTCACCTAGTATGATGAACTGGAGCAATTTCTCTGTAATTCCTATTATTGGACACATTTAGTTGATTGATAATGCAAAAACATTTTGGCCTAAACTTAAAACTTGCATTATAACACATGTACAATAGTTTCAGGCACTGATAATAAATCGTGGTCCCAACTCTATAATGATTAAACCTGCAGAGAGGCGACATTGTCAGCTGCACATAGTATAATTAAACGTTTTAAACATGCTTAAATGAACCATCGTGGCACAGTTTTGATTGAATGAACGCTGTTTGGACTCGGATATTATAACTCATTTGATGCGCTGTTTATTCCTGTGCAAATGACAAATATCATGCGCTCGTCATCATTCACTCCATTATTGTGTGTTGAAACAAAGGAGGGAGGAAGATTAACGTGCAGGAAAGCTGCAGAATGTTAAAGGAAGTAACAGGACAGAATGAATAGATTCAGTTGATTTGTAAGCAGAATGAGATCCTAAGAAAGAGAAATTCTGTCATTGTTGATGCACAGACTCCTCAGGCCTGCCCGTGCTCAGTTGATCTGTGTTGTGAATCCCTGTTTGCTCTCTCTGACAGCTGATGAGTCAAGTAGTCACAAGTGTGTTGACACTAAGGGAGGAAGAGTTAGGCTCAAATAAACGTTCCCTCCCTGGAGGTAAATACCAAGTCGGATTTCATTCCTATGAAAACATTGAAGGATCAGGATGACCAAAGTGTCAAAGCTGACACCTGAATAAACCAGCCATTACTTCCTGAAAGCCTTTGTATGTAAATGTATCATGTTGGGAATCAGCTGAGGAAGTAAAAATACTTTTCAGTGTTTATGAAACGTTCCGATTCATTTACCTTTGTACAGGGTTTTTGGACAATGTGTTTAATTTCCTTCCTGTACGGAGCAGTTTAAAGTAGTTTTTTTGTTAGGAGGGCAAAGGCGGCCTGTGTTGGAAAATAAGTGACTTGTTAGAGGTTGTTGCTGCAAATCATTTACCACTACACTTCTTAAAGCTAAAACATAACTCAGATGATGTGGCTAATGTATAAATTGAAAGAACTGAACCGGAGTTGTCCGGTTTGTCACACATCTATACGATGTTTGTATAGCCAGTTGTCTGAGGATTATCTGCTATTTAAGCAAAAACACCTGATAAGATGTGAAAATGTGATGGTTTTCAGCGTGAAATGCTTTTAAACTTGATTGGACTGTTGTTCAGACACAACTCGCCAACATGGCAACATTTGCCTGGACTGTTTTAAGCATTTTTGATAAAGGAAAATGGTCTTTTGTTGTATGAATATCAATGTTAAAATGGAAGTCATCAAGTATTTAACCTTCAGGACTCGCATATAAGAGTTAAATCATGCATGTGATCAGTTCAATTGGATGTCATTCATCTCTATGGAAACAGTGTGATGGGTAAGGTTCGACCACACGCTCCATAATCAGACCAAAATTTCTTTGTTTCTTATCCTCTCACGTTTAGTCTTCAGCAGCTGCCTTCACCTGCTGCCCCAAGTGTTTAATCATTGCATTTTGTTGAATGCATTCCTCAAGTTGTCGGATTAGAAATTCAATACCAGCTTCCTCCTCTGTGTCACTGCTCCTCAGCCAAGGTCAACTGATGAATCTTTACACTCATCGTGTAATCAAAGCTGTAAAAATGTCCTGCATCACTCGGTCTGAGGTACAAGGTTTACATGTTTAAAGCTTTGCTCCAGTCTCTTTTACAAGAGCATAAAAACTGAAATGGCTTTTATTTGTGCTACAAGGAGACAAAGTGTCACAGTGAGTCATTCATGCCCTTATTTACTCTAAACAGTATCGCAGCAGAGCTCTCCGTACACCGCGGGAGGCCAGCGAAAAGGTGCCTTTATTATGAATGGTTTACATTGCTGCCTCAGTATCACTCAATGACTTAACAAACAGATGTGTGGTGGTGCTTCAGACAAAAATCATGATCCACATGAGATGTCATGAGAGGAGTTTTCCCCTGATGTCGGGGTCCTCCTGAGAACGAGGTAAAGGAGGCGATGTTGGTGACTCATGGGCGCACACAACTCCTTTTCCCAGTCAGGAAGCTCCAACAACTCGTAAACAAAAAAAACCTTTGAGCACACCAGTCTGTTGAGCATGTTACCCGAAGCCAAGTTGCAAATGCAGTATGTGAAGTGCACGGGGGGGGGGTTTAAATGCACACTACGGCTGCTTGAATGAGTAACTTTAATGTTTCTGAGCAGTTTTAGAAGCAACAAGCATTTGAAACAGTTTCACTCATTGCTTGAGGTTCAGACTCAACCCTTTTATAGTGTTGGAACGACCTCGACTTTTAGCTCAAGTCTCCCCATAAAGCCAGTGTCATACTGAGCCTTATTCATCAACCTGTCGTCTGTAGCGAACAAACCCAAACATCAACATGACAAATAAACCACATCATCTGATCCAAGAGCGCTGTGTCATTAGAGAAGCGTGAAAGGTGTCGTGCTCTGAGACGTAGGGCGATCGCTCGCTTCTTGTGGCGTGAAAACTTCCTTTTAAAATGGTCACAATGGCTAACATGCATTGACTATACAAGGAAATCCCAGGACTATGAGATGACCGTGTCTCAAGGCAGAGTTTGAGACTACTGGATAAATCAGATTCCTTTTGTGCAAAAATCCTAAAATGTGTGTCATCTTTGAGCTTTGGGTGACGCTTACGGTGATAATGGATCTTTAAACCACTCCAGATAAGACAGAGATGACGGAAAAACATGCTCCAGGCCCTTTACGAAAGATCTTATCAATGTTGTAACATATAACAACTCAGGGTCACGTATCTTTCCCTCACAGAAAGGATTTTTATTATTTCTCAGCATTCTGAATGTGTAAGCTCAGGTTTTTGGTATTATTTTAAACACAGAATCCTGGATGGTGATGGTCTAAAGTTACATGAATGGCCATTACGTTGCATCCTGGTGTAATATTTGCATCCTACACAAAGCCTGATGAGACTGTGTTTGCAGTGTTGACACAGGCTACATTCCTTCCTATTCAAATGACTCCCAGTGAGGATCATTTTAGTCGTGCAGGAAAAGTAAATGATTGTTGTTGGTGAGCTCGGGTTATTCTGGCTCCTGATGGCTTTGTACTGCAATTATTTCTGTACAAAAATAAGTCAGTTTATTTATGCTCTGGTGTATCCAGATGGTGGTTGTCCTAGATGTTTTAAGGGATGACTTGTCAGGTTTTTCCTGCCTAACAGGATAATGCAGCACAAACTAGTTAAGCTGCACAAATCTTGGTGTCATGGATAGGAAGGAATGTTTTCAGTTGCAATCTCCTCAAACAAGTTTTCACATTTGTCATTGTTCCCATTTAGACGATTGAAGGTTTGCAACTCTCCATCATCTGGAATTTGCACCTTGAATTTAAATTTCATTCAAATAAGTCTGAGCTGCAGAAGGTTGGTGCCGTGCCTCATCTCCAGTGCCTTTTACTCCACAGTATGGCAGCCTGAAGTTGTACAGCAGAAAAATGACACCCTTTGGATTTATTGTCCTTGCATGTAGTCTTTCTCTGTGTTCCAGGAAGCAACAATGGTACATTTCTTCTCTGTAATGCCTCCCCCTCTACGTTAGTGATCATAAGGTTACGCACCCGTTGGTAACCAAACCATAAAGAATATAAAGTTCTCTCAAGTCTCTGAAAGTTTCACTTACTTAGCTTGTGTTGTAATTTATTAACTCTGAGATGAGGACACAAGGAAATACATTATTGCTAAATAGAAGTAACACCCAGTTTATATAAGGACACAGACACACTCATAACCCAGATACAGGTCTGTGCTGTTCTTTTTGTAGAATTAAGTTTAAGTGCTATTATAAATCATAGAGATGAACTACCAATCTGTCCTTTATGATCTGATTAGAAACAGTGACGTTACTGATAAATATTGAATGAGTTTTTTTTGTTTTGTTTTTATTCACCTCCCAGGAGAACCTGCTGATTTTGACCCAAACTTCAGTGGGCCAATGAAGAAAAGGTAAAACTGCCTCGCAGGCTATAATTAAATCTAAAATCCATCGTTTGTTTCTGTGGACTGATGCAGACACATTTACCGTCATCAAACACATGTTTCTGTCTCTCTTTGTTGCTCAGAGGCTGCACTGATATAATCTGCTGTGTTTTGTTCCTGGTCGTCATCCTCGGCTACATTGCAGTTGGCCTTTTAGGTGAGACAAACCCAGCAGCACCAACACAAGTGTCTGAGTCAGTCATTACTGTATGTTCCACCATCTTTTTGCTTGTTTTGCTAACCACACCTGTATGCACCCTTTTTATATATGTACATATATATATATATATATATATATATATATATCTTGTCTGTTTATTCACTAACAGATGGGTAATTTAACTAACAAAAATTGCAAACAGAGAGGGTTCACCTGCATATTTAACAACAAGCTCTAATTGTTTTAAGAGCTCGATGGTAAGATAACATTTGGTGGTTTAACTGGCAGACGTGTGTGTGTGTGTGTGTGTGTGTGTGTGTGTGTGTGTGTGTGTGTGTTGGACACTGTGTTCTGAGGAACAGCAACTCCCTTGTGAGCTTTATAAGGCCTCTTCTGTGAAAGGCTTCTGGCTGTTTTTATCCTAATATTGACATTACAGTTATTCAAGAAAGTTAACAAAAGACAAGTTTACAGTTCATGATTTGTATGTTGACCAAATTAAACGTCTTTAAGGTGTCCTTAAATTTGCTGTTCATGATTTGCCTGTTAACTAATAAGGAGGTCAACAGCTCTTTATTGTCCTGCCATCCAATTCATTCCAACACTCGGGTCCCTTTTTCTTATCTAGAGTCAACAGAGCAGCTCGATTATGTGGGTTATGCAGTGACCTTATATGTGCCAGTGACTCGTAGGCCCTGATTAATCAATTCTGTCCTTTATTGGAGTTCATTTTAAACCACAGATTGGCTCATTTGGATTTGTTGTGGTTAAGTGAGGAAAATCTGCTGGCTGACACTTTACAGGATTTACTGTCATCAGCAAAATGTTCTGTTAGTAGAATATAAGAGAGGCAGTGTTAATGTTCCAGGAATTATCCAACTCTCGTGTGTGTTTGGCTAAGATTTTAAAAAGAAAAAAGTAAACCTCTCTCAACTTCTCTCCTGTGGTTGTTTGGTCAGAACCTTTTGACACCTGTTTTCATGGGAGAATGAGATCTTTAGTCCACCAACATCTGAAGTAAACACCAAGAGGCTGTAGTCAAGTGGTCCCGTCTGGGGACGGTCTCCGTCACGGGACCCGTCACCCTGGTAACGCAGAGAACAGGAACAAGAAGCTTGAAGCAGAAGCGCCAACTAACGTGTATTTTGAGCTGAACCTAAGTCGCTCCGGTGTCTAACCACAGCCACTAAAGGTTAAATATCATAGAGCAAATAAGACCAAATTATGGATTTTTCAAAGCAGTTTACCTTCTGCATTCAAGCCAACTACAAAACACTAAGAGAAACACCTTCAGAACATTAAAAGGGAATCCTGTTGTGCCCTCTTATGGCTGCTCTGTGTGACAACTGCATTGAGTGAATTATTAAATATAATGCTTATGATTTATAATATATCTGTTATATTTGTATCATTTATATGAATTCTTATTCATATAGAGTGAACATAAATGATCACTTGGAACCTGTTTTAAACATCAGGTTGTATTTTTGTTGGTTTGTTTACTTGTGTAAAGCATTTGTAGTCAAAATGTCCTCATGGGATCACACAATATGATGGGTTACACCAGAATAATCCCCTTTATTCTTTCTTTAAATGAGTGAAATTAAATGGAAAAAAAGTACTTTATTTATCCCAAAGGGAAATTATACATAGTTGTTATATGTAATAAATGGATGAAAATGAACGTTCATCTTCTACATCACTGGCTCTGATTCTTCTTCTTGACAGTTTAATGTGTTTTGCTTGTTTCCATCAGCCTGGCTCTATGGAGATCCTCGACATGTTCTTTACCCAAAAAATTCAACTGGGTCGTTCTGTGGCATCGGACTGAATAAGTAATTTATTTTTTATTCACTTTTTCATCTTGTATAACATAAAAACTGAACTGTTTGAATCTTTTTTACTGTCTTTTCTCCCTCAGAGACCGCCCCCACTTGTTCTACTTTGACATTCTGAAATGTGCCACATCTGTTAACATCATGGCAGCTTCTCTAAACGGCTTACAGTGTCCGACCACACAGGTAGAGAGAGTCTCTGGATTGAACTGCTTCAAACCGCACCGCACAGTGCACCGTACTCTCCCAGTGTAGCAGAAGTAATTCACTTTTCCATGACCCATAGGTGTGTGTGGAGAGCTGTCCCACTGAGTTCTGGGCTGTAGGAGTACAGGATTATTTCGCTGAGCCAAAAGATGTTTTTAAATCCGAATTCTGTGTACCATCTTTAGATCTGGCAAATCCTAGAATGGTGAGCAACAGTTATTTTGGTCTTTTTACTGAAAATGGCAACTGGTCATCTTCTGGAATGATACTGAACGTCTTTTTCAGAGTGTCAGAGAAATAGTGGACAAAGAGCTGTGTCCCTTCTTCTACATGCCTACGAACGATGGTGGGAGAACATTTTAAGTTTGTTTTCTTGTGTGTTCAGTGGACGACACTTTGTTATGCAAAATATACAAGAAGAAATGGTGTATTTCACTTGGATTTATTGTGATTATTTTCTCCTCCGTTAGTACTTGGGAGATGTTTGCCTGATTTCGCAAAACTGGGAGAGATCCCTTCAAGTTTTTCCAATATTCCAGGCTTGCCTGGCTCAATTAACGACACGGCTGACCTCATCAGGAATAGCACTGGGTAAGGGGCAGATTTCTGACCTCGTCCGGCATCACTTAACATTTCCCCACACATGTAAAATAACCCATAACAACCTTTGTCTTTCTCCCCTTCGTCACAGCTCAGGGTCAGTAACTTTGTGAGTTTTTGTTGAGCCGTAGCGTAGACGCTGGGTGGTGTTTCTCCTGTTGCTGGGTTTAACTCAGCAGAGCACGGCAGTCTTGGATGCCGTGCCAAACGCTCTCCGGGACTTGCAGCATTACAGCATTGATGTGTAGTTCTCTTGCAGTCTGTCCCTCTGAGCTGATTGTTCGGGGTCATTTCTGCTCTCTCAGCATGTCTCGCCTTGTTTTCCCCGTCTCATTAGAGGTGTAACGCAGAGAAAATTGTGCTTAAAAAACTGATATCGGCTGCATGATGTTCATCTGCTGGTCACGGTACTCCATGTTTACGTCATCCCTGCATTAGTTGTAGCAGTATTTTTATTAATAGATATTTATAGAAATGTATTTAAGCTGTTGTCTTTGTTTGAAGAACATTTGTAAGTTAAAACCTTTGGCTGTTTGATAAGATAACTAACGCACCTTGTGTTTGTTTTTTTTCTTTATTTATCAGTGACATTTTTAACAGCTTTAATGCCAAGGACATAGGCATCCGCATATTTGAGGATTTTGCGTCGGCCTGGCCGTGGATCCTTGTGTGAGTTGCTTCACTGACACCAGCTGACAGATAGAAATGACTCTGAGAATAAAACCAGATTACTGTATTGCTGAGATGCATTGGAGTAGATTGAGTATATATTTATCAGTGTTATAGGTTACAGTGCTCAGATATTTTACTGTATTTGAACATTTTCTTACAGTCTAATATTTTTTTTCTCTAATTTTGCTCTTTTCCGTGGTCTCAGCGGTCTGCTAATAGCCATGTTTGTCAGCATGCTGTTCCTGCTGCTGCTGAGGTTCACTGCCCCAGTCATGGTGTGGGTACTCATTGTAGGAGTCCTGGGTGCTGGTGCATATGGTAAATACTCACCTGGATTCTTTTCTGGACTTATGTTTGCAGGGTTTTTATTTGATTTTTCCTGTTGGGAATCCTTACCATCATATTAGGCTTTTTTGTAGCAATTGAATGACATTTTAAACTAAAATTGAGCTGTGAGGTGAAGTTTCAGGTAACAATTTGAATGAATAATTTAGAATACAAACCTAATCAGTTGCTCCTTGTGAGCTGTTGAACTCTTCATATCAATTTCTATTTTCCTTTCCAGGGATATGGCACTGCTACTGGGAGTACGATAACTACAAGTCACTGTCTTCAAGCATCTCTGATGTTGGTTTCACCACCAACTTTAGTATTTATCTGGAAGTCCAAGAGACCTGGCTGGCCTTCTGTGAGTCTGATTTAGATGTTTTTTATCATATTTGATGAAGCCAAAAGTCATGGTATCTAACCACAGATTATTCACAGAGTTATCCTTGGTTTGTGAAGTGGTTTATCAATCAAATCAAGTCACCTGTGTTTATATAGAATATTTCTTTAAAAAAAAGCAACCGAGGTAGGCTAAAGTGCTTCACAGAATAAGAATACAACAACTATAAAACACAATAAATAAAGCAGCTTAAAAAATGCTGTAAAATCTGCAGGGAAAATAAAATTTCCCAACTCGAAAGGAAGACTGAGAAAAAGAGATGGGTCTTTTAGTAAAGGTGAGCTGTTGCACAATTTAGGGGCCAAACCAGGCCAAAAACAGCTTCTGGACACATGGAGGCTCTCCAGCTGGGGTAAGTGCATTTAAGAGATGAGAACAGGGGATTGAATCTAAGAGAAGTAACAGTGCAATCTGTAGGTCTCCTTAGCTGGAGACTTTTCTGGAATAGGCTTTCTATGAATTGGAATTTAGTTAATTTGATTTGATTGTATTACAGCTAATTGGCTTGAATTGGACTGTATCTTTAAACAGCCTTGTTGTGATTAGTTGAGATCAACAAAGTAAGTTGGAGCTTGTCTATGAAGACATTTAAAAGTAAACAAAAGAGGTTAAAATCAATCCTCTGGTACTGTGTTCCCCAACCCCGGCCCTTAAGACCCACAACCCTGCATGTTTTCCATGTTTTCCTGTTCCAGCACACCTGATTCAAATAAATGGGTCAGCTCTTCGGCGCTTTGAGCTCTGCAGAAGGCTGCTTAAGACCTATTTATTTGAATCAGGTGGAACAGGGAAACATGCAGGGAGTGTGCCTTGAAGACAGGGAATGCTGTACAGGTGTAATATTGTCCCTTTATTTTCTTTTCTGTCAGTAGACGAATGGCAGCCTTCTGAACTAACTGCAGTCACTGAACAGATGACTGATCTATACAGAGAATTACAGTAATCGAATGTTTTAAAAAAAATAATAATAATAATGAACCAGGGGTATACAAAAGTATAAACTAAAGCTCCTTCTTTAGCTGGCCACATCGACAGGGGTAACATTTAGCAGCTTTTATGAAAGTAAAGAGCGTTTCACAGGAAATGAGCTGCATAAAATGTATGAGTCAAACCTGTCGAAACACCTGCATCTAAAAATAGAGGCAATAAAAACCTGTTGCTGGTATCAGAGCAGGATGTCCCATTTACAACGTTGTCATTGTGAAACGTTCTACAGAATACTCTGTAGATTAGAGATTCTGTGTCCAGAAAGTTTCCACACGTATGCAGTGATGTAGATGCCTGAGGATGATCTGCAGGGGGATTCATACCTTAATTCTTCCCCTCTTGTACAACTTTTGTCTCCCCTCCTCAGTGATCATGCTATCTGTGGCGGAGGCGATCATTCTTCTGACCATCATTTTCCTCCGGACCAGAATCCTCATAGCCATCGCTCTCATCCAGGAGTCCAGCAAGTGAGTTGTGTCATCACAATGAAACCGTAACAACGGCATCAACTCACTTTTGATTCGATAAAGTTCACATGAAACAAGCCTCAAAGGGAATTTAGGTTTTGGAGGTTTCTAAAATGTGTTTAATGAGTCATCTGTCTATCTTTAGATTAGGTTAGGTTATATTTACATGACCTAAACATAACCTGTGTGTGTGTGTGTGTGTGTTTACATTCTGCAGAGCAATTAGTCACATGATGTCCACTCTGCTGTACCCTCTGGTCACCTTCGTCCTCCTGCTGGTGTGTGTCGCCTACTGGGGCGCCACAGCTCTGTATCCTTTGTTTTGATGTGCATGTTTGTATGCCGTTTGTCAAAAACACTCCACAGTATTGGTTCTTTTCCTAAACAGCTGTGTTCAGATATTTGGCCACTTCAGGTGAGCCAATCTACAAAGTAGTGGCTCTCAACGCCAGTGTAAGCGGTTGTGAGAGTATCAATGGCTCTGTGACCTGTGACCCTCAGGTGAGTGGGCGGAGCGTGAGCCTGTTGTGTTGTGGATTCCTTGACCGGAAACCCCCCCCCCTTTCTTTCAGATAGAAATTTTGCCTTTTAAAGGAAGCCACACATCTGATAAGCTTGCGGCAAATCGTCGTGTTTGATGAGTCCAGACTGTTAAATAATGATACCTGTTGAACTGTAGCAGGCAGCGACTGTGAAGACCAATATGTAACTTTAGAGAATTAGTTTGCTTTGCTCGTTGGCTCCACCTACAGTTGTAAGACGTAACTGTGGTAAAAACAAATCTCTGTGTGAGGCCTGCACACGTACAGCCATACACGTGGATTTGTTGTCATGTTGAAGAGGCCACAAAGATGCCATCAAAGGCCCAAGAAAATGTCAAACAATTGTAGAGCAGTTGTGTAATGCAGGGCTGGAAACCAAAGCCGTGGGTTTGAAAGGACAGGAGAGAGGGGCCATAACACCAGGCCAAGGATACCTGCTGAGAAAGTTAATGACAACAATAATGTACATACAGACTGAGGAGAGGTGCATCATGGGAGGTCCCCCAGCAGTCTAGTTCTATAGCAGCATAATTATAGGATGTTTCAGGGTCAGACGAGCCACCCCTAATTATAAGCTTTGTCAAAAAGGGAAGTTTTCAGCCTAATGTTAAAAGTAGAGAAGGCATCTGCTTCCACAGAGAGGAGTCTGATAACTGAAGGCTCTGCCTCACATTCTACTTTTAGAAAGTCGGCTTATAAGGTGACAGACTGAAAGGCTCCTACCCTGTTTACCATGATGCGTATTATTATGACTGCTGGTTTTGTTTTCTTCTTGCTTAGAGGTCGGATTGTTGCTAAGCTTCTTGGTCAGGGCTCCAGGGGAGGGATTTCTGCAGCGGCACCTCAACCAGATTTGCTCCTTTTTGATCAATTTCATGCTATTTCTCTATTGGCTGTTTCGTAGAAGTAGGTCGTAGCAGCAGTCACACTGCGGGATGATCATTAGAAATTTCTGACATTTATTGACACCAGAGTTCAGACACAGTTGTAAGTCAATATAAAAAAGTTAGTTATAGCCACCTGGTGAAAATCCGGCTGCACAGTATGTCCACCTGTCACTTTCTGCCGTCTTCTCTTAGAAATTCAACTCATCGGATTATTCAGACTGCCCCACAGCCAGCTGCATCTTCATCAATTACAACGAAGAAGGTCTGCTCCAGAGAAACCTCTTCAACCTGCAGATCTACAACGCCATTGCTTTCCTCTGGTGTGTCAACTTTGTCATAGCCCTGGGCCAGTGTACGCTGGCTGGGGCCTTCGCCTCCTACTACTGGGCCTTCAGCAAACCCAATGACATCCCCACGTTTCCTTTGTCCGGCAGCTTTATACGCTCCCTCAGGTGGGTTAATGAGCTGCTGTTGTGTCAGTTAAATTGCTCCTGGTCCCAGGAATGTTGTCTGGTTCTTCTAATATCAAAAGTATAGCATGTGCCACCGAGGATTACTGCAGAATATCTGAACTTCTGGGATTAGTTTGATGTGGGAACTGTATTTGCTAATTTGATAACTTGTCACAAAGCTGCTTGTGATAGTAAACAGCCATTGCAGCCATTTAAATCTTTAACCTGCTAGTCAGAAATGAATTAACTCCTTCAGTGAAGATAAAGTAACTGGGCTGTAGTTTTCTCTTCGTCTCCTAGGGGGCGCATTAGGTCTACAAAGACATTTTAGAAGGAAAAACAGCTGTCATAAGCTTTCTGTTTTTATTATTTATTCCTCTGTAAGTTCCGTTATCATTTAAGCCGTAAGGCACTATGTTTTTGTCTTTAATTTTAGGTATCATGTGGGCTCCTTAGCATTTGGTGCTTTGATCCTGACCCTGGTGCAGATAGTGAGGATTCTGCTGGAGTACATTGACCACAAAACAAGATGTAAGGCTGACGCAGCTCATTAAACCAGTACGACTGTCCAGAGAAAACCACCTCTCTCATAATGTGGAGTAAAGCAGAATGATTCTCCAACATGACTCAACCATTTAAAACCAGCCACACACTGTGGCAAAGCTACCTGCTTTTAGGTGATAGGTGGTTTTCACAAGACAACAAATGCCTCAGTGGAGCTGAAAGCACGTGAATCAAACCAAACTGTTTGTTTTTGGCTTCTTCCCCAGCGGCGCAGAATCCAGTCGCACGTTTCATACTGTGCTGCATGAAGTGCTGCTTCTGGTGTCTGGAGAAGTTTATAAAGTTCCTCAACCGGAACGCTTACATCATGGTGAGTGAATAATTATGCCGTGCAGGTTTTTGTTGCTGTAGTTATCAACATTTACCTAAAGATTAACCCAATCCTGCTGCACAACGCGTCTCTGCGTCAATGCAAAATCCAATATTCCCACAATTTCTGTACATTTTGGTGGATATAATTTGTGATAATTTTCATTTTTTCTTCAGATTGCCGTTTATGGGAAAAATTTCTGCGTTTCGGCCAAAAATGCTTTCAAGCTGCTCATGAGAAATATAATAAGGTTTGTGCTGCAGCTGCCGTAGACACCGAATGAGTGTCTGCCTGTCTGTCCACGGCATGAATGAATGAAACCTGCATGTGTTCCTGCTGTGAACATCACGTTCCTCTGATTCGCAGGGTCGTGGTGCTCGATAAAGTAACCGACGTGCTGCTGTTCTTCGGGAAGCTCCTGGTGGTCGGAGGAGTAGGTGAGGAGGTCTAACTGAGGTTAAATATGCAGATCGACAGTATTTGGTTATGAGATTAATGATTGGTTTATATTCATGTCTATAAAGTGAGAAGAAAGCATTTTGGTAAAATGGTAAAAACAACAAAAAACAAGATTAGAACAGAAGTCATTAGTTCTGTTGGTAATCCATCATTATTGAATTATTTATCAGGGAAACTTTTAATTTAAATGAGTGGTAATCAGAATCAGCAGATCAAGAAGGTTTGTTATTGCAGCTCAGAGGATCGTTTGCAGAAACGATGAGCACCAGTCAAGAAGTTAAAATCTGGAGTGTCTGTGAAAGTTTAGTTCCACTCTGAAAGTTGTGGAAATATAAACATGCTCGCAGTGCCGTTGATGATGTCCACAGTGTTTAATGGACGAGTCCTCGGGCGCGTTTGTAACCCTCAGCTCATGTTTTACAGATGCAGCAACGAGACAAACATTAATAAAAAACACAAAAACAGCACTAAAATGAGTTCTTAATGCAGAAAAGCCCAGAAAGTATTTCAGACCTCCACAGATAAGTTTCTTTCATTTTTTCCAGGTGTTTTGTCCTTCTTTTTCTTCTCGGGACGAATTTTGCTGCCAGGCAGCACGTTCCGCTCTGAAACTCTCAACTACTACTGGATGCCAATTATTGTAAGATGCTCATTATCTTTGCATATTTTCATAGTTTTTAAAGAGAACATCTAACATCAGTTTTATCTTGTTTTTATTTCTTTTATTCATTATAGACGGTGGTGTTTGGTAGCTACCTCATAGCTCACGGATTCTTCAGTGTGTACAACATGTGTGTGGACACACTCTTCCTCTGCTTCTGTGAGTAAACGTCCAAACTTCAGTTAACTTTTCTCACATTTCTCTGCCTCTGTGGAAGTTTTAAAAGGACTCGACAGTTCTTCCTTAACTAGGAGGCTAAAAAGTCGACTTGAATACCCGTACAACACACTTAGGATCCGTTTCACCGCTTAACTTGTTGAATTGTGGCTGTTAATCTCACAGTGGAGGACTTGGAGCGTCACGATGGATCTCTGCAGAAGCCGTACTTCATGTCCAAAAACCTCATGAAGATCCTCAACAAATCCAACAAGGCACCAAAAAGGAGTTGAAGAGACAACGAAAACTTTAGACTGACGCAGTTGTTAGTTTGCTTTCTTTAACCATCACTTTCCAAATTCGTTTACCAAAACTGATGCTAATTTTGCACATTTAATTATCATCTTATGCTTGTTTGAAGTATTAATAGCCACACAGGAGAGGACTGGGTGTGCGATTGCAGGCCTGCGTGAAACATTTCCTCATTTCTGGAGGTCATTTGGAATTCGGCTTTACAATGTTAATAATGCTTTTTCATTATTTTAAATATCATGTAAATATTTCTGCTACAGATGTTTTAGACCTAAAATAGTTTCTCCAGTTAAACTCGGTAAGATTTTAGTTTTGTTTTTGTTGAGATGTGATTTCCAACATGAAGCAACTGAAGTTTTTTTTTATATATATATTTGTAAAAAGAAAAAAGTTATTTTATAAAACAAATGTTTTATGCTTAGTGGTTTTATTGAAAATTGTGAAAAAAAGTTGTCAACATACAAGAAATAATTAAGATTTCTTTCTTTTATTTTGATGGATATGATCATTTTAGGTAAATAAAAAGGTCCAAACTGATAATATTTCACATTTAATCCTGGTTTAAGTATTTAAGATGCATTAACTCAAGACTGTCGTGTGATCTCATGTTTAAGGTTGATTAATAAGCGGTTTCAGTTCTAATACTCCCCACCGTCTCTTCACGGGAAAACGTACACAATGACGCCACAAATTTCAACGGTTTAATCAAATTTTATTTTCCTAGACCATTTGGTTTTTGCACAGCAGCTCCACATCTCGTGACTTCCTTCTCTTGTTTTAGTGTCACATTAGCCTCTTAATACAAAGCGTACCTTAAACAGACAAAAATGCAAGACACGATGAGCCCCAGCAGACACTCCGTCCACCCCACAGAGTTTCATCTCTCACCCTGGTGTGGACTTCAAACACCAGATTCTTAGCACTTGGTTTGGCTGAGGTCGGGTTAAAGCTTTTATAACGTCGCCATCAGCTGGGCGAACAGTGGGTCTCTGCTCGTCTTCATCAATTTTTATTTAACCAACACACCCAGAGCAAGAGATGAAAATGCTTCACATTTTCTTTACAGATTAATTTGTGTTAATCACTCCGTTCAAAGGTTGTACAGTAAAAGGGGAGAAATTTTCTGTTCTCATTCACATTAGCAGGGAAGGAAGCCGTTTTTTTTTTGTCTGTTTTTGTTTTTTCGTGGGAGGAGTTAAGCTCAGAAAACCAGATAATTTCTTGCTTTACAAAAGCATCTTGATGCATAAACGCACATCTTTTGCCGCTCGTGGCTGGTCGCCCAGTCAGAAACACGTAAAAACAGCATTTACAATATTCATATATATACAAATATTTAACGTACACACACACTCCGTCAGACGCACAGACACTGTTAGAAAAAACAAACCAGTTGCACAGAAGTCTTCTGTAATCTCGTGTTTGGGGGGAGATGCGGTCCAGTCTTTGAAAACCACAGATGGTTTGCATGTTTTCACATTCATGACTCAAAGGATTCTTTCTGCTCGTTGTCACTTTGATCTGTTATGTAAGCCACAATCTTTGTGCATCAGACTGACAGGAAAGAATTTCTCAAACCTTCTGACCAGTCTGTTTTTTTTCCAGTGTTTTTACACTCCAACGGTTAGGGCAGCTCCACCTACAAACGACTTCACAGTGTAATGGCAGTTTTTGTTAAGACAAATGTATTTAAATGCATCCAACTACCATTTCTGCCTTGAATTCTTGAAGCCCATTTCACATGGAAACTGTAACCGGGGGGGGGGGGTATTTACACCTGCCACTCCCCGACAATCCCCGATAAGCCCCACCCGCCCGCGACTCTTTGGCCTTTTAGAGAAAACAGCAGCGACTACGTTATCTCACGGCCCTCCCACTCGCTTCCAATCCACTCAATTTTTCCACAAAGAGCCTCTGTTTAAAGAATAAACTTAAAGAGGGAGGAATGTGATAAACCGAAACAGAATTAGTCACCTCCTCACCTCGTGTTTACAGCGCTTCACCTACAAGAAAGTTTAAAAAAAAAAAGAGGGAAAAAAATCCTTTACATTGCTCAACCTGATCAAGAATACTGTCTCTGAACACCAGCAGTGTCCACGTCCATGTTCCTGTGTGCATATATCTACAGGTGTGTGTGTGTGTGTGCAGAGGGGGAGGGCTGTGACTTATTTTTGACTTTCCAGTGAGTGTTTCTTGCATAAACAAAATTAACTCTGCAGGTGTGTGTTTGTGTCGGGGCGGAATCCTCCGATTTCTACAAGGAGGAGAAAACCTGTGTTTCCTGTTTCAAATGTCGCTCCGCTCAGTCTTACATAATGTGAGGTGTGTGTGTGTGTGTGTGTGTCTGTAGCTCGAGTCAAATGTGTGAGTTTTCATTTGTCACGCTCCTCCCTCCCAGTCATCCGTCCGGTCTCGATCAGACGCTCAGCAGCCAGAAGAAGAAGAAGATGGCCACGAATAAGAAGAGGGAGTCCTGCCAGTTGTTATTGCCATTGTTGAGGTTACCGTTGCCTTGGTGATCACCTGCATACTGGTCTGGTGATCAAAGGATGACAACGATGGTTAAATTGAACCTTTCTTCTATCAAAAGAACCTCTAATATACGTCTGTGAATGCAGGCGGGTTTTTTTACTTCATTTTCTAGACGTTTCTGGTCGACAGTGAAACGTTTGGACTTCAACCAGAGCTTTATGAATCTGCCTTATATGGAAACAAGACGAAAAAGGTGGAAGACTGAAGGAAAAATAAAGAAACGTGCTCCATGTGCCACTTAATGACTTTTGCACAGCTAACATCTGGACTGGCGAGTAGATCTGCACCGACATTGTTAGACTAAAAATCTTTTCACTTTGAGCCCGAGGGACACTATTGAGCTATTCAAATATCAGGATTCTAAATCTGTTTTGGTGACGTCGAACAATAACTTGAGAATCTGATAATATTTCAGACCGATAAAGCAGTTTGTTCAGGCCCAGTTAGAGTCATCATCAACAGCGTTGAGCAACATGCTTGCGTTGTCTCGCTGTTAAAACCCTAAAATAGGTTTCATTCATAAAAAATATCAATGAAAACAAGTCAGATAATTAAAAATGACATACAAAACACAACTAAATGCAGCCGAAAATAACTACCGGTAGATTATGACCCAAGTGCTTACTGTAGCCCAAACCGATTCTGTTAACTATACGCTGGAGATGAGTTTTGTCTGGATTTGGGCGTTTATAATTAGAAGATGTGGTAAAATTCGTCTACCTGCTCTGTGAAAGGGGTCGTTGGTGTTGAAGACTGTGGTGAAAAAGCCGAAAGGGAAAGCACCGATGCCAAATGACATGTGAAAGCCAGTGTCACCGAAACCCTGGAACATCTGAGCAGAGAGAGAGAACAGAGTGAGTTACAGAGTGAGATGAGCGAGAGTTTTAGAAAAGCGTCCGTGAACACAGACTCACCCCGCCTCTGCTCTCCGGCTCTGTTCTCTGCCCCTGAGGCCGAGGTGGAGTTTTCAACCTGAACAACAGAAACAGACGGTCATGCGGCAGCCGTAAAGCGAACACAGAGCCGCACACAAAGGCGCCCCGGCGTACCTGGGGTCCTCCTGGCTGGAGCTGCCTCTGCCGTACAGCGGGATGACTTTCTCTCTGCTGATGCCCGCCTTGCACACAGGACACTGCTGCCTGCTGGGCCGCGTCTCCAACCACTGGGAACAGAGGAAGGGGGGGTGTTAAATGTCAGATCCACAGCTACAGATCTATTTATATTACTTAAGAATGTTCAAGATCAACCGTGAAAGATTAACTGGAAACTGATTTCGAAGTAAAACCCCCTAAAGCTGGAGGCGGACAAACCCATTAAGACCACAGGAGCCCACCGACATGGAAACTAGTTCACCCACGTGTTGCATCAGCTCATACTGGGTTAAGAGGAGAGTAGTAGAGAAAGCTGCAGTAAACAGAGGCAGTAAGTACATTAACGTCTTAAAGCTGCACTAAGTCAACTGACAGGTGCGGTCTCCACGCCGACGTTACATCACAACTTTGTTCCATTTTCCTCCGTGGGCACGCTCCACCTCAAGTTTAAACAACGCAGCTTAATGTTTATTCGAACCATATTCAAACCATAAAACCAAGTCCTGAACCCAGTTTGGGCCGACGGCGACTTTACTGACCCCATTACTAGCCTTTTTTGTTTTATTTATAAGAATTATCTACATAATCTTTCGACTTTTCGAGCAAACTGTTGCTAGTAGTGCACATTGAATTCAAAGCATTTCCCCTTTATTACTGTTCATGGGGTTAAAGCTGATCATCCAGAGACCAAAATGTAGTATTTGGGACAGCCGTGCTGATAATTAGCCATATAACTCGATAGTAGAACACAGGAGTCCTTCTCAGGCAGTTTGCTTGTAGGATTTCTGAGGGCCTGAAAGGATAATGGATGAGGGAAAAGTAAAGTTTTTGTCCGCTGTGGCGTTCTTTGAATACAGGGTAGAAGATCATCGATTTACACCTTTATTATTCGTGAGTTTGAGATGCAAATAAAGCACGCTGGGCTGTAGGCTGATAGCATCCGCAGACTGTATAAGTAAAGATGAACGTAACCAAACATGTGACCAAACATGTCGAAGCCTCGAGTTTTAACATCATGCACTTGGTTATTTAAAACCAGATGCTGTGAGCAGGTGATGAATTTAACCGAGAACACGGCACGGCCACAGTGAAGACCCCTCGATCACAAGGTGACATGGTTCACCTGTAAGTAGATGTTCCTTTTAATAGTGTGACAGGAAGTGTCAGGTGGAAAGGAGGATATGTAACTAAAATCCACTATTTCTTAAGTCATTTCAAAAATCCTACCATTACTACAGCCCACTTCCTCTGAGCTTCAGCCATAGAGGTACCACCTCTGTGTGTGTGTGTGTGTGTGTGTGTGTGTGTGTGTGTACGCCTGTAAATGATGGGACAGAGGAAGAGCTCACCTGATGAAGACAGGGCCAGCTGTAGAGACAGAGAGAAACACAGATTAATAAGAAATATTCTCACAGCTTTCTCTTAAAACATCTGCTGCTTGCTTCAATAACACCAACATTCCCGGAGAAAATGGATTTCATGTGTCGGATCAGGCTCAAAGCAGATGGTCTGCTTTCCTAAACTCTCTGTATGGTGAGAGTGATCAGATTTTCTAATGTCACCAATGAATCTCCCACCCACCCAGAACAACCTGCTCCCTGTGGTTAGCATTAATTGGCTCCATCTGTTGTCAACAGTTCCAACACCGAGGCCATTTCGAGAGCTACGCAGGGTTGAATATTCCTACAAATCATAGCTCGGAGATATAAAATGAAACTGGATTCATCTTTCTGTCGAGTCGCGCAGGTGTCGGTCGTTTAGAAGTTCATTCTTCTACTCCTGCTTGTTGTGAGCAAACCTCAAACAGATGTAAGCACAGACTGTTTGGACTGCAGTGCCGGCCTGAACACCCGACAAGCAGCATGGAATTAATCTGTGCACGGTGCTGCAGGGAAGGTCTCCAACATACTAACTAACCTGTCCAACCACACCCAACGCTGCCCCAGAACCTCCACGATCTCCTGAAACCGATGGATTCTTAGCCATTTCCCTCCATCAGTACTTATGGCAAAAAACAATCTTTGACCTTTTTCTAGCACAGATACTAAAGATTGCTTTATTTTTCCCTTAATGCTCCACCTTAATGTTGTGTTTTAGGGATAAGCACAAATCAAAGCACATTTTATGAATGTGGATATGACCGTAATGTTTCAGAAGTAGAGGATGGTGCGCTTCTCAGCGTCACTAAAAACCATCCATGCTGTCCACCCCGAGGACAACTGGAACTAGAAGCTTCAATTAACCCATCATTACTGAACCGGGTGATGAAAGAAAAGAGCTGAATGAAAAGCTACAGCTGAGGCCTTTCCATTAGGTTTAGAAAGAATATGCAGGGACTGCAAAGCTGGTATGTAGACAGATATGTGGGCCCTCTACTGAAGAGTCACAGAGAGATGAACTCACACCATCAATGCAGGACAGACAGGGGCATCTTGTTCTTTGAAGGGGCTACAGGAAACATTTCCTCTTGAAAGGCATAAACTCAACACCAGCAGCAGATTTCACAGCACTGTCGCACCACATGCAGCTTTAAACAAATATCTAAGGATTGGTTTTCCTTTCGGGTGCCTCTTTTGTTTCCCCGACATTCAAAATGTACATAAAAGTTATAAAAGTTAAGAGATAAACCCACAGGAAGTAACTCCTGTTAGCCTCTTTTTGCCACTATCGAAACCAGAAAATATCCAGAATGAGTAATCCGCATCGCCTCGGGCCAACATCAAACACCTTAATGTGAGCGTGAAACAAATAACCAGCCGAGCCACACTAACCAGACAGGAAAACGGAACCATGTGTCAGTCTGCAGGGCTTCCACACACACTTCAGGGCTCAGCGTCATATCACAAAGCTTTCCTGTGGACACAAGTAGCTGAACAAAGTACAGGGCCCAGGTCGACATAAGGACCCATTCAAGTCTAAAAAAAACGTGGGAGGATGTGAAGCGGACCCGAATAAATTACAATAAGTCACCTTTCATAACCTTAAAACTACAAAGCAAGACAAGACTAGATTAGTGCGCCTCCTCTGATCTTAAATCAGGAGTTGAGACGAATGTGTTTGATGGTAAAGTCAGATTTACAAAGTTAGATGCACTTATTTCAGCTGGAATAAAGTATAGCGTTCAAGCTCAATTCCTCTGTAAAACCTGTAAAACTAGTTTCAATGGGATTTTTTGGAGGGGTCAAAACTCTACAATAAAAAAGGGCTTAAGTGCATAAACTTAATGAAGTCGAGGAGTATTTCCCTCATTAATCAGTGAGAAATGTGGGCCGATTTCATTTATCACTGTTAAAAAAAGGCCATTTTTCCAACTTTTTCTCCAACTGGGAGACTAAAATACACTCAATTCATAAAGATGCAATTCTAACATCAAACAAAATGTAATCCTTTTTCGCGTGGACAGATTAATCATCAGCTGACTGACAAACATCTGTAGCTCTAGCAGTTCTCCCATGAATGCAAACTTTTCCAACGCGACAGAAGAGTTTTTCCAGGATTTCTAAAATAAATAGAAATGACAGCTTATTTTTGGGAACAGTTTGTTGGTATTCTTTAACTTTTCCTCCGTTTTGTGACATTTATAAACTAAATACTTAACATGTGACCGACAATTTGTTTCAGCCCGAGTCGAAAACACCCAGCAGTGAGCGGTCCGGAGTTCACGCTCACATTCAGAACTTTATCCTTTAAGGCATGTGTACGAATACCTGAGACGGTTGAGCATGTGGTTCAGGATCTCTTTAAAAAAGTGATCAACCGGTTAAGATTTATACATCTTTAGACCTCCAGATAGCTTGGAAAGCATCCATTTTAACCACATCGTACACAGAACTTCACATCTAACCGACTAGGACTCTGATGAAGGTACAGATTTATCTATCATCTATGCCTTGGTTTTTTTTTTTCGGTTTTTTTCTTCTTCTTTCTTTTTTTTTTCTTACAGCTTTTCTCCTTTTCCAATTCCACCTTAATGAGCTCACATTAAATCCAGGGAGAGAAAATTCAGTTGCACAGCAGCCTCATGTCTCCTAAAGCGGCCCCTTGTGCACGCTGCCTGGTGGTCACATGCTCATTAACCGAGTATTACAGAGACAATTATGTCTCCATCACACTAATTATCCCTCTGGACTCTGCACAGTGGCAGGCAGAACTGCCTCCTTAACTGCGCAGGAGGAATCTGCTGTGGTTTCTGTCGTTAGTCACATGGAGACCTGTGGAGAAACGCAGCTCCAGTGTCGGATGCTGGAAAGACAAACTAGCATCAGAGAATAAGTGGAACTTACTTATATCTTATGGTTTGTGAGCATTCGTATGAGGGGAAAATGCCAGATAATGGCATGTTTTCCATGGTTCCCCGCACACCGGCTCCTCAGCTCTTTAAGCTCTGCAGAAGGCTGATGAATGAAATTTGTTTGAATCAGGTGGGCTGAGGTGGTAGAACACTGAAAACACGTAGAGCAGTGTGAGCAGGTTGGAGAAACACTGCTCTAATCAATGCAGTTTTAGTCCAAACTGTTGCAATTTTTATTTCAAGTTGCAGCAGGTTAACTGATGTCAACACCTGTCCTCCTTGCTAATAGTTACATCACATTACACATGGTTTCCGAGAGTGTGTGTGTGTGTGTGTGGGCTGGAGTAACAAAGCAACTAGATTACATCAGCGCATAACACAGAAGCTTCAACAGATCTGAGTCTGATCAAACGTTAAATCACAGTTCACAGCGTTCCTGTATTGTTCCTAAAAAAAAAAAAAAAAAAAAGAACTGTTCTTTCAACATGACACGTCTAATGTGATTGTTTAACTTTAACTTTAAACATTTTGAAGCAGGAGCACATACAGTCAAAGGGAACGCTGTAAACCTTTATTGTTTCGTCGATTAAGCGCCCAAATATTTCTGCTTTGGACCCGACAACCTCAACGAGCTGAGTTTTGCCAGAATTTACACTCCAGGCCAGTGTGTTATGGCAGTGTCAGTGTGTGTGTGTGTGTGTGTGTGTGTGTGTGTGGGGGGGGGGTGCACTAAGCTCCAAGTAATATGAAAAACAACGGCTGCAAACACTGGAGAAAACTGAGCTTACTGAATTCTAATCAAAACAGCGGCAGGTTATTTTATTTTTCTTCTTCAGTCATTCCCAGAGTTAACGCTGTAGCCCTGCCCTGCATCGAGATTAGAACCGTAGCTGCTGTGGAAAACATTGCTCCTGCAGATGACAAACAAACTGGATAAGCTGACCTCCTGACTTGAAACCGTTTGTCCTTTCCACGAATCTTTGCTGGAGATTTAGAGTTCGCTTGAGCTCAAGGGTGTCATTTTATTCACGCTGTCTGGAATCACATCTACATTCAAGTCCATCCGTGTTTGTGTTGCCAAAACACAACACAGACAACACAGCAAACAGACCACCTTCACTTCAAACAACAAATCCCCAAAAATGCAGATTCTCCCCCGACAGTCTAACGTTTACCTCGGATCATAATGCCCTTACGGCTGACCCCAGTCTTCCTTGGCCCTAATCTCACACTGGCAACTGCTCGTGAGAGCACAACCAACTGTGAACACTCACAGCTTATGAATGAGGCACACGTCACTGAGCATGTGTACATTCTCAACACCAGGTTGAAGGTTTGTCCTTGCACAAGTCTTGATCACAGCAAGATAGGAGAAAGTACTGGAATCACAGCTACTGGCCAATGGTTACTTCTATTTTAGGGAATTACTGAGCTGGACATTTCCAAATAAACTCGATTTTACATGTAAAATGTTTCTACAGGCGTCATCTCATCAGATTTTAGAGAAAGGCTGGTAGCTAGAAGTGGGTAATGTGTACAGTTTTTGGCTTGAGAAGTGGTTTAATTATTCATTTCAGTCTAGTTTTGGACAGTGCAGCTATGATAAGTTTAGTAGAAACTTATCTGAAAGCTGTCAATAATCAATAAGCAGGTTTTAAGAGAAGTTCACGTGTTACAGAGGGTGAAGGAGCAGAGACGAGGCACTGACAGCACTGTGGACTACGTGAGATCATATGATCAGCCAGAGCCACTTCATTTCTGATCGAATCACATGTTCAGAGTGTAAATAATGTGATCAGAGAAACGGTTTATAGTGAGGGCAGCACTTCAGTGCTGACAACAAAACACCAGCTCCCTCCTCGACAATAAACAGTGAGCCATCTTGGCGGCTGTCATCTCCCACAGACTGATCAACGGGGCGTCGAGGGGCGCGACACCGCCGTCAACAACAACTCAAACTGACGGTAAAGGAGGCCGCGCAGACGGCCAAACTACACCCAGCTCCGGTGGACTGGACCGACACAACAAACACCAACTCCCTCCACCCCCTCTCCGTCTCCTACCAGAATAAGTGGCCGCACATACTGATGACAGCGTCCTTGGCAGTGTCCAAACAAATGTTGCACTCGAAGGTGGCCCGCTCCCGTTCGCTCTCCCCGCTGCCGCTGCTGCTGCCGCCCGGACCGTCTCGGTCGTTGCTGGCAGGGAATCCTCCTCTGCTGGCCGGCCCGCCGTCACTCGAGAAGCGGGGATCCGCGGCCGCCATAATGTTTACTGAACTGGTGAAGAAGACAACGCACCGAGCCGAGCCAACCCAACCCACACGGGCCTGAGTCGCACTGACGTTAGCTGAGAGTCTAACTGTTACAACCACCGAGAGAGTAGACGTTACTATCTAAAGAGGACTTCCGTTTCCGGCCAAAACCGGATGCAGGGGGCGGGGCGAATGTAAACACAACAACAATAATAATGACACATTTTCAATAATATATTACTGGGCATGGCAAACAAACCATCAGATATATGAATTAGATATTCATCATGTCATGTATTTTATTTTCATTCTTTATCCAGTTACACACCAGTTATTTTCAATTGTAGTTTATTTTTATTATTCAAATAAGTGTGTGTGTGTGTGTGTGTGTGTGTGTGTGTGTGTGTGTGTGTGTGTGTGTGTGTGTGTGTGTGTGTGTGTGTGTGTGTGTGTGTTCATGGTGTACCCCTCCTCTCGCCCAGTGGCAGCTGGGATAGTCTCCAGCACCCTGCGACCCTGATTTGGACTGAGCAAGTATAGAAAATGGATAAATGAATGAATCATTGTCGGCTTTCACTTTGCACAGTTATTGCTGCTGACAGAGAGATGCAGGAGGTCATCCTGTATCTCTCTGTGTTATAGGATAGTTGAAGAAACTTCACACTGAGCACACTCTGTTGTTGAAACACTTTCCACCAGAGACTTGTTGAAGATGTAGAGCGTCTTAACGCAGACATTGAATGACCTTAGCCTCTTTAAGAAGCAGAGTCTCTTATGTCTTTCCTTCAGCATAGCCTCAGTGTTGCATTTCCAGTCCAGTCTGCTGTCCAAGTCTGAGGTGTACAGAGTGAACAACTGTGTTAAGTAAACTCTCGTGAAATTTAAATGATAAGCTCTTCACACATTTTGTATGTTAAAATCTAAGTTGGGCGGTACTATAAGATGCCAGATAAACAAAATGAAGTAAAAAGTGAATATTTTCCCTGTAGTATTGTAGCTGAAATATTGTAAGTATCCCAAATTTGCAGTTACGTGCAGAACTTGGGTAAAACAGCCAACAGGTTACAACCCATTGCTCTAACTTGTTTTTTGTTGTTGTTGACGCTGACATAAGCTACTAAACTTTAAAATAATGCTAGACATTAGCTTAATAAAATATACATACTTTAAGATGATAAAAGGTAATAATTTACTACTGGGAAAGGCTAACTGACACCTACGGGCTGTGTGCGATGTTTTTGTTAAACTTAACGAAACGATCATTTCAACAGCCGGAACTATTTTGTTTCTAGTTTCTAGCCGGAGTCATGAGTGGAATGCACCGAAGGCGTGCAGTATACAGTTAGTGTCCATGCTGAGTTTGGTTGTGATAATTGCTCGTTTTAAGGAAAATAACAGCAAGTATTCTCACGTTTTAACTGACTTGCGTCTCTCACGGTTTATTTTGTTGTCTGTCGGGAAATACACACAATCTGCTCTGACTTGACCGACGAGCCAAAATGAAGATCAAACGACAGAAACAAGCCAAGAAAACGATTAGTTTCTACAAATACAACTTCAACTTCAGGGAGCCTTTTCAAATCCTAATCGACGGCACTTTTTGCCAGGCGGCGTTGAAGAACAAAATTCAGATCAAGGAGCAGATGCCGAAATATCTGATGGGGGAGGTTCAGCTGTGCACCACGAAGTGAGTTATTTCACCCCTGAGCCGTGAAAATGTGAGCCTTTCTTATTAAGTCACCCGCATGTGTCTGTGTTCATCCTCAGCTGCGCTCTGAAAGAACTCGAGACTCTTGGAAAAGAGCTGTATGGAGCTAAAATCATCCTGCAGAGGTTCCAGGTCAGGAGATGTCCACATTTCCAGAGCCCAGTCCCTGCCTCAGAGTGCCTGCTGTCCATGCTGGGGGAGACAAACCCACACCACTACTTTGTAGCCACGCAGGTAAAGATGCAAAAGCACTCTTTTAGTTGCTGAAATTACTTGGAGTTCGTAGAAGTGAACTTGACATTTACAGACAAAATTGCAGCTATGAATATAGCCTCTCTATCAAATGAAATCTTTCTCTATCTGTTGCTGTGAGCAACAACATGCGGTCAAATCAACTAAAAAGAATATCTAGAAAAGAGAGGTATCAGGAACATTAGGAATGACCCAGTCATCATGACCAAATCATTACACTGGGGGTTTACATCTGGTGCAAACCATCCAAAAAAAAAGTTCTGGAACATTACTCTTTGGACAGATGAAAATAAAATCAACCTTAAAGATGAGGAGAAAAATGAAGCAGCGACTGATAATCTGAATACATACCATCTGTGAAACGTGGAGTCAGTGTGATGATACGAGTAGGAATGGGTTCCAGTGGGTCTATTGTGGGCTTTTTGTGACGTGTTTGTGGTGTCTTTAACATTCCTGTGTTGGCTGTACGTGTGCAGGGCTCACAGGGAGATGTTTTTATGGCAGTGGTGTTACGTCACACCACTGTAGGGGGAGCCAAAGAGCAAACAAAAATCGGCGTTGCTTTAAAACATACTTAAAAACATTCCAGTTTTTGAAGGTGGAATATTCTGCAAACTCCTGATCTCAGCTTTATTGAGCTGAAAATACTCACAAACACAACTTAGTGGCCTGGTGGAAAATCATCAGCACTTCAGTCACAGTCACTGCCTGCAAACAGCAATTTATTTATGGTTATTTTATATATCTATTTGCATTTGTGCCTGAAAAAATTCTTCATATTAAAAAACTTTGATTCCAAAACGGCTAAACTAAAGCTGAGTGTATCCACTTTAAGCCAATATTCATTCAACTGGAACTTAGTCATGTAGGTATGTTCCCACAACTTCCAGGTTCCATGCATTAGGAGACCTTTTTAGCAACATTGTTTAGTTATAAAGGTCACTTTTGTTTCTGTGCAGGACCACGCAGTGACTGCAGGCCTGAAGAAGATCCCAGGTGTTCCTCTGCTTTACATCATCCTAAACACCATCGTGCTCGACAAGCCCTGCCAGACGTCCGTCAACCATGTCCAGGCCGTCCAGTTGGGAGAGCTGGTGAGTCCGGCCCAGCAGCAGAGCATTCGCAGCCTGAAAGAAGAGCAGGGCATCGCCCACAAAGACGGAGAGAGGCGGGGGAAGAAGAGGAAGAGGAAACAGAGCCATCCTAACCCCCTGAGCTGCCTCAAGAAGAAGAAGAAGCAGAAAGGAGTGCCGACACCCCCGCGGAAGAAGACGGAGCCGGGGGAGAAGAGCAAAAGAAGCCGACACAAGAAAAGAAAGACGATGGGAGGAGACAATGCTGCAGCTCCTGCAGTTACAGTCTGACGGGAAGACAGAGACTTCAGCCTTTTGTTTTTTTAAATGTATATTGCATAAGATGTTCACGGATAATATAATGCCAGTTTGAAGAAATGACACATTTACTTCTGGTCTATTTTTCCAAAGTTACCAGAGAGAATACATTTTGTGTTTGCCATTTGAAATTCCTATGTTCGTATGTGTTGTTTTAAAAGAAAAATGCTTTTCTTTACAACCGAGGGACAGCTCTGAGACAACGTCTTTGAGAGGATTTTCCTGCTTATATACGAAATTAATGCAGGTTTACAGGCACATAGCTAAAAATACAAGAGGTTCTCAGACGTGGCAGGTGTGCAGCTGCTGTGGAAGCTCAGCTGTCTTTGTGTGGACGCTTGTTTACACTTGCTGATTCCAGTTAGCTAAATTCAGCCTGTGGAGTCGTTGTAGACAATAAGTTAGACATGTCAACTCAGTATTCAGTTGATCTTGTTATCAAGTCATTCTTTATAATAATCAAATCAGCTTTCCATTGAAAACAATTCACACTCTAGCTGTTACACAGTACAGTGTATTACATCAATAAATGAACACAGAATTCATACTGTTATTAGTGCTTCATTGCCTGTCGCTGTGTTGTATCTAAATGATTATCCATCTACAAAAAAAGGACACTGGATGAACTAAATCTAAATCTTTTAGAATAAAAGAGCAGCACGGCAATAAAAAATGATTTCTGGAGACACTACCCAAAATTGCATGCAAGTACAGCAAACAACTCGTGTTTTCGTTATCCACAGACTGGAGTTATGTTTTCTGAGCTGTTTCACAATTCCACAGTATTTCCTTATCAGGTAGGTTTTTTAAAATTTTTATATTTATTGCAGTCTGTGTACAAAAAGTCTGAATATTTAACTGTTTCACACCACCATGCAATGATCGAGTAAGTGTGTTGTCGGATGCTCATCAAACTGACTTTATAATGATATTTACTGCAATGTAAACAAGCCACAACCTGACAGATAGATCATGAAATAAATAGTTAGCACACAGTGCTTTTGATCAAATGTAACGACTACAGAGCGGAGCTCTTTCCTTTTCAGATTGGAGGGGTGGAGGCGTATTAGATGACGTGGAAGCGAGGCCCAGGTGTAGCTATGATGTCGCTGTAAGGCTCCTCCTGGACCAGCTCCACTGCCTGCTGCTTCTTCAGAACCAGGAAGCTGTAGAACTTGGCAGCTGCCTGCTTCCTGTTGTTGTTCCTGCACAGGTCCAGCAGGCTGACCGACGGCGCGCCTGTTTTGGCCATCACCCTCTGTGGAAAGGTGAGAAACCACCGTGAGAACAACATTAGGGCTGAGCACTTTACATCTTATGTAATATTGCAGGTTTTGTCCCTCATTTGCCTCTTTTCTTTTTGAGTAGCAGATCATGAAATCTGAAGCACTTTGAAAGCGATGCACCATATCTGCAATAGCACGTGTAAAATCTAAGTGTCTCGCATTTTTAAAGCCAAAAGTAGAACAGAAGATGTTATTCATTAGATATGTAAACAGTAAACCAATGTAAACCTGCAACGGAGGATGTAAAGAAATGTCGCACAGTGTTGCATGCTGGGATGAAAAGAAGAGATTGAGAAAGAAAAAGGAGAGAGGGCGGAGCTTACGGGGAGGAATTCAGTCCCTCTGCTTAGTGCAAGATCTGCTAATTAACACGTCGGTATTGTGCTGAAATCTGACCTCAACTCATTTTTGACATTTTTATTTATACATTCAGCAGTGTGTTTATTTTAAAGGATCCAATGCAGTGGATTTCATGAGTCACTATACTGATACGAAAGGCGTGTTTTGATCCTAAAACTCAGGAACAACTCTGCCTTTAGAGGCAGATCCTACAGTTTGAGCAAATAAATACCATCCTGATGTTAGAAACCAGGGTCTGTGGATAATCAAGTAATCAAAAAATTGCATTTTCATTTTTTAAACAATATCCGAAGATATTTTTTTTGTTTCTCTGATTGTTTGTCTTTTCCACACTGCATTCACTTGTTGATATCAGGGTTTAATTCAGATCCATAAATAAATTTCTCTACCAAGTGTGGGCGCATTTTGCAAAAACGAACTTTCACTTTCTCTTCATAAAGTAGAAGCACTAAATCTTGTTGCAGTCTTAATGAAACCTGGAAATCTTTCTAAATGATGCCGGTCCATGCAGTCCCACTCCAATGATCACAAAAATGCTCAACTTGTTGCACTGGGTGGATTCATCTTGTTGTAAAGTGGTAGCATTAAGTTATCACCCTTTATCACATCGTGTACATGCAGTACCTGCAGGCCATGAAGCATCTGCTGGGTTCTTTTGTTCCACCTCCTTTCCTCCTGGTCCTGGTCTCCTCCCTGCACTTCCTCCTCCTAACACACACACACACACACACACACACACAAAAAAAAATCACATTTAAAAACACTCACAGATGCAATGCAACATAAAGTCTTAGATGAATTGTGGCTAATTTTCACCTCTTCGTCAGAGTCATCATCATTCTTTTTCTTGTCCTTGTCGGCAAGCAAGTCCAACTCTATCAGCTGGCTGATGTTCGTGGTAGTGGTCTCCTCAGGGGGCAAATCCACAGTGGAAGCCTCGAGCTGCTCGGGCACATGAGTTGCTTTGGACCCCTGCTGCATCTGCTGCTGCTGCTGCTCGTCCAAGGCTCCCATCTAGAGGAAAGAGGACCGAACGACAGAAGAAGAGTTCCCAGAGTTGCCATTTTTTATTCACATTTAGAAGATGTGAATCAGAAGAAGTGAATGGAAACAGTAACATTTTAATAAAAACTCCCCCTACTGTGCAGAAGAGTTTACACGCCTGCTCGGTAGCATTACTCACAGGCAGGGCTGGCTCTGTGTCCTGAGACTTGCGTTTCAGGCCTCTTTGGGTGGATGGAGGCGGCATGACCGACTCGTCCAGCGTTGTTCGGCTCCCCTCCACTGCTGCAGTCTGGAGCGCACCAGACTCTTCCATGATTGTCTGGTCTGGAAATCAAATTGACATTCAAAATTGTGCAGATAATAAATGAGAATATGTGCGAGCCACTCTTGACTTTTCCTTTACTTGTTGGCCTTGTAAAAGGTAAATCAGTTTAAAATTGAAGCTTTATCAAAGAGCAAACAAGTGAGGTAACAAATACATCACATCCATACTGTTTCTTATACTACTTTCAACAAACAAAAGAAGGCAAAAGGTACATGAAAAATTCCTACCCATGATGTCTCTCTGCTGGTGGGCTGCGGTTTCCTCTCTTGGCACATCTGGGTTCTCCAGATCCTTCAGGAACTCATCCAGACTATCGGCCTCACCACCTTTCCTCCTCTTCCTCAGTTCATCTGGCACCAGTGGCGTCAGACATCTCGTAAACATCTAGAGAGAACAAAGTGCGTGTCAGCTGTGTGTAACAGTTAGCAGAATGCTATCGTGCACATGTACCTGAGTAACCGTGCATCTGAAGCTACGTCACCTTTAGCAGCCTCGCATTCCAGAGAGGCTGAGCTGGGAGGGAGAAGAGCTTCTCGACTCCTCCGGTCTCCTTCCACATCATCAATTTCTTGGTGGGAGGAGCCAGATCCAGTGTAGTGACAATGTCGGAGTAGTCAGAAAGCTGTGCGCGGATAGTTTTACTATCCAGCTCCTTCACGCTGTCTACAATCAGCTTCCTCTTACGCTTCGCTTTGGTCTCCTTCACTGCAAAGGCCGTACAGAGATGGAGGGTCAAGTTATCTGGTGCAACCAGACTTTTTGCATTTTAGATTGAGTCCAGGAAAATCATTATAAAGGTCACCAGTGATGTCGATGGGCTCCAGGGCGAAGGTTTCTTCCTCATTGTGAACCAAAGCAGTCTGTTCTGTCTGGTCAGTCATGACTGGCAGCGGCTCTGTTGGGCCTGAGTCAGGACTGTCTGGGGCTCCTGCTGACAGCAAACACAAACGCATCACACTGGATCTGCTTTTTATGAGCTGTACAGAAAACGAGCTTTGATGCTGAGGGGTGTGTTGAACTGACCTGAGAGAGCGTCAAAGTCATCCTCATCGTCTCCGTGGTCCTGAGGCATCATCACACTTTCTGTGATGGCGGGTGGGTCGTCAAAGATGCCGCCTCCATCTTCGTTACTCAGCAGCTTGTCCACTAGACACGAATATGCTGTTGTTATAACTTTTGATTGAAGAAAAACAGCCTCACCTACAGACATAATAAAACTGAAAGGTAATAACAAATAGTAAAAGCCTAAAATGACAACATTATCAGTGGGATTTTTACCCAGCATCCCTCCCTCATTGCTTTCCATGGGATTGTCTCCAAAGTCATCTTTGTATTGGTCATCATACTCCAGGTGGTTGGACTTGTCAGCCATCTGGTTAGCTCCACCCTCGGCCTCCAGCAGCAGGTTGGAAGCTGACGCTCCCATGATGTCCACCTCAAACGCACTCTCCTCTCGCATCATCTCCCTGTCGTCCATTCCGAAGTCAGCTGCACACAGAACAGTGCGTCTTTACAACGTAAAGCACCTAACACGAGCAACAAAAAAGCCTTCAAACTTCTGGCCTCTGAGCTCTAACAACTGTGGTATTTCTCTGAATAATGAAGAAAATCCTAAACAAAGATTCAACAACAAGTTAAGATGCTCACCAAAGTCATTGTCCTGCAGCAGGTTGAGGTTGCCCACCTCCTCTCTCATGGTGATTTCTTCCACTCTGCTCTGGTTCAAGTTGAACTGCTGAGCCACGTCAATGTCACTGTGTGTGAAACACACGACACCATCAGCTCTGTTTTATTTATGATGCTGTGCTGCAAACACATCTGCATCAGCAGAGAACTCTACGGGCTTGTTAAATGTTTTCCTGCAGATATGTGTTGATGGAGCTCTCGTTAATTCACTCGTATCGTCTCTTTAAGTTTTCTTTGATAATTACATGCATTTTCTAGCACATAAGAACTGGTTATGTGTGCAGGTTACAAGTTAAAAACAGGCATAGCTCTTCAATATTTAGGAAAAACTGACATTTAAAGCAAAAAAAATGGACGAATTACCGACCAAAATAAGTCCTAATCTTTTTTTTTTCCATCTCTCATTTAAATCAAAATTGTTACACTGAATCTCGTGCATTTTGTGAATGTATCTGTTGCAGATATTCTTAGCACGAGGATAAATGGAGCCACCAGTGGTCCTCTCTTTGCAAAAGAAAGAGAAAAAGCAAATACTGGAGAGT
This sequence comes from Leuresthes tenuis, assembly GCF_036924035.1. NCBI lineage: Eukaryota > Metazoa > Chordata > Actinopteri > Atheriniformes > Atherinopsidae > Leuresthes > Leuresthes tenuis. The sequence goes on along the minus strand of NW_027325372.1, from coordinate 8,525,019 downwards.
TTCACCATCTAATAAAAGAGCTTTCCAGATGGTTTTCAGGTGCATTTCTGGATGTCAGTGGTCCAGTTTGATGCTCTGCTGTTGATACTGGACCCACCAATTTTTAAAAACTAATACGGACTTCTTCTGCAAAGATCTTTGATATCTAAAATCTGTTTTAGAAAATGTAAGGTGCACTCACAGACTAAGGATTACGCTGTATTTCTTTTTTTTTTTTAAATCCGGTCTGTATTCTCTGTAGTAGACTCACTCTAAATCTGGCAGCGGCTGATCAAAATCGTGGAACTCCTCGGGTAACGTGATGGCGTTGTAGGCTGCTTCTCTGTTCTCCTCTGGAAGATCCACCACACCTAAAGCAACACAATGAGGAAAAAGAATTTGTAGCACGTATCTCTAAAGAGACGGAGATAAATACGAGTCAAAACTGAGGAAGATCCTAAAAGAACCTCGATTCTGATGAGCAAAAAGCAGAGAAACAAACAGCTGAATACACTGATCAAAAGCAATGGCAGTTGTTGAGTAATATGCAGTTCCCAACCTGGTCGAAACGCCATCTTTATCTTGATGAAGGCCTCGTTACAATCTGCCAGCAGGTATTTGGCCTTCCTGTGGTAGATCCTCACCACCCCGAGCAGCAGATGCCCCGATGTTCGTAAAGCCATTTTCACCTGTGAGAATAATAAATGTGCATCCATGAATTATCAGTGACAATACTGTGTGAGAGCAGCTCTCACCTTTATTATGTAGTGAAACAGAAAATCACTCTTTAACATCTGATCGCTTCCGTTATAGATCTGCGATCATTCTTTACGGTAATGAACATCAGCAGGTAAAAACAGCTAACATATACCAGGTTAATACCAGAAGGGCTGGCTCCACTGAATGCTTTTATCTATGTTGAAGAAATACATCAACTTAATTAAAATATATATATATATATACATATAGAATGAAGCACTGAGATGCACACAGCCAGTCTAACAAAACTACTTAAGTTTAAAAATAATCTTCTTTAAGTCATTGGCTGGAAGACGTGAAAGTAAACAGGATGATGAATTACTTTGGGTGAGATGATGCTCTCTACGCTGCTCTCCAGATTGCACTCGAACACATGAGCCTTGGTCAGCTTCTTGTCCCAGTGGGCCGCCAGCCAGATTTTGGCCAGCGGCCCACGTTTGCTGAGGACAAAGTGGGCATAAAACATTGTCTCAGCGCCTTCTCAGCACAAGGGAAAAGGGGAAGGGGGGAGGCGTCAGACCTGGAGAGAGGAAACAACACAAACAAAGTAGTAAATGCATGAGAGTCGAATGACATTCTGACAGGAGCAAATACTCCAAGCTGTACAGGCCTAACTGAGGTTGATAAGCAAGCTCGCAAGTCAACAAAAGCGACAAAAAAGGGAAAACGTTTTTAACTGTGCTAGAGGGATGATGCATTGTTAATTTAAAGAACTATTATAAAGTAAGCCTAACGATGCTGGTTATCAACGCAGTGAGTCAAATGAGGCTTTCCTCACCCTGGGTATTTACACATTCATGTAAAACAGGCTTAGTTAGCATCAGATGACCAATTATTAATGTATATGTCTTGCAGATAGAAGAGCAACACAGCTGCTGCAGGCAAAGCAGGAAGGAAACGAGCAAAAAGCTGAAAAGAATGCAGACTGGTTTCATCAATCAGATTGATTCAAACAGACGATGTATTTGAACAGATTTGTGTGCCGCAGGCGTAGTCTTCTGTCAGATGTAACACTGGATGACAAAGCTGCTTTTTGTACCAAATAAAGAGCAAACAAATGTGACTGAAAGCAGTGGGTGGGATTACTGTAAATATCTAAATTTAGCGTTTTACTACAGGCTCTAAAATGAGCCGATTTCACTGCAAAGACGTTGTCTTTAAGCTACTTGTGTGGCGATTTTGTCAGAAGATGCTGTGGTTATATATCTAAGATTTTATTAGAGCAGAGCAACAGTCTGGAGATGCTTTAAGCTACTGTGGTTTGACACGTGGCCTGAATGGGCATGTGAAGAGTGCCCTGGCCTGGTTTCGTTTAGCTGGTTTCTGTCTATTTTTTTTTCTCGTGTCATGTGAACGTGCTTGCTGACATTCTCAGTCACATAAAGAAAAAAAAAGGACAAATTTGTCAAGTTCTTGCTTTTATTTCTGATATTTTATGAGCCTGACATGAAAATTCAGATTTTTTTATGGGGGGGGGGGGGGGGTAAAATCATAAAACTTGTTTTGAAAATGTTGCTCTTAATAAAACACAATAACTGCACCAGATAACTAAGGACATCTGCTCCCTTTCATTAAAAAAAACCTCAAAATAAAGTATTCAAGTTGATATGCTTTTTGTAAAGAAACTTTAAAATTGGTATGCATCTCCCCAAAATTTGACTTTACCTAATGTCAACCACTGTCGTGAAAGGATAGATCAGTGAAATATTTCTTGTGATATTCTAATCTTTCAAACTTTCTATATTACATATTTTCAAATGCCACCACTTGATGGTGCGACTTCCAACTTCTGTCTGTTTGCCTATCGAGATACTAGTTAGGATCTAACTTTTAATAGGTTCCTTTCCTTTTAATCCCCTAGAATCTGTGAGAAAACTCTATTTTGGTCTCTTGAGATCTCACTGAGGTGACTGTGTCGTTTTCCAAGATCTTTAAAGCATGTATAGGACGTCCCTCTTCAAATTAGCATCACAAACAGTTTGGAGTGCCAATTAGACCAAGTCTAAATAACCTAGAGGGAGTCCAGTACACCTAAGCAAGTTTTATAGAAGTTGCTCCCCACAGAAAAAAAAACAGGTCACAGCTCCATTTTGCTTCGGTCAACATCTGGTCTTGAATTACAGCATTGAACCAGGGTGAGTGTGGCTGCCTGAACTCAGCCACATATCCATCAGACACATCCCAAATTTACATTTTCTATAGGCCTTTGTGCCATGCCTGGCCTCAGAACACCTGCAGTAACCAATGTCATAGTCCATTCATGACATCTGGGCCACACCTGGGCCATACCACACATGCTAGTGCTGTAACAGAGTCATACGGCAAAAGTAACTCAGATTAGGCCCAAATGTGTCTCATCCTTTCACTCAAATGTGGCACTAAGGCACAGACATCAATGTCATAAATTGTGCACCTGAGCGAGTTGAGTCTTTCTTGCACGCCATGAAGCACGAGTGACTGTAAGGTGCAAAATAAACCTTGCATTTGCATTTATTTTTCTCCACTCATTCATCCATTTTCATACTGTATATAAAGAATAAGACTGCCAGCTATACTTTCTAAGTTGATTTTAAGGTTGTTCCTGTTTCCCCGGTGGAACAAATCACCCCGCTGTTTCAGGCTACTCTGTAAATGATTTACTTTTCTGACATTTTGAAGCTGTGACATGTCAGTAGCTGGTAAAGACAAAGGCTTCACCTGGACCTGAGGCTGTTTGGATGATGAATATAAGCACCAGGACATGTCTGCCAGGTGTTTAAGATACACCTGAAGCCATACAATCTAACTGCCATACCTGTCATCAGACTGTTATTATCACTGCATATCATATTGAGTCAGTATGGTTAAACACGAGTGAATAAAGAGTCATTTCTTTTGATAACTGCAGGTCTTTCTGACCGTTGGTGCCGTTTTAAATGACGTGACCGTTACATTTAGCCGCAGTAACCGTCGATGCTCCCCGTGTCCCACAGGTGATGATGCAGAGAAGAAAAAGCGGAGCACCGTGCAGCTGGCGCATTTTCTTTTGACAGAAATGATTACCTACACATATTTCCCCCCCGACGTTTATGAAAAAGATAAATGACTAACCGGTTAGCCGACGTGTGTTTTCCCCGTTTTCATGGTGGGCTGGTTAATGCTGCGGGTACTGGTTATCTCCCAGCCCTCCTGTCCTCGTCCACTAAAACAAACAAGATGGCGTCCTCTTTTCGTGCAGAGTGGACGGTTTGAAACCTCAGCAGTGTGCTGAGTGGTGCTGATGTGGAGTGCTGAGTGCTGTCTTCACATCTTTTAAGTAGATAAAGATTCCACAATGAACTAACACAAACACACCTATTAGAAGTATCCTGAAAATATTTCACTTATAATCTAAAAAAAAAAAATGAATGTGTGAAAAGCTAAATGTGCCCAAGGTTGCATATTATTTATTTACATCGTAGATAAAGTTTTATCTGCTTTAATGTCTAGTTAAGATTGGAGAGGTTGATTTGCGAACCTGACTGAAAAAGTAGCAATCTGATTGATTTCAGAGTTAATATTATATTAATATAATATTAGCGAAAAAATACTATTACACATGACGTCTTGCAATGAACCTTCACTATCAGCAAGATGCATTGATGAAAAATAAAGCAACTATTGCCTGTAAGGTATAAATCAATATAAAACATGTTACAAACACCTGGACCTAAAGTAAATGTAAAGTTTTGATACTTTTTAAATCAGCAAATCCTTGGTTTGATCAAGACTTTTCTGTGGGTAACTTCGGAATGACCCACTGATTCAGATGAATTTGTTGAGAAAATGTCTTTATGTCAATGGGAAGATTTAATGAAGCACATTTCTGCATTAATTGTTCTCTGAAACAAGCTGAACGACTCTCGAGACAGGCTAAAGAACTCCTCACATAGTAAAAGAAATTAAACTTTAATGGCTCAGCTCACAACAGTTTTTTCCCCTCACAGAAGGACATTTTAAGTTAGAGAGGCTTATGTTTTCCATGCAACATAATCTGTAAATTATGTCAAATTTATGGCTACTGGTTGTGGTGCAGTGGTAGTGAGTCAACGGTGGGGTGAGCAGGTAGGTGTCTTGGAATCCACTGGAGACTGCTGGATCCTTATTTAGCGAATCCAGAATGAAGCGAGCAATGAAGGAAGCAGCACTGGGAACACAGGAAGGCAGAGTAAATACACAAAGGAAAATTTTAAACATGAAGCAGTGGTAGTAGTAGTGAGACAATCTGGCAAGGAGTGGTTGCTCCTGCAGAACCTTAAGAAGGTGTCTTGAAGAGGTCAGATGAGGAACAAGTGTGACCTACTCAACCCCGCTTAAGACCCAGAAACCAAACAAATGCCACAGCCAAGCACGATCGTGACAGTCTTGGCTCTTCATAAAAAATATTCAAGTGCAGTTGTGTCAAAACTACTGGAGCAGATGCACTATTCCCAAGAAGAAGCAAAAGAACGGTTTCTTATTTAAGCTTAAAAGATAAGAAGAAGAATTCAAAGTTAACTCTGAAGAATGGCCCATTTCAGAGTGTGACTTTGTCATAAACCAGCGCACTCACTAAGGTGTTATTACTGATTCAACAACAGGTTGAATCAGCAGAAATCAGGTTGCCATGTGAAATTAGAATTTTAAAAAATTTCATTTGAGGTGTCAAATATTTTGGAGTAAATGTATTGCTGTGTAACGTTTCCATCTTTAATGTTTTGTAGTGAGGTAGTTTTGCTAAATCATCAAGGATACAGTATAATTTTAGTCATATATTTCTTTGTACCCAGTTGAAATGTATTGGTCATATCCTGCAAACAGTAATATGTGTTTCATTGTAATTCTTGAACTGTGCTGAGAGTTATGTTTGAAACCAGTTTGTTATATTGCATGTTTGTTTGATACAGGCCTCTCCTCAGAATCTCAATGAGCTTACCCGTATAAAGTATATAAAAAAACAATGAACAGATTTCTGTGTTTTACAGCGCTTTGCTAGGCAGCAGAGCTGTGAATGAACTCCATCGGTGGGTCATATCAGGCCAGGAACAACGCTTTGATCATGTGCTGAACCAGCTCAGCTGACAGCAGACTGAGCTCTGCAGTCCTGCCTCAGGCTGCTGCAGCACTCCCATTCTCTCACATCACACGCTTAAAATAAAGCTTCAAAGTGAGTGTGTGAGTGATTCTCTGCAGCTAGTTCAGGTACAGCATCAGAGACCAGTTTTCACAGACAGGAGTTTAGTTTAGACAACACAAGCAGCTTCCCGTGTTTTCTTCTGACTTCTTTTGTCAGCACTCGCACCCTGCTCCTCTCACATTTCTTCAGTTTGTCTCTCTTGTGGCAACAGAGACAAACAACAGTCAAATGATAAAAAAAATGATAAAAAAAGTCTCATTGGGTTCATCTAAATACATTAATCCAACGTTATTATTAAGCTGTACGTTACACGTATCGTGTAAAAAGCACTGCAAGACCTTTATTGTGACTGTAAATGATCAATTTACCACTAGAGGGCAACAAAGTTTTACAAAATAGCTGCGATCCAACAGCAGAGTTTCATATATCAAGCTGTTTAAAAACCACTCTTATCACACTAAATTTCTATCTGTGTAATTACAGCAAACACTGGGTTTGACGCCTCTCAGTCCCTTATGATAATTAATTTTCCATCAAACATCCTTGAAATTGAATTTTCTGCATCCTGAAGTGGAAATAAAGATCTTGTCTGTGTTGTGAAGGAAGGACAACTAATACTTTGGGCTGTAATTATGACATAAGTTCTGTCAAAAGCCGTGCTTATGAGCTGTTTTACATATTTTTACACGGGAGAAGACTTAAAGGCGGATTCTAATCTTGGTATACTTTAAGTGACAACAGAGTGTCTTTTTACTCAACTTTCAAACCACATGATTTGATAACACAGATTAAGACAATGTGCTGCTGTGAGTCACATGACTTGAACTTGAGGGCACATGATTCAACTTCAACTTTATTTTTATGACACATTTAAAACCAACAACTGTTGACCAAAGTGCTTTACGGGCTCGGCCAGCGATGAAAACTATAACAAAATTACAATAAAAATACAAGGACATGACAATATATAGATTGATGATACATTAATCTGATAATTCAAGGTATACAATCATACATTTGGACTTTAAACTTGCAGATATTTGATGTCTTACTGAAAAAAAAATCCCTTTTTTTGTTGGAAAATCTTTAATGATGGTAATCATGGTATTACTACCAGTATTCTTGCACTGCATTGCACAAACTGGAGGAAAACGGGTTTAATGTGATGACAATAAATTGGAAGACATGAACAGTGATTTGCAAAACTTTAAGTAACTGCCTTTAAGCATATCATATATCAAACTGTTGTAATCAGACAATTCTTCAAAGAATTCAATAAAAAAGCAATAACAAAAAGCAGTCATTTTTCTCAATCAACAATACGATGTATGTAATAAAATGTAAAATGACATTATATTTGTTTTGATTATATAAGTTTTGGACCTAATTGGGAACCTCCCAGCTGTGACAACCCCTCACAGATGTTTAAAAAATGGTTTAAACGGTTAAAATGCAGTATCTGTGCAGGAATGAGAGTGATAGGTAACTGGAATATTTATGAGGCACAATTAATAGAAATTATATACACATTTTGGAACAATGCATGATATATTTTTCAGGGAAAATCTTGTTTATTTCAGCAAGACAATAACAAGCCACATTCTGCTCCATATAGAAGTGTGGAAGCTGTCCAGGGTCTGGCCCTGATACTCACTGGAAATGTTTGCTGTATGACCAAAAAAATCTAAGTAAAGACCGAAAAGGGCCCAAAACCGCTTGTTATTTTCAAACAAGCTTTCAAAGTGTTGTTAACAGAAGAGATAGACATGTGGTAGACGTACTCCTTGTTGCACCTTTTCTGAAACAAGCAACTGGAAGTTGTTTCCCAGTAGTTTCCAAAAAGCTCAGCTTTATCTCCAACACTGTTGTCTTTATACTGCATTCATTAGACTATAGGGGCTGCATTATTTAGAAGTCATTGTATTTGTTTTATTTATTTTGACAGCTTCCCAACTTTTTGGGATTTTGATGATGTTGCACTAATGCTTCATCATTCTCAGAGGCCATCTCTACTTTTTAAAAATACGTTAGAACAAATAAATCGAATCAAATCTCTCTCCCGAATATAGTCTCCCCACCATCTCAAACGGATTATTTATTTGAATGAAATTTGCTAAATGTGCATATGTATTTTAAAGTTCCCACTTTGTGTTACTAGTACTTGATTAAGTAGAAAACATAACCCAGAGTTAAAAGACTGCAACAGTCTTACTGGTTTAAACAAACTAAATCTGACCACAATCGAGGCTCCCAACAGCTTCAGTGTGGCACATTTGCTCCAAACGGTGATCCAGGCATCCTTAGGATCATCCTCCCTAGAAGGGAACATGATATGATAAAAAAAACATAATTCCCATGAGACATGAATGTTCACTCATGTGAGAAAAGCTTCAGCACCTGAGGCCCAATGTGTGTTGCTGACAGCTTATTGGTTCCTGTCATTGTTGTCACGTGTCGCCCTGCTGCCTTGACCTTCGAGACTTGACAGCCCAATCCCTCCAATCTCTTCTCACGCTTCGTAAACCCCTTGCACAAATAGAGTCATAGCTCACATCTTATGAGCTCTGACAAGTGAAACTGCTCCCTCTCACTCTCCAGCATACTTGTCCATCCATCTTTGCACATCAGTGTATGACTGACTTACAAATCAAACCCATCTTTTATGGTTTTAACGAGTGGAGAAGAACTTGGCTGAGAATAAACTGTCTGATATCTCAAAGTCTGTTCCCACACACCGCATCTCTTTGTGTCTTGCGACATTGCATCGAAACAGCCAACATTTTTTCAAAACTGCACTTGAAAGCATTGACTGATTGTGATGTGGCCTCTCATGTCTCACTGCCAGACTCGTAAGTTAGGCAGGGAAAAAACACTGGACTGCTGTCTCATCTCTATACAGAAGTCAGGGGAAAAAAAGCCTGCTCACTGTTGCCAAAAACCATCCCACAAATCCCAGAGGGGCATGGACTTTACTTGGGCACAAAAGATGTGGTTATATTTCACCGTAGGATGGCCTTTGTGCCTCTGAATCAGCTAACACTGAGGCTGTGTCTGCTCCTTGCCCAACCTGTCCGTCCCCTAAGCTGACAAGCAGATCTTATTTAGGGAGAAGCACTGAAAAAGTCCACTGGGGGTTTGATTGAGTTTCTCTGTGCTGTACATGTAGACACACACACAGGTTTACACATGGGCTTTTTGTCCGACAGAGAGCTCAATCGCAACACATTTCTCACACTCGAATTGTATGGGGACAAGATTTGCTGGGAAGGAGAAATAGTGGAAAGGGGGGAGGGTGTGGTGGTAGGAGTTGGAGGGGTCTTTTCAGTTCCTTTTGGAGGCAACAATAGTCTTTGTCCAAGATCTTCCACCATTCTTATTAGGGTTACCAAAAGGAGGAGGAGGAGGAGGGAGGCGCAGGCGGAGGGAGTTTCTCCATAGTAACAATGACAAAACAAGCCAGTTTAGCACCAGGAAGGCAAAGGGTTGACTGAAGGGTTGGCTGGAACTGTTCAGGAGAAGCACAGAAACTTGTGGAGTGAAGTTGTGTTCATTTAAGGAGGACAATCAGTTTGAAGTGGATCTGTTACATACAGCGGGGAATCGTGATTTAAAAGAGGAGAAGAAAAAGAAGTAGAGAGGATTTTGAACATCTATTAGAGAAATTTACCAGTCTGGGTGATACACACCTGCCTACATATTCATACTCACCCAGAATGGACCGAGACAGTCACAGTGAGGACACGCTATCCACTATGGTCCTGGAGAACATAAAGAACAAACTGATTCATGCCTTCAGAGTGACATCGGAGTCCAAAGAAGATGCTGGAGACTCAGGCGTCAGCGTCAGGCCGCTCAGCATGGGCAGGAGTTACCAAGCAAACGAGGAACTGCGGCGGGCGCAAATAGATGGAGCGATAACCTGGCTGAGGTCTGAACTGGTGAGCTCCTACACTTTTTACAGTTTGACCTTTTTCCCTTTAGACTGCAGCAGCTTTTAATAGTTGTCATATAGAGAAATGTTTCTAATTTACCTCTGGTTGATTTAAAATCCTTAATATGAAGGAAATTTACAATAAAGGACCAGTATTTGTGTGCTTCTCAATCTAAGTGTAAACATCAGAGCTTCCTCTAACTGTTGTCATGCAGCTGGAAATGCGCACTCAGGACCTCCAGCTGGCTCAGACACTGCTGGGACTCAACACAGAGATCCAAAGACTGAGGAGGGAGAGTTTTGGGGGTGTGGAGGTAGAGGGGGATGAGCAGCCGTAAGCAGCCCCAGCAGACTGCCTCTTCTCTGGGGAGGACTTGAGAATGACCAAGGGAAGAAGCATGCACTGGACTCCACGGTGGACAAAGAAATTGCTCTGATGCAGATGAAATGATTGAACGCCTCATTGCAATCAGTTATGTCATTGCAAGAGTAAGATATGTTTTGCACTTAGGCAGAGTTGTGCTGAAGAAAGCTGTACCACTGTCTCTTTGTTGAAATGAAGCTTTATGGATGTAAAGATTAAATGGAAAACAAAAAATTAAAATGGAGAAAATGTATCACCGTATTTGAATCTTTATTGAGCTGTTTGATATAATCCTACAAGCTCAGAGCTGGTTAATACATCCACATTTAACTTCTCACACCCAAAGAATTCAAGCTTGTACATATATATATATATATTGTATATGCATATATAATCTTACCATTTATTAACTAACAAGTAAAAACAGTGGCACCGTCATTCTGTCTGCAGACTGCATCTGCACAGTGCCCTTAAAGATGCAAAACTTCATGTTTTCCTGCTTATCTAATGGATCTGTTTATTCTTTTATGGTACAGTACATAAAAGGTATGCAGCAATCACATTATACAGACATTGTGTTAATTACCAATGGGATCACATGATTGTACAGTACATATTAATATTTATCTACAAAGCGAGGACTTGCTGAACAAGACTGTCGTCATTTTATACAGGATTTATACAATCCTCTGTCAGTTTATATTAAGTTAAGAGGGACAGTTTTGACATTTCTTCAGGTTACAGCCAACGGTGGGCGACCTTAGCTTAGTGTGCGATAAAAGCAGAGCAAAAAAACAGCTCTGCACAAAGATGACAAAATACAGACACCTGTAGAGCATACTAATGAACCTATTTTTCTTGTTTTTTAAGGCTGAGACGTAACAGATGAATGACAATAGTTTTGTATCCCTGGGCAGAACAGAAATCTGACCACCGAATACAACTGGGATCTCCGCTGTATCAGATTTTCATTATTGTAGTCAAAAACATTCACAATAATGATCTTTTTATTTGGTAGATGAATTACATTCTAAATAGGAGGTGAAGAGAGTCTGTGATCATAAAATAAACATCTTTTACAAAAATCCCAACATGATTTGGTCATATCTGACTGTTGACATATATTCCATTTTTTTAAATATAATCTTTATAGTCATTACAGGTACATAGCAACATTCCTAGATACAGCCAGAAGTAAAATTTTTCCTTCAATCTGTTGTATTTAGGGTAAAAGGTTTTTACAGAGGGGATTTAGAAAATCTTTATTACTCAACAAGCCGACGAGCATCACAGCAAAGTCAGTCCTTTAGGACAGGTGTAGCTGTCACGAGGAAGTCATTCCTGCACATATAAAGGAGAATAGTAGAAGTTTCTGATGTCAAGCCTCCCAAATAGGTGATAAAAACCATGAGAATTTTACATTTAAACTACATGAAAAAAACTACAGACATCTAAGCTCGATCATTTTTGTCTGTTCATCCATTCATTTGATCTGGTTTTACTTCTTGCTAAATATGTTTACGGTGGACTACTATTCTGTTTCTGTATAATACTTCATTTTCATTTCATCCTCTTCTACGATGTAGCTTGTAAACTAAATATATTAGCATATTTTTTATGTTTGTGCTCCAAAAGTACCCTGTTAGGGCTTTTAGAATGAAATAACTTTACAATTATTTTATCTGTTTCTAGTGTCTACAAGATTATTGAGATCTGTTTTGATTTTTTATTTGTTTTCACTGATTTTTTTTTTCAAATTAAGAACACAGTGCATGAGTGTTGTGGTCTTGTAGGTGGGAGATGGGGTAAGGTGGGGCAAAATGGGGGGTTAGGAAGTATTGTTTTCAAGGCTTCTTTTTATTGTTTCTACTGTTTTTTTCTTTTGCTTTCCAACTCTGTGAATAAGGTTGTGCAACATTCTGCTTGTGTAAAAAGTGCTATACAGATAAAGTCTGAATAGTGGGTTTGTAGATACAACTCCAGTTGTACGAATACTTGAGTAGCCCTCTGAGAGACTTCACTGTTGCTTGTGCAGGTGGTGACCATGGCCACCCCTGGCCACCCCTGGCCACCCCTCGGCTCTGCCCCTGGATGTTGGTCTACTAACACATCTGCATGACTTCTTGCCTCAACTGAAGTTATGGTGGGAAATATATTCTTCTTAAGCTACGGTGTCTTCATTGAATGTTTTGGGAAATATGAGAGGATTCAAAAGTTAAATTAATTCTAATGGTTTGTATTTTCAAGGCACAGAACTTCTCCTGTAAAATGCCCTCTCTGGTAAACCTCCTGAGTAAAAAGGTTGAGGCATGTTTTGGTTGGGAATATTGAAGACCATCTCCCCCGAGGTGGAGTAGACGCTTCCACTTCCCTGTTCGCTTTCAGAGTCCCAATAGCTGCCTTCCTGCTCCTCCTCATCCAGTTCTTCTTCTTGCTCCTCCTCGGACAATTCCTGCTTGAGCTCTTGGATGCCAGAGTGAAGCTCCATCAGCTGTCGGATCAGGGCTTGGTCCTGGGAACGCATCTCCATCTATAGAGGACACAGCAGTTTAGTTTAGATTTGTTGATAAAAGATGGTAAAAGAAATTAATAAATATCATACAATTAGGGGAAGAAATCAGAAGCTGAACTTCTCGGTTTCTTTCCTTTCCCCAAAAAGACTTCCTCACAACTGAATCGAACAGAATTGTCTTCATGGAACAGCAGCTGTTTCATTTGAGTCCTGCTTTCTTTCAAATGCAAATGCATATTTCAGCTGTTCTCTTTCTTTCCTTTCTTCCTTTTTTTTTCTTTATGAGCAACTGTCTAATTACTAGCATTGTAAAATAAGTTATTCAGAATTCCACAAACTTCAGAGACCAAGCTTGTCCAAAGGATTCTGGAATGTCTTGAACAAAAAACTTCAGGGCCGATCTGCATTTCTTTTCTGCGTTAATTACAGCTCCAAGCGGGGCTGGACTCTGGCTGAAAGATGCTGGTTTTATTGCCTTTGTCAACAGTTGGAGGATTGAGAGATGAAACATGAACTTTTCTTGTGGAAATGCGGGCCTGCTGAGCTCGACCTCATTATGCCAAACACCAGTCCTTTTCAAATACAGTGCTGGTCACTGTGAATGTGTGAGTAAGTTTATGAGGCTACTGACTGAAAGGACTTAATCAAAAGGACTTCTGTGGATAACAAAACCTTCTTTGGCTTATTTCTTTCCTATAGAGTCTCTTTTTGGTTTTCTATTGAAGAAAATCTGTTTTCAATATACATTTTACCTTGCATCTCAACTTTTGAGGAAACTGGTCATAAATTTTAAAACATAATCTTAAAATAATCTTCCCTGAATCTGAAGATCTGTTCAAGACAGAGTAGACTCTATCTGCTGATGAGGGTCATGCATCATTATCAAGAACAGCAAAACAATGAACCTAAACTTAGCTGTTTACTGGTACAAGACTGAGCCTTCAGGGTAGGGTAGATACCACATAACCACAACATATGAAGAATGTGAATGGAATCAACTTCCCAATGTTTCTTGTCTCCACTATTGATATTCAGTAATGATAACAATACATTTTAGCTTTTAAGCCATCATGGATAAGGACACCTAAGTCCTGAGGGCTCATATACACCAAACTGACATGAGGAGGCTATGAGAGGATGGCTGCTGGGTCTTCTCAGGTCTTCAGTTCTCATGTCACATCTGAAACAAAAGCACTCGAGGACAAAGACGACTTCCAACTGTCAGCTCGGACGTACAATCTGAGCCTGGGCAAGAAAACATAGCTGACAACTTCAGAAGGGGCTGGAGTATGCACTTTATACAATGATGCCTTGTTTCCACAAATGTGTGTGTTCAGTCTGTAATTCATCTGATAAATGTACTTTGTACTTTTATTTCAGCTGGAAAAGCTTTTTTTGTCCAGCTTTATGAAATATGTGCATGGAATTACCCCAACAGAGAAAACCCGATGAGGTTAGTCTGCCTTGCAGTCATTTTTGTGAAAGATGTATGAACTATGCATGCACCCTGTTCAATGCACAGCTTTCTATTATTTCAGAGCAGACAGTGGCTAAAAACAACTATGAAGCACTCAGTTGAATGTGTAAAAACAGAATTTTGTTATTTTGACAGTGAATCCAGTAGCTTGTTAGCCTTACTGCTACTTCAACTATCAAACATCCTGGCACACAGTGCTGTCTCCACAAATCTACTGCAAAATATAACACATTTCAGGCAATACATGAGAAGAAAAATAGGAAAGTGATATCAGGGGCCAAATAGATGTTATAAAAAGTAATCATAGCATTGCTGTTCAGTCGTAGCTGGTGGTCTTCAGTTTCTTCTCTCAATGTCGCCACTCTGTTGTGAAATCTTTGTTTTATAAGAGGAAATGAAGATGACAAATTAAAAGACAATTTATGCGACAAATTAGGTTAGCTGTTTGCTTTCTGTATTCATTGGTCCCTCCCTCCTCCTGCACTCATTTGCTAACCTGAACAGCCAATCAGAGTGAGCTCTGTCACCTACAGATGCAACACAGATTGAACAAGTTTAATAGACCGAAAAAAGATGGAATCCAGACAGACTATCCCTTAGAGAACAATTACAATTCAAACATTTAGATTTTCACCGTTGAAGCTCATTTGATTAAAAATGGACTTTGAGTTTCATCTTATATATTCAAGGTTGAAATGACTCCCATGGTACCTAGGAAAACTATTTAGATGCTGTAGACCTCTTGTGTTCCTCTGAGAGCTGATGTCAGACCAGGAGGGTTCAGTTTTGATTGGCTGTTTTTGTCCAGCTCCTGCTCAGACACGTGCTTTCTTCTTCTCTGCCTGCTCAGGACACTCGGTTACCATGACGAGCCATCTGGGTGAGTGCACTAAATGCCAAGTGATATATTAGACCGTAACAATGAGCCTTACACAGTAGCTCACAGACATGCAAACAGACATACACATAAACGCTTACGAACAAACACACACACACTCAGACTCTTTTCATGGACACGTTGGTTCAAAATGAGGTGACATTGTAGCAGCATGACGAACATGCAGCTTAGGAACAAAAAAGGCAATAACTTGGACCGAGAACTGAAAACATTCACAGGCCTGGGAGGTCATTCTGTTGGTTCAATTTAACAGACAATAAAAGGATTTCCTGCTCACCAGAATCAACAACAGTTGTCAGAGGGACACCTACATGATTTTATAGATCAATAATGTAGCAGTTAGTTGTGGAGTTGCTTAATGTTGCTTAAGTTTGAAATTAACATTATTATGTACGGTAAACCCAGCTGTTCTGCTGCTGCACTAAATTCTTTATACAATAAATTGTTAAAAAGCTGAGGTGTAACTAATGACAGGCTCATACTCTCTGTTTTATCCCTGTTTACAATAACACTTCTGTCGATGTCAGCAGCATAGAAGTTCACAATGGAGACAGATTTATAAATAAACTATCGCTTTTATTCATAATTTATTAATGAGACAGCTAGCTTGTAGAAATGTAGGTTAAAGGCTTCTAGAAACCAACTAATTGTTCTATGCGTTGGTATTTCCTTTACAAAAGCAGGAGGACATTTCAAAATGTTTACCATGTGGTCTTTGGTTTGATTATGAAGTAATCTATTTCAATTTTTTTTAAAATTTCCAAGTAGGTCAGATTTACCTTTTTTCTGCTTTATTTCCACAGATACCTAGTGTTTTTTTCCTCTTCACCTCACCTTCTCACTGCTGTTTTATCCCCAGTTACATTTAAAACTCCAGTTTCCCTCTGCTTATCGCCAACATTTCTGTTCGACTACTCTGTTCTATTCCTTGAGCTGTTTGCTTACCAAAACCCACCAGAGTGCATAATTCTTTCTTTCTTTCTTTTCTTTGTACCATATCCCTTTGATGGGCTTTCTGTATTTTGCGTGCAGAGCTATATTATCTACCTCCCTTGTTATTTGTGTTTTATGTTACAACCACTGTGTAATATTTGTTTTCCACTAATCCCCATTGTGCATCGTGTGTCTGCATTTTGGTCCTGTTTTGAACTCGGAATAACTCAAATGTGTATCCTGAGTGAGTAGTTAGGAATTATAGTGCCATCGTCATCATCATAGTGACGCGAAACCCAGAGGCTTTTTCATATTATTTCAAGTGTATGGAATAACAGTCTACATGAACATCCTATACACACACATATACACATATATATATTTATATAATGTATGCAGCAAATATACACAACTGTGTGTGTATGTGTATTTCTATATATATTCTGCAAGAGCATAAAACCATTGTCTATTTGTCAGTTTAACTTTATGGTACATTATTATCTGCAGATGTTAGAAAGCAGTGAGCCAAAACATAATATAAAGTCAACATGTACATTATTTTGTATACTCTACTTTCCTTCTCTGGGTTAAAGAAAAAAGAGTCTTACCAGCTCCCTTCGCAGCCAGGCCAGTGCACTCTCTATGTCCAGTCTGCTGCCATCTCCTCCAGCTGTGCACCCCTGTCTGGGGTGGTCAGTCGGGCCCCGAAGGTCCCTGCAGGCACTCTGTTGTGCCATTTTACTGTCATCAAAGGTCGAGGTCTTGCAGGAGAAGTCCCGCAGTCTGGTTAGGACAACTTCCATCATGTTTTATCAGTTCCTATCCTCAGTTCTTCTGTTTCTGTGAGTTTATTCTGCACCCTCTGGTGTGTTCAGGGTGTTATTAGCTGTAATGCAGCCGTAAACAAGCTTTGTCTGATCTCTCTACCTCTGTTATGAGATCCCTGGGAGCTCCAAGTACTTATGAGGAACTCACTCTCTCCTCTTCTTTCATAAACCCCCACCCCTCTGCTGTCTCCCTTTTCTTGTTGTCCCTCTCTCAGACATTATCCCACCCAACTTCTTGGCAAAAGTGGGTGAGACATCGTCACTGGTCTGGTGAATGAGATGGAGCAGGCATGACGTCAGTGCGTTGTCCAGATGCCTGACCTAAAGTTGTTTACCACTTTGGGGGCTTTTTATGAGACACACACACACACTGTAATCATTATCAGAGGATGGGAGGAGGCTTGTGATTGCTGTGACTACAGCACTTATGTATCTTTGAAAATTGTGTCTGTTCTGTCTGTTAAAAACTGATGCAGGTGGACACAGCATATGCATGCTTCAAGCAAGCTCTCATGGACCTGGTGAGTGGCAAGGATGTAAAGAACAGTGTGAACAGCCAAGTGTAACTAACCATTCCCGTGCCATTTTGCCCTCACTCTGCAGCCCCTAGCAACCGACTGCTCATCTATTCACAAACGCTTAGCAACCACACACAAGACCTTTTTCTGGAGTGCACAGACAGTACAAACCAAAATAGCCACAACAAACTATTTTTAGAGTTAAACTGACTCTACTCTTAGACGTCTTTAAGAACAGAGGCATCAATACTCTCAAAAAGACCAATAAAAACTGCCTTCAAAGCTCATTGTGTAATTGTGCCATGCTCTTAATGCTGCTCTTAAAAGCAATGAAGAGCTCTGACGTAAGTGTAATTAACTTCTACTACCCACTGAAAGCAGTGGAAAGTTGCATCTAAAACTGCAGTGAAATCTGATTAAAGTTTTTTATATGATACCTCTTGTGCTACACATTTGTATCTGACCCAACAATAAAAACAAACAAACTTCAAAAAGATAACAACAAAGTTTTAAAGTTACTGGAAACATTTTAGAATTAATAATTTCGTAAATTTAATGTTGATGACTCATACTGCACTTGGGACGAAAGTTAATTTTGTGTCCAGTGAAACATGAATTATTCACCTTTTAATGATAAATTCAAAAACAACACAGGCAGTGCTGATGCTGGGTGGTAGGCCATGTCTACTCAGGCCTGTGTAAACTGACCAATCAGAGTATACTGAACTTTCACGAGGGCGTGGCCTTACTCCTGTTTTTACAACAGGGGTCCTACACTTGGCATGTGTGGTCAGCACTCATTGAAGTAGAGAATGTCCACCAAAATTAATTTTGTGAACAAGTTTTAGGAGAAAAATAAACATCTAATTATTGTGTTGTGACACATCTACAAGGTCTAATTTAAAGTTGCTGCATGTCTTTGCTGTTTATTCTGACTAAAGTCTCCAGTCTACCACTGCCAGGAATTTCTGTTATCTGAAAGGTAAAAAATAACTACTGATACAAAATATAGAATATATAAACTTTCTATTGTAAAACTTTCATCATAATATTAAAGTATTTTTCAAGAATTTTTCATCAAATCTTAAATTCAGTTCAATCCTCCACCTCAAGAATGCACACGGTAGGTGAGAACCCTCCAGCAGAATCAGACTGAGGAAGGACGGCCTTCTTCACTGCCCAGTGGGTTGAGAAACAGGACAAAGACACACAAAAAGCAAACAAACAACAAAGTTAAGGATAACTAAAATGGCAACTACATACAAAAAGAGTGAAGAGAGCAGGGTGAGGGGAGGTGCATCATGGGAGTTTCCCCAGCAATCCATGCCTAAAGCAGGATAACGATGGGACGTTTCAGGGTCACCTGAGCCATCTCCAACTATAAACATTATCAAAAAGGAAAGTTTTAAGCCTAATCTTAAAGACAGAGAGGATGTCTGCTTCTCAAACCCAACTGGGAGCTGGTTCCATAAGAGCCTCCCATTCTTGATCTTGATCAAAAATAACTTTATTTTTGTGAACAGAAAATTTGTACTCTAGTAGCCAATGAAGAATAGCTAGAATTGGGTAAAAAATATCCCTCTTTTCAACCACATGACAAGGGCGAAAGAAGGCGGTCCCATCTTATTCTATAGGTGAGTCAAAAGACAGATCCCGATCAGAAATAACTCAAAGTTTCCTCACTGGAAACTTACTGGAAGCCAAAAGCAATGCCATTTAGAGTAACTATATAGCTAGTATCTTCCCTAGCTATCCACCCCCTCTTTCCTCCTTCAGATAAGTTGTATTTCCACCCTGCTGCTTTAGGGGTTGTACTTGACAAAATGCCATTATGGGGCATATTGAAAGGTATAAGCTAATGGTCTGTATGGTCGCATCGACTGGAGGAGTTACTGCCATAATCAGATACTAAACAGAAGCTAATATAAAGTGAAATGTAACAATGTAATCTCTTCTGATATACCATATACTGCAACAATATATTTCCCTTTGGGAATTAATAAAGTTTAATCCAGTGTAATACATAACACCAGCATAGGGTCCAGCAGTGAGGCCTGTGCGGTTTTCTTTGGATACGACACACATGAACTCACCCACTTGATGATATTATAGTGACTACAGTTCTTTTTAAAGAAAACAGTGGTTTTATCTCAGAGTGTGCCTTTAAGCCGTGAGTCTGTAGAAAATTCGACAATAAAGACTCTTGATTCTTTTATTCACAGCGTGGTTCACACTCTACAAGCCTGTTTAAATATCCCTCTGGATGCATCTTCTGGCGAACTGTTCTTACTGACGGTCTGATCATGTTGTACAACGTTGCACGTTGACTTTTCTCATTGCTTTTCTTTGCACGTCTGACCAACGCTTCAAAATCAATTTCCACAAGTATTTAAATGCAATGTCCCTTTAGTCATTGCTCCTATTAATTTTAGACAGTGAGTCGAACAGTCTGTGTGACCAATCTCAATCAACAAGTGTTTTTTGCCATCCTGATGTGGCAGCACATGGTTTAATTGTTTTCCTCCGCTAATATATTCAGATGTTTCTCTTAATTTGTCCACATAAAAAACGAGAGGGGCCGGACATGCTTATTAGATGGCTCACAGGCGCCACCTTGTGGTATAACGTGGAACTACACAACACTGCCTGCTCAACATGCCCACTTATTGATGCTTCTTCTGTTTTCTTTTCAGGGAGGAATTCAAATCCACCGAGTTCACAACTGATTTATTAATAATAGTAGCCCAAACGTGTTCTTATTTCCTATGAGTGTCAAACGAAGCTGCTATTTCAAGACACGATTGAAAAAAAGTCCACGAGGTGATAAACTTGACTAAGTTTAACCATCTACGATTTTCGGCGTTTCAGAGGTTTCTGTTGGCAGCAGTGGTTGATTCACTAAAGATGAAGAGGATTCAAATTGATCCCCGTCCGGATGGATTCACAAATAAATTACCATGTGATTTTACACGAGGAATGAGCGCACGGCACCTCCAACTGATTGTGTAATCGCGCAGTGCCGGCTGGTCAAAGGCGGTGGGCGGGTCTGGAGTCTCAGGCTGGTGTTGTAGCAAAGTGCCCCTCATTGCCCCAATTAACAAATTATCCAAAAATCAATGTTCAGAAGAATGGTTCTCTTTATGGACACACCAAGTCCCTCCGTCCTCGTTTTTCTGCCGCAACATTTGCCTTGCAACTTTGCACTTTCTCCATCTTCATGTTTTCAATCCATGCGCCTTCACCTCTTGTCATCTCTCCGGCCCGATGCACTTCAGACGGCTTTGTATTTGCACACGGTGCGGACAGTTTTAGTCACAAGGCTGCTGCCGCAGATATTTAGCTGTTTGCACCCCGATTTGTTGGAAAGAAAACTCAGCGACTTCACGAGCGGAGACAACTAAGCCTAAAGAAGAGTAAACTACAACGAGGGCGCAATTTAAATGTCAAGAAACAATATATTTATTTGTTATCGTCTATTAGAATTCTAGCATAGTCTTGCTGTAGTTTGATTTTTTAAAAGTTTCTTTAAAATTTCTGTATTTCTGACATTCCTGAAGACATCAGTCATGTTCAAAAACAAGAATCCAGAGACAGTTCACCTGATGACAGAAACGAAGAACTCCTACACCACGCCGGGAAGGTAAAGTTTTATCCATCCAGTTTGTGTTTTAAAAAGTCTACATAAAATTGGAACTGGGGCACATTCATACCGTTCTCATATTTCCTTACATACTCAAAATAATTTATAGGTGAATGAATTTGAAAGTTTTCGGTGAGTTCTGGCGCACGTGCCCTATAATAAGGCAGTTTGTAATTCCACAAATGAAAAAATAAAAAAAGTAATGAATTTCCTTTCAGTTATGTTGTGCTCTCGGTCCTATGTGACCTTCTGGGTTTTCCACACGGGACTGGTCCAGGGTCTGATGGGATTAGCTGTGCGCAAACGTGCACTTCATTCTGCTGCTGTGGCAGGTTTAACGTGTGATTAATCGGTCATTTCCGATGGGTGGGGGCGCGTGGGTTACGACAATTTCACTCAATCATGAGCTCATAATTGATGGTTATATTCAAATGAATTTCTGCTTAAGGTTCCCTATGGTTAACTGAGAATTATTAACAGTTTATAAAGGAAAGTTTTTTTTAAAAGAAGTGGGTCAAAAAATCTCAAACTGTGTAGTCTAAAGAAGTAAAAATGGTCGTTTCTGATGGAAAGTTGGGCTGTTTAGTAAATCCATGTAGTTGTTTGGGAGAAAATGCATGAAAAAGGTTTTCTTGCTTGGTTTTGATCTGCTGCCAAGTCTGCTTTACACCGCTGATAGTGGAGCTAATAGGAACCTGAATAATACCTTGTTATAATTCATCAAAAAGAATAACTTAACTTTGATTTTGCTGAAAATTTAAACGATTTCTACAAATTCTATACGAGAGGGAGGCACTTTGAAGATTAAAGTTTGACTTTAAATGCTGCTGTCACACTGAAAATCAGCCATAAAAGTGTCCCGAGTTGTATTATGATTTTACATGATTTGCAGTTTCCTACCTACATTTCTTCTTTACCTAATCTTCAAATCAGCATGAGGCTCAGCACCATGTTTTTGTCCCTTTCCTCATAAATTTCTGTTACATCTTAGGCCTCTTCAGTTATTGTAGGTGGGTTTAAGAGCTTGAAGAGCGAACCAATCAAATTGATGTCCAATGACGCATATTCTGTAATTTGAGATTGAAGTTTTGTAAACGTAAATCTGGGTATGAAGAAGTTGTTTTTCACTTTGACCACTCAGGGGTCTGTCATAATTTGCTTCCTTAAACCCCAAAATTTGACACTTTTTTGTTACTACTCAGTAACTAAGATTAAGATGGGATTTATTGTCATGTACAGGAAATCACACAAAACATCTCCTCCACATTTAACCCATCCAGGTTGCCACCTGTTGGACACAGACACGCACAGGCTTCATACACTCATGGCATATGCCATACACTGGAGGTCCCAGGGAGCATGGGGGTATGGTGCCTTGCTCAAGGGAACCTTGGCCATGCCACCCCTCCAGCTGTCAGTTCACCAATCTTTTTGAGTGGGAATTGAACTGCCAAACTTGTGGTTATTCCGCAAATAGTTCCGGGTCATAAGCTGGATGACAGAGGAGTGACGAGGCTGAAATCAGAGAAAAGAGATGAGCCTGCTGTTAGTGAACACGTCTTTCCACAGCAGCGATTCATGTCCATAACATTAGCATAATGTGTAAACTTCCATCCATCCATTTTCTATACCCGCTTAATCCGTCGGTCGAGTCACGGGGGACTGGATTCTATCCCTGGACAGGTCCCCAGTCAATCACAGGGCCACACAAGACAAACAACCACATGCTCACACTCACTCCTAAGGACAATTTTAGAGTTACTAATTAACCTAACTTGCATGTTTTTGGACGGTGGGAGGAAGCTGGAGAACCCAGAGAGAACCCACACATACACGGGGAGAACATGCAAACTCCACACAGAAATTTAATTTTTTAGGAACAAAGCAGTTGGCGTTACGTTACCCAGTTATCATGTTGTTTTTTTAAGTTTAGTTCAACAAACTACAGAATATAATTATTTCTAGTTTATAGTCTTTGTCAGCTTTGAATAAAACTAGTCAACGCAACTTTGAAATGTTATTCTTGTAAGTTTTTCCATTTTTAAACAAGATGAAAGTCTACATATTTTCTTACTTTAAATCTTCTGTCAGCAGATTAATTGAAAATGTAGACGCAGCGTAAAGGGTTGTCATGAACAGCTTTACCCAAATAACCGCGATGAACTCCTTTTATAGCCATTAAACTTGATGATAGCACTAATTTCCAAAGCCGAAAATGGAAAAGTCCGACCTGTTCAAGGATCTGTGAATTTTCTGTTTTTAGGTCCGTGCTGATTTATTTTCACACCGTAATCTGAAAGTTTGCTGCACAAACTCTGCTTCGTATTTCTACAGTGTGCCAAATCATGGAGAATTGCAGAAAGATAGCAACAGGGGCATCAAGCATTGCCATGACAACAGCCATGCACAGGAGGACCGAGAGACGGAGAAGAAAGTTGCCAGGAGGAGGCTGTATGTGGTTTCTGTCATCTGCCTGATTTTCATGGTCGGTGAGATCATTGGTGAGTCACACTGTTGTTTTTCTCAGTTCTTTCTTCTTTGATCGCGAGTCCTCTTGTTTGCTTGTTTTTAACAATTTCATACTCAGGCACTTTGCATTATTGTTCCAGTGCAAATCTGATGCATCTTCAGTCCTTTGAGACCAGATTAGATGTTGCTCTGTATTATATATATTTTTTAATCTGCTCATGTTTCTCCTCTAGTTGACCTCTTTCCTTCTCATAGCTGAACTTTTATTCTCTGGGTCTACTTTCATTTTCTCATCTGACTTTCTTTATAATCTTCCCTTTCCCTTTGTTCAGTTGTCTGTGTTTCTTTTTGGACGCTGTTGTTTCAGCAATGATTTTCGTAGTTATTTAACTCCAGAATTGGATTTCATCATATAAATATGATTGATTCTAGACGGTCTGCATCATGGTGGCAGAAATCTGCAGCAGCTCTGATCGTATCGAATGACTTTTGGATTTTAGGAATTCAGTTCAAATGACTGTTCTGACTTCTCTCTGCAGGTGGTTATTTGGCTGGAAGCCTCGCCGTGATGACGGACGCTGCTCACCTACTGACAGACTTAGCTAGCTTCATCATAAGCTTGTTTTCCCTTTGGCTCTCCTCCAAACCTGCCACACAGAAACTCAGCTTTGGCTGGCACCGTGCAGGTACAGCATCATAGGATGTTCATCAGGAACTTTTTCATGTTTCATTTTCAAACACAGTTGCCAAAAAGTTGGGACACAAGTCAAATGTAGAATAGAAATATAATGCAACGATTGGAAAATTAGGGCAGCACGGTGATGTGGTGGTCAGTGCCGCCGCCTCACAGTAAGAGAGATCAAGGTTTAATTACCGGCTGGGGACTTTCTGTTTGCACATCCATCAAGCATGCAGTTAATTGGTGTCTCTAAATTATCCCGAGAAGTGAGTGTGAGCGTGTGTGTGGTTGTTTGTCTCGTTTGTCTCTGTGTGGCCCTGCGATGGACTGGCGACCTGTCCAGGGTGTACCCCGCCTCTCGCCCAATGACGGCTGGGATAGGCTCCAGCCCCCCCCCCCCGTGACCCTACAGTTGGATTAAGCGGGTATAGAAAATGGATGGATGTATGGATTGGAAAATCAGTTCACCAGTATACTTAATTGTAATACTGCAAATATTCATTATTTATAAAATAAGGAATAGTCAAATATCTCACAATTACATCAGTAACACCATTAATTAAGTTCAACGTGTGTCCATTTAATGCATTTGTGCAGGATCTGAACTGTTGAACAGCATAAATATAAAATATACCAAGAAACATTTCTGCTTTTGTAACACAGTGCAAGATGTGTGCTGTATATGCAAACAATGAAATAAGCTTAATAAATCCCAGTTTCAAGACATGATAAGTTGCCTCCATAATATCTAAATTTGTAAATCATTGCATAATATGTCATTTATGTTGGACAGAAAATACCAGATTGTGTTATTTTTTGCAACTTTACTTTGAGCGACATGGCAGAAACATTTTTATGAGAAACATTATACTCAAAGGAGCAAGGTTTTTCAGTGAGGAATTACATCCTGCAGACACATGGCTGCAGGTACAGGGCTCCTTCCCCTGCAGATGTTATTGAGATATTGCTTCTTATTTTACTTTACGTAGAAATTCTTATTTCTGGTGTTACATTGGCAACACAGATGCTACTGTCTGACATCAGAAAGGTGTTGAGATTCAGCTCAACTCTAAACAGACTGAACTGTAGCCCTTCCGTGAAAAATTCTTAGTTATGTTCTTGTTTGCATAAGTCATGATAGAAGCAATACTAATAGCAAGCTAAGGCATCCAGTTTGTCTATTACTCAGCAGAGCATTTGAGTTTCTACTGGAATTCAGCAGATATCCATGTTTTAAAGATGAGTTTGCTGTCATTACATTTCTGATTGTAGGTGCTGACTAGTGACCCAATCTCATTGGGACCCAATCTTTTAGCAGAAAATACCTGTAATTCTGTTAATGAATGAGAACCAAACTGATCTGTCGGTTGAGCTAACATATTTGACACAAGTTTTACCAAATCATTCGTAAAATCTTCGTTAAAAAAACAGAAAAGCACATGTGCCACAGTCTCACGGCAAAAATTTGAAAAAGTCATTTATTTAATGTCCATAGACACAATTTCCAGTTTTTCATGCTACTTAACAGGAAAATGGCTCCATAAAGTAACACGGTGTCACAGCATTTCATCAAGTTGTCACGTTTTGACTGTTGTGTCACATTTGATACACGGAGGGGGGGGTGTCATCCTCACTTGACCTGGAGTATTTGACTCCACATTGAAGCTCACAGTTATTATTTTGATCCAAAACAGCCCAAAACATTCTGTTGATGGCAGCTCCTGATTTGTTTCTCACCCATTCAGAGATCCTGGGTGCGCTGCTGTCGATTTTTACCATCTGGCTGGTGACAGGAGTGTTGGTTTATCTGGCTGTGGAGCGCCTTGTCAGTGATGACTACACTATTGAGGGAAATATCATGCTTATTACTTCTGGTTGTGCAGTGGTTGCTAATATCGTGTGAGTAAAATTCACACTCCTATCATTTATACAGATTTTATCAGTGCACCTTTTGAATATTTATGATTTCATTTAAGCCTTTACACCCAGGAGGGCAGTACTTCTTGCAGAGCTGTACAAGTTTCTCAAACTCTTCTCAAGTATGATTAGTGCAAAGCTTAAAGAAATTGTTCCTCTCTCATCAGCATGGCTGTCACCCTTCACCAGTCAGGCCACGGCCACAGTCACGGTGGGCTCAGCTCTCACGGCCACGGACACAGTCATGGTCACAAGACCGGGAAAGAAAAGCTGTCAAACAGTATCCCCTCCAATGATGAGTGTATAGACTTGGAGCAAAATCAGGCAAATCACGGTATGTTCCATGTACACTATCATTATTTGGCTGCTTTACTTTCCTCTAAAATATAATCACTAACATGATCACTTATGAAATATATCTTTTTTTAATGATGTCAGGTGGGAAAACTCAGCAGGCCAACGCCAGTGTGCGAGCAGCGTTTGTGCATGTGATGGGAGACCTTCTCCAGAGCATCAGTGTGCTCGTCAGCGCCATCATTATCTTCTTTAAGGTAACATGTCTGTGAGAAATCTGATAAATGTGAATCCATGAGGGCAGGTAATGGATGACGGAACTTTGGTAACAGAAGCAGAACTTGGTGCACGAGTATCACATTTCAGTATTCATACAGTGAGGCTTGAACGTTCACAAATCTTGTAGACGTTAAACCTTTAATATTAACATGCCCTCCAGTGTGTTGTGGAAATGAATATGTGGGAAACATGAGCTGTATTTAAATCAGATTTTTTATTTAATTCCTCAAAGTGACTAATGAGAACAGTGACAAAACATGGGGTGCCCCCCATTTTGCGAACTTACCTCCAGGGCTTAATATATCTTGTCTGCCCACATAATTTGAGTAATAAAAACAACAGAAATGGATAATAAAAATGATTAGTTAGTCAAAAGCCTTTTTGGGCTTTTTGGTAATAATGAGTATTTAAAAAAAAGTAAATTAAAAGCAAAGGGAAAATATTGGAATCCTGTTTTTTTCCATTTGTCTCATTTTATCGTTCTTTGCCGAGAGGTTGAAAGAAGTATCCATTTATCAGTTTCAGTTATGCAGGCCAATTAATCAAAATGGGTATTTTTTTCATAAATGTGCACAAACTATCGTGTAAGACTTTTTCCACACAACGCACTTAATAAACCAGTCTAAGAAGTGAAGTCTTTCACGCATTGGTCACTTTTTTGTTAATGTGCTAGAAACGAGGAGAGATCAACAATTAGCGCAGAAGATTGGAAAGTGCTCAAAGTACGTAGATCAGTGTTTCTCAATCCTGGTCCTCAAGGCACCCCGCCCTGCATGTTTTCCATGTTTCCCTGCTCCAGCACACCAGACTCAAATGAATGGGTCGTCCTCAGCCTTCTTCCCATTCATTTGAATCAGGTGTGCTGGAGCAGGGAAACATGGAAAACATGCAGGACGGGGTGCCTTGAGGACCAGATTATGGCTCTGAGGCTACAATATGATAGTTTTTCACAGTTATCTGATAACAACATGTCATATCTTCATAGCAGTTGGTGTACCAAGTGAGCAGAAGTGTGAAATAGAGCAGAAATGGATGAAAGCAGCTGAAAATATCACTTTTTCATTGTCTTACTCTTTAGGTTTTAATTGCACCATAGTAACAGCTTACTTGTTATCAACTTGAGGAAACTTGTTGTTTATCTCACCTGAGGACATCTACTCTGCACCGTTACTGCGGTTTGTCAGCAGAGAAGCTGCGCCACACAAAACTCTTGAATCCTTCGAGAGTTACAGTTTTAGTTTTGCTATAAGAATTCATATAAGTTACAGTTACTTCATATTACTTCAGTGCAGTAAGAGCCCCAGGGCTCTGCATTGAATGTCAAATCAATATAAATGTATACAAATAACTGCATATATGTAGGAAAAGGGCAAATAAGTGCAGGTTAGGGATGCTGGAGGTGTTAGTACAGCAATCGTTCTCTGAATAGACGAGTCTTTAAGAGATTCCTGAAATTATAGAAGCACACCCCTGCTCTGATGACCCCTTATATCAAGCTAACAAACACGCAGCTTTGCGTTAAATAAAATGACGGTGGATGGGAGCAGTTAGAATATTGATATAAGGTCAGTCACAGAGCAGAAACTTCAGCACAATTTTCTCTCAAGGAAAGTTTGAACAGGACTCAGCAGCCAATAAATCTAAATATTCACATTTGATAATTAGATTGTAAATCTAAATATATCTATATATCTATATATCAAAATCGATATCGGCTCCATATTTCGAATCGAGATATTGTCATGGCGTGAGTTTTAATACAAGCGATGATAACCTTGTAGCTTTTACTGACCATCCTTAAATTATTTGATATATAAAAAGGTAACAAAACAGCTGCTGAATCCAGAAATGACTTCTTAAAATAAAGTACAAAAAAGGCTGTTGTTCAGCTTGCAGCTCATATCTAACCACATAGTCCCTTTGTGACTGTATTATTTCACTAAAAAAGGTGACGCTGTGTTCCTCAAAGGACTCACTTTCGTGTGCATTTGCACGAAAGGATTTTAGACTATTCTGCATTTTGTTGTGACACTTTGTTCTGTCTGGAGAGTCTTTAAGCCTGTGTGTGTGGGTCGGAGTGCATCTGTATGCATCATCTATGGGCAATTTAGAAAACTGTCTGTAATTTTCAAAATGTGCAAAACATTTTTGACCAGAAGATTTGATTTAAACTGAAAATAATCTGTGAGAGAATTTATTTCAACTCGTGGAAAAGTGTGTGGTTGTAGTTTATGCGTATGTGGTATGTTTCTGTGTCTCAGAAAATGCTCATTTCTGCTTTGACTTTGATCGTTGCCGGTTGTGGTTATATTTTTTCAGAATAGGGCAAATCGGAAAATAATAAAATATTCATTTGTATTTTTTGAGTATGAATAGGAAGCTGCAGGTTGTCAGTCCTGCACCCATCTTCAAAGAATATTAGAGAATACCACCACTGGCTAGTTTAATTTTCATCAATATGTATTTTCAAAATATATTTGAAGAAGGTGCAGCTTGCAGTTGTTCTCATTTAATAATGATAATAAGTAGTGAATTATTTTTAGCTTCCAGCGCTTCATATTCTCATTAAACACATTCCCAGTTCAGTCTGACAGACACTCATTGTGTTCAGCTGGAACGATGCTGCTCTGTTGCTTATTGTCTGTCGGCATGAATCCTCAATACTTTCAGTGTGCTGCAGATCTTTTCCCTAGGCACTCATTACTGCCAAATCATGAGCTTCTCTTATGCAAGAACCAATTACTCATCTTTGTCCTGTGTTCTTTAATGAGGTGCAGTTTGTCCCTTTCTTCTCAGTAACCAGTGTAGATTTCTCTGCTAAGATACCAAGCTTTGATTAACTTAAAAAACTGTTCTGACCAGTTGTATTTTAGATGTTAAGCATGTTTTGTAACACTTATTTTCTGCATTGTGATTTTCTTCCAGCCAGAGTATAAGATAGCTGACCCCATCTGCACCTTCCTGTTCTCCATACTGGTTTTATGCACCACCTTCGCCATCATGAGAGACATCCTTCTCGTCCTTATGGAGGGTGAGCTCTGAGCCAGCATTTAGTTTTTACTAAACTGAGGACATAAGACTTACACCTATTTTGTGTTCCTCTCTCATCTAGGCACTCCGTCGGGGGTGAAGTACAGTGAGGTGCGAGACCGTTTGTTAGCAGTGAAGGGAGTTACAGCTGTCCACAATCTTCACATCTGGGCCCTCACCATGAACCAAGCTGTGCTCTCTGCACACGTAGCCATAGGTGAGGGAAAGTGCCCTGCTACAATTAAAAACCTCCTCTTATGACACTCAAATTAGCCCCACTTATAAACTTGCTCTATAGATGAGTCTGAACAGTTCAGATCCAGCATACATGTATTTTTGAGTTTTATACAGAAGATAATACAAAAGTGCTTTGCAAATGAATGAAGGTTAACTTGAATAAATCTCTTCTTTATTTTCTTTTTAAGAACACGATATACACTGTATCCAAATCCACTTTTATTTATAATTTTTTAGATGCTGCCAACGGCTTTGGATTAAGTTATTTTTCTGGTGCATAAACTAAAGTTTTCTAGCTCCCACATCTGTGCAACCTATTGCTGTCGTGTTGTTTCCCTTGCTGGCCTGACCCATCCATTCCCGCTCTGCTAGCAGCTTACGTGAGGGTGACCTGACACAAGCCTAGCTGACGTTTCTGTTCAGCAGGAAAGTTTTGAAATTCTAAATCTTTGTGGATTAAAAAACCCAGGTCCAGCCGTAGATGTCCTGCCAATACTGAGGGATTTTTGTTGCAATACAAAAGGTGGCCACTAGGCCACAGTACGGCTGAGTGGCTGCACTGTACTGTTTAATTCTTTGTTATCAAGTAAAAGAACGTGAAAGGATGGGGTGGTGAAGGTCACCAGTGTACTTCAAAAGCAGGACAAGATACTACCACGACCACTCTACTTTGCTTTACAATTTTACCCTGTGGCCGTCAACCTGTTGGTTGCACAAATAAAGCAAAGCAGGTAGATGATATAAAGTGTAGTTTTCTGAAAGTTATGCCAAATCTAATTTTATGAAGTTGAACAAGAAGCCTTACAATTTTCCATCCCTCTGAGTAACGTAACATTTAAAATGTCTTAATAGATTTATATTGAAGCTTATTTGCAGCTTAAGAGTGTAAGCTTAGTTAGTTTTGACTTAACTTTGGTTCAGTGTTATTTCAAATTGATTTTTTTTATGCAAGTCATACTTCAATCCTCATGTAATACATTATTAATTTGTTTTGACTTAAATGTAATTCCAGACATGAATTACATAAACATGCATTCTGTATTGAAATTAGTTCTGAGTAGTGCCTGTCTTTGTATGTAGATTAGATGTTAAATTACTGTCTAATCACAACCACTTCAGAACCGAATAAATTCTCATCCTAAAATATGTAATTATGTTTTAAAGTACGGTCTGAAACGGGTCAACATCCGAGCTGAAGCATAAACACAATATCAAAACACGACTTCTAGTCATGTCTGTTCTTCAGTGGGATATTTTGCCTTTGGTAAAACCTTGGTCTGACCTTTTTAACATCTTGTATATCATGTTCAGTCTCTGGACTATTTTTTATTTTTGCAAAAAGTTGGAACGTTGATACAGTTTTGAAAGCTCATACAGTGCAAGCACAAAGATGACTAACACTTTCTATTGCTGCCATTTCCTTTGTCGTCTCTCTCTCCTCCACAGATGATTCAGCTGATGCTCAGACTGTTCTAAGAGAAATGACACAGGCTTGTTTCTCCTCCCACAACTTCCATTCTATTACCATTCAAATGGAGAATCAGGCCGACCTGAAGCCTGAATGTACACTGTGTGAAAACCCCAAGAAGTAGGAACCTGTGAGGATTTCTCACCGATCCTTTCAGAAAAATGACAAGTGTTAGCCTTTGTTGCAGCTGGTTATAGTAGTGGGATGCAGAGGGCTTTCTTTCACTGTGACATTAATGAGAAATTTGCATTACTGTGTTTTAAGTTCCTCTTGTGCGGAGTTATAAAAATGTTGATATTTAAATAATGAGGGTTGCACAGGATGTGATTGACCTTTGGGGAAAATCTAATTATCCACTTATGGGAGGTTTTATCCTGAGTGCAGTTTTTATTAGTTTTTTATTTTAAGTGCTGTATAATTCAAATTCAAGTGTCCTTTATAATGTACTGTAATTTTATTTTTTGTTTGAATTAATTGGTGTTTTGAGTGTCTCTATATTTATACATTCATCAGCCACAACATTTAAACCACTGACCTATAAATAAATAACACGGATCTTGTTACAATGCAGAGTTCTGTTAATATTTTGTGGGTTCTGGCATTCGTGTAAATGTCTCTTTGACTTGTATCAACCAGCCAAACATTGCTGTGGACCCACACCTCACAGTGACAGCTTCCACCAATGGGACATTTCTCACCGCTCCGCTCTGCTTAGTTACAGCTTGAGAAACAGAAAAAATCTGGAGACGTTGATCCAGCCTCCAAACGTTTCACATCCTAAACCAATCCAGTATCCTCTGGAGGCGTAGAAACAAGCCTGATCCAACTGGACTCAACTCTGCAGCCTTCATGCCTTTAAAAATCCACTTCAAACGTTCCGGAACAGCCTCAGAGGTCTGATATTCATGGCCTGAGGGATCAGAGCTATTTTAGCAGCATGAGGCCTATGCAACATGATGCAGGCTGTTTTGATGTTGTGGCTGATCGGTGTGTATATCCATTCAAACTCTATCTGTGGTGCTAAACAACTGTTTGAGCATAAACCTAATGTGTTAACCTTTGACACTGAGGATACTACAGACCCCCACTTGCAGACAGTTTGGTTGTTTAAATATAGAGCAATTGATCAAATTATTCATGGGCATCTACACCAGAAATCTGAGAAGTGCTGCATATGGAGTGTACCATGTGGTACCAGGATAAAATCACTCTGACTTTGAAGAGGTAGAAGCTGCAGAGAATCATTCAATAAAATATTCTTTTTTGATTAAAAATGAATTTGATTTGGCCACCGTATAACCTTTAATCACTCACTGCCAGGATAAGTCTGTTGCTGGGCAACAGAGCTCAAAAACAGATCTTTTGTCTTTTATTTCTCAATATACTTACATAGTCTTTGGGGTAGAATTTGACATTCTGTCGACACAGACATATTTACAGCTGGTTTGAGTTTGACCTCCTGCATCCAGCAGCGAGAGTTGCTGCAGGTGTCCTGAGCTCCGCTGGCACAGTCAAGGACCTCATAAATAACAATGGACACTCAGCCTGCTGGTGCCAGCTAAGTCGCTGTTCACAGTCTGAAGAGTTTTTCTGTTTTACTATTTACTACAGTGTAGCACAATATCTAAGACTTCAATTCTATAACATAAAACATGGATTGAAGTCCAGATTGATGAATTCCAGAGTTAAAGAGCAGACACGTTAAAGCACAAGTGCTCCAATTTATAGATATTTTGTTCAGACCCTTGAATACAACCCATAATGGTTACAAGCAGTGGTAGAAAAGCACAACTCTTATCACTTCCACATCAGAGCAGACATCATTCTTAAAGGTTTCTTTTATGAAGCTTCAAAATCCTCATAAGGAGGTAGGCAGGGGGGTTGTTGGATGGCGGTGTTGTCAAGTGTAATTCATGTACACCCAACGAAGATGGCTTCAAGTGCAGAATAAGGGGAAGTAGCCAAAAAGCTCCCAGTATGTGTGTGAGCTCTCGAAAGACTGTTGGAAAAGCTCCAGATGTAAACCTAGCCTGGTTTCAACATTTAAAAAATTTAAAACTTTAGTTTTCGACTTTGAAGAATTGACAAATGCATTTAGTATTATTTACATCTTTTGAAACATATTTTCAATGTTTTTTTGGGGTGAAAGTGAAGAGACTCAGAAAAGTAGCCAAAGATGACATGCATCAAAGGCCCACAGTTTCAGACTTGAACCTGCATCTGCTGCCACAAGGATTTTTAGCCCTTTTATATCTGCGGTTGGTCAGCCAGTTGAAGAACTCTGTATGTTTTAGCCTGCTTGCTGATTAGTCTTTGGGTCATTAAAACCATTTAATGACACATTTAACAGATTTAGATGACATTTAATTAGAAGAGAAAATAAAAGGAAACTCTGGGAAAAGAGGAGTGAGTTGGCCTAAAATGTATAGGAAATCAATAGCACTTCTATTCTTAACAGAAATATTTGGCATGAGCTTTGACATTAGCATGTGGGCTT
This sequence comes from Leuresthes tenuis, assembly GCF_036924035.1. Classification (NCBI taxonomy): domain Eukaryota; kingdom Metazoa; phylum Chordata; class Actinopteri; order Atheriniformes; family Atherinopsidae; genus Leuresthes; species Leuresthes tenuis. The sequence goes on along the minus strand of NW_027325372.1, from coordinate 8,491,177 downwards.
ATCTTCATCATTACATAAGTGTCACAAATATTGAAATGGATCTGTAATGTGACGGGGCACCACAAAAAAACACTTTAAGAGTTTTTGGAACCTGGAAAGCCTTGAAACATCTCAATTTATTTTTCTTTCATCATTTTATCTTACAGTTGGAAAAATCCTTGCAAAATATGTCTTATTCAAATACTTTGAATATAAGTCAAACACATTATAAAATATAACATCCCATAACACATTTTAGTGATGTGTCCATATAGTTTTACCTGCAGTACTCTTACTGAAAGGCAATAAGAAAATGTTTCAGCTGTCACCCAGTTATCTTTGATCAATCAAAATCATTGTTTAATTTAATGAGGTTCTGTAACAACATGTTTTGTATCTGGCTGCTAATATTTAAAAAAAGCCCAACTTTGAATACTATTGTCCTATTAAGCTTGATGTTACCTGACTTCACCTCATGGAAAATCAGGGATATGAGGGGATGTAAACACTAATTAGATTATCATTACAGATTATATCACTTCTAAAATTCTAAGTAAATGCACTTAAACAGAGAGCACCATCTTGACTTCCATCGGCCTGCTGCCGCCTGATCATTAAACCTTCAGCTGTACCACTAATCTCATTCTTCGTCGGAGAATATGCTGTGAGCAGCTGAATGAGTAAACCATTGTGCTCCCGTCTCTCTCCATCTCAACGTATCCCTGGAGGAACCAGATCAGTGCATATTCAATTAAAACACGAGTAATGCACTAGGTGGGAAGATAATCCCTTTTACTTCCGACACCCCCTAAGCTAATAATTACTACATGGTTTGTGTTTCCTCACAGGGGTGTCCAGTCTGTATCCCATTCAGGTTTTTGTTACCTTTTATTCCCTCTCCAGCTCCTTTTCCCTATAGCTATTCTCCGTCTGTTCGCCGCCATCTGTCTCACCGTCTCACTCTTGTGGTTTGTTCAGTCCCTTCAGCACCAGTGATACCACTCAGTTCTACGAGGTGGTGATCAATCTCATCTGTGCTGCCTGACCGTGCATTATTGCATGCAGCCTCAGTTACATCATGTAACTGCATGATGTAGATGATGCTATGTGAGGCACACAGAGGTGATGAGATGTGACTGTTGAAACAAACACTACATTGGGCAAATGCGAACATGATAGGATTTCTGAAAGCACTGCCAAGTGATGAATGAAGGTGTTTGATGTTAATTTTGTCTCAGTGAGGTTTGATCTCATCAACACATAGAAATCAATACATTTTTCATCAGCTTGCCTTTAGTTGATCAATACATTCTGTTGTTTCTCTATTCATTTTGATTAGCGATGATAGATGAGCTGCCAAATTGCTCAGGACCTGTAGACAGTGGTCTTCTAAGCAGTAACACACACACACGTATATAAAGAGCATGCGCATAAACACCACATTTACATTTTCTAAGCTCTTCAGCTGATGCACGAACAGTTGTTTGAAAGATTTTTTCACTCATGTTAAAAAGAAAATACCCCTTCTTTCAATTCTAAGGTGTTACTTTCTATATAAAAAAAGTCATCTGGTTCTTACAAGGTCAAAAAAAGGAAAATGGTGTCTCAGATGAACAACAACACATGGAGTATTACAAGATGTCATCATAAAAAAGCTAAGACAAATTGCAGAAGCAGTGTGTGAAAAACTAAGTACACCCCATGATTCAGGAGGTTGTATGATCACCTTTAGCAGCAGCAGCAACTTGATCTGTATGACTCTGTCTCTCACATCATTATGGGGGGATTTTGATGCACATTTATTTGCTTCAGTTCATTGAGGTTGGCACTCATTTGTTTATGCATAGCTCTCTTAAGATCCCTCCAAAGCATTTCAATCAGGCCGAGGTCTGGACTTTGACTGGACCATTGCAACACCTTGATTGTTTTCTTTTTTAGACATCATGTGGTACATTTGCTGCTGGGTTTGGGATCATTGTCCTGTTGCATGACCCAATTTCCACCAAGCTTTCGCTGTCAGACAGATGGCCTCACATTTGACTCCAGAATACTTTGGTATACAGAGTTCATGCTAGATGTACATTGAGTACAAGGTACCCAGGTCCTGTGGCTACAAAATAAGCCCAAATTGTCAGCTCTCCACCACTGTGCTTCACAGTTTGTATGAGGTGTTTGTACTGATTTGTTGTGTGCATTGTTGCCTGACGAATCGCAGCAGGGGCCTTCCTGTGTGGACTATGCATGTTCTCCCAGTGCAAGTGTGGCATCTCTCTGGTTCTCTGGCTTCTTCTGTATCTGTAATATTCTAAATTGACCGTGGGAATTTTGTGCGTTTGTGCATGGTTGTTTATCTTTGTGTTGCCCCTGTGATGGATTGCTGACCTGTCCCCAGTGTACACTGCCTTTCACCCAGTAGTAGCTGCTATAAGCTCCACAACTCTGAATTGGAAGAAACAGGAACTGAAAATGGATGTTTTCTCCAAATGTGCTGCTGTGCAATATGACCAGACATTTCAATTTTGGTCTCATCTGCCCAAAGAACATTGTTCCAGAACTTGTGTGGTTTGTTTAGACGTAACTTTGAACACATAAGCTGTGCTGCCATGTTCTTTTTAGAGAGAAGAGGCTTTCTCTTGCAACCCTTCTAATTAAGTCAAAGTTGTTCAGTGTTTTTGTAATTGTACCGTCACAAACTTTAACATTTAACATACAAATGGATACCTCTTTGATTTTTTTCGTCTTACCGTGGGACGAACTTGCTGAGACATCCATCTCTGGCAAGATTGACAACTATCTTTGTCTTTATCTTTCTCATTGTAGAATGATAGACTCCAAATTGTTTGGAAATGGCCTTATAACCCTTCTCATGTTGATGGGAACAGTTGCTTCTCTGACATCATTACTGCTTTCTTTCCTGCTTGTCATTATGTTGGCATGTATTGTGTTTGTATGTATTATGGAAAATTATTTATTTGGTTATCTGATGCTGTTAATCTGAGGTTGCATTCACCAGATTTTAAGACCTCTTAAGGACCAATATAGATTTTTCTATATCTAGATATATTACACAGTATATACATTCTATACTTTCTTTTCGTTTGAAAGCATTCATCCCACTACCTGCCAGCACAAACTCAACACCTCAACTTCCTCCTGCCAATGAAGTACTCCAAGAAGACAAGTTGGGTGATTACAACGGCATTTCCAAATGCCTCAGTGAGTCTGGCAGTAAAGCAGATGGGGATTGTAAGAGCAATGCTCGTTCATTCTGCCAAGTTACCCAGCAATTTTTCTGCAATTAAAAAGTTGTGGGCAGTCAAGTGAACTATCATTATTGCATTTTGCTGTTTCAGAGACAAATTAAATAAATAAATACTTTAGGTTATGATTATACAAAATGCATTCCAGAGAAAATTAAACTGAAACGCACCCCATACCCTTGAATTTGAATTAATAGTGTGAATTAAATAATGTCACGCTAATCTACCTTTTCAGCCCCACTCAAGCTTTAAGGCAAAAGCCTTTCCCTTTTCAGTAAAGCTCTTATTTCCAGTGTCTGTGAGTCATAATTTTACTGCATGGCAGAGCAAATGCTGAAAAAGCAGCCGCGTATAATCTGTTATTTGCGACACCCCTTTTGTATTTCAGTTTAATTCAATTCGGACAGTTCACAAATTAATCCATTCGAAACGGATGCACTGAGGGATTTAACTTAATACGGAGTAGACAGAAATATAGACTGACGTGAAGCAGTCACGAGTAGGCACTTGATCTGGGGCTAATAAAGTAGGATGTATGATGATATTTCTGCAATATAAGAATAAGTCAGAGAACGGCGCTGTTACCTTCATTTAGTCTGCGATTAGCCCCAACAATTTAGCTGTGCGCACAAAGGAGATGGGTAAAAATCCACAGCGCCCCTATTCCAGCATTTACTACTATAGTCACGGTGTCAAGATGAATGCTCGCGATACTTGCAGAAGCAGCTGAGAGTCCAGCAGCTTGTAGGGGGCTAGACATGTCAACAAACGACATAAATTACCAGCACACAGGTAACAGTACACGTCGCCTTATCTGTCGTTAAATAAACATCAAGAACTTTTGCGTTATTAGTCCTTGAGTCGAACTGGGACAGTGAAAACACAGATAAATACACGGAAAGAAAGGTGAAGTGTCGTGTGGTGTGATTGCTTAGCTCAGACGAGAGCAACTCCACTTTTAACTGTGAGCTAATTAACCCGTTACTTGGCTGAATGCATCCGAGGGAGCTATATAAAGTCCAGGATAAAACCTGACGACATTTACTGATCTAGGGGAACGTTTAAGCGAACCTTAAACACAGATGTGTAACCTATTTTAAAGATTATGACGTTAGCACACAGGCTTTACTTGTGTCGAGTCTGTCAGCTGGTAAATTCCAGCTAATTTGTGACAGCTTTTAAGCTTTTAGACAGATAAAAATGTATTTTATCAACCATATTATTGTAGCTGAGGTAAATGCTAAGCCAATATGCCAATATCGCACAAAATGCAGCTTGATGGGACTATTGTTGGTTAATTTACCACATAGCAAGAATTGATTAAGCAAGAAATCTTGAAGACTTCCTTTAACTGCCAGCTTTATTAACCTCCTTCCCTCTCATCTTCATTTTCTATCATCTTCTCTGCACTCTCAATGAAGGCATGTAAAGGTGTGCTGATGTGGATCAGCCTGACCAGTAGCTCTATCAGAACCTATATGTGCTCCACCGCCATCCTCACCAGCTGCCTCAATGACGACCCCTCCACTAGTGTCACCTTTTGGCTCTCAGCCGCCACCGCAGCAGCAACAGCAGCAGGCCCAAGCAGCTCGAGATGTCAACACGGCGTCGCTGTGTCGCATCGGCCAGGAGACGGTCCAAGATATCGTCCTCAGGACCATGGAGATCTTTCAGCTTCTCAGGAACATGCAGGTCTGTCTCGCTGTGTCTCCGAGTCCACATGCCTCTCACATATGGTTTGAATATGTTTTCCATAGCCCCACAACTTAAAACCGTATGAAATATGACACAAGATGAGTGAAACAAATCTTTAAAAAGACCAAAGAATTTATCAGCAAAAACTAAATTCCCCAAAATCAAAGAATATGCGTTGATGGTATTGACAGGTCTGATGCTAAAATGACAGAGGAGTATTATGCAAATAACAAAATGAATGTCAATCAGGAAGACGGTTCTTAAGATATGTTTTGTTGTGGGATTTCAAAACAAGACTGTGCCAGCAAAATTTGTGGGAGGCTGAGAGCAGCAGGGGAAAAGCCTGATCAAGCCGGGATTTTTTTCAAATTCTGTACCGGCACAGCTCAAAGGGCAAAGCCAGTAGATATTCAAATCCTGCCGGGACACTAGAGAGTTACAGTTCACAGATATGATGGGACTTGTATTTTGAGCCTTTGAGATTCAAATAAGACTGAAAAAGAAATAGCTGAAAAGACAAAGCAAGTTTTCAGCTGTGTTGTTCCAAATATATTTATATTGCAACGTGACTTTTCAGAGAAGAAAAGCACAACTGTATTTGTAATAGTAAGTTTGAGTTTGACCAAGGATCGGGATGATTTTAGGATGAGGATTGTCTGAGTGACTTGATTCTCACTGTTGGTATAAACCCGCTAATTTGCCCCCTGTTTCCAGCATAATTCCTCTCCTCTTCCACTATCTTGACTGTCACTATCTTCTTCTCTATAGAAGAGAAACTCCTCTGAAGCATTAAGCTAGGTACAGAAAATGCATGTTTTGATGAAGATTTGAGTCAGATTTTTCTCCTTCTTCCAAAAAATGGTTTAAAGATTTGCAATGAAAATATTTACATCATCCGGTGTCCCATGCAGACCTTCATGCATGTCTGCCCAGCGCTTCCACAGAAACCGCTCCCCATTAACACCATTGTTCAGTGTACTGGGATTAGGACCACACAGAGGTGAATGTGACTGATTTTAAACCGTTACATTATCAGCTTTTCACTGCAAGATATTAAATTCATCCTTCATGCTGTTGTTTTGTCTGTCTGTTATTATCATGATGAATGTTAAGTCGTTAATCGTCTCAAAATGACCATTATTATCCTCATTACTGCTAAATTGCATGACCTCCAGAATAAATGTTTGAAATTATCAGTGCAGTGAAATCATTTTCCACTGCTGACAGTATGACTTTCACGATGTTTTGCTTTAGGATTGTCATGCAAACACTACGACTAACGATTTCATTGTTTTTTTCCATTTATTTTATGCCTGTTTTTAGTTTAATGTCAGTGGTTTGGCTGCCTTTGACCACCACCTTTTTGCTGTTAATAAAACCACTTAATGGACTCATAGTGATGTTGTGACTTTACAACTAAAGCAAAGTTAGTTGCTTTAGTTGAAAACTTGTGAGCTGAGTATCATAAGTTACTCGGTTACTGAAGAATGGGGCACAGTGGGGTGCAAAACACATGGGAATCGCAGTGGAAATATTTGGTTAGTTTTGTTCAGCTGTTTTTTGCAGAGGAATGGAAATTATTCTAAAGTTGTCTTAAATCATTACAGCCTTTTCAAATAATTGTTACATTGGGATTTTGTTGTGTCTTTAAAAGACTCAGCTGACATATTTAAGACTTTAATGGCGATACAAAAGCAGATGTGTTTATTTGGTTTGGAGTCGATTGAAGACAATAAAGGAAATTGTTATTGTGCATTGTTCAAACTTTAGTTTTAGCATGACATGAGCACGCATGATTGTGTTTGTTTTTCACACCGTTTATGAAAAATCCAGAGCGGGGTGGACAGAGATTTTGCATCCTTTTGATTTTCTCAGGGTTTATGGAGCTTTTTTTTTGTGTTGTCAGAACAAAGAAAGAGCTACGGTAGATAAAACAGCCATCATCTCTACTACAAACAACCTTTTTTTTTCGCTCTGCATGTTTATGCAGGCAAATAATGTTTTCACAAGACTTATATATCTCAAATATTCATATTATTCTTTTACATGTTAATCATAAGTTTAGCCTTAAAGATTGTCTGTTTTTGATCAGTTTCCCCTGAAACACGTGGAGCTCAGCTTTTGCCTCGCTGTGAAAACGAGGTCAGCATGAGTTTATCATGTGCGTCTGTCTGACTCTCTGTGACGCTTCTCCTGCACTTTGTTCAAATAACAGCCAAACACAGAATGCACAAGCAGCATTGCTGTGACTTGTTTTCTTTAGATCCAAGGTTGCTGTTATACTAATAAAAATTCTTCATGTATCTTCACTCCCACTCTTTTTCCCTTTCTCTCTGTCTCCTCTCGGCTTCACTGTCTCTTTCTTCGCTGTACTTGCCCTGCAGGCAGGCTTGTTCATGTTTTGTAGGATGTTTATAATCAGACATTGCTGCCCCAGAGGCTTGTCGATCCTCTCTATAAAAGTATGTCTTGTTACTCTTTAACACCCACTGCAGTTAAAAGCCAATTACGATGCCCCAGTATGAGCTTCAGCTCAAACATTCAGCAGAAGTGAAAGTTCTTTGCCTTTTCACGCTGCTGAGTTTGTTTGGTGGTTGATATTATGATATTATTTAGACTGATTACCATATAGCTGCATAATCACAAACAAGTTAAACATATTTTTGACCTGTCTGTCTGGTCCACTTTTAAATAGAAGTGAGTGATTTTTCTTTTTTTCCCTTTTAGACTGCGTACATGACAGCGCATACAGTATTACGTGCATCATTGGAAGGGTTCTAATAGTCTATCACCAATTAACAAAATTGATTTCTCCTTTTGGCTGCAGTTGGACTGCAGTAAGTGTTGCTTTTTATTAGCTTGGACATTTCTCAACACCACATTTTGTCTGTGCTTCATTGCAGTTGCCTAATGGAGTCACTTACCATCCCAACACCCACCAGGACCGGCTGGGAAAACTCCAAGAGCACTTACGAATGCTTTCTGTGCTCTTCCGCAAGCTGCGCCTCGTCTACGACAAATGCAACGAGAACTGTGCAGGCTTGGAACCAATACCACCAGAGGTCAGTCATGGCGACACAGACACACTGATATGTGTTCATAGTCAGGGTAAATTAAGGGACAGCCATGTGCATTTCCTTATGAGTGTGCTGACAGGTGTATTGATGGATTTCGATGGCATTTCCATGTAGATAAAATACCTGGAATTCTTCTCAAAACTGTTTAATGGAAAGATTTATTTGTGAAAGTCTCTTTTACCTGGTGAGTCTGTATGTTAGTGTGGTTCTGGTTTCCTCTCTGGTTGGAGCAGAGTGAGGGAAGGAGGCTAATGGCTTTTAAATACGCCACCACACATTTATAGTGGGTCATAACAAAGTGACACTTTTGCACGAGTCTCTACAGTGGAATTAATCCTCTTAGTCTGCTCGGTGACATAGTTACAGCTAATACTGAACCATCTCAACCTAAATGTGTTTGTATGTTATACTTATATATGTTATACAACTTCCAAAGGGAATATTTGTGGAATAATGCTAACTAAAGAGGACAAAGGCCCAAGCAAACTGTTTAAAATATGCACCCTGTTTTATCTACATTGTGTCAAATAGTTTGTTAACTTTGAAAAGTTGTGCCTCCCCTTCGGATTCAGATGGACAGTGTCAGTGACACCATGATGGAAGCACATTGCCTGTCCAGCAGCACAGGATCTTTATAATTTAGTTATGATGTTTAGTGAGATAAAAAGAGAGGTCATTGCTTTCTTTCAAGCAAACTACCTTAAAATGATTAATTGTGGCTTTTAAAAGATTTTAATTTGATAAGTAGCAGTTTAAGGACCTCTTCACTGCTTGAGAAGAATCCAGCACACCGCTCTATAAAGCCATTAATTTTCAGAAAATTGGCCCCTCTGAGCTAAATGCAGTCATTGTTATGTCTTCCAAAGCATCATTAAATGCTTATTTTTCAATGAAAGGGGTTGAAATGAATACTGAGCATCCAGGAAACACTGATAACCAGCTAAATAGTACACACATTGTAGTTTCAGAACGGAGGAAGCTGGGGATGTAGTACTATTCATTGCAGATATATAAAATAAACTGTAAGATGTTTTATTACCACATTATTTGATAAATTTTTGAAAATGGCTTTTTTCCCTCTCCTTTAACTGGCTGTAATATTACATTGAGTGATTTTATATCACAGGCATGAGTTTGAACATGCTGACTTCAAGGTTTTTTCTCTTCATGTGTGCCTATTGAGTCTATTTTTCATCAGAACCATGAGTACTGACTTTGCGGATGCTTACAAGATGATATTTTCTCATTATGGCGTCTCAAATAGAATAAAATGTCTTGGGTTTATTTGCTAAATGCAAATACATTATTTCACAAAGTCATATTTTTGTGAACGTATTTCAGACATTAAGTAGCAGCATTTGAAATGCATGAAGCAGTTGTATCAGTGATCAAAGTGATCCTGTGAGATAACATAACCTGGAAGTTGAAGGGGAGGAGGTCTCATGGTTCTGCATCTGCTCTGGATCGGCCCTTTTTACAGTTTAGCAAAGCTGTTTACCTGTGGTAGCTTTTAGCTGCCACTTGGGGGAAATTAAAAGATTGTGGAACAGTGTTAGCTCTTAGCTGCTGTTGTTTGTCTTTGAGCAAATGTTGCATCTTTAGCTGTGTCAGACTACAGATGTCATAGTGGACAAAGAACTGCTTTGAAGTTGGAGTGAATCTCAGGGCCAAAAAGGGGGGAACTGGGATTGGCCTGAAGGGTTCTGTTGAACTGTTTGGTGTTTTTTTGACCTTATGACGGTTTCACCGAGTTAAATGATCTGGAAGTATCTAAGTTACATTTAAGATGCTTCATTGCCCTTCTTTGTCATGTCCTTTAGCACAGGTATCACCAGAGCTTCCTTTATCAAACACCAGAGATCATTCAGTCCCAGCGATCTGTGCGACCTCAACTTTCGAAGTGATGCTTGGTTATTTTCATACAGTCCCACTAAGTCATTTGTGTGGCTAAATAGGAGGACAGCGGGGTGAGTGTGAGCAGTGTGAACCCTAATCCTCAAAAGTAAAATAGTATTTTTTATTATATCTTATTTTGCTAATATAACAAATGTAACAATGTGATAATTGTATCAGCTCAAGAACCAGTGTCTGTGTCTCTCCTATCATCTTTTTGTTTTCCAACAATGTCCAATAAAAGATGGTAAAAAGTTACAGCATGTGCTGAATACCCATAGTCCTTTCCTCTGCTTAGGGTGAGAATATGCACATGACACCACAACGCCCAGTTATTGACTGATTATAAAGCGTAAAGATTGAAACGTGGACAGTGGTGCATCTGGATAAGTTAAAGAAAGAGTTGGAGAAAGAGAACATGTTAAATGTTCACGTTAAATGATGTCAAACAACCTCACTGAGGAGTGGTGTGAGGTTGCTGGCACCTCCTGTGTGGAAACACAACGTGTGCTTTCCACCATCAACATGTTCCAGAGAAGAGATAATATCTTTTTTTCTACAAAATAACACGCTGACCCTGAATTGAATGCTTGTTGAGCTTCTCTAAGGTGTGGTGTACTTTTCAACTAAGATGGTGCCAAAAAAATGGTTTTGCAAACTAAACTCTGCCATTCATTGGATAAAGCTAAAGTCCACAGCGATCAGCCATAACATTATGAACACCTGCCTAACACGGAGTCACTGAGTGTTCTGTTCTGGCATGTTACTGCGGGTTGTGGGGTGGGGTCTCTGTGGATCGAGCTTGCTTCCCACAGATCCCATCATATTGGTGTCTGAGGAGTTTGGAGGCTGGGTGAACACCTCAGACTCCTCATGTTCTTTCCTAAGTGCTTTTTATGCAGCCCACTGCTCCCGTGCTGCCTGAGCTGCTGCTGTAAAGGAGGGCTGTTTCCAAATGGGGGATGGGACCGATCAGCAAAGTAACGCCGGGTTGCAGGATTGTCCACGGGAACGTTTTACGAATTAATATCCGTTAATGTTACGGTTGATTGTTGTCTTTTTTTCATTTTACTTCAAGATATAATCATCTTAAATCCTCTTACATGACGAAAATAATGTTTAGTAACTTCATTTTAGAGATATTTTAGATTTTTTATTTGTTACCACTCATTGTTACACGATCTGTTGGTACTTGAATGCTATCTTGCCTCAAATTTCAAGCTATGCTTTTATTACATAAACACTACAGCCACAATTAGATTTTACAAGATGCGGTTTTAACCACTGAAGTCATGGAACATAATTTTTTAATTGAACACAATTGCTTGATCCTCCCAGATACAAATGTCAACATATGCTTTATGTGCTTGTAAGTTTTTTTTTTTTTAAATATCCTCTCAGCCATTGCCACACTTAGCCCAGATCTTTTTACACTAACTGCCAGCTAAATTAGGAAGCTGTTAGTTTAAAGGAAGTAGGCCATTGTTACTGCCACATCCCTTTGCTCACACACGCATATATGTCCTCGCAGAGCCGAACACACAAACACACATCTTTACCCTGGGGGCCTCTTATCTCGCTGGCTCCCTCTAGGCCTGTCTTTTCTGTGCTTGCAGCAGTTTCATTGGTCCCTTCAGGTGAGTCCCCAGAGTCTCTTTACAGTTTTACTGCTGATTACAGTCACCATTCAGGAACAACAACACTTCAGCTTTAGTCTTACTCCGTCCCTGCCCGCCCTCACAAACTCACTGAATTTGTCCGCAATCGTCTCCTGCACGCACACATCTGTGGCACAAAGGCATGTTTTTCAGCTCATGTGTTTATACATACGTAGACACACACTTAAGAACCGCTGGCGTGCTGGGGCACGGCGCGGCTATCCACCACTGTTTGATTGGATTTATGACTGCGGCAGTCCCTTCACAATTTCTACAGATTGGCTCAGAGCTAATCTTTCTTACCAGACTCCCACTGGGGATAAAGGAGGATGTGGGAGGAGACCAGTCTTAAATTGGAACAAATTTGTGTTGACTGCAACCATGTACATTTCCAGCATGAATAGCACTGTTGCTCTGAAGCATTTGGAATTGTCTGTCCACAGGTCGGTCAAAATGACTCTCGTCTGCAGTTCTGCTCCGATATCAAAATCCATGATGGACTTTCTTTGACATTTTCCTTTGCTGTAACACCAACCCTCCTCCTTTTTCCCACCATATTTAAATGTTTATTCATTTTCCCTTGAGACCCAGTCCAGTGCTGACCAGCCAATACCTCAGCTCACCGTGTTTGTCTGCGGCTGAGAGTTGTTGATTTTGGCTCCGGCGTGCATGCCATTTATCATCGTGGAGAATTCAGATGCCTGCCCGACAGGCCCTCACTATTGGCTGCCTGAAACAGGAAGTGGAATCAATGACTCGAGCAGTGTGACCTCATTGCAGCCTAATTAGCAGCAGACCTGTTTAATGAACAGCTGGACCAAGTGCACACGTCAGCGTTACCCCTGTTACTCTCCAGCTGTCGTCTGTTGCAGATTTTTCCTCATTTTCTTATACTCTGACACAGTTTTCAATTAGCATTTCCCTTTTTGACCACCTTTATCCTCCTTTTCCTCTTATATCTACTCAATATCTCTGTTTCTCCATATCCGTCTTCTTTTCAATCAGCCCATTAGTTCACGTTGGCTTTGGTTTTCCCCTGAGTTCTCACCTACTTTACCTCTTTTCTTCTTTCACTGTTGTCCGAGTCTGCTGTCATTTCCTGCAGTGAAAGGTCTTACTATTTCATTTCCCAGTGCCTTCGCCCGTCCGTCCTGCTATTTTCTTATTACTTAGATTTTTTTTTTCCACTCTTTTCCTTTTGTCTCACAGAGGCAACCTGGAGAACTTCATTATTCCATTCTTCTCTGTCAGGCAGGAAACCACATCCATCTTTCTGTAGAAGAGGCAGGGGTTATGACTCACATAGGCACATTCACACAGACGTACTGAGTAGCTCTACACGCACCCACTCACATGCACAATACACTCTCCATCCATCTTTCCCAACCCTACTCAGCACATTTCATTTTCCGCCCTCTTGCTGCCAAAATCTGCCCGCTGCCTTTAAAAATTCAATATGTCATTTGCTTTGCTCTTAAATTATCTAATGAAAAAGCTTAAATCTTTTGCAACTTAAAGTTTTCTTGAGTTAGAGGTTAGCTCATAGTTCGGGATAATGTCCCGCCCATGTCCTTGCTGTCTTTTCTCCTTCCAAGTTTACAGTTTGGCATGGAGCTCTGCCTGGAAAACTTCAGGAAAAGATTCCAAGATTTTTACATCTTTTTGTCACTCTTTTTCCCCTCGTGGCCTCATTGTTCCTTTATTTATGCTTCTTAAATGATCCTGTAGCCTTTTCTTAATTTTGTTTGTTCTTTTGACCTTTTTTCTGCTCTTTTCCTACCCGTCACTTAGCTCCTTTTCAACCCCATACTGTCTTAGTTTTCACTCATTACCTTGCAGTCTTTATTCTTTTTATTGATTTTGGCTTAGTCTCAGCGTCGGCATACTTCAGCTGTAATCATGCAATAGTTAGTCACTGCCGCCAAAAAATCCAGTGTTTTTTTGTAATCACTGTCTAGTCTGTGCAGGGCCTTGGCTCCAGCTGCACAACTTTGGGCCAAACATCGAAGTCAAACATAATGCTCCAAAGAATTTTCAGAGTTTAGATTAGAATTTTCCCAAGTTGTTACTGGAGCAAGGTGTGTTTTCCCACCATACAACAAGTTGTTGGGAGACTCTCCTCCCTAATCTGTGTTTGTGATCTTGTCTGGTATGACGGTCTTTGTTTTGGAAAGGGAAAATTATCCAGTGCTTTTTTTTTTTTTCCTTTGTAACACTTTCTTTAAACAAACTCAATCTTGTGGTTTGTAAAACTGTACCAAAATTGTTCTTATTAGTATATTAAAATTTACATTCACAGTGTTTGTTTTTTTTACAAGATTCTGTTTGATGCTGTGTCTCTGTGCAGATTATCTGACATAACATCAATCACACATAGTCAGCGCAGGTTTTTCATATCTTTGTGTGTTACACAAAGAACAGTGTGTTCTCAAGACATCCACAGATCGCTTCATGTGTGACTGCAGCAAACCTCCTTCTCTCCACCCCACCTGCGGTGACCACTAGGGGGCAGTGTGATGTAAAGCAGCAAGCAGTGACCCCTCCAGCTCTCAGGAACGCTGCCTCGCCTGAAGGCTCTTGCACATCAGCCTCGTGGTAGTGTCAAGCAGACAAGGTCAAGCACACAGAGCGTTTAAAAATGAATTAATCTCCCACTCGCTGTCTCCATTTCTCACTCTGTGCTGTTTCTCTGAGGAAGACGAGACAGGTTCTGCCTGAGTGTGAGAGCTTACACAGAATCCCCATTTTCATTACTTCATGGGAACAAGAGCATAAGACAGCATGTATGTGTCTCGCATTTGGCTTAGAAGTCTTTAGTTGAGAGAACATGGAAATCTGGCCTTTGACTGCTCTTAGGTAAGACATTACATGCACAGTACATGCAATGTGTTTGGACCCAAGACTGAACACGAGCAGAGAGGAGTTAGAAGTGCATGATTTCTTATCAGATTTGATTACAGAATATGATACATGGACAGTGTCGATTTTACTGTACTGCAGTCACTTGTGTAAGTGATCTGCTTATTGTTATCTTGCTTACTTTGATTAATACATCCTTTCTTTTTTTTTTTTTTTGTTGCTTTGTCTTTCAGCAACTGATACCCTTTTTGGAGGACGACAGCTCTAAACATGAGGATCATTCAGGGGGTCAGAGCCGCTCTGCCAATGAGGAGAGGAGAGAAATCCTGGAAGTTAACAAGGTATTGTGTTATGTTTACAGGACTGGGTTACAGGTTGGATTTCCAACCAGCTGTAACAACAAGAGGAAGACAAAGAGGAGGGGCTAAAAATGTGGATAAAGTTTAATCTTTATTGCATAACAACATGATGCTACTTCATTAAAGTTCTAGTAACAACATGAAGATTAGAAATGAAAATCATGCATGAAATCAGATCCATACAGCTGTTATTTGAATAGCACAAAACAAAATTAGGAGGCTAAGCTCGGTTGAGTTTAATGTCTGCTGATAGAGCTGTGTGTTTAGAGGAGGTATTAAAGCTGCAGAGAAATATCATTAACCTCTAATCGTTAATTTGTTTTATTTCGTTGAGCATTTCAGCTATTCTCAACTATCACTTGATTTCATTGTTGTGCATGTGTAAGCGCCTGGTTGGGGGTCTGTATTTGTGAACCAGGAGAATTTCTACAAACATTGAAGTCTGCTGATAGGTAAAGTGTTTGGGGTTCTTCATCACAACTAAATGATCATTAATCCTCAATCTCCAAAATAAGAGACATCCGTCACTATGCAGCAGTGTGCAAAATGGAGGATAGTGGTCAATGTGAAGCTGAGATTTGGTCCAAGCTGGAACAAACCTGTCCAGTAAATAAGATTAGCATCACTGCTGTTTGTGCCCGGATTGTGCAAAGCAGATGTAACAATATGACAATTTTTTTACTTGGGTAATCCCTTTTTGATGCAGCTTTTGAAGTTGCACTTTGAAAAAAAGTGTAAAGATCTTGGCAAAAGTCGTAAAAATGGGATGATGGACATGCCTAATCAGTTATGACGTATCAAACATGTCGGTCAAATGAGCAATCGCATGAGAAATCAGCCATTCTCCTCCTCTGGGGGCAACAAACAGACTAACACTCACAGGCATGAAAGAAGAATACATAACATAAACAGTCACGCTGAGAAGCTTGTTGTCGTCTATATCTGTTCAGTATTACATGTAGTTTAAGTACTTTGGCTGGCTTACCGCTGTGTTCGTTACTATTTTTAAAGGGAAGAACTTGAGGATGTTATTTTTGTTATCAGCATATCATACTGCTCAGCCTTCCAGAGAAACAGGGGGGCCACTTTCTGAGAGTTCACACATCTCTGTATGTTGTTCATGAGGGAGACTAAAGTGTGAGCATGACATCTAGACTGGTGTGACACGTCAGTGATGTTGGGTTTTTTTTTTTTTTGGACCCAACTCCCATTTCTGGTCAGAAAAGTATTTAGAGTGGTTGGACATGTTGGACTGTTTCCACTAATGGATGCAGATCATAAACCATTAAAAATCATAATATACATAAAAGACAAGCTGATCAGATAACTTGGTAGCATATAAATACATATATATTATAAATATATATATATATATATTATGTATTTACCAGGAGAAAGAAGAGTTGACAGCATTTTTTTCTTCTGTTTCCTGGGAGGAAGGTGTTCACTTTTTGAGCAGTTTCAAGTGTCAGATATCAAATACACGTAAAAGCTTTTTCAGGTTTTTTTTCACTGTCAGATATGTTTTTGCTCAGCTCTGATAGAGAAGCTGAATTATGTCACTCTATAGTGCAGAGCATGGAGCTTTTCTTCAGACTGACATGCTGTGTCAGTCGAGTTTGAAATGTCGTGCGAGTTGAATGCTCGAGGCAAACAGGGTGAATACCATGGCAACGGATGTTATAATGACTCTTACACATTGATGATACACTTTTAAAATGAAGGACAGAGTCAGTTGTTCTGAAGGAAGCTGTGGAAAAGACCGTCCATTTAATGTGATATTTCATACTTTAAGATTTAACTCAGGTCTCATCCTGTTTGATGGTGTGACATTTGTGGTTACTATAGTTATAGAAATTGCCCAAAAAAGGCCCAAATCGTTATCTTGTGCAGACATATTTATTCCTGGCCATTTGATCTGCAAATCTCAGGCTAAATCTGTCGACAAGAAGGGATGCAACACACTGTATTTCTTGAGGAAGTTTATGTCCTACCGTGTTTGCTGCAAAACATTGCTTATCTTCTCTAAGTCTGTGGTGGAGAGTACATTTTTATTTGTGGCCATCTGTTGGGGCAGCAGCATCACAGGCAGTGACTCAAATAAACGGACAAACTGGTAAAGACGTTGACTCTGTGCTGGAGACTGCTCTGGAGCTCCCGGAGCAAAGAAGAATGCCACATGAATTGCTAAATATAATGTCCAACACTGCACACCCATTGCACAACATACTGATCAGTGCCTTCAGTCAGAGGCTTCTTCCAGTCTGCTGTAATACAAACAGGAGGTCATTCCTGCCTCAAACAATAGCCTTAGACACTGATTCTATGAATAATTAGTCTAGATAATTATGCATTTATTTTTTATGCTATAAAAAAGACTGATTAAGATTAGGAGTGATATTGTGTTTGAAGTTGCTGTAATGGCAGTATTTAGGATCCCTTATCATCAGGAAGATTAAAGTTTAAACAGTAACGTTGGATTTCATGCCTGCATTACTTTCACAAATATGCAATGTGTGCGAACTGCGTGACGGTGAGTGAATGTAAACATACTGAATACTTTATTGCAGCATATTCTGGTTGCCTTTCTGATGGACTTACATGTGTAACCACCATCTTACATGTGAGGGTGTCTCCGAGCACACCTTGGTACATGTAGATGTAGAACCTCAACATGCATTAGGACAGCAATGTTTTTGAGGTGTAAACCGGAGGACGTGAGGTTCAGTAATGTCAATCTTAGCCATTTGCAGTTACTGGTTTCATGTCACACCTGCCAACGGGTGACAAACACAGAGCGGTACAATCTAAACAGTCACCACCTCAGATCTCCAGCCAGATGCAGATGGTATGTTTTTTGTTTTAGCATTTGCACAAAAATGTGTTTCAAACTTCATATACAGAATTTTTGCGGTAAAAAGAAAGCTGAAAAGGCGACATCGACACACAGAACTGTTGAGCTGCTTTAAACTGACAACTCTGATGTTTGCAGTATTATGTTGGATCACTTTGGAACAGCTGGTTGTCATTTGTACATGATTTGATAAACACAGCGGACAGTAGTGCTAAAGGACGACACTTTATATCAAAGGCTGCACATTCAACAACATATTAGTCCTGCTGCCTTCAAAGGCTGCAGTAATTTTACAAGCCAAAGGACAGCCGTTTCATGCAGTATAAAGCAGTTATGGACAACAGACTCTGTAAAAATCAGTTATCCTTGTTTTAGAGATGAACACAGACAGATTTTCAGTTATTCCTGCTTCATACACAATAAACTTTTTGTGCTGGTATAGAAACATCCACTGTCTGAATTTTAAGCATTTCTCCTTTAGTGCGCTGCATTTTTTTGGTTGTTGTTGGTGAAATTCAGTGATTATAGAAAGAGATGCAGTTATGGATCTCACTTCAGTGCAAAATGTTAGAAACATTTCCCTCTCAAATGCAAACTAAGAGTTTTGCTCCAACTCGTTTGCATGAACCTCCCACCTGTTTGCGCCTTTCCTCCCACCTGCATTGTGTGTTTCTGCACCATCCAGATGCAAAGGGTGAAAAGAAAGGAAACTTTGGGTAACATCTTAAAAGTAGAACTTTTGCCAGCGCTGTTGCACCCTGACCCAAAGATCTTTATGGAATGGTTTAAAATGACTCGGCTACTTAGTTGCTTGGGAGTGCACACCATGACAAATCACTCCAGCATCACTGAGATAAGATCATGATTTTAACATAAAAGAAAAATACAGGATATATTTATTTTTTTTTGTCACAGCAGTGCTGTGTAACCACTAAAAGGTGACACAGACTCTCTCTTAACATTGGCAAAACCTGCTCCTTGATGTTTTGGCATTTGTCAACGTAGATTGTTTTGAGTCCAGGATTTCGTTTAATCTCTCTCTGGGAAATAGGCCCATCAAGATTGCATTAAATTATCATGTTCAAATGATAAGGGCCAATAAAACCTACATCCTGTATAAATGCAGGTGAAATAAAGAACCAGCAGCCAAACACAATACCTCCCAGCAGTGCCTGCATCTCACCTCAGGTCAGTAGTTATGAATAGTGGAGCATGCCAGAGATTCCTCTTCCACATCATGCATTATTTTAGAGGAATTTTGGTTTTCACAATCTGTCATGATTTTTTTGTTTGTTTGTTTGTATTTTGTGTTGAGTGAGGGAAAGAATAAGAGCTTTTGTTCTTTCTTCAGAGAGACAAGATTGTGTTTGCCTTCACACTTTCTTTCAGTATGTGTGTGTGCTGGCTGAAACCCTCGTCTTTTCCTTCTCTTTGTATGTGCATTGTGCTGGGTCTGTGCAGATTGTGCATGCCAAGCCGTCTGTGTTTGCCGCAATGATAATGGTCCAAGGTCAGAAATGTCAGCGGCAGAGATGAGAATTGGTTATTTTCGAGAGCGCAGCACAGTTCCTCTAGCTGCTTTTAAATGTTTACGCCACAGTGAAACATTACAGTGTGTGAACTCTGCACTCAACCGCACGCAGCCCTATCCAAAAGATGCATCACCTTTTCACCACAAACACACCATACCTGCACCGAGAACAGTAAAAGCCTGCTGCCATGAATAAACAAACAACAGCTTGCTCCAATACTCGCGGTACTCGACTGAAACACTGAATTGTATTTTAGGTTTTCTAGCAAAAAATAACAGGATTGGATCTTCTCTTCATGAATTTCAGTGAGAGGACATAGAATACTAGCATTGAAAGTGAGAGATTCCACCCCCCCCTCGTTAGAGACCTTTGTAACAAAGTGATAAATAACCTTGTTTGTGATGTGACCTTCCCCCCATGCAAAGCATTAGCATGCAAATTGATTCCTGTCAAATGATCCAAGTATGTAGAGATTGAAAGAACCGACTTCCATATTACGCTCAAGGCGAGCTCGTCTCGCACTCTTAACTCCTGAAGATGTTCACAGTCTCATACTATTCAACACTTTGAGTAGGTAGGTATGCTTCAGTTTTTAAACACGAGATTCATCACATTGTGAATGAATTGAGTTTAAAAGATGTCCAGATATTGAATTTTTTTAGCCACAACACTCATCGCCCGTCATAAAAATCTTCTTTTGTTTTTCTATATCTTCATGACTCTCTTGAATGTTTTAACTGGCATTGTGCCTGTGTAGGTGGATTTGTGCATTTTTCTGGGTCATTACCTGTGGATCAGTTCATTAATGGGAACACTTGGATGCATGTGGGAGTGTCTGTGTTTCTACATCAGAAGGAACAAAACGGGCTCGAACAATAATGTTGGTCGGGAGCAGAGTCGTCATTAAGTATGCAAACGAGCCATGGTGGCAGGGAAATAAACAAGCCATTTAACTCCTCAGTCAGCCTAGTTAACATCTATTATCAAGGTAAATTAAAAAAGGACACAAAAGTTCAATATATGTTCATCTCAGGCTGCTCACACTCACCCTCCTGCCCTGATATTAATCTACATGAATCACAAAAAGTACAGCTGGATGAAAACAGTTTGACCATCGCTTTGAAAGTTGCGGCTGCAAGGAATTGTGTTTTTCATTGATCTCCAATTTCTTTATAAGGGATGGCCCAGTATTTTCTTTGCTAAAGGAAATAAGAAAAAGAAAGTACCTTTTCCTAAAATTTAGGGAGTCTGAGTAGCTTTTATCATTCCTTGTTACAGGTGATTGAATTCAGTTTGGAAGTTAAGCAAAGAGATTATTTCACTGAACTCTTTGAGACTGCATAGGAGCTGTAGCACCAGAAAAACATCCGACCCAGATGGTTTGATTTCACGAAGGATAGAAGGAGTAAGGAAACAGTTACGCTGTCGGAATCTGATTCAGATTCTGATGAGGAGGAGATGGAGAGACAGTCACTGTTTCTCAAAGCCAAAAATGCTTTCTCAGCAGGATGGGTCTTTCCATTTTTTGCCCTTCTTAGACTAGGAAAGAGTTCCTCCTTGTATTCGAAGAATCCTTAAAGGAACTGTTGTAACAGCAGCGACCCCCCCCCCCCCCCCCCCCCCCCAATCAGTTCCGCCTAACACACAGCATTTTAAAAGAAATGGCACGGCCGCTAAAAAAGGTAGCTGTTGTTAGCTGGCTACCCTGCAGCTATTTCTATTTGCAGTTTATACTTTGTTGTCCTTTGATGGAACACAGTGTGACGCTAAGAACCTTATGTCGGCAACAAATACAATGAAAGCAAACTTAGCTGCATTTGAATGCGTCATATCTTGTGTAAAAGTTTGGGAGGGGGTGCGTGGGTGTGAAAGATTGTAATAGATGTTTTGTTATAGTTTGAAGTTTTGTGAACGTTATACATGGATGGTGCAGATTGGTGGCTGGAGGCTACTTCGGTTATTTTCTTGCTAATTGAATTGTGTGCCTCTTTAGGCATTCAGCTTGATGAATAATTAAACTATACAGGGCAAGTAGCGTGGGAGACTAGGAATGAAATAACTTGCTGTTGCCTGGCGCCGACTGCTCTGTCCTTTCTGTCTTTGTTATGCGAAGTGGTGTTATGCGTTATGAACTTTTCACTGCAAAAGTAAATGGACGTGAATCTTGAGAGTCAAAGGTGTCAATTGCCTGAGTCGAGTGCTCACTTCATGAGTTGGCGGCTGTGAGTTGAGGCATTCCTTCATCTGTTGAGACTATTCTGACGAATTTGCAGTGAAATTATTTTCTTGTTCAAGCTCCTGAGCTTGTTTTAATTGTCTGGCTTAAAAGCAAAATAACCGTAATCTTTCTTAGAACGAGCCCTTTCATGATGGAAGGAAGGACTTGTCACCTGTCCCCCGGTGAGCGTGGTGCAAACACCTGTGGCACCTGTGACTGTGGCAAATTGGAAAAAAATGAGCATGTTGTGCCTCCATAACCTACACCTCTAAGCACAAAGTTTACTACTAATGAGCGTGCAAAATAGCCAAGAAATAATGGCAACTTCAAACAGAGAATCTAGTCTACCAAATAAATGATAAACAGTACACACTGCCTGTCGGTTAGCTGTATGGGTTAGTGTGAAAAAAGACATGCAAACGGCTAACATCAGCTGTGTGTTTTGATTTGGACTTAAAGTAGTCCGTCTCATTCATATTGTGGCCTAATAGGGCTTGAAGTAAATTTGTTGTAAAAGTGTTGTTTCACCACTAATTTGCTTCGGTGACATTTTTACAGCAATGCCACTAAACAACAATATGTTTTTAGCATTTAAGCTTAATCCTTTTTTATGTTATTTATACAGAAGCAATAACTGAAGCTTATTGGAAACACGCCTCTCCAAACTGCCTATCAGATATTTGGCATAGGCCTCATGTGTTAGTGACATATTTAGCTGTGATTGTGCCCAGGCTGCCCAGCGGCATGACAGCAGTAAGAACAGCAAGCTTTGGGGAGTTAAAGCGGTTAGTCTGATCAGCAGAGTAAAGCTGCAGCGGGACAAGTGAAGCAGATGTTTGTGGCCTGGCAACATCTGCTGCTGTCATTTCAGCCAGATAGGAGAGAAGTGCAGGAGAGCGGACGATTGGGGGGAGGGTGAGGTGGTAGCAAACTGAGAGAGATAAAAAAAAAAAAAAAAAGGCAAGGAGAAAAGGGTAGGCAGGGAACTAAATAGCAGAGAAAATGTTACAATAAAAAGGCTGAAGGAGTAGAAGATGAATGATTTGCGATAGAGGTGAAAAGACCTGTTTGCGTGAAGCGAAAGACAGAAATGGCCTGTTGATGCGGGGAAAGTTGTTTGAAGATGGATGGATGGATGGATGACCAGACAGATAGCCATGCTGTCAGCGAGGGTTGATGTGTGAAGTGGAGGGTAAAGGACAAAGAAAACACTGAGAGGGAAAAAAACAGTCCGAAACAATGTCCGTGTGTTGCATTTGAAATGAAGGAAGATGTGTGCAGCA
This sequence comes from Leuresthes tenuis, assembly GCF_036924035.1. Taxonomy (NCBI): domain Eukaryota; kingdom Metazoa; phylum Chordata; class Actinopteri; order Atheriniformes; family Atherinopsidae; genus Leuresthes; species Leuresthes tenuis. The sequence goes on along the minus strand of NW_027325372.1, from coordinate 8,468,510 downwards.
GCAGCACTGAATCTGAGACTTGTTGATGTACAGGAAAGAAGAGACAGGTAAAAGATGATGAGATGGGAGAATGGACCGATGAATGTATAGACAACTGTGGTTTGTCAGAGTTAAGCTGTTCCCATTCAGATAGTGTCTTCAAAGAGAATAACAGAAAACTGATGGAATTCGGCAGCAGCACGGAAAGTTGGATGTCTTCTGTCACAGAATGCTGACGGAGAGAGAAGATTGATGCATAAGTGAAAAGATAAGTCCAAGCATGCCTCAAACTCTCCAGCAGATATGTCACGCTGGTTTAACTTCATATCTCCCCTTAGGAGGACTGAAAGTAGATATTCTTTTTTGAAAAAAGCTTCTATCAAAATTTAAATCCACTCACTGTTGTAAATAATGAACAGTGCTATAATGCATCTTCATAGAAAAGGGTGATGGGCAGAGTGATAAGTTGAAAGCATAATAGGTTTCTGAATTCACGAATCCGGCTTTTTTAGATGAGTGAAGTAACCCTGGAACAAACACAATCTTTCTTAGGATTTAACGGAAGAGATTGATCGGAATTTAGGCTGCTTTCAAAAGAGGGAATGAAGGAAAAATTGGAAATGCTGTCTTTTATCTTTCCATTGTTAATAAGAACAACAAAAGTGTATAATGCATATATAATTCTTTACTTTGATAGGCATCTGGCACACATTTGCCAGCACAGCTCTAGTATCTGTCCAGTTTCATGTTACCAAAGCTGTCACCCTCAACCACATTGTAAGTTTGTAAATCTATAGCTCTAAATTGTGCAACAGATAATATATTTACCTTTAACCTTGCAGAGTCGTGGATGAGTTGTGTTTGGAACGTGTTTGGTTTTTTCATCATTTTCATCATTTCCAGATTTTAGATTTGATGGTGCATTGTAAAGTGGGCCAACATGCTTTGTGCTAAGCAATGATTGTGGGTGCAGGTGCCTGATGTTGATACGGAAATATTCCTATTTTAGTTTATTGATAATTAACTGAGTTATAGTTTCAACAATGAATAGAAAAATTTTCATCCTAATGAATATGTGGCTTCAGTTCCACATGAATTTCAAGAAAAAACAGGAGAAATGGCCTTTTAATGTAAAGTTTCCATCCACTTTTTAATACTTATGTGAATATTAAGACTTGGTGTATTTCATTATACACTTATGAGCTTATTCTCTTGTCAGATGCCATGAAGTCATTACAGAAGCACGGTGCACCAAGGCTGTTTCATTTCTATCATCTGCAGCACCTTTGACTTCAGCTGGTTTCTACAAAGGACTTTAGATGCTCTTATATATGCATTGTCACACATCAGTGGGAGCTCTAGCCTGTTGTCTTTTATTCTCTTGCTGAAGGATATATTGGCATGTGGAGTTGGTAGAGAACAAATTTCCATTTCTGCCATTAGTACCACCTACTGCCACTTTCCACCTGAGCCAAATCTGATTTACAGTCCCCGTATCTCTTCAACATTTTGCTTGTTGAATTATATTTGTTTCCTCTCAATTTATTTTATGCAGGCAGTAAAAAGTATTGTTTATTGTTCCCTGAGAAAATGCCTTAAAAGAACTTTATCTAGTCCAGAAAGGTAGTAACCCTGACCCTTTTGGTTGTTTCCACTTCTCCCTCCATTAATCCCACTCCTCATAACCCCGGGCCAGAAGCCCATCCCCTAAGCTGGCGGTGTAAACAGGTACCTGACTTAAAGATCAGTGTAGGGTGAAGAACTAGTAGAAGGGAGGTGGCAAGAGGAGGGGCCGATAAATGACTACTTCATGGTAATGTCGGGCTGCTTTATGGGACATCCTAGCTGTGAGTGATAGTCTTGCTCTCGTTATCTGTCGATTGAGGTAATTGCTGTTTGTCGGAGTCAGGCTGACTGATGGTGATGCAATCTGCCCCGGAGTTGGAAAGAATGGAGGGGGGAGGCATCGCTCTCATTCCTCTCCACAAGTGTCTTTACTAAGATCACACTCTGTGACAATATCTGTTTTAATTTAACTGTGGTTGAATGTGTGTAAGTAGGTGCTGCATGCAGGCAGCTTTTACTTGCAGTGAGTGTTTGTGTGTACAGGAAGAGGTTAAGATTATTTGAGTATGTGTGAAAGTCAACAAGGTTTGCATAAATGTTTAAGATGCATTAGCTATAATTCATTGGTGCTTAATGAGTTGTGATTGCTCATTCTCTGTGCCACAGAGCTGTAGAATGTGATTGTGCATATCAATTCAGAGTCTCCAGTCACCCACATGTTTCTGCTCCAGGAAAACAAAGACCGAATTCTGTGGCACCCAAGTGGCCAAAAATGATGGCCTTTCCTTAATGGTCACATGCCAGTTAATTAGGGAAAACTAAGAACATGAACAAATGAATGTGACAGTAGAATTGTGATAGTGGTAGTTCTGATGGAGCTTTGCGTTTTAAGTAGCTTCCATTTTTGCCAGATGTCTACATCAAGTGCTGTCCAAATCGGTGAGAATCAGCCATCTTTCTGCCTGCCTGAATGACTGATTGGATGGCTTGCTGTCTGGCTGACTGACGGTGCATTTTGCAGAATGGAGGAAGGATGATTCATAGTGGCTCTGGACTGCTTCATAATCATTCCATCTGGGGCGTGGGACAGGCTGTCTTGTCATTGGCACATCACTCATCATTTGTTCTCTTCATACATCCCTTGCATGCCCCATCTCGCCATCCTTCTTTCTGTCCCAAGGGCCTTGAAGATGACCCTCCACCCTGGGGGGGGGGTTGTAATGCCAGACCTGTGTGACATGGCAGAGTTCCTTCGTTTTCGGTGCTCCACCTGCCCCACCCCTGTGCTGCAGCCTGCCACTGCCACTCGCCTCGCGTTTGATTTAATACCAGCCTAAGTGTGAATAAATTCCTGTCACAGCCCATTAAGGAGGCCTTGGAGAGATCTGGCCTGTTATTAATTCTCCACAGCTCCTCTGTTTCTCTTCCCTCTTTTAGTTACTATCTCTCCCACTCTGATGCCGCTGTGTCTGTCTCCCATGCCCCCTCACCCTCCTTATCCTCCTCCTCCCCTGCTCTCATCGCACACAGCCCTGCTTTTTTTAATACCTCATTAATTACCGAGCCCATCCTCTTTATTCAAATGAGAAAAGGAGAAATTAAAAGCAAGGGGGCTGTTTGTAATTTCAAACAGAACAACCATACATTGTCTGGCTTTGCTCTTCTCTCCTCTCCAGACTCGTGTGAGCTAGCTGCTGGCTCTGTGCGTGTAATGATTTTCAGTGGTACTGGCGGTTAGTTTTATCTGAAGAGCAGAGTCTGCCAAGGCCTGATGATAAACAAACACAGCCTCCTAACTGTAAAAAGACCAGGAGAGAGATGGCCCTTAGCTGGAAGATTAGTTCTTTAATTTTTTCCATTTCTTTACTAACTGGTTCCCTGTCTTCCCCTCTGTTTGTCCTTTCAGTTTGTTGCACCCCCCCCCCCCCCCCCCCAAACTTCACTACCCCTTAGTTTATTATACTTGCTCTTTATACCCTTCTCTTTCTTATCTATTCCTCTTTCCCGTCCTCCACCTCTATGCTCGTTGTCCAGAATTAGTAGGCTTCACACAGCAGGTGCCTGTACCTCTGTCTTATTAGCAGCCGCATATGTGGCCCATTAGAGGCTCTTTGTATGCCAAGAGTTTTTTAATTGTTTTGCTGGGGTCAGAGGGGCACTGTAGCCGCAAAGCCTACACGGGAGGTATCGGGATGTTTTTTAAAATTTCTATTTCTTCAGGGAGATTGTTTTTTCCTAGCATTTTGTTGCATTTAATGTCAAGTGCAGTTCCAATTATTTCTGCTTTGTGTTACAGAGTTTAAGGGCTATGTAAGCAATTAGAGGTTAAACTGTTGTTGCACTGCGCAACAGAGTGTTTCTGTTCAGGTTATGTTTTGAACATAATTGTCCTGTTGTAATATATGTAGGTCACATGTGTAACATAATTTAAAGGTGCACAATGGCAAGCTTTTTGCTTTAAAGGGTACAGGCAAATGTAGAATGTGGACTAATATGAGAAAGGTTAACTCTGGTTAAAATTTGATTTGAAGGAAATTTGGGTTGTTCTGAGGTGATGCAGCATCTACTGAGAACATAAATTACACAGCAAAGCGAGATTTAGCCTTATACAAAGTAGAAATGTAAATTGTAAGAAGGTCTCTGGAGTTTTTATTTGTCATAAAAAAACAAAAAAACACTCAAATGCTCCCAGTACAATTTATTTGATTTCTACCTCACTGTAATGTTTTGAGCATGAATGCTGCTTATCAGACAAATGAAGCGCTTCGTCTATAATTTTCTCGGGGAAATTATACATGCAGTAATTATGCTCCATGCAAATGCACATATAAAGCCACCGCATTTATCCACCCATGTACAGGATCATTTTTTAACATCAAGTGTGTCATTACATGCAGTACCAAATCTCCATGTGTTTTGGCTTATACTGGAAAAAGCTACCAGACCAGTTAAAACCGGGGAACACATCTCTGATATTCATCACAAGGACAGTAGAAATCTGGTTGCAGTACGTTTTATACCTCAGCAGCTAATAACATTTTCCTTCTTTGATATATTGCACTGGTTAAGCTTTCTTGCAACATAATGCATTGTTGCTCAAGGAGAAGCATTCTGGATTTACTTTGGGAACATTGTTCCCTTAAGGTCTGAGTGAGGAATTTGACCTTCAAGCATTTTTGTGCTCTTTAGCTTTTGCAATTTGGCATTAGGTCTCCATGACCTTTTTGACTCATATCTGTTCATTCTGTATGTCTGTAGGCTGGGATGTTTTGAATCATGCATCTAGTTTGTACAGACTATCTGTAAAACTAAGTATTTATTTCAGAATTTACAGAGGCAGTGTAAAGCAAGTTGGTTTGGCAAACATTCAGCTGCAACACTTCTTCAGATTTTTGCACCTGCCCTAAAGCGTCCTATCAGGCTTCAGCCAAACAGGGAAAGTAAACGAGAGAACTGGAATTGAAAATTGTCTCTGTATAAATGTGATAGACAGTTGTTTATGCTCCAGCAGAGGGTGTTTAAAAAAATGCCGTTTCCCTGACAAAAAATGAGTCTGGTGTTATTAAGCCGAGCAAACCACAGTCAACAGATCGAACACCAAATCGTCCAAGACGCCTCAGGAATGCTTTTAGGCTCGACACCTACGATGAAAACATTTCTTGATCGAGGGAAAGCTGCGAACTGACTTCGCAAGTTTCCTCTACTTATCTCTTCAATGAGGCATGTCAGATTACAACAACTGTCTGTTCATTACATTTAAGACTAAGCTTGATGTTTTGTGTTTGAAATAATTTGAAACAATTATGTGCAAGTTCAGAGTTTGGGATCTGACATTTTAAGGAAGTGGAATCGCAGGTCTGGACAGTGAGCAGATGTTTGTTTTTCAGTCTTTACATGGGATTTTAGACTGTTAGGATTTTATGTATTTGTTTACGATTTAGCATTAAGCTAATATCACAGCCACGTGTGTAAAGAATGTAAATGCTTTGATAAGATCCAGATTTTGCTGTTAATTTTTCGATAACCACTGATTGAAGATCTGCTCTGTGACTGTGTCTTACATCACCTGAAAGCCTGCTATGTTTTGTTTAACTTCAAACACTGTCATCACTCTCCATCATGCCTTTATTCAGTGAAAGGAAAGCTACTTTCTCAGGTGCTGGAAGAAATTCTAACATTTGATCTTGACAAATTGCGTGAAGAGTGTCGTTGTCTTCTCAGCCTCAGCCTTTCCCCTGGACTCATTAAATAAACATCTTCTGCAAGTGGTTTGGAGGCTTTAAATTGGAATTACCTCTCTTTTATCCTATGAGAAATCTGCATGCTCTTTTCTTTGTTCCCCCCAATCACTGCCTTCACTCTTATAATGATGGAGGTTATTAGAACTTATAACATATTACTTGACTGGAGAGCTGATTTTAAGAGGGATTTTACTAATCACTGGGTCACAAGATGCTTTTGACGTTTGAAGAACTACTGTTTTCTCTTGAAGAACATTGAAATCAAAGTTTTTTTTTGTTTTTTTTTAATCTAATAGGAGACCTCTTCTGCCCATTAAAACTGTTAAAGCGTGAGTGTGAGAGGAGATGTTCAGCTTGGCCTTAGATGATGCAGGCTCCTGAAAGACATCTGAAAGAGATCAAAGTAAGACATCCTGTCTGCTCTGAGTCTAAAATGGGTGTCACTCTACTGCAAATGCTTCCTTTAAGATCTCACTGCCATTTAAAAGCACCTGAAGGCAACTCATAGGCAACTAATTAAAACAAGCTTCACAGCATCAGCTTGTGCACAGGTTTATCAGAGCATGGTATGTACAGATTCCACCACACATAACGCTATTTTCTTCATGGTTTAAGGGCTGATGACAACAGACAGACCTCCATTTAAACAGAGGGAGCAGGCAGATATGGTGACTTTATATGTCTGCAGACTGAAATGATGACACTTATTTTGTTTACTGCCATTTATGTTCATAGATGACCAAAGAGAAATTGTAATATGACAACATTTTTGGTAGTGAATCCCTTTTTTTTCTCTTTCTGACAAATGATTAAAATGGGGATAAACTCCAGTTCGCCACAATATTAAACCCACCTGCCCAACATAGTGCATGCCTTCAGTGTGCTGCCAAAACACCCCAGCACAGCCAAGGCATGGACTCCACCAGACCTTTAAAGTGTTCGTGGTTATCAGGCCCCCTTACATCCTCTGAGTTTTCATGTGAAACCTCCTGTGACTGGACTTGTTTTACTAGCCATCCCACAGATGCCTGATCGGACTGAGATCCGGAGGATTTAGAGGCCAAGTCAACTTGAACTTATGGTCTTTAAGCCATTTTTTTGCTGTCTGGCATGGTGCAGAGTTATCCTGTTGAAAGAGGCTATTACTATTAGGTGGTTTGTGTGGCTCCATCATGGTTCAATCCATCCCACCCCCTCCATGGCACCCAACAGGGAAAGCAGAGCTTATTCTCCAACACACTCATGCAGCTCTGCTGTCATAGGGAACGCTTCATGAACTCATTCCTGCCTTTTTACTGTTTTACAATATCCCAGCTCACCTCTGAGGTGAATGCACTCTCCATAGCTGTATATACTGTTAATATAAATGACCATTTTATAACCTAATTAGTGAGGCAATTGATAAGAAATCCTTTTTTTTAGGAGAGCAAGGTGATGTAACGAGTGATCTGTCTGATAGGCATAGTGGCCTTGTAATATTGACCATTGTTGGGTTCTGACAGGTTCTACCTGTAAGTCAGGGCTCTTACAGAGTCATATCTGTGCAGTCAATATTTGTTTAAACCCAGGCGGTTGTGATTTGAATTTCAATCCGACTCAAGCTGCTTTATTTTAATTACTCATGTGTTCAGGTAAAACCTCCAAGTCATATGAACTATGTAGGAATCTACTGTTCTCAGGCACAAGAGCTGATTTCATGTGCTCGTTTCAGCCAAAAAAAAAGGTTGAACTCTTCAGTGAGACAGATATTTGCTAACAACAGTCAGCCTCCAATCAGTAAACATAACTGTATACACTGCTCTGGGTATGATTTTGCCAGAGTTTAAGTTGTTCGCATGGCTACCCATCACTGGTTTTAAAGCGGTTGTGATCTTGTGTTCTTGCCCCTCATTCATTATAACCGGGAACCAAATCAGAGGGGAAAGCCCAATCGATGGGGCTACCTGGCAGAGATACAAGTGCTTAAGAGAGAGCGAAAGGGTGACTAGCCTCAGATACTAAATCGATTTCAACCATTCTGCAACAGTCGGCTGACACTGCATGCTTTCTGCCTCAATACTAAAGATGTATTGAAAGAACCCCGTTGGAAGGTGTATGCAAGAATGACAACATGGCTATTGTATTTCTGCCACTGCTGGAGGAGAAGGCTTTTATCTGCCTTCAGAATCCCTTTAAAGGCTTCATTCCCCTGAGAAAGCTGATGCCAAACAGAACAATCTGGCTCTTAACCCTCCCCTTGAGAAAAAGCTATAAAGTTTATAAAGTCAATTAAGGTTTTTTTTAAACTGATGTCAGGCAAATTAAAGCTGCTTGGCCCGGTTCCCTGTGGATATACTGTCAGATGGTAAACTAGGGCCCATTTAGCGTCATAAGGTTCCCCAGACAGGGCAGGGATCTGTAAGCGGCTTACTTACCCCCAACTCACTTGTGCTTTCTAAGTATGTTGATGTATTAGTTTTTTCCTTCTTTCCCACCTTTCACAATAGTTGAATCTTTAGATCATTAACTGAAATCTATGTGCATTCAGTATCTGTTACTTTAAAAGCATACACTTTGCATGAATCAACTCAGATAGATGTACTGCAGCACACTCTCTTATGCAAACTGTGAAAAGAGAGTTGTTGTGATCTCTAATTTGGACACCAAAATCAATGGGTTTCCTGCTATCTTGGTGGAATGTGTTGGCGCACGGTCTGCATCCGATATATCTGAGATCGGCTGAACGCAACGGCAACACGGAGCTTGATGTTTCCACGTGAAAGCGACAACTTCACCAGTTTGGCAGGAAGTTATCAGCCCTGTAGTTTCATTGTGATTAGATAAAGTTGTGATGCTGTGTGTTCGTTCTGTTTGTGTTTGTGAACACAGCAGATAGAAGGCGAGTTTATTGATCACTGTGGAAGGACGTCATGAATACTCCACTACTCTTTGGAGTAGCTATCTGAGGAGCCTCTGATAACCCTCCAGCTCCTGAACAATATGCAAACAAATCTGCCTGATATTCGGATTGACAGAATTATGAATTTTAGTTGATGACTAGTTGCGATACAAATAACTGGGATTCATGATTTAACAGTTTCTATCCGACCGTTTTTATGCCACTTTTATAGGATAAGACTATTAATAGTTCAATCATTCATATAACCCTTATAAAGGACATCATGTCTGTTAAAAACAAATGCCTGATAACTTGTATAAACAGAAATGTAATGTCATTAAATTGTGGAAAACAATTTGGATAACTAACATTTCTCTTTTATTGTAGCTACAGATGATTGAAGACAACGATTCAGCTCACGTGATCACAGTTATCTCAAATAACTGTGATTATCTTGATCATTTCGACAGGAATATAACAACTATAACAAAAATAAGGATTCAACTATGAAAAGCATCAATGCCGACAAAAATGTGAAGATCACCAGTAGCAAAAAGAAAACAATTATTTTTTCAATCATTAAGTGATTAAAAGGGATGTTTTAGTCCCAGGACCTGAAACGTAATGAGCTTACTCTTGATTAGCAGTAATAGAAAATATTTTACTTTATAAATAATAACTAAGAGCATGTGCATGATTTAATAACTGATGTCTGATGATAGAGAACTATCAGAATCATTATAGATTATAAGATTATAAAACAGACTACACTGGAGAAAGGAAAGTATGTTTGACAGGATCTTTTAGAAGAGACGAGGGCTGAAAAATCATTTTAATCAAGCAGAGCTCAAAGAAACACATTTCTTTTGTGAACTTTCTTTAGTGCACAAAAGTAATTCTTAGACTTCTGCGAGGAGCTGTTGGTAATTCTGTCTGATGGCTGATGCAACTCAGAAGTAAATGGAAATTTTACAGATTAGAGGCGAAACAGAGTAATAAATGACAAAAGTGAAGTGACAATCCAAAGGGATTATTCATTTAAATTAACCCCGCAGTTTCAGGTGTTGTCACTTGTGTTTTTCCCAGCTCACGATGCTGCACCCCACCACTAAGTAGCTGGAGCCGGTGGTGAGTGCAGGTGATTGTCGCCAAACTTTTTTGGAAGTGATTGATTGCTTCACATGGTGTGCCATCAATATGAGGAAGTGAATGTGCTCAATGATTATTTGGAGATCCAGGTCAGATTTTTTCCCTTCAACATAACTTCATGGGCAGAAATTACAGTACTTCATTAGAGATGGAGTCTGACAGCTTTTTACTGTAGACACACCCGTTGCTAAAAATATTAGCCCCACAAGTTTAGCGTCGTCCTAATTCTTCTTCCTAACATGGAGTCATATTTTGAGGACGATTTCTGCATAATTTAGCGGCTCGCTGGTTGCTCAAAAAGCACCTTTCCACTTAACAGAGGCTAATTTCCAAGTTTTTTTCACACTTATAAAAGCACAGAATGAGATTTAATTTCACACGTGTTTCTGCCTGAAGACAGCCAGGAGTTTAACTTTGGCCTCTGTAAAACATGTGGAAAAAGGTATGTGTTCATAGTGATGTGAGGCAGGTTAAAGTGGGGCAGAGGGAAGTGAGTGCGCAGTTGGTGTTACATGCGAATGGAATTTGCTATGTGACCAGGGATAGTACTAGAGATATACATACTTATGTAGGCTCCAGGAAGTGTCATGAAAAGTCTATAAATGGGCACATATATCTTCTTCCACCTCTGTTCCTTACTTGCCCTCTTCTCAATCAAAATGTGGGCTGTGAAACTCGTACATTTATTTGTTCAAAATCCTCAACCGTCAGCTGTCTGCAAAGGCATAAAAGAAGGCAGTGCATGCACTAGAGGACTTTTTATTTCGTCCTGCCAAGCTTGCCATCTGGGAGTGTGGAGCTGGTGCTGATTCTATAGCGATGGCTCAGGGTGGAGCCTCTCGAGTGTCAGATGGTGGACAATATGAAATCCTTCAGTGCTGTTTTAAGTTCTGAGAGAGGACTGTTGCTAATTTCTTCTTGGAAAAATGCTGTCAGCTGGAATCCATCAACTGTTTTTATTTAAGTTCCCTTGCCTGTAAATTATGGTTTCACAGTGATCTTTTTTTTCCTGCAATAGCTTAGTAACTTAACCAAAAACCTCTCCTCTCCTCTTCTCTTCTTTCCTCTCACTGCATGCTGGGAGTTTGGGCGTGTGAGTGCATAGAGCTATTGAGTGAGTTTGGGATGTTTGGACTGTGATTTTCCTGGATTCCTTTCTTCCTTTCCCTAATAAAAAAAATAAGAGGTTTAATTTAATTCATGCATTTCCAGACTTGGTGAAAGAAATGTATTTAATAGGACTTCACCTCTACTGACTCATGGCGTCCCTCCCTGGTGAGGGTTCCCCTGCCTTGTCTATCAGTCATGGGGTTAGAGTTGTGGCTAACCCTGAGCACACCATGGAACAGGTTCTGCTGGCCACAGGCAGACCCGCAAGCAGCTGGATCAGACCTTAGCCGAACCCCCACAAAATGAAAAAGCCAAGCAAGATAGTAATGAGGGCACCAACACTGGAGCTATAAAACAAAAACGAGCTTCACTTTCACAAAATGGAACTGAGAGCAACAGGTCACGTGACAGTAATGAATAAAAACAGTGAAACAGAGGACAAGAGGTCTGACACTGTGAGGACGGATGGACAGACAGAGTAGACGGTGATTACAACCAGCAGAGTGCTGCAGACGGTGAGACAAATTCTGTGAGTGTGAACAGTGATGATGAAGACGTGCTTGAAGACGATACCCTATCACAGTTTTCTGACATTGCAACACCAGACTGCAAGATGAGTTGTTTTCATTGCAGGAGATTAACCTCCTGCAAGACAAGACATATGGCAGACAGTCTGTGGAGATAACCGACTTCTTTCCTGATGTTGACAAATTCATTAGTTCAGTTCTATAGATAAGGATTCAAGCAGACTATGAACAGCTGAACAAACAAAAAGAAAATACTCACTAAACTTTGGAAAGAAAAGAGGGGGAAGATCCCACTACATGCGCACAAATAGTATTGGGTTAACCACGGAAGGGGATTCACTTGTACTCTCTCCTCTCCTCTCCTCTCCTCTCCTCTCCTCTCCTCTCCTCTCCTCTCCTCTCCTCTCCTCTCCTCTCCTCTCCTCTCCTCTCCTCTCCTCTCCTCTCCTCTCCTCTCCTCTCCTCTCCTCTCCTCTCCTCTCCTCTCCTCTCCTCTCCTCTCCTCTCCTCTCCTCTCCTCTCCTCTCCTCTCCTCTCCTCTCCTCTCCTCTCCTCTCCTCTCCTCTCCTCTCCTCTCCTCTCCTCTCCTCTCCTCTCCTCTCCTCTCCTCTCCTCTCCTCTCCTCTCCTCTCCTCTCCTCTCCTCTCCTCTCCTTCTCCTTCTCCTTCTCCTTCTCCTTCTCCCTAATCCTTTTCTCCTCACTCACAGACACTTACACTTGTAATTCCCAGCCATATCCGTCTGAGTCAAAGCTGTGATTTGAGTTGCCTGCGACAGGACGGATTAGCAGAGGAATCCTGAGTGAAGGCATGTTTTCGCTCCACTTGTCATATTCCCCCTTTTTCTCTTCTCTTGCCTCTGTGTGGTTTGTGCATGTGTGTCTATGTACAATTTAATCCAAGTCATTTCATCCTCACCGTTATCACAAACACTCTGGTGCCTTTGATATGCTTGGGGAGTGTGGTGGTCATGTATTTAATCATCAGTGAATCATGCTAACTGACTATAAAGAAGATAAATACTTTGTCTTATTCATATGATAATATGATTACAAGATTAGCTTGATTTTTCTGGAACAAAATACCCTCTTCAATCAGCTTTAATGTGAAGATAATACCACTAGATTAATTAGTACAGAGGTGGCACTGGCAGTCATCAAGCTCAATAAGCCTGGTGACACACTCTTGTTTGATGGTATACATTTGACTGTTTATGGATTTGATGCCAGTGGGCCTACGAAGATGTAAATGAATGAATGTATTTGTGACTAATTGATTTCAGGTCAGGGATGTCTTCTTGTGGCTAGAGCTGAAAACTGTGTAGGCATGACGCACAGATACACAGCTGTTAGCTTCTCTTGTGGCAAACTTTCTGTGGAGTAGAATCTTAATGCAGTGATTTAGATGAAAAAATTATTTTTTTCCTTTCACCCTTCTGTTGAGGACAAGCTCTTTGATCTTATTTGGAGGAGTTGGGGAGAAAAAGCATGAGGAAGGAAATTAGAGAAAGGCAGACGGGGCGAAGCAGAGAAAGATGGAAGAGATGAAGCAACACCACCTTCAACTGTGGCATTAAATCGACTTTTCTGGTCGCTTCGTGTCCATTTCGTCTCGTTCCTTTTCAAAAGGCTTCAGCTAATGATGAAATCTGTCTTCAGCTTCTACATCTAATCATTTCTCAGAGAAACACGACCCCCTCTGTGCAATCTTATTTTATCACAGAGAACCAAAGTGATAGGGTTGTTTGAGAGTGGGTGGAGAAGGAGGCATCAGATGCTGTCCAGATAAAACCTACAGATACAGACGAATGCTACCACACTGGATCTTCTCATCGGCCCATAACTCGGAGGATGTATACGATTGTTTTTTTTGATAATGCAGCAGTGTAAAGACATAAGTGAATTGAACTGGCCTCAGCATCCTGATGTTATAATGAAAAAGTGTTGACTAGCAAACTTTTACCCATACAGTTACTACACACAATATGATAAAATTAGATTAATTTGGATTATCAAGGACAATTGAAACAACATCTGTGAAATGTCACTTTCTGAAGTACGGCTAAGAATGCAGCTCTATTTTGGATATTCTGTCCCTCTTACACTGTGATTTGTGCTAAGCGCTGACTGAAACATCCTAAATAATCTATCTTTGTCAGTGGCACATGTTAAGTCATGTAAATATAGTGTCATATCATTCAATGATAAGCAGCACATTGTCATATTTTAGAGGCTTTAATCAGCAAATAGAAAGTGTCTCTGCAGGATGAAACAAACAAAAGACAAAGTTTTACCTTATTTTATGATATGCTGCTTATCATTTGTTCTTAGGTATTAAGGTATATCCACATTAACCACATTTCATGATATGACAGGTTCCAATAAACAGTTACTCCTCAGTCCATGTGACTTGCTTACTGAGACTTAGAGGTGTATTAACAGTTATGGTTTAAGTGAGGCATGTTAAACCTGTCCAGATCACCCCAATAACATACACTGGACCCCTAACCTTCTCGAGAGGTGGCTACATTTTGAATTTCAGTCATCAATCAGCTGTTAAATGCACCAAACTTTAATTAATCTCCTGACCGTATTATGGTTTATTAGTTGAGGGAATATTTATATGCACAGACCTGTTAAACAGTATGTTTGATGTGCCACAGAACTAAGAAGTTTGAGTAGCACAAAATGTATTATTTAGGCTTCAGGTTTTTGGACTTGCCAGCAAATGCGAAGTAATTCTGGCTCGGTGGAACTTGTGATTCGCAGCACAAGCTTCTAGTCTGCTGTCAACCAGACTGTTTGAAAAGCAGATGTCACCCTGGCCTGTCCTCTGCCCACATGTTCTGTTGGTGCACCTGCATTTGGACCTTCTTAATTAACATAACCTTCCCCTCCTGCTCTCAGTGTGCACACACCTGCACATGCATATCAGGCACTCGCACGTCCTCATAATTAGGCTCAGCTGAATACACAGTTAAGATAAGGCAATAATACATTATTCTCTGTTGAGATCCTCTTAATTAGGCTTCTTCTGTGTGAAAGGTAACATGAGGTAGCCAGTGGTTACATAGCTTGAGGTGTACAGTCGTTGTGCACAGTTTGTTCAGACAAACAACCCCGCGACCCTGAGTTGGATTAATCGGGTATAGAAAATGGATGGATGTCTAACTTTGCCTTTATATAAAAATTTAATTTTGATTGGCACTTGTAAAACTGCATAATTCAGTATCAGCAGTAATGGAGGCTGTAAGTCAAGTCATCACTACAAACTGTGGATCAGTCACAGGGAGACGCTTGTCCTTGTGCACATATACACACCTTTTTGATGACTACATCTTTGTGTGTGCGCCACTTGCCATTTCTGCTCCATTTTGGGTCACTCCAGTCTGCTGGAGTCTGCCAGGTTATACAGTATGAAACAGGTTAGGCACTCTTCCAGTCTGCAGGAAGCCCTCAGAGACTCCAGCTCAGACAGTGGATCCTGTTTACTGTCATGAATTGTTGACTGGCCACCGTCCATGTCAGAAGAGGTTTACTGCGGATTGAAAAGGCATCAAAACACTGGATGTGTAGGTGTGTAAAGCCCTTACAATTCAGACATAAGGCAGACAGTATAGACCTTCTTTCCTCTGCTTTAGTCTCTGCAGTAAACCCTTTTTCTAAATATCAAATTATAGGTGTGAAGGATTAGAGTTGCGCTAATTATGAGGTTATGAATGGAATTATATCTCCCTGAGGTTGCAGAGTCATTTCAGCGATAATAGCAGCTTTGTTATTCATATATCAAGATATGCCAGGGAGCTGAATATATGATGAACATGCCGTGAAGGGTTTGTTGCCGCCATAGTCTTATTTCCACTGTGGAAAATCTGCAATTTCATGTCTGTCTTTAGAGAAGACATTGAGTTAATTTTATGGAAGAATATGAATTCAGAGAGGATATATCTTTATAGAGCAGTTTTACAGTGAAGATGCAGCTCTTCTTTCTTCTTCTTCTTTTTTTTTTTTTTTTGTTGTTGTGACAGTGAAAAGGACCACTGTTATAGTCTGTTTTTACAAAATGTTTAAAATGACAAAGATCTCATTAATACCAACTAAAAGTCTGGGTTATTTCAAGATTGGCTTGTCAGAGTAATGAGCCATATCCTGTGCCATACACACTCGCTGGCATCCACACACACCCTCAGAATCAAAGTGAAAGTCGGGGAGATAGAAAATAGAAAGGAGTGAGAGTGCTTGAGAGGCTTTTATACTCCACCCCCTGAGACACAAACTGGAAGGCCTCCAAATGTTCCACTCTGGAATATCTTCAAGGACAATCAGCTAAACAGTTGATATTAAGAGAGCTGTGTGAAATCGATTGCTCAAGGTGTTATCTGCCCTGCAAAAATGGCTGGTAATTAGTCATGGCTAAAGGAGTGTTACTGAGAGTGAGATGGATTTAATCTTAATAGATTTCACTGCACTGCAGATACTGTAGCTCCTGAGTGGAGGAGCTCTCCTCCTCCTTTGCTCTCCGGCTTATTGCGATAGGAAAAGCAGCTGAGCGTGTCACCGCGATGGACTGCTTTTGCTAAATTTGCCCGAAAGTCGATGTTATGTCTGATTTTTTGGCAGCTGTGCTTGCTTTTATCCCAGCATCAGTAGCAGGAGCCATTATTAATTTAAAACTAAAGCTTGAAGAAGAAGCACTTCAGTTCATAGAAGCTGTTGACTCAAAGATTGCATTCAGAGGTGGACAAAGCCCTGAGTGACTGACTGGGAGATTTAGTTGTTTGCTCCTCTACGTACACTTCTGAAGCAGGCCAGATGTTTGTTTTCCTTTGGTGATTTGTGTAGGCGAGGACTGATGAAGTCAGCTTATGTATCTGGGAGAGATTTCAACAGACATGTGGGAATACTTTGTCTATTGTTTGTGGGAGATATACCTGGCATTAAAAGGGGCTTTCATACTCTAATTAACCCTCATTCCACACAACTCTGAATATACTGTTAAAGGATAAGACACGTGGTTTTCTATATAGCTGTTAATGCTGTTAAATCCCAGGAAACAGCACAGCCCTATGAGCAAGTTGTCCAGCCCTCAGAACTCTCTGAAGTACAGTAAATACCCTGTCTGTGGAAACTTTGATCCCTGATGAATGTGAAGTTCTGATCCCTTTTATAAGTCTTAATTTGTTTTGTAATTTGCTTTTAGACGAAACACATGCAGAAGCTGTCCCATTAGTCACACTATGTAGTTGGTGCTAATAAGCAGCTGTTAACAGAATACAGTAAGATACCTAACGTGGTAAACACTATTCCTGTCGAACATATTTATGTTAGCAGAGTCATTTGTCATATTTCCAGCAATGTTTTTTTAAGCACATTTTAAAGTTGTGCTTCAGAAAGAGATGATGCACTTAAGGGGAGATTATTTTAACAACATAAACTGTCACAGGAATGATAATCTGTTTCTGGCTCTAGAGAATAATCATGGACAATACTTTCTGGCATAAAGGAATAATCACTATGTACTCAAATTAAACTAAGTGCTGAAGACCTATTGTTACGACAGAGGCAAATTGTTTTTTGCATCTTCTCCCTTGAGATTTGGTGTGTTGTTGGTCACATCGACACTCCTGCTCTGGTCATGCATAACAAACCTATAGCACCACCCTCTGTCAATGTTAACTTCTAATTACCTAACAGCTGGATGGAAACACAGTTATATTGTCCATGTTGGCATACTGACTTTATCATTGAGCTCAAACTACTTTCATGTTGAAGTATGACTTCATAGAGCTGCCAGAGTGGCTGTATGGCCCTCTCAGGCAAAACGCTACAACATCACTGCTGCGTTAATCTCTTCATGCGTTAAATACACATTTAGGCAGCTGATACTGTGTGTGTCTGAAATCCCCGACTTTTATTACACAACATGTCAGTTGCATCGAGGCCTTCTGGGTGTGTGTCTGTAGCAAGCTATGTTATATATACAATTTAATGCTGGTAATGTTTAAACTTCATTCCGACACGGAGCTTCTCGCCTGCCAACAACAAATGGCACACTTTTGAAAACACCACCTTTGATGCGCTTTTACTCCTGTGATCCTAAAAAGTTGGACAAAGTTGGATTTAATGGAACAAAAAAGGGGCGATGGAGGTGGGAAATAAGCGTAAGAAATTAAACGGCACTGCTGACGAACAAAATGAGCAACATAGAGATTTACGCCGCACTAGATTGCTTATAATGGGAAATTAAACGTGTTTTCCTTTTTTTGATTCTGTATGTTCTTGTTGTTGTTGAGTCTTCTGTATGATGCAGTGGCTTTTTAGCCCATGACAGTCATTTTTAAAATGTTATCGGCCTCAGGTCTTAGGAGGCTGCTTTCAAAATGCGGCTCAGGTTTTAAACAGTGCCTCAGGTTAGGAAGCCAAAACAATTATGTGAATGAAATAATGATAATGAATTTGAAATATTTACTGTAATTACTGAAACATGTTTTTAGATGATCCTCCAAAATATGTCATTTGTTTTCTCCATTTTTGATTTACCTGCAGAAGCTGAAACAGAAGAACCAGCAGCTGAAGCAGATCATGGACCAACTCCGCAACCTCATCTGGGAGATTAATTCCATGCTGGCTGTCAGGAGCTGAGCCTCACACAGAAACACATTTCAGTACAACACACACATTCATTACAGATAAAGGACACGAAGAGGGGCTTGTTTAGTGAACAAGTGACAGGGTACCAGAGACTGGCTGAGGCTGCACTTTACACAAGAAATGGGAACTTTGACAGTATCACCCTGTTTCCTGAAGGAGATGCAACACAATAGAAGGACAAATGAAGACAAAAGGGCTCAATGAGGTTGTTGTGTCAGTGATGACAGAAACTATTCTGTCTACCTCGATATTCTATAGTTCAATCAGCATTATGACCCCCTTGGTTAATCAATATGAAGAATTGATACATGATGCTTTATCTATTTGTAGGTACTAGCTTAATAGAAGATTTATGCCTGTAGAGACACATTAATATATTCTATTTAATCCTAAACTCTGCACATTTGTTAGGTGCCTATTTCTTAGCATTAGAAACACCTGAAGATGTGAATTAAAAAGTTATATGGCCCCTAAGAGCCGGTAGAAGAAAGGCATAGACCTTTTTAAATTTGATGTAGACTCATTCATACTCTGCTCCAATTGGACTTGACATGCAATTACAGCTTGTTAAAAATTCTGCTGAACTATAAATGTTTCTGTTATTTAAAAAAAAACAAAACAGAAGAAGTGTTGACTTGTGTTGCAATTTTTCTTTATCGCCGTGTCTGTTTTTGTTTTTGCAACTTTGTCATCTGGCATCTGAGAAACGTTGATAGGAATCGCTCTGGAAGTTAAGTCGGGACTTGAGAGTAATTTGTGACGCTAATGAAAAGCACATTTTCAGAGAGGCTGAAGACAGCAGCAAGAAGACAGTGTGACGTTAATGACCAATATTAATGCGGTTGCGGTTTGAAATGTTAAACTTTTAAATGGTGCATTAGAGAAAACTGCACCGTTCTTTATGTGTATGGTTTGTGTGTAAGCAATTTAAAGGCTGTACCCAACTGAGTTATATATGGAAAGTCATTTCAATAGCTTCAACTTCAATGTTATTAACCAATTAGTTGTCTGCAGCTTGCTGTAATTAATCCTAAAACACCTGTGAAGCTTAAACAATAACTCTATGCAGTTTGAAATAGTAGATGTGTAACAGATTCCTTTCAGCCCTATCCATTCACATCTTTCTCACACACTGAGTCATGCATTTATTGTGTGCACAAACAGATGGTTCTGCAAATAGGGCTGTGGGCACATCTCCTTTGAAGACATGCAATTAATTTTCCAATTCATTTTTGAGCTGCACCGCCCGCATCTATTCAAACAGCTGACACAAGAGTTCATTCTGTAATGGGAAATAACAGTATGAACATGCTAATGTGCACTGTGCAGCCACAACTTTAAAACCACCGACAGGTTGAGTGACATTGATCATCTGGACCATGAGGCTGTGAAAGGACTTGATCTGGTCTGGTAAATAATGATAATAGAGATAAATAAGTGAATAAAATACTGCTAACACTCATTAAGAATATTCACTCCCATGCAAATTTACTCCACAGTAGTCGCCGGTATGTATCATCGCTGGCCTCGATCGGTATCAGTGGGAGCTCAACACCCGGGTGCACATGCTAATTCTCATTGAGGGATATTACTCTTGAGGCTGCGACAGTAAGCACAGGTAATGTTTCCCTATAGAAACCCAATTTAACGATTGTAACACGGAGGCTCTGAAACTTGTGGATCAAAAGAGATTGATTGATTTTACCTGACTGCAAGACAGCTCACTCTCACGCTGTGAGGCCCGACAGCCGCAGCCTGATCAAAAATAATAACAGTGTAATTATCTCAGAAAGCAGACCTTTTTTCAGAAAACGTGATCCACCGTAGCCTGTGAGATAGTGTCATCCCTTCATGTTGTTGTAGTTACGGGTTTGCCCCGTGGGAGTTAGTGGTAGCTACTGTGCAGGTTCTGAATGTATTGTTATCTCCAGAGCACTGGAGTTGGTGTTTAATAGGGTTATTTTAGCAGTTATAACCGTTCTTTTTTTCATTTATTTAGTTTTTTTAAAGACATTTAGGCACGACACTTGTGTAAAAACTGCCAAAAGAGTCCAGGCAGCAGCTCATTCTGTTGTTCTTTTGTGTTTTAGGCTGACCAAAACAGCCACAAGGCAGACATCATGCAAATGTGTTTCATTGTGTGAGCTGGAAATATTAAAGTTGCATCATTTCAAAAAGGTTCACGTTAAAGGCAAACATTGTTGAGAACAAGTTTATATTTCAAGTGCAGCTGCTAACATGGCATTTGAACTCACACAGGGGATGATGCAGTGCATGTACAATGAAGGTAGGAGTATTTTCACTAATTAATGCCAAAATCAAAAAGTCATCACCTGGATTTAACCAAGCAAATAGTAGCATCTTCTCATTCCTTTCATCAACCTTATCGGAAGAAATGTCCCATTGTGGTTTTTACTCTGCTCCAGTGTAAAAATGATTGGTATTAAAAACTGGAACCATAGTGGTGAACCATCATCTTAAGGGACAAGTGATCGAAGTTCACTTAAAGATTTGGTGAAATCAAATTTATAGCTCAAAACAATAAAATAAGCATTTCCACATACACGATTTAAAAAGAACCAAAGTTATTAGGACTAAAAAGCTGTAAAAGATTTAAGTAAAAACACTTGTCAGGGATGCTAATCAGGAAAGAAAGGCTTCAATTTGCTTGGGAGCATTAGGATTGGACTCTGGACCAGTGGAAAAATATAATGTGGTCTGATGAGCTTTTTTTCGGAGTAATGGCAACAGGGAAAGAAACACCCATCGTGCCGAGTGCCAAGTGTACAAGCCTGTGTTGGTAGTGTTATGATCTGAGGTTGCTTCAGTTGGTCAGACACAAAAATGAGGCCAGCTGACTACCTGAGTACCTTAAAAACAATGTGAATTGTTTGGCAGAATTAAAGCTGAAGGCTTGTTTTTCCTCTTTTGAGTGGTTTCAAAAATAATTGTCAGTGCTGCATCAGGAATTGGTAAAAATGTTCCGTTTCCAAGTGGCACTTTGAGGTGTCAGTTGCAACATGCAGAGCGCCTGGGCTTTTTCTTCTGAGTCCTGAACAAGCGTCCTCAAAAGAATTCTTAATCTAAAAGCTCTCTCTCTCTCTTTCTCTGTATATATATATATATATATATATATATATATGTATATATATATATATATATATATATATATATATATAAAAACATCTCCCCCTCATGTGTGCACGTCTCTGCCTGAAAGCCAGATGCTTGCGGCTGCTAACAGGTTCGTACATGTCTACGGTTCTCATGAATATTGGAAAAGCAAAGTGTCAATTCTTTATTTTAAATGCTAATAGGATGCTTTTTCTAAGGCTAAAATTGCTCTGTTCTGATAAGAGGAAACTAAGTCCAGCTGGGTGGTGCTTTTTAAATCTCTGTTGGTGTTTTTCTGTGTTCACAATCCACTTGAAAGAATAGATCAGAAAACAAAGGGAGCAAAAGAGGGAAAGAAGAATTCATGAAGGACCTCCTTCAGCAAAAGCATGAAACACGACTCTAAATCAGAGTACATATGCGTGCATATGCAAACTCTGCTGTCAGGTCAGAGAGATATGTGTAAGAATATCAGTGTCTGATATGGATGTGTTTAATAATTCAGAACAAAGCTGGGGTCATATCTTAGATGTGTTGTGAGGCCGTTGTCCTCAGGGAGACACAGAAGGACAGACGCAGCACTGGAGCTGTGAGGAAGGCTTTCAACGGAGTAGGAAAAAAAAAAAGAAATCAATGTACTGACTAGTGACTAATAAACCCCTCCCCAGTTGTCTCACACAGGGGTGGTTATTATATCCCAGAGGGCAAAGCAGCATTGAGGGACTATTATTACTCTACAAATGGAGTGTGTTCTCATTCAGTTGAGCCAGAGGTCAGGGGCTTAGTATTCGTCTATTCATACTCTGCCTCAAATGATAAAATGAATGAAAAGTGCTGGTTTGCCCTGTGATGTTTTCAGTTCGTGTACAAAAGCAAACGCACACACAAACGCACAAACAGTCCGTCATTTTGTCAGCAGACGGTCTCAGCTGTGTTGGTGTTCAGGAAAAATGAATCCTCAGATAGAAACAGTTCTTAAATGTCTTTTCCATTGTTTCTATAAAGGTTTCTTTTAAGCATTTTTCGAGGGCATTTCATGCTTTTTTTCAAACTTATTTTGGCCACTGAAGAAAGACTGAAAATGCGTTTTAAAGTACTAAATGGCGATCTGTTTGTGACATTTGTGCCCATGCGATATAGACCGCATCCATAACAGGTGTGTGTTGTAAGTGAAAAGGCTGTTTCTGCGGATGTTGCTGCGGTTCAGGACTTTATTAGAGCAGAGCAACAGAAATGTTTTAATGAGCATGAGTTAAGCATCAGGCACGTTTACATGACATGAGAGAGAAAATAAACTAATTGTGTTAGTTTGACCAAAACTATACTTATAAAATGAATGTAACTGTGTTGGTCAGACGGAAATCATACAAAAACGAGCGCCTCCACACTGGAGTAACACACTCAGATAATGCAGTCATTGCTCGATTTAGCCCTGCGTATACGCTCAACTAAACTGAAACTGGCCGGTCTTCTGGCCGGTTCAGTCTAGCTTGAATTCCCTAATTAGAGAGGAGATTACTGCCTGTGCTCTGTGGGCTCAGAAACATGTAAGCATAAGGAAGCTTGCAGACGTTTTAACCATTTGTTTGGTATCATATACTTACCGTAATGCAGGCAGGTAGACTTGCTATGATCAGTTTGTTTGCAAATTCATTTTCATTTAATTACAGACTAACAAATTTAATAAAAGACACAAAGACATGCAGTTATAATCAAATATGAGTTTATTTTTTTGTTTTTTTTTTATAAATCATTCTTACAAAATTGGCATTTATCTATTTCATTTGTGGCCTCTATAAAAGTCTTTTCTTAATTACAAGGTAGGAGAGGAGAAGGCATCAGGACAGCTGGGCTTAACCGAGTCCTTACAGATCAACAGCTATTCCCACCAACTGGCTGTGTCGTACAACCAATCACTGATAAATGATCAGAAACAGGAAGTGGTCATGCATTATCGCCTTAGCAACAGTGTCCAAACACAACACGAAAGTGGGGCATCATAGGAAGAGAATGGAAGCTGTGACTCATCCAGTGTATGAAGTTGGGTTGTTCAGTCCCTGCACACAGTGCTGCTGCCTCCCGTCTACTGGAAATAACAAGTTTAGGACAGACAGTGCTCGGCGTCAAGAACTCAATTGTTGATAAAAGGCACAAATCAAGAACAGACTCGTTTCCAGCACACACGACGCGGCCACTACAAACACTAACTGTCTGGCACATTTTGGGTAAATTTTCTTCCATCTGCGTTTAAGATCAAGATTAGGACTTGCATAATTTTCCCCTGATGAAATGACAGAGGCGTTTCAGCAGATGCAAAGGTTTTCCGGGGAGCCGAACATGGCGTGCATCACACTCGGGTGGGAACTGGACTTGAAATTCTGCAACCCACACCAGCTGAAAGATAGGACACTTTCTGTTGCTAAGCTGTGAAAGAGGCAATTTAAGCACAACTGTGTCACAGACTCAGACCTATTATTGTAATGCATGAGGGGAGGATGTTGCAGCAGAATCTGAAAATGTCTCCATCTGGTACAGGGGACCCAGCTGCTTATTATTTCCCATGTGTCAGTTGGTGTAGTCATTATTGGGACTTTATAATTTCACTCCCGTGGAGAGCCAAGATGGTGCGGCCCAATCCAATTCTAGATCACTGGTGTATGCAATCTTTTCAGGAGTTAAAACTACTGTGACGACTCTGAAAATGTTATCTCCCTCTTGGGGAGTTCTGTATGAGAAAAACACTAGAGTGTGATGGATGTTTCCCTGGGAAAAACCGATGCAGAGTGAGACGTAATATGAGCGGTATATTGGCATCTGCGTAGACTGATGTGCACAGCACGTAGAAAATAAACTGAATAAATAACACGAACTCCCCTCAGCAATGCAGGATCAGTCTTAATGTTCTCGTCGCGTCATCTCAGATCGTACAGTCTCTTTTTTTTTCTTCCTTTTTTTCTTAGAAAATAAATATCTATGTACAGTGCTGATTGCAGGGCTTTGAGTTTGTTGGCGTTTTTTGCGTGAATTATCTGCAAAGCTGGGACACAGGGTTTTCTAGAGATGATCAACAACAGTAATTCAAACAATCAGACATAAAAGGCTTGAGCTGGATTCACAGAATATGGATATTTGAAGATAAAATCGTGACCAGATGCAGACTAAATGAGGAGCATGTTGTCCCCAGAAATCACTTTCTCATGATGGTCGAACGCTTTTTCTGGTGACTCCACATTAAACGAAGGATAAATCTCTCCTGGCAAACAAGTCCCACTCCAAACTTAAATAGACAAATGAAATGAGGGGAGAAAACATATTAGTTCTGCTGGGTTTGATATGCTGAGACAGACTAGCTTTGATTGACAATGAAAATACTTTTACAACACATTTGACTTGAACTCAAAAATAAAAACAAATCAGCAGAAAGGGTTGAATATGAAACATCAAAATTGATAATGACAGCTAAGTGATGAAGAAGCTGTACAGTTTTGGCTGAGACATCATCCTGAATGCCCACCTGAAATGAAAGGCCACTAAAAGCATACTGCTTTCATTCAAGCGTCTTCAGACTAAATATGTGAGTGTTCCATGCTGCATGCAGACCTTTTGACAGCACGTGTTCGCTAAGCTGCTTTTCTCAGACAGCTGATCTCTTTGAAAATCTATTAAAACTTGAGATGGCAAAGTATACTATTTTGTTCTGGTTATGCAATCATTTAAGGTGCACACCGTCCAGCGTGGATACAAACAGATGTGAGCAGATGTAAATGAGGAAGAGGCATGGTCAGTGCAACATTCAGCATGGTTACATGCACATTTGTGTTAAGATATGGTTACAGCTTGACTTAGCTATTCAACTGGAGCATTTTACTTTTCCCAGTATACATGCAGAGAAGCATAATTGAGTTATTGATTGATGTTCGTCCAACGCTGCGGACTGTATGAGAACGTGTTCAAAACCATCTGCAGCCTCCGACTTCCTCTGTGTGCGATCACGGCACAGACATTGTCTTTAAGTGACTTGAATGGTGATTTTGTCAGAGGAGGCTGCGGTTATAAAAATCGGGATTTCGTTAGAGTTAAGCGACAGCCTGGAAAGACTGTAACTGACTGCGAATTGACATGTGGTCTTAATTGGCTGATTTTCAGTCACAATTTCTGTTGCGTTTAGCCATCTGAAAAACCCCCAGAAAAATATGTGAATGAGAGCAGCTTTATTGGGGATTTGGCTGTATTAATATACACTTGCACTGTTGTTTCTTTAAATGTACACAGCTCATAGGCCCATTTGGTTCTAGTTTAGCATATAAATGTAGGAGTCAGCCACATTATTTGGGTGTGTTCATCCTGTTTTGAGAAGCGTGATTTTGGATTGAGTGACATGTTTACATGTATTTTAAGTCTGGTGTCATGTAAAAATGCAGAGCGAGGCGGGGGATGGTTTGTTAAACTCGGGAAGCTGTCCTCCCGAGGCTAGCATTAGCCAGCAGGTCATGTTCGTGGGTCGCTGTTTTCAAAACAGTAGTCCTTTAATGTGCAGTGTTTCATCAACAGCCTGTCCTCTGGGAATAAAAACAGCTCTCTAAGTGACATAGGTTTACTTAATTGAAGCCTAAATGTATCTCTGCCTGACAAATGGAGGAGAAAACCTTTTGTCAATTTAATGGCTCTGAGGTCCTCTGATATGTCAAGGGAAAGAAAAACAGAAGAAAAAGCTACAATGGACTAATGAGAATATTTCAACACAAGAGCATCTAGGCATCTCAAACTGATGTAGGCAACATGATGTGCAATAAACAATTTTAAAGGCAGACCCTGATGTCGGAATGGCACTGATGCGCTCAGTGTTAAAACTCTCACTAAAAGCTCTCCTTTAAAATGATGCAGGTCACTAAAGACAAGCTACGGTATGAAATTTTATTCCCTACAAGGATAGAGCTCAGAAGCTGTGCAAAAGAAGAAAAAAAGAAAAAGGGTGAAACGAGTTTGGGTTAGAATGCAACGTTCTGCTCCATTTCATCCAGAAATGTTCATTTCACTCGTTCCAACGGAGGGAAAATGTACTTCGCTTAAGCTTATGGTTGGATGAGCCAACTTTTCAAGGCTCTGTACACTCAACAAACACACACACACACACACAAAGACAAGTGAAAGCACAGCTAACTTGAAAGAGGAAATAAAAGATAAAGAAAGTAAGTGGGGAAAAAAGATGAGTAACGTACAACTGCTGTGGTGAAAATGGGACTTAAAATGAAACGTTTTTCTAACTTATCTCAGTGATAACAGGGGAGCAGATAGATTGTTCGAAAATCCATACGAGCACATAAAGGAATGAGCCAAGGATGCGACAGATGGGGTGTTGTTAGACTTTAGGCTGAAGGATGTGTGTGAATAGCTGAACATACCAGGAAATAATGACTGCTTTGCTCTTAAGAAAAAAAAACAAACAAAAAACCTTGACTATAAAGCAGGCATTTCATAGCGAGTCCAGTATTATGTCCTGATGCAGACGAGGGAGGGTTGCTGGGGGCAACCGGTAGGATTTGTAGTTGCACGGGTTGCCAAGTTTGCGATTACACCTTCCCTCTTCTACCACCCTGCACATGTGCAGACAGAGCAGGAAAGTCAGTGTCGTCCTTGTTCGTGTTGTACAAAAAATATTCTATCCGATAGTTCTTGTTATCAGTAGTGTGTGCTGTGTGTTTGTGAAACATACAGTACTGTTTGGCATGTTTATTGGTTTGTATACTCGTCTTTGTCTGCATTTTTTTTGTTTGTGGTTTTCTTATCCAAATGCCGTCTGCTGATTTTCATCCCCTCCTGCATCAAGTCCAGGCAGCAGCGGCGCTGTGGTCATTGGCAATGTGCTGAGTGGAAGACAGAGCAGTGTCTCTCCCTGTCCATCCTGCTGTCGTCCGACTACTCCTCCTACTCTCCACAGAGTCTCTGTCTCGTGCCTCCCCCTGAGTGGGGTCTCCCCCGAGGGGGCGGCGGTCCTGTCAGAGCCTCTCAATGTCCCTGTATTTCTTGCGGAGGATGGAGACCTGGTCCTTAAAGAGGACGGGGTCCAGTCTCATCTGGGAATGGACGAGTGGCATGGCGCCAAACCAGCTGGCGAACTTGTTCATGCAGGTCTGCCGCTGGGCGAAGTGGTCGGGATCGGCCCAGCGAGAGGCCCTCGAAGACTGGTGGGAATGAAGAAGATGATGAGAAATTAAGAGCAAATCAAGGCCCAACTCATCAATCCTTTAAAAAAAAAAGAGGGCACCATACCAATGCAAAACGGAGTCGTAGGCTCAAATTATTCAATATTATAAATGTTACAAATAATCACTTCCTTAGATCAGCGATTCCCTGCAAGGGGTGCTGCATGTTACTCAGATCCCTCAAAAGAACACGATCAGTAGCTCAACTGTTTTGAAAAGTATCACTAAATGCTTCATCCTCACTATTGTGTTTAAGACACACATACATTTATAGAAAAACCTGGTTTTGCTTTATCATCGTGGGGTAGTGTGTGCACACTGATGAGGAAAAGAAATAAAACAATAACTTAATAACAACAGTCTGCACAAAGATGAACTTTGTAATAGAAAATATAATTGGAATAGCTAAAACTCAGAAGCAGATACATAAAATATCTAAGGAAAAAAAAAAAGGAGCAACGGGTACAGCTGAACTAAAACCAAAAGATAAATTGTGTAGATACACTTCCAAACATATTTGAACATGATCATAATCTTGGAAGATTCCTGGGAACTAAAAAAAGTTGGTTACCATTGTTTTCTATCAATAAATCATCTAATCTGCATGTGGGTGGTTTGAAGCCTGAACTGAGAAACCCTGATGCAGGGCTGGAGAACTGATGTGACCTTCGTACATTTCTTTTGGTTTCTGTGCCGTTTGTGACTTTCCTGTTTACCCATTAACTCTACCAAAGAATTTTAAGAGAATAATTTGTTGAGTTTGTTCCAGTTGAAAGGCCGTGGCACTCACATGATGGGAAGAAAACACTCTTCTCTTAGTCACAGTTCATAAAAGGGAGGACAAATTCAAGGAGGGTTATATCTAACAACTTCCTCATCTGGTGCTGTAAAATTGTAACTAGCTCAACTATTTCCTGTGAGATGATTTTTATTGATGCATAGCAGTTTTCTGGACTGACTGTCACGCCTTTCTGAAAGAACAGAAATGATGCTGAACTACAATGTGTAAGGGTTTAATCCCATCTGGATGTGGTGAAGAGTCATAGCCCCCTTACCTGTCCCATCATTGTCTCTTTGTACTGTTTCTTCTGTGTGACCTTAATGGGGGGCAGCTTGGTGACAGCAGAGACCAGGAAGTTCATCAGGATGTCCTCACAGTTGGCCAGCTGGTCCACCATGTTCTTTAGGCTCGTGGGTAAGTAGTTGGTGTACAGGTAATGATAGTACCTGGAATGTCAGGAAAAAAGGGACCAACTTCTCAGTCTTTTCAAGAGCTGTCTGTCTGACATTTAACTTTGTCATCCTCACTCGCTGTCGGGACACTCAAGGGATGCAAGATGGAGCTTCTATCTCATAGGTTTAAGCTGATATAAGTACCAACAAACAGCACAACCTGCAGCAGAAGGGTTTGGGTAAATACTTGACATATTCCCAACCCAACTGAGGAAGAGAATGCAAAAAACAAACATATAAAAAGCCTAATTAAGCCGACTGGGGATGGATTTACAGGTGAGCTCAGCCATAACAATATACCACACATCTGTACTGAAGACTTCATTTGAGCGAGTTTAGTTTAGTTTAGTATAACATCTGCATATGTCCAAGTAAAGAGCTTATCTAAATGCATCACATATTTTAGAATCTGTTAAATTCCAGGTATTATTGCATGACTTTGAGTTCTTGAATGGACTGAATGACTGACTTATTGAAAGTGATTAAGCGTTCGACTGTGATGATTGGCTGACTTCAGTTTAATGGACTGGTCTCATCACAGCAGAGGGAGGCCATATCGAAGCTGACAGGGCTTTAGTTTAACTTAATGTAAGAACTATGGAGGGCTGTGGAGCAGACAAATTGACATTTTTTGATGAAACGTACTCAGTGTCAAAACACTGGTTTCCCGAGGCTGTGCTTCACTGAACATCACTTCTACTTTATGATTTCCAGATCACTGCATCAAAGGGTTCTATAAAAAGAAAGACAAGCGAACACTGGAGAGTAAAGCATAGCAAAACTGTGTTCCCACAGAACAGAGCGGAGGTAAGGAGTGTAAAAGAAAACAGCAGAGCCAAGGTGTTTTATGGACTGCTGGAGTTATGTTGTGGGGATCAGAAGAGGAAGACAGTGTGCAAGCGATGCTGTACCTGTGGAAAATGGCGGCGCCAGTCAGGACCATCGAGTAATCGTTTGTCCATTTGGACGTGTAGCCCCAGCGCTCCTTGTTGCTGTCCCAGAAGTGGCTGCGGGCCGGGTAGCCCACGATTCGCTCAGGAAAACTCTGCCAGACGGTGAAGGCAAAGTCCACCTGGAACAACAGAAACACAGATTTTACACTCAGGCATTTATATCAACAACAATGGTGACCATAGAAAACATGTTTCCCAAAGAGGAAAGTTATAGATTATTAGAACTATTTCAAAAGGGTATTACACTTATTATAAAAAAAACAATGCCAGTCTTAAAGCACTTTCAACATGTTGATGTGAAGAATCAAAACTAAACAAAAAACAGCAACATGGTAGTCACAGCTCTCATGCTCTAGTGGACCATACACCCAGTCTTTTGGGGAAAAAAACTGCATTATCTGGTCTAACTTATAAAAACCTGACATCTTACTGTACCGCAGGATTGTCAACATTTAGAACTTCATCAATACCAAACTGAATGGCTAAACAGGAGCCAGAAGAATCTTTTTCACAGCTAAACAAACAATAACTGCTTTTATTCATGTCCTACAACTAAAGAGCAAATGATTAACACCATTAAATACATTCCTCAAGGTATTACTAAAGAATTATAAACCCATGAGAAGTGATGCTGTGGAATGTTTTCTTGCTATTTTTTCTTTTGTTTTAAAAAAGCTGCTAAACTATATCTATTTAAAGTATTTTATATATGAAAAACACAAAGGGGGAATGAAAGACACTACAGGGAGAACTAACAAAGAAGTACAGGCTCAAACACACTTAGGTGAAAATACAAAAGAGGCAGAAGCCCGTCAAACAAAAGGCAGTCTTTTTCCAAACAGCTGCCTGCAGTCAACTTCTGTGGCGACGATCAAAGCGCTCAATCAAATGATTAGACAAAAGCATCAAAAAGGCCTCAACGGCTCCTCATACAGCTCCCTTTGTATTACGACACATATTTCCACATTATGCTATACTGAGAGAATGCTTTAAAACAACCCACTCTACAACATTGGGGGTTATTTTTAGGAGTTCTCTCTGCATGAATTTATACAAACTGTATAAGCAATCTCAAAAGTACATCGCTTTTGTTGACATTATCACATACATGTAAATAAACATGGTGATTACTTTTATACATCCACCTTCTTTTTAACTGAGCCAAGATGATATGAGTCATCAGAGAGATAAAGCACGGGAAACCGATAAAAAACCCCATAAAAATTCATTTCAAAAGCATCACTGTTGACGGATATTTCTCCTCCTCACCCTCCCCTTTTAAGGCTGAGGAAGTGTGAGTTATAGAAAAGTTGATCTAAACACGGATGTTTGTGCTCAACTGTCTTCATGTGAGTAACACAGGTGGCTTTAGTTTTAGGGGATGGATTTTCCCTCTCTGTCTTGCCATCTTGATCCTCACAAACTAATTCTGTGCTGTTCAAAGCAGCATCTGGCTTCCCGTGGTGCTGTGCCAGAACATGCCCCCGGAAAAGCAGGAAGAGTCCAGACAGCATGTGGAATAAAAATGCCTCATAACAGCGCGCTGCTCTCAAACAGGGGATTGGAGAGGCACAGAGTGATTACAAGAGCCAACAACATGAGATAGATAATTAAAAAAATATAATAAAAAGGAGGAAATACAGGCAGGAAGTCAGTCGAGAACAGAGAGTGAGGGAAAGTAGAAGTAGTATGAAAATCGAGCAACAGAGCGATAACTTGAAAACTCAGGGGAGGAACAGACACAAAGATCAAAAAGAATTGAGAGAAAATGCAATGAGAGTAGCGTTTGGTGCATGGGGAGAGATTTTGCAACTATTTTTCATCTCAAGAGACGGAGATGAGAGAGGCAGAAAAAGGGATTTTTATTCTACTTAAATGTATTAAGTTTTGAGATACCTCCGTGGTGGACAACACTGTGTCTTCATCCAGGCTGAGGACGGCATCGGTCACTATGGTCTCATAGGGCAGGAAGCGACTGCTCATGACCTGCAGGGAGAGACACAGAGCGCAGAGTTAAAACCACATCACTGGATTGAGAACAGCTGAATTCTCCCAGCAACATTAATAAATGATTATTTGGCTGGATGGCCTATATTTCAGATTCAGCTATTCAGATGGGAAAGCCAAGGAAAATATCTGAAAAGCACTTGGGTAGTGAAATCTTATGAACACATTGCTCCTTCTATCATTAAACAGTAACACTGAAGATGTTGACTCAGACAGATGACCGTTTCCACTGAACCTGCTTTAGCATAATGTTAATGTTTCCATGGAAACATTTCAGGAGAGTCTCTTTGTAATTATGAGATATTGTACCTGAAATAAAGGAAAGGTCGCATTTTAACAAGGAAATTATTTTCTATTGACTCGAGTTGACTCGGCGGGCAAATTGGCCCCTCACTTAGAACTGCTTATTTGGGTCAAGTAGCAGCTGCAGACTAAACACAATAGAAAGTGTTTGTTTTCCTTATTCAGCTCTTCATGGGAGATATCAGTACTGGTCATCTCCCAAGCAAACAGTAATCTAAGTTACATATATACTGGTGGCCTGCAAGGCATTTCTGGTTTCCATTTGTTGTCAGTTTGTGGTAAAAATAGTATCAACCAAGCATGTTAGAGAAAGTTTTGGCTGCCTGCAAAGTAAATGCACAAAGCTGAGCAAATTTTTGACCTGATTGTAACCTTTATGTACTTTCTGAAATCTATCTGTGTCCAAACAATGACAGGGCACATGAAAACAGAAAGTCTGAATCTGGATCTGATACACTGACTGCTGCCTGAAGCTAAAAAACAGTTATCCTTAAAAGGCAGATTCATATAGATCTATGTAGCCTAGACTGCAGCTTCTGTGTATCCTGTTGTAACCTGCTCATTTCAAAAGAAATGTATCTACACAAAGAGGCCACGCAAACAGCATAAACTGTGACTGGACCCCTTGGTATGCCATATTTACAGGGCATATGGCTCAAATATAGCACCCCAGTGAAACAAAAATGTGAAATGTACCAGACGGTCATGTACGCCATCACCGCTAATGTCTTCTATGATCACTTTTCTCACTCCTAGAACAAGTATCCTTTGTTTTAAATCACCACTGTTTGAAACTCTGCCACCAACTATGACTGCAGGAGAATAACCGCAGTCTGATGCAGACACACTATTACACAGGTATCTCAGCTAACAATGGCTTAGGTCATTCATGTGGAGTTTCTGCAGGGTCTGCTGTGATCTAACAAAAGCACCATTAACTGAGCTGAAGTCAGCAAATGTCTGTTGGATAGCTTTGCAAGTCCGGACAGAAATACTTTTAAACTGCGACATGCTCTGATTACTCAGCAGCTAACTGCTAACTTTGTTTGTCACACAGTTGGTGTTCAAACACCCCCCCCCCCCCCCCCCCCCAGCAAATACTGAGCTGGAAGAAGCCATGCGCTAAAAATTGCACAGTTAAATGAAAATTCACAATACTTTGAGTGAACCCTTTCACACACAACTAGATGTGAACATTTATTCATCTAAAAGTACTGATTACAGATGCCTTAAAGCTGAACATGGACAGAAAATTGTAACAAATGCAAGAAGCACATTGAGGAGCAAGAGAAGCCCCCCCCCCCCCCTCCACATATTGCCTCATTTATTACTGTCTGAGCATGGTGACACTTTCAGCAAATATGACAAAGAGTTATCTTTATTCTCTTCCTCAAGTTTTGTTGTAAATAAGTACACCCACACAGAGACCTTTCGTTGGAAAGTGGATCCACTGTTGAATGTAGATCCACCTTGACCAATTTTGAAAAACAATACTCTTTTAGCCTCCAATATCTGCTCTATGCATTTTTAATGGTTACTCACGTATTCATGGGATTCAGTTGAGACAACTCGCCATGACAACAACAAATAGCAGTGCATAGAGGAGAAGAGAAAAGCCAATATCCTACGCTTTACTGCAGGGGTGCCCTGTTGTTTTCAGCTGTGACAGAGCGCTGATACAAGTTTCCATTACTGCTGCAGGGTCGTCTTTCTCTTTTAAAATCAATGAAAACACATACACAGGTCCAGAGGCATTGTGTGAGTCATGTGTTATACATGTGGTTCAAATCTACTTTTCTTTTGAAAACAGAATATCCAAGTTTTATGGTAGATGAAGCCAAAGTGTATAATACACAGCTGGCCTTGAATGTTTACTGGAAGCAGAGATGGTGGTGTCTGGGGCCTGGTGAGTGGATGGAAAGATCAACATCTTGAGGATATTTAGATGGGAAGTCTGACTCGTTCTTGTTTAACTATGAGTGTGTGCATATTGTAAAATGGATGTGCGCAACCTCCCACACAAACAGCTCACAAATGCATGGCTCAAATGGGTGTTGCTTCACACACTTCCACATAAACAGTTGATACATGTAAATGCTCAGACTAGGAGCCTGGAAAAGCCTGTTATTTAGTTATTCAACAGAGCTCTTAAGGTCAGGCCTCTTCAAACTAAATGTATTCTTGCAAAAAACCACCTGCACTGAAAAGCTATTACATTTACATCCAAGCATGGCCAGTGCTGACCTCCTTTCTCTATTAAAGCTCGCAGTCATCTACCTGCTGCGCTTCAGTTAATCATGGGCATGACAGCAACAAACCCAAGAAAAACAAGAACACGTGGCTTTATTGTCACACAGCATGGGGCCTGATATCCTCTGTAGTGCTGCAACTCAAGATTACTTTTATTATCAATGTACCACAGAGTGCAAAGAGTTTAAAAAAGTACTCAAACAGCCAGATTGATGTCTTTTACTTGCTTTTTTTTTTAAAATGACAAACAGTCCAAGCCTTAAAGATTTTAGTCAGTATGATATAAAAAGAGGGCTTCAAATGCAGAGGGCTGCGACAACCAGTTAAATAAGGAGCATAACTCAAACAACATCAGACAACAGCTGCTATGTTATGTAAAAATACAGAAGATTGATGGCCATTTTTTCCATAAACCAGTCATGTTTACAGTGTTTTTTGGCATATCCACTGTATCCACTTTTATTTTACGAACCGTGGACATCAAAAACAAACACACAAAATAAAAAAATGTCTTATCGGTTCCAAACCAGATTTCGAGGTGGTTGGAAGATTGCATTTTCACAGCTATGCCTATGCTTAAACGTACTGGCCACAAGTCACAATGTCAAATCCAGAGCAACAGCAGTGCTCAGCAGAGTCAACGCTGCTTCAAAGCTGCTACTAGCAGAGGATTGTTGAGGACAAAATAGAGGACAAAAGTCTAGAAAGAGGCTTCTGTACAGGCGGAGATAAAAGGAACCTTGTAGCTCTAATTATATCGTTTCTCATCTATGAGTTGTTACTACAGCAACCCATACAGATAAATTATTGTCTGTCCTAAGAGAAGCATATAACCAGAGTTAAAGAACTTTTTGAGCTGCTAAAAGTCTCCCAATTGATTGTGTTTGCTTTGTGTTAAGATGCAGATGCTCTCATCAGACAGCTTCTGAATGTCATGTATTGTTGAAATAAACTACAGGAAAATAGCATTTCTTTAGATGTGGACAGCTAAACAGCAAATGGTGGTTATTTTCTTTTTTTTTAATAATTGGTTAATCATCAGTATCAACACAAGTACGTTCAGATTCTGAGAGCACATGCTGGATGTGGCTTTTATTTCACAGTACTGACCAGTTTACTTCTGGTTACTTGGAAAGGAAGGATTTATTTTAATATTAGATTTTCTTTTTGTTTTTTTCACGTCTGTGATGGCACTTATGTCAAACCCCCGGCTTTATTTTCACCATTAAGAGCTAAAACAGTAATAGGAAGTAGAAAAAAAAAACAAAAAACAATGGCACTTACAGCTACAATGCAGTCTCTGATCAATTTGACTAAAAACACAGATGGGATGGCAGCAGTATAAAGGACAGAGGATTATCAGCGTTTTATTAATTCATCACCTACAGACTATACATGTAAACACAAACTTCTGTCCCAGTCCCTATGTTAGATGTTGATATCTGTACCTGGATACAATTCATTCAATTGGATTCAAATCTTTCCTTTCTGAGCAACATTTTGGTTCAACCAAAAGGGCAAAAATCATAGTCATGAGTTAAACTGCAAGAAAGTTAGTTGGCTCTCTGTATATTTAAGAAGAATCTAAGCAACAACATTGATTCCTTATGTTTAAATTTGCATCAGCATCTCATACTTCTTACTCCTGCTTCACCACACAGTCGAGCCCTCACAATGTCTGGCAAGGCTGATATATACAGCTGGTCCGGTCAAGAGCCATCCACTTTTCATCTGTCCTAAAACACTCCAGAGGCAACAGTTTATAGTGTTGCTCATATTCTTAACATGCTGGAAAGGCAGAGGTGTGTGAGTGACAGTTGTGTTTACAGACAAAGAGAGTAAATGAGAGTTCAACGGAAAGATAAGAAGCGGCAACCTCCTTCTCACTTCACTGTCATCATTACTGCCATGAAATCCTGTGAGTTTAGAGAGAAACAAAACAGTCCCATCTTTGGCTCCGTGTTCTCCGCTTGTTTGCCTCCAAAACTTGACAGAAAGAATACCAGCGAAGAAGAGGAGAAGAAGATGGGAGACAGGAGAGGAGAAAGTGACAGCGAGACAAACAGGGAAAAGAGACAAAGCAAGAATGAGTGGCTGATGTTTCCAGCCCCCAGACGGTTTGTAATGTTAGAAGTGAGACATATTAGCCTGGGGCTTCTTGCTGCTCTCCAGGAATGTGAGCTCCTACAGCTCTTACTGCCTCTAGCACTTTATGTCCTTCTCCTCTGGAAAGGACACCAGCAGAGGAGAAACAGGAGACAGGAGGACCACCAGTGTGTCTAAACCACATAAAGGGCTGCTGGGATCGTCACATGGCTTAAATCAACAGTCATAAACCAGCTTTCAGGTCAACATGCCAGAGAGACTGATGGAGGGACAAAGTTGTTGCAAGCTTTTCCTCCTTTTCAACAGTTCACAATAAACTTTTTAGCAACAAGAGAGAAAAGTGCCTTTATGGAGAGCGTTTTTCATTCTGGAGCTTTGCCATGTCCGTGTGAAATCTTAATCTTAAAAAACTTGCAATTCAGTGATGTCTTGTGGTAATCAGAGAAAACAATGACACTCTAAGAAACAGCAGATTAAATACAAAGCAATGAAGGTAACACCTAATGGTCATTGTGATTTTTTTTACTTAAAAAAAAACAAAAATCATTCTACTTTACAGAAACAGGAGGTGAACAAAGCACCATTAAAAGATTAATTCATTACTATCTACAGTATTTATCAATCATTCCTAATTTTCATTACACTCCTTACAGTTTGTCTCTTTACTCCCAAGCTCACACATGTAAGCAATGTTCATTTATTTATTACTGAAAATTCTTATTTTTTTCTCTAACATATATCCTAGAATTGGTTATATATTTGGTTATTAATTTATAAAAGAAAATCACATTATGCAGTGATTTTTATCCAGAACATTATGACCTTCAGCCAAACACTGAGTATGTCCTCCTCAACCTGCCAAAAGAGCTCTGACCACACATGGTTTAGACAAAAAACATCTGAGAGTGTCCTGGGTGTCTGCTACCTGGATGTAAGCATAGATTCTTTGGGCCTTGTGGGATTGGGAGTCTTTGTGGTTTGGGCTTGCTTCCCACAGATCCCATCAGATCCCATCTGGTTTGTATCTGCTGTTTGTTGTATTCTTTTGGGCCTTCCTAAGCAGTTATTACTGGGACCACTGTTGTCCAGCTAGCTGAGGCTGCTTCTGTAAGGGAGCACTTTTGCCATGTGGTGCCAGGAAGGATAAAACAGTTAGCCTTAGTTAAAATGGTTGTTTGTATACTGTTTTTTTTGTCTTGTTGGCCACCCAATTGACTTTTACACTACAAGCCACATTCAGTCTTTTACAAGTGCATCCATAAAGCACTTTTTAGTTTATACATTTGTTTGATTAGCCTATGCTGGGCTTTTTCCTATATAGTACACAAAGTCACCCAACGATGAACAGATTGGAGTCAATGCGGCGCTCAACGTCTGGCATAAGGACACCGAGATGCGAATTGGGGAAGCCAGAGTCAAACTGTGACCTTCCAACTGGCAGACGACTGTTCTACCTCCTGAGTCACCGCTGATTAACGTCAGAACTTTGAGCCGGCTATTCCAAAACCTCATCTTTATTTGTCTTTACCCGTTCCTTGTTAAAATGGCTTGTGTATTTTTGGATGATGCGTTTATGATCCACTTTCACCAACAGTCCTGTAGAATTAGCTTCTTTGTCTACAAAGTATTTTCCCGCAGCCTTCTGACTTGTCCCCATCAAATTAGAGACAGCAGTGTCAGTTGAAGAGTAGTAGCCTTCTACTGCAGCCATGCGGTGCACGCTGCTATTGTGTTTTTCTCACGGTCAACTCACGAACATGAACAGCCAATGTCAGAGAGGCCTTTAATTGCTTAGAATTTTCTCCTGGGAGGTTTGGTGACCTTACACTGTACAGACACATGTGTCTAGAGCATTGTTTGTGCATGTCCTTGCAAATGAACACTTTGAGTTCGCTAGCTGCAATATACAGATGACCTCTGGGAGCAGCGGAGGGCCAAATGTGACCGAATGCAGGGTCAGCAGCTGTAATAATGACAGAATCTTGTATAGAAAGTCTTCAAATACCCACATGTTCACGATGTATCTTATCCCAGTAAAAAAAAAAGCTGACGTAAGATCAGTACCATTTTGAAAACGTTGGAAACCTTGAATGTTGGAGAAATGGAAAGGGTGGGTGTGTTTTTCCAGCCTGCATCATCTGGTGTGCCCCCAAGTGGAATCCTCAGTAATGGGCTAAAGACTCTGGCTAAAATGTGAACAATTACGCCCACAACAGAACACGATGCTTCCAGAAACGTGCGATTAAAAAGCAAGTAGATCCCTGGCCCTAGAGGTGGATTTGTAACCTTTCTCAGCCTCATGAGCATCGTCTGTGCCGTGATAGACCTTCACAAGCACATGCTTCAAGTACAGACTTTTCT
The DNA here is from genome assembly GCF_036924035.1 of Leuresthes tenuis. Lineage (NCBI taxonomy): Eukaryota > Metazoa > Chordata > Actinopteri > Atheriniformes > Atherinopsidae > Leuresthes > Leuresthes tenuis. The sequence goes on along the minus strand of NW_027325372.1, from coordinate 8,429,881 downwards.
TATTGTTTTTGCTAAATAAATGCCCAAATATAATATTGCTGCATCACTCATTTTCTATTTATCTGCTTTTTAATTTTAATGATATCTCTTTGTTGTTGCTGTGAATAGGGATTATATATATATATATACACACTTTTTCATACAGTATTTGCCATGATTTATGTAAAGCTGCTTGGAAAGCTCAGATGGCTTGTGCTACTTGCAATGATATGTGTTCTTTTGCTGAAGCCTAATCGCCTGAATCTCTAGAACAGAGGTACACAAGTGTAAAGTTAAAGCGGTTTGACACGACACATTTATTAGAGTTAGAGCTTGGTTGAAAAACTGGAAATTACCCTTGTTTATGACCGTATCGATTTGTTTTTTAAAAGAAGTGGGTCTTTTAAAACGGATGTTGTTGCCACTCTCTCAAAGACTATGAAACACAAGCCAGTCAAAGGTATTTGAGGTGAGGAAGACGAATACATTTCAAGTGACAAAGAAATGTAGTGTTTTTTCACCGGAATACCAGTCAGAAACATGACCTCAATCTTTCTAAAGTCTGGGCAATGCCCTTGATGATGGCAACATCAAGAAAAGAAGAAGAGAAAATGAGATTTGGAGATATGGAGAAGCAAAATGAGGACCTGCGAGTGAGGAAAAGGATGAAAGTGAAAAGGGATAAACATGAAAACGGCAGGTAAACGGCAAGAAGGATGAAAAACATTTCCAGCCTCTCCCTCTGTGGGGTGGAAGAACACAGCTTGGCTCGCCACGGTAAACACAGAAAACACCACAAGCACAACAAACCACAGGCTGCCTGGCACACAAACACACACACGTACACACACATACCAACACATGCAACGCTAGTACGCTGTTCTGCTGCTTCTCACAGACACACAGCTACACTCAGAGGCCTCCTGTTGTGATTGACAGCTTGGGAGAAACCACTCAGAGCCACTGGGAGAGGAAAACCATAAACCCGGCCCACCGCCGGGTGAGTGACACTGATGTGTAAAACCACTTCCACTGATTGGCAGGTGAAGTTCCAACAAGCAGAGAAGGGAAGAGGTGGATGAGTATGATGTCTCAGAAAACATAAATCCTCCCCCAAAAAAAGGACCACCTTTCAAATGTGAGTTTGTAAATAGGAAAACAGCTCTGATGAGTGTTGGGATGAAAGTGTCATCCTGAGAGCCCACGGCTGAGGTTTGACTTGCACGACTCGAGGTCAGAGGGTAAAATAAACACAGCAACACTTTCAAACCCATCAACATAAAAGCTTAATAAGGTCGTCCCACTGAGGCTAGCTCTGGGTTGTTTTTCTCTGTAGTTTCAATAAAATAAAAGAAACAACAACAAAAATATATATTTATATTTCATTATATTTGCATTAGATTATTTTGCAAGAAGATTTCATCAAAAGTTGACAGTTTTAACAAAACTGTCAGGTTGATGTGGCCAACTTATCATAGGAACTATTTTTAGAGGTAATTAGCTGTTTCTTTGAATAAATTAAGGATCTTTTCACACGTTAAACTCTGTGCTATGGTCCAAACTGAGGTTTGTTAATTATGGTTTGAATCCAGTTCAATTTGTTTTCACCTGCATTTCATTGAGACACACCAAACAACCTCACATGGCGTACCTACATCCCGCTGTCACCGTCTACATCTACAGTTTCCTGAAATAGTTTCTGATCGGTTTAGACAGTCTGGCACCATTTAAATGAATGAATAAACTGTGATAACATCATTGTGGCAAATGAAGAACCTTATCCTATAAAATATTGCGCTATTGCAACTAAAAGCACGTGAAACCTGTCTGTGGGCAACTCCGTTTCAGAAGAGAACGTGAAGGCAAGTTGGAGTTTGTTTCAGAAAATTAAATAAACCTACTTGCTGTAATTTACTGCAGTTAGTTGTAGTTTAAAGTCTGTATTGTCCTCAGAACTGAACCATTATTCAGTTGAATCCAGACCAAGACTAAAATTTTTTTTGGAAAAGTTCATACGAAACAAGTTTGTGGATAATCTTTTCTCTGGTCAGCTGGTTAGATCAAAATGACGTCAGAAGTTGCAAATCAAATTTCTACTGCCATTGGTGGCTATTTCCATGTCACTGTTTTACCTCATAAAGAATTAATGAACACTTGGATTAAGTTAAAAAGTATACATTTAAAAATAATTACGCAACAGGATTTAACAGATTAAAAAAGTCGAACTAGAAGTGAGTGAAAATAAAGTACATTCATGATGCATATCTACACTATACGTCAAGGCTCAACTGCTCCTCCACATAGATTTAGTGGCTTTCTTTCATGAATTAGATATCCGGTTACAATTAAAGTCAAGAAACCGAGTAAAAACATCAAAAACAAATAAATGCCTCTGCACATTATTACCATCCTATCTTTCCAACACATTACACGCATTAGCCTTTCAGTCATTCCTTTTACCAGTGTGTAAAATTCTCATTACTGAGGTTTAATTAAAACCACACAAACTGTCCTTTAATGGAATCAGTGCGACACAAATCGAAAGTCATTAACTCCCAGAAACTCTCCGACTGAATAAAAACGTTTCTAGATACAGTAGTTTTACCATTTGAGAATATCATGAGTAATCAAATTAGAAATGATAGCCATCGCACCTTTGAGGTGTGTGTGTGTGTGTGTTCAGGCTCACCTTATTCTCTCCTTCAATGACGATGATGGGCACTGAGGTGGCGGGCCAGCGGTGTTTTGCAGGGAGAGGTTTGTCACAGTTCCACAGGACGATAATCTGCAGACAGAATAAAACAAACATGTTTTCACCTTTGCATTTTACCTCATTCAATCATTTATGTCTAAAAGCTTTCTCCTCTCGCTTTGTTGCCGCATCAATACACTGCTCATTCGACATTTACGTGCCTTGTGGCCAGTAAATGTCATCTTATTACAAGCTGATCCAATGTTAAGGACCCAGAGAGGCAACCGAGGCGATAAAATATTTCCAATTATGACCACACAGTGGCTTTACATTTCAGACCAGAACCAATCTCATCACATTGTCAGGTTTCCCTTCGTCCGAGGACAACGCTGACCACATTTTCCAGCCCATATGATGCCCATCTCTAATCAGTTAATGTTTCAGATGAAGAGGTCATGTTCCCAGCTGCGGTCATGTTATGTTTTATATGACTCACACTGCAGCTCAGCGACCTGCAGGTCAGCCAATTCATTGCACTACAACAGCTGATCTCATTAATATTTAATGAGAAACACACACACACATGCAAAATGTTCCTGCCTGACCTTACGCACACATTTACACACACACACTGTCCTTTATCTCTGCTCAGTCTTCTGATGTGAAACAATGGAGCGACACAAATTTGCTGAGTCTCTCTTCCTCGACATTGCGCTCCTGTCTGGCTTTGGATTTCTCCCCACGGTGACGTTGACGGCACGCCACTTTCAACAGAGTGTGGAGGGTAATTTCAAGATCAAGAATAACAGAAAATGTCTGAAAAATTAATCTAAAGGCGTTCTACTGCTCTAAGCTACAACTGATAGCATTTTGGGCTAACATCTGCAGCTATGACACATGCTAGATATTAACGACCCCATCTTCCTGCATGAAAATAAGACTTGATTTATGGAGTTTTGGTTCAGTCTGTGCGGCTGTGTTAATTCTCTTTCAGGTAATTTTGTGTCACTTTATGACAAATTTTTGAGATAATTTTTTTGTTTGTTTGGAACTTCTTTGAAGTCATGTCACTCTTTACGGTAGTTTTGTGCTCCAACTTCATTCCGCCCCTCCTAACGTGTCATGGTTGTCTATGGTTGATTTTTTTTTTGTCTTTTCATGTATAATTGCAGTAGTTTTGTCAGCATTTGCAGTTGTTTTGCTTTAAGCAGAATCTTTTATGTCTCTGCTATAATTTTTGTTCCTTTATGGTTGTTTCATGTCACTTTGCTGTTGGTTTGTGTTTCAGCTGGTTTTACTTATTATTAACATCATACATTATAAATGCAACATTATTGCTTCATTTTATTTTCATTTTGTTTTGCCATTCCCAGCTAACAAATATTGGTTCCCAGAATTGTTGGCTGTTGAGCGGTTCACAAGGAAGATTATTTCCGCCTTCGATGCAACTCAAGTTGCATCCCAACATTGTTGGAACTGAAATTTGTTAGCTTGGTCTGCATTTGTACTCAGTGACACTTTCAGCGGCACCAAGAAGTGTTTCATTAGTTTCTGGGTTACGTTAAGTTACAGAAATTCAAGTGTGATCATATACTTCTTTATAATTTTTTCTTTGTGTTTATGTATTTATTGTGAACTTGGTGTAAATCTTTTCTTCGGTTTCTTGTGTTTTGTCTTGTTTTCCTGTGCTGAGCTCTCAGGATCATTGTATGTCTCTATATCTAGGTCTAAAGTCTGGTTGGGTGGGAACGTTTTTGCCAGAAACACAGGTTGTAACATTTAAGACATTTTCGAGGAGTTTACTAAAGATTTCACAATATTTTACAAAGTGGAAACATAAAGATATAGACTGGAAACAAAGCGTAAAGTTTTAATTCCCAGAACAAAAGTCAGCAGTAGGGGTTGGGTCATATTTATTTGTCTATTTACTTTATTATACCAAGTAAATCTCTCAAGATATAAAATCTCTTTTCCAGTGACCCGGCCAAGATTGCAGCCATGTTAAAATGCAAACGCATAATACACTTATACATAATAAGTCTGCCCTTTAATATGAAGAGGATTAAAAAAAATTCCAATCCAATGCTGGTCATTACGTCTTTCTTTTTTATGCTTTTTTTCTCTATTCTGAAGCAACTGGCTGACCAGTTTATTTTGGCACTGGCAGTACGATTCAGCCAAAAAATTAAAAAAACAATCCACTTCTTAGCATTGCCTACCAACTACTACTGTGGCACACAAGCATGGGTGCAGGAATTAGTTTAGATAGGAGTGAAAATCCACTCCCCCCTAATCCCCTTTTCATGGAAGTAAACTGTTAGTGACACATCATCAGCATCTATTCCTGTAGTGTTCTGCTGCTGTGTGTCAGCTAACATCTGTCCTGCTGAAATGTCCTTGAGCGAGTCAGTAAATTAATCCATCCTGGTTCCACCGTGCAGAGCTGTGGTCGACGCTGTGCTCAGGCGTCCCTGATGGAGGCGAACCACAAGAATTTCCCTCCAGCGATCAATAAAGCTTCACATTACTCTGACATTAACTACGTCACACGTAGCGGCTCCCCTCGGGGACTCTGCTCCCTGACTAGACCTGCCAAATAATGTGCTGGGAGACATTTGGATGAGTTACCCTGGCCTGTGTTAAGGTGTTCCTATTAGACTACAGCAGCCATGTATTAGTATGCAAATATATCACTGGCAAACGTAAAAGATTATGTACAGCTGTTTGATGAATTTGCAGAATTATCTCACCATTTTCAGCAAATATAGATTTAAAATATAGCCATTGTGAGGCTAAATGTGGCTGGGAAAATGTCTGCCATTGTGAGATAACAACAGGTAAACACACGCGCACACACATAGCACACACACTGGAGTGCTAATCCACTCTTAAGGGCGTCCACTGCTGTTTGATTAGAAAGACAGATGGTGTCTCTGTCGGCTCTCCATCCTCTCAGGGTGCTGATGGTGGCACTGTGTGTATAAACCTGCATGTGTGAGAGGATATCTGACCGGAAGAGAGTGAAGAAATTGTTGTGTATCTCCAGCACAGAAAGGAAGGAGGAAGAAACACTTCCATCAAAATGTGCGTTCACAAATTCACACATGAGAAAACACACAGCAGGAGGTCCACTGAGTCAGAATGTGCTTCAAAAGCTTTCTTGCATCCAATTTAGCCTCCTCCACTCTCAGTATTCTTTCAATCTCTTCTCTCCATTCATTTATTTATACCCTTTCCTCATCCGTTCGTAGCACAGTAGCACCCACCCTTCAATCTCTCTCCTTCACTGTGCACTACGAGTAGAGGAAAACATCCCGGCTGTGCGCCTGGCTCTCTGCTCTGTGTGCACAGCCTAAAGAACACAAACACGAAAGCAACTCCAGAAAAAATAATAGCAGGGAAGAGTTTACTCAATCAACCTGCTGGTATGAGAGAATGAGTTGCATAAAGTGTGACGGTAACAGGATGCGCTGATCCGTACCACTTCGAGGAACTGCTGAACATGAAAGCTGAATGCTTTTATTGGACTAACTGAAATGTGTTTGAAGCAGAGATTGTCATGTGCTGACAGTTGAAATTGATTACTTTTGATCAGAGAGTGATGAAATGAAATCATATTTTTAGATGCACTCTTTTTCCTTAAGAGAGATTTTGACATCAAGTTTAATCGGATGTCACTGTCACGCAGTCATCCACGGTGGCTCATACATTGACAGGTAAAAAAAGTTAAAGGCTTGCATATTAGCTTGTTCTGGACCTTTCAGTTACATCATCATATCGGGGAATTGGTTTATAAGGTTAAAAGATGTTTGAGGATTGCATGCTAGAGGGGGATTGCATGATGGAGTTAGTGGAGATTTGGGGATTAATTCTCAGTGATTGGGAAGATTAGGGAATTTATTTGTTATAGTCTTGATAGTTTGGGGTATAGATAATTGTGGTTATGGTAGCTTGGGGGATTGTTTTCTAAGGGTTAGGGTAGGTTATGGGATCGATTCTTGTGGTTTGGGTAGATTATGGGATCGATTCTTGTGGTTTGGGTAGGTTATGGGATCGATTCTTGTGGTTTGGGTAGGTTATGGGATCGATTCTTGTGCTTTGGGTAGGTTATGGGATCGATTCTTGTGCTTTGGGTAGGTTATGGGATCGATTCTTGTGGTTTGGGTAGGTTATGGGATCGATTCTTGTGGTTTGGGTAGATTATGGGATTGATTCTTGCGGTTTGGGTAGATTATGGGATCGATTCTTGTGGTTTGGGTAGGTTATGGGATCGATTCTTGTGGTTTGGGTAGGTTATGGAATCGATTCTTGCGTTTTGGGTAGATTATGGGATCGATTCTTATGGTTTGGGTAGGTTATGGGATCAATTCTTGTGGTTTGGGTATATTATGGGATCGATTCTTGTGGTTTGGGTAGGTTATGGGATCGATTCTTGTGGTTTGGGTAGGTTATGGGATCGATTCTTGTGCTTTGGGTAGGTTATGGGATCGATTCTTGTGGTTTGGGTAGGTTATGGGATCGATTCTTGTGGTTTGGGTAGGTTATGGGATCGATTCTTGTGGTTTGGGTAGATTATGGGATTGATTCTTGTGGTTTGGGTATATTATGGGATCGATTCTTGTGGTTTGGGTAGGTTATGATATCGATTCTTGTGGTTTGGGTAGGTTATGGGATCGATTCTTGCGGTTTGGGTAGATTATGGGATCGATTCTTATGGTTTGGGTAGATTATGGGATCGATTCTTATGGTTTGGGTAGGTTATGGGATCAATTCTTGTGGTTTGGGTAGGATATGGGATCGATTCTTGTGGTTTCGGTAGATTGGGGGATTGGATGTTTAGGTTAGAATAAGTTTTTTTCACATTTCAAGTTTTCTAGTTCAAAAGTATTTTTTCGCTCTTTTCCTGGCTTTGGAAAGAGTTGAATATCCCAACTGGCCCCACTCTGTGACACACTGTGATAGACTATATAGATATAAGTATATCTTGAATGTGCATGTTCGTTTCAAGATAGAAACCATGTAGATGGCTTTCTGTTATGGAACCACCAGCGTTTCAGAGTTCCTCTCTTCTTTACAACTTGGAGAATGCATTATAAACGTGCACATTAGATCACCACAACCCTGTTGGGTTTCCACCACATGTGCCGTTAAAGCCCCATGTAGAGTATTGGGCACAGCAAATTGGAGGGTATGCGCATGTGTGCATAATGCCTACAAAAAGCTGCAAAGAAGCTGCAGCGGAACTGGCTGAAAACTTATCTTGATGTGAAAACACCTTTTTATTCCTAAGATCTACAGACCTTACATCAGCACTGGTCATTATTTCTAATAAGTATAGTAATTAATTGAATTCCCATTTCTGGCTGCTCATTTATTATAGATATATAAATCATACACTATAATTTTCATGTTCAGCAGGAAATTCAGTTAAAGAGTTGCTGTTACTGGAAACAAAGTAACATTTATTAATCCTTTAGATTGCTGTGTTAGAAAGTACACCCAAGTTTGTAGTTCTCAACTAAAAAGTGTTTGTTTTGTCAACCTTTTCTTATTCACAGTTATTAAATTCTTGATTTATATGGTTTTGTTGCATTGCAAAGTAAATAAAAAACAATTATTTTTAGAAATGAACTCTTCTTTACTAACTCACTGCCTTGTTCCTGAAACACATCATTAACAGAAGCAACTGCAGAGTCAACACATACGACAGTGCAGAAGGGTGAGCAGTGTCTTGCTGTCTTCAAAAACAACATTATTAATTATGTTTTCAGTCAAAACCTCTGTCTAATGTCTGCATTAGGCTTTGCATTTCCTTTCTATTTGTTTAAGATGAACCATTTAGTGAAAACCACCATTAAATAATGTCACTTTATGAGATTTGCAGTACTTTTTTAAAATCAATAAAAAAAAAAAATATATATATAATACATATATTTGCATAAACTGCAGTATATATGACTGTATTACAGTTAACTAGAACTTGGGAGTTTGAAAGATGTCAAGTAAAAATAAGCTATTAACATAGCTCACCCTCCTATACCACCTTGCATTGTTCATGCATTGCACCCCCCTGCCACACAAAATACAAACTTGCCGTCTCATCTACTGGTGGCTACACAACAAAAACACACACAAACCAGCCATCAGGGAGCAAATTCCATTTCATTTCCCGCTTTGGTAAGGAGCAAGCAGGGGAATCAATACATGCCATCTCTAGCTGTGCTGAAGGGAGTTTGGCTGCCATAGAGACAGATGTAACACAGCTACAAACTGCCGCTCTAATTCAATCCTCTGCAGTTAACCAACAAACACACACAGAAAGAATATGAGCTCTGGTTGGGAAACACAATTGCAAAAAATCCATGTGAGCCTCATAATGTGGAGCAATTTCAGGAGACACAAGGTGGAGAACAGTGGAGGATTTGTGATATGTTGAGTGAAGACAAACACATGCAGACACATCAATCCTTTACCTGTGCACAGTACGGGGACTTGGCCACAGCTGCTAGGAGCTTTAGTATGGGTTGGGACTGGGACACCAGAGGAGAGACAGCATGGATGACTGCTGTGAACTTGGGGTATGGTTTAATACCTGAAACACATAAAAACACTCATGAATACATCTGAGCAAATTCAAACAACAACAAGACCTCCAACACAGAGAAGTGACTGTCAGCCATCAGTGTAATTGCAGGCTCTTTGAAGAAAATTGGCTGAGCGAGAACTGAGGGTTCTCATTTGCAAACACTTCATATCTATTTTCAGTGGAAGATGGTACTTGAAATGAGACTGTCAGCAGTTACAGATACAGATGATAGAGTTGTCAGGGATGAACATTTCTCAAAACAGTCTTAAAATATTCAACAATGCTAATGTGTTTTGAAAATGCTGAATCACATGATCACTGAATATTTCATTTTGAGAACTCCTCAGCTGTATCTGCAACCCAATAAACAGACCACCAACTGCTGATGTGACTTTAAATTCAGTCTGACTTTATGTTGGAATAGAGTAATCGAAGCTGAAAATGAGTAGGAAATAAGATATTGAGCAAGACGGATCATAGAGGACGTCCAACGTTTCCTAATTTAAATCTAATCTAACCCAAACCAGCAAAGCATGGCAGGGAGGAGATAGCACAAGACAACTCTCCTTTCTGCCACTGAGCAATTTCTATGCAGAGGAATATATGCAGTTTTCAAACTTGGTAAACTACCGTATCTTTCTGATATGTAATGAGAAAGTATAGAGTCTGCAGACTTATTCAGTTCCACGGATGTACATTTATAACAAATTCATACACAATCTTTCATGACACCCTGAATAAAACCCACTGTGGACTGTGCGAGAAAATGATAGAAGTCATTCTGCTGCTTCTAACTGTCTCTGTGGGACATCATCATACATGTACGAGCAGCTAAAATCATTGCAAATAAGTTTAAGCCACTTGAACGTTCATTTTGTCCGATGATGCTGGAGTTATCAAATTTGGATTCTATTAGAGCAGAGCGACAGTCCGGAAAAGTGACTGTAAGTTGACATGTAGTCTTAATTTTCAGTCACATTTTCTGACACATTTAGCCGTGTGAGAAAAAGAGAACAGAAAAATATGTGAATGAGAGCAGCTAACCCTTTACTTTTTTACAAAAAGATCCCTAAAGAAGGAACGTTGGAGCATGTAGCACGAGTGCCTAGGCCCATTAAAATATAGTTGAGTGTATATAAGCAGGAGTGATTTAGTCCTCGACTATATCATCCGGTTGGTTCGTAAGACTTTGAGAGCTTCCGTTTCATACCATTTTGACTGGACTAACATGTTAGATGCATTTTAAAATGGTTTTCAACCGACTGATACAATAATTGTGTTATGTAAGAATGCATGAATGGTAAATGAAGTGGCATTTACTTGCAGCACAGCTTTACAAGCTACAAAGTTTATCCAGCGAAAGAGTACTCAAAAGTGTGGTTTTGAATTGCATGAATGAAGCTTGGGAAACAAAAAGGGTAAAAAAATTAAAAATATTTCACTGAAAACTGAAAAAGCTAATTCAAGTACAAACAAGAAAAGGACACTTTGCTGTCCTCAGAGTCATCTTATAACCCTTAAATGGTTCTTAATAACCAGGTTAAGAGCAAAGATTTAAGACAAGGCTCTTTATTGTTTAACATGTAATCAACATTAACATTTCCCTGCGTAGAAATCAAGGTCTGTCAATACACTGTCATCCCAACATCAGTGTGTGTGTGTGCAGTGTTCTGCTCTGTATTATAAATAATATCTTATATTGACCTGCAGCAAGTGTTACTAAGTAGTATACTGCAGGGATTAAGATTCTAATAACAATGTCTTATTATGTTCCCCAATCAAGTTTAATGTATCTTATTTTATGCTTGAATTTGTGGTTAATAGTTTTCCCGCTAATGTTATCTTTAATAGAAACATTTACAAGAAGCGTCCATTCATATTTTATAGGTAAGAGTAAGAGTAAGAGTAAGAGTAAGAATTCATGAAATCAGGTCAATATTAAGCAAGAAAGCTACAACTGACAACCATAAGACAGCCGCACTCTGTTTATTGAGACAAGCTCTTTCACTTTGACCCATGTCGAAACTGCATTTTGACACCGACATGCTCAGACTTTTACAAGTGTCTGATAACATTAAGAAAAGGATTTCATCAGAGCTAGAAGTGCCTAACATCAAACAGAAGTCTCTATGACGAGACTTGTGAGTTAAGGTGAAAATGTGCTTTATTACAACGCAGCCCTGCTAGAGATCCTAGCGGAAAGCCTTTAAAACCAAGCCGTGGAATTAATTTATACTGTTGAACTAAACTATAATTATCATTGAGGTCGTAGTTAGTGGGGCTTTACTGGACTACACTGCAGTGGGGGCTCTTTCTATTGGGCTTTACTCATGTCTGTAAATGTGGTTGGAAAGTACTCGAAACACAAATCTCAATATGATGCAGGTCAGTTCAACACCACTGCAAAATACAACCTCAATAATAAATCAAAACTCAACAGTCAAAGGAGCAAATTCGAGCACTGTATTTAAGGTAGTTAGTGGTTTGGATCGCATTAGGTTTTACCCGGTAAAGTGGCCAAAAAATGTTAATTGGAATCAGAATCAGAATGCTGTTATTGAAAAGAAAGCTTTTCAATCTAATGTTCCTCTTGCTAAAGCAATAAAAAATCTGCTCTAGCAGTGTGAGTCTGAGTGTGAATATGCATGATGAGAGAGGGTGTGTTTTATTTATGGCTCTTGGAGAAGAAGAGGAATTGTCGCTGAGAGACAAATTCTACGCCTTTGATTTTTACTCATTTACCCATCAGTGACAAGCCACCTTGTCTCCTAAAACCCATCCATGTTTAATCGCTTCCTCTTTTACAAACAAATACACTGGCCGGCATTGTGATCCACACTCGTCACTGTGTCCATCCATTTTAACATCCGCTGCACACCCCGGGGGCTCTATCATCAGTGTGTGTACCGCCACTGTCTGCACGTCTGAGTGAGGGTGTTTGTGGTGGCTGTGCAGCACTTGATGATGATTAAGTGAAGAAATGAGGAATGGGGCAGCTCACAGGTCACATATGTGGTGGGGGGAAACTCGGCGCTATTGAACTGTAGCGGTAAGAAATGGCTTCACTGCAGTGGCGGCAGCAGTAGCATTGCTGACTCAAAAAACAATGATGGACGGGGTGGTGTGTCAGCAAGCCTAATGCAAACATCAGTCACAGGCCTATTCGTCTACTCCACTTGCTGCTACGTACAACCATTGGAAGAGGTCAGCAGATCAGGAGAAAGGACATATTTCTACTATTCTGACAAGGTTCAAAACCACAGCTGAGTAGAAGCTGTGTGAAAACCTACAGAAACTACGGACAAAGATTATGACAAAGGCTGAAAGAAACTTCGCTGACTAACCTTTGTGCATCAGTTCATTGTAGCACCGGTGAGTAAAAGTGCCATATCTGTTATGTAATGGGTTTCAAGCTCGCTTCCATGTTTGTGTGTGTGAGTGTGTTACTGACCCAGTGTGGCGTAATAGAATGGGAAGTCTCCCAGGTATCCAGAGTACTGCGGCAAAGCGAACAAGCCCCCAGGGTGACTGTTCCACATCAGACTGCTCCTGGAGCCGTGCTCCAACACACGGTCCTGGATGATCTGCACACAGAAAGAAAAGCAAATATTCACTTTGTTTTTTCACTGTGCCCAAACACTTGGACCAAATTCTATTTTCCATGTTGCATTAACTCATTGATTGGGAATGAGGGTTAGACAGGAGACTAATGGCATGCGGTTATGCCATTGGGTCCACAGCACAAAGTGTAGCAGTCTCACAATAAAGTCTCAAAAGTGGTTAAACTACTACAAGTTCAGTCTCCAAAATCATTGAGTTTGCCTTTTATAATTGCAGTGTGCCTGTATTTTGCGGGAAGTGAAACGGTTGGAATGTGATATTGCACAGCTGTAACTTAAAGGACGTGGGAGGGAAACTATCATGCCAGACAACCGAGCTCGAGCCCCATCAAACACAATATTGTCCAAAGACTTTTTACTTTTCAAAACTGCTGTCAGCTGTGGGTGGTTAGGGTTAGGCGAGTAAAAATAAATGGTAAGGGTTGCATAAATACCAGGTTAGGCTTTAATATCAATAAATACTGTATATGATCAATTAGCACATGAACAATTTCTGCACCTTCACTGTGACACTACTACACTTTGGACAAGTAGACAATCTTACCTGTTCCTGTGATTTTATGTGAGAAATTAGAACAAATGTGTGACTTATAGATATATGTTATAATTGAACTGAAAAACAGCATTTAATACAACAAATGCTGCAATGATGCATTTCCAACCCACATATACAAACCTGCAAACAACAGGGAATTATACGAGACTAAAAAACTTCAGTTCATTCATTACCAAGCAGCAGCTTTTACTTCAAACTATTCTAAACATTCTTCATTCTTAAAAAAAAAATGCAGATTTTAAAAAAATATACCTCATTTGTTTAGATAAACAGGTTTGTCAATTAAAAGTCAGGTCTCTGATAAGGGCTGAGGGGTTAACACGAACAGATCCCTTCAGGCCAGATGATTATTTGTGAGGTTTCCTTATCAATAGAGACTAAGAGAAAAGTCTGAATCTACTCACATCACAGAGGAAATATTCGTGTTGATAAAAGGGTGATTGTCAGCCTGATTATGTTGGGTGAAAAAAGATCCTGATCAATGAGCCTTGTAATCACACCAATAAAACGTTTCACACTGAGATGAGTTTTCACACAGAAATGGCAAGAAGCTGATAGTCATAAATGTAAATGAAGGCCAACCCCCCTCATTCCCTCTCAGTTCAGGATGTTACTGAACTGTTATTTAAAACTTAAAGCAGGTGAGGAACTGTTGTGAAATGAAATCTACAGGCATCAGATGAAAGCTAGCAGAGCTTTCCAAATGTTTACTTTGTATCACCTCACAACAGCAACTATCGATTGTGTGAAGAGTGACTCGCTGTGGCACAAAGCAAAGCTGAAACAAATCTGTGTTAGTGTGTAATATTTCCTCCGCTGACAAACCAAATGGAGACCAGCTCAGCAAGGCGAAGGCACCTGCGCCAGTCAGTCACACATACAGAAGCAATGGAGGGTGGTGGGGGGGGACAACACAGACAAAGTCATCAGCTATATCTAAGCATCAGTCTTTCAAGCCTGCCCCAGTCCTTTCTGTGCCCAAATAGAGCGGTCAGTCAAAAGGGTCGGACGTGAGAATGGGCACTCTCCTCCCCGGCTGCAGCTCACAGTCGCCTTCTGCTGAACAGGCAGACAGAGAAGACAGATATTGCTGCTGTGCCCTTGAGCCATGCTAAATTGCTTCAGTAAAACAGACACAGGTTTGCAGCCGTGCTTTATGGCAGCTATTGAATCAGGAGGTGATGGCCGTTGGCTTGGTAATTCAAAGGACGGATATATAGTAAAGAAGGAGGCAAAAAGAGTCAGCTGTGTGACGGCTGAGCAGCTGATAGCTGTTCAAATTGTAAAAAGCTAATACTATAGCTGGAGGGAGCTTACTGTGATAATATTGACAAAGCAAAATAAAAATTAATCACAGGAGGGCAGCGATGTGAAGAAAAGAGGGGAAAAAACCCCACAATGTGTGAGTTTCTTTTACTTTTCCGAGCTCTGTCCCCGGGGGCAGTCGATAACCGTTTGCCTCAGAAAAACAGATTAACTCGGAATCTGGTGACTTCTCTATAAAAACACTGCCGGCCACCTTCAAACCCTGCAGCCCTTTACACCTTATGAGGGGTAATTTTGCTCGCTTGGCTGCGGCTCCTCCCCCGTCGGCAGACCTCAGTCGGACATGATGGACGACTCAATCTCACCTCAGAACAGCCACAATCAACCAATTAGAGCATGATAGATAAATCCTGCTTCCGTGGGAGCACACTGTGGACTCGGCTTTAATAGGTGAGTTTAATAGGTGTACCAGCAGCACAGATCTGGTGATATTGACCTTGTGATTGGTCGAGACGTTGCCACTTCCTGACAGGAAACACGGCTCATTCCTGCGAGCTTGCCATTGCCAAACACCCTCATACTTCTTTGTCTACATTTATGGGGACCCCCCACTGACATAATGCGTTCACTGGCCCCTTACCTCAACTCTATCATCACAACTCCTGACCAAATCCTAACCCCAACCCTAAAATCAAGTTAGCTCCTTAAAGGATAAAACTAATATTTGTTCTCATAAAAATGTCTGAACTGAAATGTCTGAAGTCTCCCGGCTTGTGGCTCTCATGAATACAGAGAAACAAACAGGCAGAAATAAAGTTTTGAGAGAATGTAAAAGGGATGTGGGTTTTTAGATGTGTGCAAGTAGATTCAATCTTTCAAGCTATTCGAGTGTGTGTGCATATCATTACAGATCTGCAGTCGAGTCGTGTGTATGTGTGTGTGTGTGTGTGTGTGTGTGTGTGTGTGTGTGTGTGTGCGTAGGCCCAACAGGACGAATAAACCACATTGCTTATCATCTCGAGGCTGCCATGGCAACGCCATTTACATATGTCACCCCTGCTCCTCATCATCACCCTTTCTCCCACCAATTTCCCCTTTTCTATTTTCACTGGACGGTCGGTCAGGGTTTAGCATTGACCTGCTGCTGTACTTAAATGAACACAATCACGCTCACAAACACACACTGAGTCAGAGGCTTTCACCATTTCACCTTGCACTTTTGAGCAGAGTGACAACATGTCGGCAGGGTTAAGCCTGGGTGGTGCTACGAGTGTCTGCCCAGACGCATCTTGACATATGGAGATGTGCCTCTGATTCTGTGTGTCTGCGTGCGATAGCTCACAGAGAGATAGGGACAGATAACAAACATAAATGTAGAGTTAGCTGAAATGAGACCGACTCTTAATACCGAAGCTTCAGCAGATTACACGCGATGTGTGTTTGAGAGTGTGTGTGGAAATTTAGATGAAAAATTTGGGAGGTTATGCTGTTAGTGAGATTGTAGCATCGAGGGGAGTCTTGCTCCGGGGCTTTAGCGACACGGTAAGAAGAGATATTAAATGCGTGATGGGGAACTTGAATGAGGAACGAAGAAGATATTTGTATCCACAGCATGACACTAGCACTAAGAATACGTTGTTGTTTTTTCCGGTGGGTTTAGGGTGGACAAACATTTTTCCAGTCACTGTTTCTTTAAACTGGATTATTGTAAACAAATTTAAAGCATATATCTCTAAATCCTAATTTCCACTGCATTGTACTTTTTCAAACTGTGCACAGTGTCTGATATCTTTTCTCACACCACTTCAGTTGAGGTTTTCAGCTAAATGAGTCAGTGGCCTGTATGCACATTGTATCCCATGTCTAAAGATGCTTTTGCTTGTTCTGCTCCGTCACTTCAGACTGAACCAACAGCTGGAGGGCTGAGGGCTGTTCAATAACCCGTATGCTGCTCTCTTCTCTTGAAGATCCCAGTTATAATTGTGGAATAGGAAACCCGTTCCACTCGAACAAAGCTAAAGCAGGCCCCCCCTTTTTTTAAAACTTTTTTTTCTTGGATGATGGCTCAAGTGAATATATGTTCCTTTTTTAAATAATGGCTGCAAACCTGAGTATGTGGAATAACTGTGTTTAAGTTATCTCTCCAGGTAGCGATGATCCATCATCATTAGGTTTCTGCGTCTGAGGGAAATGTATGAAAACTAAGTAATTTGTTGTACTTACTGGAGGGTTGGCACACAGGCACACAGCTATGTTCCAGTGTGGCGCTCTCAGATTGCTGAAATTTAAACCTCTTTTTCTGACACCCTCTCGCAACTCGATAGACACAGTCACAATAGCCAATAGCCAACAATACAGACTGATTGGTCCGGGACAATTGTTATCAAAGTCATATGTGCAACATGAGGTGTTAACATTGAGGTATCGACAATCCTGCCAACAACTGTAAGACATTAAATCTTTTGAAACGAATAATCATGCCCTCTTCATGGACTGACTGACTCACTGACTAGGAGGACGCACATCTCTCAAGCTCTCTTCTTTTGTTCGTCTACTTTTTCTAACGACTGCACTATTCTCACTTCTTGGCTTCAAGGGAGGGAACTTGGATGAATTTGAAACACATTTCCTTTTAGAAAAGGTTGGATGACACGTTGTTTTAAACTGGTTTGTCTCAAGCACGTCCCAGCCACATTTTGGCTCCAAAAGGGCCTGTTTTCAACAAAGAAACTAATGACAAGGGGCTGTTTGAGAAGTTTCTGTTGACCTTAGAGACCCCCCCAAAAAAAGACTTCAGAAGAACTTTATGAAAGCTTCCTGAAAACCATACATCAGCAATCCATCGGGGTCCACTAAAATACAGTTCACTGTGTTTGAAGCCTGTGTTCTCTGCGAAGGGCAGCACTACAAACTGTTTTTACAGCCATCCTTCAAGCCAACTGAGTTGATTCATACTCATAAAAATTTAGGCAGAATAAGACTTTAAGGTCACATCTTTGGATCCTCAAAGTTAATACACAATGATCCATACTCATATTCTCTCTGAGATGCCCTCGAGGAGCAAACCTTAGAAATATGTCTACTCTAAATACTAAAACTGCCATCAATGATTTCCAAACAACAGGAAACAGCTGATTTACTGTCAAATTCTAGATGGAAGTCACAATTGAAATGTGGAACTATCTACTAAAAGTTTCCCCTTTTGCTCTGTGTAAACTGCACAGATCACTCTGCTATTTTGCTTTGTATCAAAGAGACTAAAGAGATGTCTGAGAGAAAAAAAAAAGAAAGAGACACTGTAGAGAAAGACTAATGTAAGGATAAGAAGTGGGAAAAAGGAAGGCAGAAAAGACCAAAACGACATGCAGCTTTGTGTGTGTGGTGCTTAGAGAACATGTGAATGTGTGCCTTGAATCCTCACCTCCAGTGTGGTCAGCACTATCTTCTCCACAGAGGAAAAGTACGCCTCCCAGAGGAACTGAGTCTGCTGTCTGAGGGACAGGATCTTATCTTGGTGGATGGAGCGCACCGTGGTCGGAATCTGTAAACGACGAAAAGCAAACATCAGCCTGCGCTTTGCCCCGCCTGAGACACAAGATACACTCAGCACAATCATATAATGAAAGATGAAGTGCTTTATGATGACTAACTACGCTTTGACCAATAATGAATGAAGGCCAAGAGATACAAATGAAAGTTTGCAAAACAGAAATAAGAGGCAGCAATGTTATGTTCAAGCTGCTGTTCCCGGCTCTGAGCAATACTTTAGATGTTCTTGCTTTAAGTAGCAAGTCCAATCTGACAGAATACAGTTCACTTCAAGTTCTCGTTTCTGTAAGTTCAGGAAGAGATTGGCATTTTTCAGACCTACTTTAATTTCTACACAGCGACTTTGAAGCTGTTGTGGTATTGAACTTCTCATCCAAGTCTCAGCAAGAGAGCCAATAAGTGAGTTTCCTTCAAACCTGACCCCAGTCAGGACCGAAGTATGCATCACCTGCAGCAGCCCAGTTTAGAAAATTCCAGCAGAGTCCTTTGGCTTGAGGGCCAAAAGACTCTAGTTTGGAAAGTTTTGTCTCACAGGAGGAAAGATTAAATAGTCCAATGTAGCATTTACAAAAGACAAAAATGGATTTTAGTCTGGGAGAACAAGGACACAAAGAAAGGAATTTCTAGATAAAAATAAAAAGGCCTTGCTAGAAAAGTTTTAAATGCTGGAGCTGCAGTTTGATCATCAATAAGCAAAGTAGTTTATTTTGTGACTTTTTGTCAAAGTAAAGGTTGAATAAGATTAGAAAAACTCTTTCTCATCTCTTTGTTAAAAACAAACATTCTATGGAGAGGTTGGCATAAAATATAAGCAGAATTTTTCTCTTACGACATATAAACTCAGTGAATGACATACTTTAAAAGCAAGTCATACTTTTATTTATAATCAGCATTACGTCCCATTGTATTACAATAAAATACATTAATTAGAAGAATTATCCAGGATGACTTGGGCACATTTGGTGCTGCATAGCTCCCACATTATAAAACCCAATGTCAAACAATATTATCACATGCTTCATTCAAATTAAGATTTAATGGGCATATAATTACTTTTCTCTCCACGAAGCTCAAGCAATTCTAACTAAATCCATTCCTCATTCTATTTATTTACCCTTTCGTTAACAATTTGAGGTTTTGAGGGACATTTTGAGGCAGTCAAGGACTTTTGAGTGCTGCTTGAGCCACCTCATCAGACAACACTGAAAGAAAACTGAAAATGAGATAGATTGGGTAGAGGAAGAGAGCACGCGTTAACAGGCTCTGCTTTTTGTTAAACTGCTGCCTATTCTCTCTGTGATGTCGTCTTGATACAGTGCAGCTGATGTGTGAGCATGTCTGGGGGCTGTTACCTGCAGCAGAAGCCTCTCGTCGCCGATGACTGCGGCTGTGTTCCAGTCGATGATCTCGGAGAAAGGCAGCTCCCAGCCATTACTCAGCATCACCGGCACACACGCAGCCTGAAAAACACGAGCAGGGAAGCCAGGATGTGATCCCTCGCAAACAACTTGATGTAGCTTATTCACGGGCTGCTATTATTCTCTTAAAATAAAGTTAAAACGGCTGGAATTTACTACCAGTGACTTTTTGTGTTTATGCTTATTGGTGGATATTTTTTATTTGACTTCAAGTGTCATTGTATCTCACAGTAGAGAATTAAAAAAACATGCTTACATGCTCAAACCGCTTGTCAATAAGCTTACAAAAGTTCCAGCACTTTTGGTTCGACTTGAACAGATCATAGTGAAAAACATATCAAACATCACAGCCTTCAATAAAGCAAGAAAACTGGTTATTGCAAGGTTTTTATGTTGGTTATAGCTGTCAAGTTTATTAGCTGAGAACTAAATGGGTCCCTGAATGGGAGTCTCATCAAAAGGCATAACTTTAATGCTTGTGCTTTAAAAGCAGATGTCTTAAAACGGTCATATAACTGATTTAAAGTTTCACTGTGTGCGAATTATAGAACCCTGTTTGTATAGATGCAACACAATATTCAGAATCTTGTATTCCTTGAAGGAGAATTAGATGAAAATAAAAATCTGTGTTTTTGTCCCCCAATAATTGTGCATCAACAGTGTGCCGCATCTTTTTTTAAAGTTTCTGCGGGAATCCGAAACAAATGATCAAACAAACACTGGCCCAAAGGAAGGCATATTTCTTTTAAAAAGTAACCATAGTTCCTGCTACTAGCTTGGAAGGGGGAGTGAGGCAAGAGGAGCTCAGTTTATTGCAATCTGAAATTATCCCACTAGGTGTCACTAAATCCTACACATCACAAATATCAGTCTCCCTAAAACGAGAAACGTTGGACAATTTGAATCTTATCCTACAAAATATCAACATAATAGAAGTTTCAAACTAATAAAAGAAACCGCAGACTTGCAGCATACACTGAAAGCTGTGGTAACAGATTTTTTTTTCCACTAGAGGGCAGAAGGACAACCTTTAAACTTTGACATGTAATGACTTTACAAAGCAGTTTATTGGCAAGTTTTTGGAATTATTACACACCACAGTTAACCAAAGACAACATCAACATTTAGTTGGAATCATATTTGAGGGCATCACAAATTCTACTTGATTTTTTAGCTGTATTTTTTTTTTTACTATGAACTCTTGTGATAATACCAGTTTTTAGCTGTGAAATGTTGCACTTTGCTCACCAGGTAGTCACCGACTTGGTCTGCATTGACAGGACTGAGGTGGTAGTCATTACAACAATAAAGATATACTTTGCTACTTCTTTTTTAACTTGTCACCGTATGTAAACTCTTAAACTTGGCTAGTCCTCCCATTTGTTGAAGAGTAATGCTGCATTCAGTGAGTACTCAGATGTGGGCTATTGTAAATCAACGAAAGGCAAATTCATTTGAAGCACATCTGACAGTGATAGTGCTTTACATCAGGCTAAAGAAGAATAACACAAAAGCAGTAAAGAAAAGGACAAATTAAATAATTGCAGATTGAAATAGTTCCAAGTTGCCTCTGAATGCAGCACTAAAGCAGGAACTGTTGGATAATAAATGCATTTTAAAACACCCATAATCATGTCCCCACCAGCCGATAAAGCTGCATGCTGTCACTGGCTGGTGGCTAGTTATTCAATAGATGTTTAAATAGGAACCTCAGAGGTAAAACAGAAATAAGCATGAACATACCATCTAGATAAGTAGGCCAGCAGCATATAGGCACATAGTGAATAATCCGGTATAATGCTGACTGATATGGATATTGGAAAATATCAGCCTTTAGTGAGATAAACAGTACATCCCTCTGTACTGAAAGTAACACAAGCAAAGAGCTGAGAATGAGCCTCAGAAGAGCAAAGAGGCAGATCGGGTTTAAATAAACCAGACAAGATTAATCCACACTGTGGCAACTCTTGCAAAATCAAACATGAACAAAAAGAATATCTTAATTACTTGCTCCGTTTGTGTTGATTTGATTTATAAAAGATGTTACAATCATTCACAAGTCTGAAAAATAAAAAAAGAGTGTCTTTTCACTTAATATCGAGTGATCACACTACTGTGTATGCGCCCACACTTTCTTTTTCAGGTGCATCACTTTTAAAATGTTAATACAGTATTAGGTGCAGTGGGGTTAATTACTCAGAGGAGGTGAGCAGGAGGAATGATAAAGGGAGAGCAGGATTTGAAAAGAAGATCAAAAGGCAGAAGAAAGTGGGTACATAGATACATAGAAAAAAGATGAAAGGGGGGGGGGGTGTTGAAGCTGAATGTGACCTTTGGCAAAGGAGTGGCAGAGGGATGGAGGGATGAGAAGAGAGATGGGGGAACAGCTGGTGTGTGTGTTTTTTTGGTGGGAGTTTGATGTAATGACGGCGCTGTCACTCCCAGGTCATAAAGGTGTCAGCTAAAGCAGAACTGGCCCACAGGCCCTGCTGTGCACGCACGCACACACGCACACACGTGCACACACAACTTGACCCATATGCAGAATGGTTGTCATGCAAAGCCCAGAGGCCTGCTGACTCTCTGCCTTCATCTTTAGCTACACTGGGCCCAGTCGACGGATGGTGTGAGTCAGACGGATGGAGGAAGGAGAGGAGACGGCATATTTCACTCCTGGGCGAAGTGCGCCATGTGTGCGTGTGGCAGCTGATAGTGAGATAATCGCACTTCTGTGGGTGCACTCAGTGGACAGCAGCGTTCGGTAAGGAGAGGTAAAGGACAGTGCGGTGGCAATGCAGAGGACTGCTGTGCAGTTAGAAAGACAGATGAACGGAGACAAAAAGTAGGTGCACGAGCATCAAGAGGCAGGTGGAAAAGGGAGGTATGTGCGGTAACTGTTACATATCTTGAGATAACAGTGATCATGCTAACCGTATCATCTGTATTAACCTACATAAAAAACAGTGGAGTTAAACTAACAGAAATGTCATATATCCACATAGTTGCCATGATTTCAGTGAGTTAACTCACTGGTGGAGTTTATGCTCATCATCTTGTTATGTCTAAGCTTTTTATTTATTGTCTAATACTCTATTATTTGTCTACTTAGACTTGTAAACAGCCCTAACTGTGACGTTATGTTACAGTTCATTAGGTGGAGGATTTTCCCTCATAATCCAGTGCAGGTTAAATTTAATGCTGACATGATAGAATGTAGGATTCCCATGTCACTGATAATTTTGTGAGTGGAATACGAAACAAAACAATAACCTGGCAGATAAAAATGAATAAATAAAAGTATAAAAAAAATTAAAAATCGATCTTTTGTGGCTCAGCACAAGTTTATATGATACTTGATTGTTAAGGAGCTCGTATAATGCTCACGTTCATTATTTTATCTTTGGAGTCTCCTCTGGGAGCTCCTGTCTCTTTAAGCCCCGCCCCTGGAAGACCCAGTCTGCTCTGATTGATCACCTGATTAAGTAAAACGTGTGAAGAAGCTGATAATTCTTAACTCTTCACGTGTCACTTGTTACTTATCTACACAATAAAGATATCCTAGTTAACCCGTTTCTCTTTAGTAAATCACACTGACTAAATAAAGGAAGGTGTGTCCTCACATACATCTACCCAGCTTTGCAGAATCTGCTGGGTGACGATAGTGAAACTGGTTTGAGTGATGAGTTCCACAAAGCCAGTTTGCCCATCCGCACATGGCCTTTTTTGCCTCTAGTATTGCCTCCCTCGCCCGCTCAGAGGTGTATTGGCAACAGATCAACGTCTACTCCCCATATGTGTACTTTTACACATTAGTCGGTCCAGGCTTGAGAAGTCATATGTGAAAAAGCCTGTTTGAGCTGTGCCAAACTTGCCACCAGGCAGACGTTATGTGGAGTTGTTCAATTGTTAAGTTAGATAAAGGGAAAAAAAAAAGACTGGACAACAAGTTGGTTAGGTGACCTGTGGGTTCTGTATCTTTCACAGCTTTTTACAAGCACAAAAAAACTATGTGACACATTGATAAAGTGAGAAAAGGCCAAAGAACATCAATTGTCTTTTTCAGACTTGAAATATTTGGTTGCTATCTTCACAGTTTCAGACAATAACTAATAACAGTGCAGCTGCAAAATGAACGAGTGCTATGATGTAAAAAGCAGCAGCTCATCTTTTCAGCAAATGTCTTATTTGTTCATATTTATTACATCAGTGGAAAATAAGGTGGTAATAATTCAATGATTATTAAGTTCTAGAAGTAGTTATCAAAAAAATGTGGAAGGAAGAGTGTAGGTAGTGAACATTTTTTTTCCCAGGGATATGGCTAGTGGGCTTGAATTCGCCACAGATGCATTGCTCTCTCAGAATGGTGTCTTTATGTGTGTGCTGTTTGTTTACCTGCAGCGCCTCGAGGAAGCGAAAAGAGCCCAGCCGCCTGCCACGCGGCACCAAACAGAAGGTGGAATTGTGGAGCATCTCCTTGTAGTCATACCTGCAAAGACACAACAAAGACACACACGCAGTGAGTTCACAGATATGTAAGTTTAAAAAAGCATGCTGAAAAACTGAGAGCAATCACAGGTTACATACAGTACATGCACTACCCGTATCTTTTTTTTATTTTTAAAACCATTCACGTTGCATCAGAACTAATAATCTACTGGTGGTAACATACAATATCTGCTAGAAACGGCATAATTTACACAAACATTGCCATTAAACATGCAAATTCTAAGTACTCAACTGAACCAAAAACAGGAAAAGAGAGTCCTAATTAACTAAATAAAACACAATTTTCACACATTAGCGCCTCAAAAAGGTAATAAACCTTTTGTTCCAGTGAAACATGGAAACATTACATCCATATTCATTTACTATGATTACACTAAGCCAAAGCTATCCAGGAATTAGGTCTGTTAACCGTAGACTGATTTTATCCACCAAAATAACACTAGATATATAATTAGTTATACGGTCTTTCAATTTTCTAATTTCCCCTGTTGCCTTTGTGTGATTTCCACAGCCTCCTCTGACTTTTGGCTTACTCCTCGTCTTCTCTCCTCTTTCCTTTAATTCAGCTACATCTTTCCTCTCTCCACCTCCCATCACACTCCACCTGTCTCCGCAGCAACACACACCCTTACTAACCACCAACCCCCTCTCTACTCGCTGCCTTTTTCTATCTCTGCAAACAGGAGGCTGCCATTCCCTCGCTGTACTCCTCCAGCCCTCTGATCCCTCCATTTCTCCAGTGAGGTGTGTCTTATAGCTCTCCAAACAGGGTGATCAACCCTGCCAGGGGTAATGAGCTGAGAGTGACACCTGCTTCCACAACACAGCTGGCTCTGTGCATGTGTATTTGAGAGAAACTGAGAGGCAGAAATAGAGAAACGGTGTGTATCTGTGCATTGGTTTGTGTTCATGATACTTTTGCATGTTATGATAGGTATGTGTTTAAACTGTATCATGTTACATAATTGGATTTATGGAGCTATTCAGACGTTAACCCCCCCCCCCCCCCATGCCAAGCCCTCTATTGTCCTCATTCTTCTTTTCTCTTTCTTGCTTTCTGTGTCATTAATCTCTTCCTACCTTTCATATGTAGACCATTGTCACACACAAACTTGTGAAAATATCTGTATAACTGAGGACAGACGTTATCTGCAGCTGCTCCTGGTGATACTACAAAACACTGTCTAGTTCGAGCGTACAGGAGGCAGGGCATAATTCAAAAGGAGTTCTGCTGAAATTGTTCTGTTTAGAGCACACTCAGAATGGAATATGAGGCTGTAGGGCGATCCGTTATAAGACATTCATATCAGATCTGCAATATTAACAAGACAGAGGATAAAAAAATAGTTACTAAATTCTGTTTTACGTCATTTTTGCACATTTTCCGAGCCTAATTACTGCACCCGAGGTCAGAGATCACAACGTATTAACCCCGTTCCTACCAACACATTTAACCTGCTTACAAACTTATACACAGAACTCCTGGAAACCGCAACAACAAAATACTGCAACATTAGTCCTACGATTATTGTCCTCTTTAATAAATGAGAGAACACTGATACTATTTTAGAAGAGTCAATGTGCATACTTCCTTTCCAAAGCACTCAACAAAGACTATATTTGTTGCATCAGCGTCAGTCTTACTCAGAATGAACACAATTCACTTTTGAAACACGAATTCAAACAGACAGAAAACACAAATCAAGTAAAAAACAGCACAGAGAATAAAGCACAAATGTACATATGGCAGTTCTGAAGTTTCAGGAAGTGAATACAACACTTTAAAGTACATATTTGAATTATCAATATGAGTTCATTAGTACATAAGCATATTCTTTTATATTGTATCTGTTAAAAAAAAACTGAAACGAGCCTTCAGTGTTGCCTGGGTTTGGGGTTAAAAGACTTGTGAGGCAGAAAATCATTTCTCATTTAACGATAGTCCATCCAAGGTGAAGGTTACAGGACACACACACACAGATCCAGCTCTATTGATGATGCTGTGGATGTACTGACGCTTGTGCAGAAGTGTGACAGTGATTGCTGATGCTGCCTTTGGTGTGTTCCTGTGCATATGGATCGAGCTGACGGGTCAAAGCTGGAAGCCAAGCTCTACACTCTCTCTCTTTCTCACGCATAAATACAAACACTCACGCTGACTGCTGATGCTTCTGGAAAGATGCTCCCCTTGTCTCTGCTTCAGTCGAACTCTAATAATGTGCAGGGACATGACAGGCTGTGATAAAGTCCCACCCTTATTCACACTTACATGCATAACCCTCTGTGCAACACACAACACAGTTATTCGCAGACACACATGCAGAGAGCGAACACACGGCAGCTGCACGCCCTCACATTGATGTTCCGTCACCTGTCGACAGAAACGAATAAGCTATCTTACCCCATATTTCCACACCAGCTGTCTGCCTGGACGGTGTGTGTGTGTGTGTGTAAGTAACAGCCTACAAGACAGACCGACATCCGATGGCAATGAATATAAATGTGGGACTTAACACGCAACAGCCTGGTAACAAGTTTAAGCTGACAATTGCACTGTTCTCCTGTCACACAAATGTTGACCCACCTGTCACAGGAAAAACTGAAGTTATCAGTTTTGTTCTATTTCATGCCAGTACGGGACATTTTAAGATCTCTGAACTAAGTCTAAAATTCTGACCTAGTTCAGCGATAGACTTCAGGATGCAGATGTGCCAGTTGTCTCCCTCCTAAATGATTCTCCTTCTGTGCACTTTAATCTAATTATGACTGGAGTTGTACCTAAAAGAGATGATTTTCTTTCACAGAGGGTTAGTGGATCAGAGTTTGGAATGAATGAGGTGGTCAGATTTGACTTCCTCTCAAGCTCTCCTTGTTTTGTAATTTGTTGTCTCCAATAAAAACAGTTCTTCCTCAGTTTTATCTCAATGTGGAAGCCACCAACGCCAACAGGATGCACTCATGTGTGAGCGATCTTTACAGTCTTGCACATGTGCTTTAGAGAATGTGTGTGTGTGTGTGTGTGTGTGTGTGTGTGTGTGTGTGTGTGTGTGTGTAAAGCAATAAAAGCAGCGTGAGGAAAAAGAAACGCGTCTGTAACAACAATGGAAGGACACTTTTAGAGCAAAAATGTAGTGTATCGTGCAGAAAATACGGCGCAGATAGTAAACAGGACTTCATGTAATAAAGCGGCGGTAAGGACCTCTACATGTGCAGCCCCGTGTTTTGTGTGCACATGTATGAGAGCGTGTGCATTTGAATACATGTCCAACAATTTCACAGCAGTTAAGAAACACGTCTCTAGTCCCAACGACAATACTGTGTTACCATGGTAATGTCATTAGGTGCTTTAATTTGCAACGACTTAATTACACAGGAGTGGTGCATCATCCATGCAAACAAGGGGTGAAGGTGTGAAACAGAAAATAAACACACTGTTGCACTGTATGTACCCAGTGTTATTGGTAGAAGACAATAAAACCCCCTCCATGACTGCTTTTCAGGTGCTCAGCTATTTCCCTTCGTTACTGTTACAGCACCTGTCAGACCTTGCATTGTTTAACGGGTTGTGTGATAGATATGCTGAATTAAATTGATATAATTAAGTCAGTGAAAACAGGATTCTCACTTAAAGCTATTATTACTTTTGTTGCCTGAAATGACAACCAGCCATTTTAGCAAATTGTATTTGCCAGCGAGGAATCCGAAATGTTGCCTTAAGGCTATTATAGTGTGTTATTTCAGATACTTCTGGTAGAGTACATTGTTTGAAAGAGTTCATTTATGCATCATTTATACAAGGAAAACCCCTCTGAAGATGAGATCCAACTGTTAAGTTTGTGAATGTAATGCAGACAGATTGAACAATTAAGGCATGTTGTTAAATATAGATATCTAATAACGTAATGTGGAAAAATGAGGCCTCTATAAAGCTGAGATTCTCGAAGGTGCACTCATTGTGTTGCCTCCTGTTTCTCTGGTGCCACCCAGGACCTAGCAGATGCCTAGACTGTCCGTCCCCTGACTGTGGAGCTTCAGGGTGATGAAAACACAAAACCTCAACCGACTTGATTGTCTTCCATGGAGCAGAGAGAAAGAGATCCAATTTGCTGCTTATTGAGACTGTTGTTACATTTTCCTCCTGGACCTCTCGTGTCCCTCTTCATTCTCTCACTAATTTCTTTGTCCTCCGAAGTGGGTTTCAGTGCAAGTCTGCGAAAGAATGAGTGTCTGGTAGTGTGTCGATGGCTGGAACAAAACCAGGGGAAGACTTTTTATCATCTATTTGCCCATCTGCAATGTAACACAGCAGGGTTTGTGAGGACACTCCATGGGTTTTGCAACATAAAACAATCTAGTTAAGACTTGCATTAGATAATTTAAGCAACCTGTGTCCATCGCACACAGCAATAACAGTGGTTTGATGATAAAGCATCATTATGGATGTCAAACATGTGCTCATTTGTTTTGCAAGTAACAGTTTAAAGAGAGACTCCAGCAGTAATGAAACAGGATCATCGTACTCCTTGTAAACACAAGAGTGTAAGCTGAAGCATATTGTTTTATGTGATCCCATGAGAGTGCGACAGATGTGCTGGCTCAATGTACTTCTGACTGACTGGGATAGTGGCTGTTTGGTGAGGGTGTCTGTGGGAAACGCATGTCTGTATTTGCACGTTTGAGGATGAAAATGCATGCGCACATGTGTAGAGTACAGATATGAGCTCCAGAAGGATCAGCATTTTGTGGTTGTGTCTACGTCTGTTACGCACAATGACTCCCCCCCCCCTACACTTATTTACCCTGCAGCTATGATGAAGAATATCTGTCAGCATCTGTATGAGTGCATCCAGATGTTTGTGTGTCCATTTTGTCCTACCTTCCCCTTCTGTTGTTGTAATTCCAGCTGTATGCTCAGAAACTAATTAATTAGCCATATTAGAGTTCATCAGCCAGTTTATGCTAATTCCAATTAGCATTCTAGCATGGAACGGCTCAGAGGTGCACATGGCCAAACAAATAGGTTTTCTGTGGTCAAACCCATGACAAGAAAAATGCTGGCTGACTAGTGCTGGACACATGTAGAATTATATAAAGGGGCAACGGAAACATAAGCACAGAGGTTACAAGCAACCTGCAGCCAAGTATATGTAATATTTGAACAAACTTGGTGCTTTAATGTCCACTGGTGAGCTGTAGATAAAAGGTTTGTTTCATTAAAGGATTTGTGAATTTGTTTCAACAAAGCCTTCAGTCTTCGTTTACATTATGCACGAAACAGAAAGATTACATATATCTGGAAATATCTGACTGAAAATGCATTAGTGAGATTAAGACTCCAGTCATCGAGTGTTCTTGGCAGGCTAAGATTGGCCACAACAACACAGAGGTACAAAGATAGACAACAGAAAATAGACAACACTAAGTCAGATGTACAAGAAAACTAAAGTCCCCAGTGAAAGTGTCTTAGAAGAGAAGGAAGCCTAAATCAAAGCCTGTAATCACGTAGAGACAACTGAGTGCAGCCTTAAACCATCTAACTAACAACTGATAAAACAAACACGCAGATTGTAATTTACCGAGTGACATTATTAGTCAGATGAGGCTGCATCATAACAGGACAGCTGTTATCACAGATGTGGCAGAAAGAAAAACAAACTGTGTTAATATCTGACAGCGCAGATCCCGCTGTTTGTAAATCTTATATGGGCATAAATGGAAATACTTTTTGCTTGTTTTTATGCACACCTCCATTTTCTTACAGAAACTCTTGAAAACACTTTACAAAAACAGACTATCCTTCTCAATATTGCCAAGAATTAAGACAGTGCAAGCGAAAGCGATGGTCATTTGCATTAGGAATCAGGACGTGAAAACTGTTGAGGGTTAAGAGGAGATGCATATGGAAGTATTTCTGATACCTGTCATGAAACGGAAAGTTCATATTGACTTGAATGTGGAAAAGGCTGGAACAAGGTTTAATATGACAGGTCTTTCTGCCCCATCAAGAACAATTTCTTGAGGGGGATCGCTGACTGATCTGTCTGGTCTGTTATTCCCTTTTTCCTGCCTGTAGTGCTCTGTCACTGTCACCTAAGCAGAGTACAGAGCGCTCACAGTCGCATAACAACCCCTGAAACATTTTTCAGAAATGTGAAATTCAAAATTACCCACATACATAAAGAAACATATGCGTATAATTTGATGCAGGCTATCTGTATGCCAGTGTTGAGCTGTACCCTTCACAGCTTATGTATATTAAGTCTCTTCCTGGTGCCAGTACATGAACCATACTTGTCAAATTTTGCCTGGAAAGTCCCTGCAACTCAGTGTTGCAGCATTAATTTTAATGTAACCAGGTGTGAGGGATTTCTAAGATGTTATGCTAGTTTGCTTGGCTGTAGTGGATCCATTCATATCTGAGCTGGGCACTAAGTATAGCTGCAGGTGGTGGGTCTTTACTGCTTAAGCCTAAATAAAAAATAAAACATGTTCACACTTAATCTGAAACTCAGACTCATTAACATGCACACTCACACTTGGTACACTCATGCAAACTTCTGCATCAGTTTAGGTCAGAAGCTGGTTCTTTCCTCTTTCCTTCCAGCTACATTCACTGATACCCTCACTTCCCAACCCTGTGTGTGTAAGCCTGAATATTTTACAAATACCCCGATAACAAGAAGTCTTCCTGCCGCGATACTAATTCGCAGTGACGGCTTTATCCGTGCAATCTTTTCAATTTGTCCTCTCAGATTCTTTCCACTGCCAACAGATGGAGGCAATTTTTCAGTTACATTTAGTGTCTGCACAGTATTCAAAGTCTCCCAACTGCATGCATACCCTCAAGTCTTTAAAGGATGGAAGTGAGGTTGATTTTTAAACTAGATGACGAGTATTCCACGCACGTATCCAGGAGGATTAGGGAAATTTGTTTGCATGGCAGCGAGATGACTCCAAGAATCCCGCTTCACACTTGCATGCGTGAACACACGTGGACACAAACACACTTTGTCAGTAATTGGGGCTTCACTGTGTGATCTTGGAGATGAGGTGTCCAGTCTACGTGGATGTTCAGTGGAGACCAGCTGTGATTCGCTCTGCCTTTCCAGATAGATTCCCTTAGGACACCTCCCTGTGCATGTTAGTTGGCATGTTTATGCATGTGTATGTGTGTAGATCCATAAGTGTGAGACAGTCTCAGATTTAGACATGTCAGCACATGCTCTGCGGCGGTCCCTTTTTAAACACTGACACATTTTGCCATTAGAGCCACTGAAACAAAGAGCAGAGAGAAGGCCAGAGTTACCCCTCACTGAGACGTCCTTTCATCTGAAACGTGCACAAAACCACGCACACACTCAGAGACACAATACTTTCATTCCATCCACATCACGATCACTGCAGGCTCTGTCATAACAAATCGTTACCCAAAATCTCGAAGAGATACTCACTCTTGCATTTACTTTAATATGCATGAACTGCACAAACACTAACCCCTGCCACTTCAAAGGACCACTGGCCATTATCAGGGTCCCATCTGTTGGCAAAGACTGGTCTGATTCTCTTCCAATAGGTGAAGAGAAACTTAATCACACCTAATTTGTTGTCTGCAAACACACTCTAATGTATTCCCACAGAAGACTCCTCTAAATCAAGATAAAATCACAGTTTTAGAGCCACCTGGGTCCTTCAACACAGCACTACCGATGAGGGAATGTTAACAACTATTGTGGAAAATGCCCGTTTGTGACCAGAAACATTGGCTTTGCAAGAATTTGAATAAAAAGAATGGTCATGCATTATTGAGTTTTATTATTGGGACTATATAGCTAACAGAGAGTATAATATAAAACAATATCATCCTCTCCTTATGAACAATATGACATGTGTTCAACATGTCATATTGTCATAAATGTGCATCCATCTGTCTTTCACATTTGGCACCCAAGAGGCATTTATATGGCTTCTTTCACCTCCAACTGATTTAAACTAACAATATACCCAACACCATTATTTATGGATAACAGTGGGTACGTTTCACTCAAAAAAACACATCTTTCATAAAGTGAAAGTTAAGACTTGACTTTAGAAACATCAAGGATCCTTTAAAAGCTTTCTTATCATCTTTCAACTGCATCTCTAATCATCTTGTATTTACAAGACAGACAGTATATATTAAGAGTTGTTATTTATTTCAATAGATGCAACACTGAAAGAATACTTGCAGATTGTTTCTTAATTTTTGTTGATATTCGTTTACAGCTTCTTTGCATTAGTAGATCCACTCACCACCAAAACATATGCAAAGGAGCCAATAAAAACACACTACATGGACTAAGTTCTCCTCTCTCTGGAATGGCAAAAAAAGGTAAAAGGCTACATAGTTACCTTGTGCTTTTAAAATTAGTTTTATGAACTAATGAGCAATGATATTTAGTCATTTGTAATATTCAGCCTTCTGTTTATGAGCACTCTATGGTTGAGTCATCATATAAAGCATCATCTGTAGTACATAAACAGATTTATTACTACAACTACTACAGTAAAATACAAAATGATGCAATAAAATCATTTCAATCTTGTTCGAAGCCTTTATTTTATTCTATACTATATAATCATTCATTACTATTATGTAGGAGTCTATTAGTGTTGTGTTCAATCTTTTTTTTTTTTTTACAAAAACGGTCACTGACTCATAGCCTGCCATATGATCAGGATTAAACTTTTAACAAGAAACTGAAGCGATACTGATTTAATCTTCTGGTTTGGATGGCTATGCATGATTCACATGATGACTTTAAACAATTCTTAAAGTCAGTCTAACACTAGATCATGCTGTAAGTGTGTGTGTGTGTGTGTGTGTGTGTGTGTGCTTGTGGACTTCAGTACTTAAACAAAAAGCTCCACAACCCTGGTTATTACATGACATTTCTTCCCATGATATTCGAAATGAGAATAATCCCATGAATGGGGACAGCAAGATTAAGTTTTTTTTTTTTGATAACTTATTAAAACATTTGATTCAGTTCCCTGCCAGGACCATCTCGAAAACGGACTTGAGCAGAGCGGCTATACACCGGTCTATTTATTTCGGTCCATATAGATTAAAAATATGATGAAAAAGCAGATTTTGAATTTATGAAACAGTCACAAAAACAACTAAACTCACAAATGTAGCCATTAAGATACAGTGTTCTTATGTCTTTCCTTATTATGTTGTAATAATAACCAAAAGTCTATTTTCTTTATAGATGCATACAGTTTAGTTTCTGTCTTGAAGCCATTATCCATGCTCATCCAAAAAGACTGCTCCACCTCTTTTACTGACACATGCACATGTGCACACTCACACAAACAGTCAAACACATACAGAATCATTTGAGAGTGAGTTTGACATCAGCATCAAACACAGACTATGTCAGCACTGCATGACACTGGAGAGCAGCATGATGTCTGAGACACTCGGTGCTCCAAGAGTGTGTGCGTGTGTTTGTGTGTGTGAGTAAAAGGGAAGGAGGCAGAGAGAAGGTACAGCTGTCAATCACAGCACAGAGGCAAGCAAAGCGATACGCTACCCAGTGAGTTCATCAGTACCATGTGTCAGTCACACCCTGAGATCGCATTGATTGTCTGTCGGCACCCATCTGAGTCTGTGCGTCCGTGTGTGTGAGAGGTTGTGCACATGTTGCATGTGTTTGAGTGAAGGAGGCATATTTGGTCTTGAGAGAAACATCACAGGGAGTGGGATACAAAGGACAAGAAAAATAAGGGGAGAGAAAGAGGATCAACCGTCCACTATGATGCAATTATGATTCAATTTAGACCCTTGCATCAATTATGCAAACATATTCAGGAGACATGTCAAATATTTATAGGCTCTTCAACTTCTCAAACTCTATTCATTAAGGAGCCCAAACTTAACCTGGGCTCTCTCATTAATCATGGATAGATGTCAGCTGGAGGTACATTCTAATTCAGCCCCAGGTGTCAATACCATGTGTGTGTCTGTGTGTGTCCATCTTGGTCTGTTTATCTGTATGTGAGCTGCCATGTAGTTGTAGTCAGTACCGACCTGTGACCCGTCACCTTTGGGTTTGTGCATGTACGTGAATGCAGAGCCGCTGTTTAATATGCTGCTTTGGCTTACTGTTGGGAAAATAGTCAGTGAATGGTATTATTGGCAACCAAGTCTGTACATGAGGGTTCTCTGATCATACCCGAGG
Organism: Leuresthes tenuis; assembly: GCF_036924035.1. Taxonomy (NCBI): domain Eukaryota; kingdom Metazoa; phylum Chordata; class Actinopteri; order Atheriniformes; family Atherinopsidae; genus Leuresthes; species Leuresthes tenuis. The sequence goes on along the minus strand of NW_027325372.1, from coordinate 8,395,486 downwards.
CTGGGAATAGTTAGAATTTCTTTTAAATAGAACAGAAATGTTTTTTTCCCAGAGTCAGCAATAACACAAAATCTAATCTTGAACTATGAAAAAAGATGATTTTTACACGCAAAAATAAAAACTTGAATTTCTCTGTTGAATGAATGCGAGGATCTGGAGCATAATCCTTAACCAAAGGGAGAAAAAACAACCCTGAAATCTTATTTTTAAATGAGATTTATTTATTAAATGGGAAGACACTCGAGATCTAACTATTCTAATAATAAATATAAATGAATCATGTGTTTTATGAAATTATTAAAAACATTCATTTGACAAACTAAAAATGTGAAAGTTAGAATTTTCAATACATAACCAGTGATTATAATATCAAGTATTCTTCATGTGTGACCATTTCATTCCTTTGTGTTTTTGTTATGTCACTGCTGAAAATAACCAATAACCAAAATAACCAATGACTATAACCGATGTATTTTAGTCACATGACATGCTCCTTACAGGAAGCTGGTCTCATGTGAGTGAACTGCGGCTCCAGACTGGAGTGGGGTCACGACTCCTGGGTCAAAGATCGTGCCGGTCCCCACCCTGATGAACAAAAGTGGGGACTAAAGCTTTCAGTGAGGATCTTTGTGGCTTAGCCGTAGGCTGACAGGGGGAGTCTTGTTGTCTGTGCCTGTGTGTCTGATCGGTTGTGTTCTTGATCCTGTGTGTGTCTAATAAAAGTTTGCAAAAGTATGGTTGTGTTTAGAGCATGTATGTGTGTGCAGACATTTACTTTTGATTTACAGCTTATGTCTCTGTGACTAAGTGCAAAGTGGCCACAGTTCACATTCACATCAGACCACATATGTCTCTCTGTGTGTGTTTGCGTGAGTTTGGTGAAGTCAAAGTGTAAACCCACTGCCCCTGCTGCAGGCCTCCCCCAGAGCGTTGCACTTGGTTGGGTAGTGTCTGTCTGTGTACATGGAACAGCTGTTCTCTAGTGCTACACTGGGAGGTCAGGGGGAGACATGGACGAACTACAGCTGTGGCTCCAGGGCTTGTGGGAACTGTGGCTTTAACAACGTGGGAGAGGAGAGGAGGCAAGAGCAAGGATGAGAGAGGAGCAGAAATGAAGAGATTTAATGTGAAAAGCTGAATTTACAAGCTGAGACAGCCAAAGAAGATGCAGAGGAAAGACAAGTAGAGGAAAAAAAGACACAGGAAGGGGGGCAAGTGTAAATAAAAAGACAAAAGAAAAGAGGATGTCCCTCTGTGTTCAAGTCATGTAGAGATGCAAAAGCCTCAGAGACCAGCAGGCGACACGATCCGTGACTTGTTTTGGCCACAAAAATCATTGCAGTGAGACATGGGATCAGAGGCACGTACACTGTGGGGCTCTTTTCCAATGAGTTGATCCACAGACATCAACCACAGTTACTTAGCATTCTCAGTAAAACCCTCTCGTTTAAGAAAATTAATCACAGTTACACTGTCATAAACATCTTGACTTTCCTGGCAGAGAATGGGCCCGCTGGCCAAGATTGCACCGTAACTCTAATAAAGACCCATTGTTGGAGATTATACTTATTTCAGGACAGTCCATAATGTGATAAGTCTGAGAAATCACTTTATACTTTTGCAAAGACAATCACGAGCTGCAGTTGAGAGCAGAGCCCATGCTCCAACAGAGAGAAACCAATGCCAGCGAGAAAAGTACTGACAGAGAAAACTAATAAGCCTTTTGTAACAGGAGAGAAATGGGCTCATCTCTCCGAGGCACTGAGAAAACTATTGGAGCTGTTGTACACTATTTCAGAGGACAAAAAAGTGCCTCATCTATGCTGAAACCCAACACTAAATCCCTTCTGCCTGACAGATTCGGCAAAGGAATAATATCTGCAGCAAGAATAATATTTGCGGCATACATTATAGAAGCATATGAGGGAACCGAGCAAGAGATGGAACTAGGCCAAAAGCCAATTTATGGCTTTTGTGGAGCCCTTTAAAAAGAAAGAAAGAGTGCTTCATGATGCTGCTTAAAATCCTTTCCAAAAACTCTCTCTTACACTCACTTGCAAGCCTCAATTAAGCATTGCCAAGTGCCATCTGTGAGGCGACTGAACCTGAAATCATTTAAAGTTAGCAAAGACTAAAAACAGTCGTGGGCGTAAAACATTGAAGAAAGAAACAAAGAACAGAAGAAGACATTAAAGGAGGCAAGCTCTCAGAGATAAACATTAGAGATGGCCTTTCTGATGAGTGGTTTTACTCTAATTAACCAAATGAACTCTGGAGATGTGACATAACAAAATGCACGGCTCTAAAGTAGCACGTGTGTGTTCCGCTGAAGTGTGTGCTGAGGGGTTAGATTCAATCTACAGTGTCTTAGCAACATGCTCTGATGCATGCACGAAACTTGGTTTTGTGTAACCGATAAACTGATAGAGGTAAGTCTTCTGTGAGTTAGTGAACAGTACGTGCCGAAATGTTGCTGAAAGTCACACTTGGAGGAGCACACCAACACAAAGAGGATGTTTGTGTCACTTCGCTGGCAGGAGAGGTTGTACTCGCACGTCTGATCAACCTCAGTGCTGAAAATGGTGCACATGAAGCAGCTGTTATCCTTGGGCCATCTCACGATCAAAACCATGACATGTCAAGACAACACTGTGCCATGACGCACTGGGTTTTCTGTGTTTATTTGATCAGGATGCCGGTAATCTCAAAAAAGCTGACTAAATTTCACAAACCAGATGTGCAACAGGAAATTATTTTTCAGAGGCATGCATTTCAACCATGTGTTAATTAGAGAGACACACGAGAAATGCATGTTTTCATTTGCAGCTCAGCGTTACTTATTATGCAACAGGTCTGAACATCATGAATCAAACATATACTGTAGCTGCTGTGGTGGGCAAGGAAAAGTCCCAGGGTCTCTCATGTGTACATTCCCAGCACGTGTGCAACTTTATCAATAAAGTAATCCACTGCTTCATGCTAGCATCGCAGTGTTTGCAGTACACCTCAACATAGTGCGCTATACTGCAGGTCCAAAAAAAGTTTGGAAAAAAAGAGCCATTCTATTCTAAAACCACGTAACCTTATAAAGAAGCAACACTTAAAGAGTCTACAAAACATCAGAGCAAAGTAGCGATTCACATCTCTTCTTCAGTCTATATAGAACTCTTTAGATGTTTGATGCTCTTTCATAATGTAGTGCAATAACATCACACAACTGCTCCACGACCAGTTCAAAATCTAAAGAGACTCAGCTATTGCAGAAGCAAGCTCTCACTAATGAGAGAGTGCCAGTAGAAATGTGTAAAATCACTGAAAAGCTCAATCATTTATCAAAAGAAATGATTTTTTTGTCAAACAAATCTACTACCTTTCATCAAAAGCTAAAAGTATCATTTCAACTAGCACAGCTGAAGGAGTTTGGTTAGAGAATGACTAAAACACGGCAGCTGGGTGGCTAGTAAGTATGGGGATCCTGTTTGGCTTTTCCTGTCTGTTAGTCCAAACTTTCCTTTCCCTCACTGTCATCGTCTTACTTATCCCCATCTGACAAAAATGTTTAAAGTTATGCTGATAAAAATTCTGCCACTGTTTCCTTAAAGGTCAGAATTACCAAGACAGTTTGCAACCAGTGTGTGGTGTAGCTTTGGATGCAAACTGAACCGAAAACACTTGGTGCTTCATTGTGGAAAATCTCAGCAGCTTGTGTGATATAGACAAAAGTTCGTGTCCTTTGCACAAAAGCAATATTCTTATCAAAAGCTCCATTTGCTTTTACATGAAGCCAGAATGAACACAAATAGGTAGTTCTTAGTGAGAGTCACTGGCTCAGCACTTGAGACTTAACAAATGTGCCTGTGAGACATTCCTTCATGTTCTTCCAAGCTCTCCCGTTTTCTTCCTAATGTTTTGCTGTGCAGCTGCCTTTATATACAGCTGTCTGTCAAAGATGTGACGATAACAGAGCTGAGGAGCAACAAAGTCAACATAAGGAACTTTGGACGGCACTGAATGGGTGTTCCGTACCCTCAAAGATGTTCGACAGAAAAAGAAAGTTTTCTAGTCATGTTGGCCTTCTGTCTCGGTTTACTTGAGGCATTTACAGCTGCCTCACAGGTAAAGAGAGAACCACACATTTTAATGTAAGATATAAATGGAATGCTAGATTAATTGCATGTGGATACAATCTGTGAACAAGACAAATGTTAATGTGAGGTGTAAAAGGGGCCTTGGTTTATCTTCCTCATTCCCTTTTCCATTAACAAAGCGGCGGTCTCCGGCATTTCTGCTGTGCATTGAAGCAGAGAGACAGCCTTCTCTTCTTGTACCTGTAACAGAGGGATATTGTTGCCACAGAACCATGACTTCAGTTACCGCACACATTCCTGTCTCTTCATTTCAAAGACAGAAACATGGAAAAGGTAAGATGAGGTAGGAAAGTCAGGATAAGAAGGTAGAAAATAATAAGGTGCAGAAAGGAGGGTAAAAAGCAAGGAGGAGAGAGTATTACCGCCACATACATTAACAACTTACTTCACATTAACGCACTCACTTAAGGACATCACATCTCTTAAACTCAGCGGGAGTCAGCTATTCCTGCGGCCAAAAAGAGTGGAGGAAAATGATCTAACTGCTTTGATCTGACTCACTGAGAATGTTGTCTCCAATCTGAAACACGCAATTCACTTCAATGAGACACCCCATCTGCAGCTTTGTGTTGTTAGTCACCTCTTCTGGTTATGGTACACTGTCTTTTCCTGAAAGTCACAACAATCCCACCACCACTGCTGCATTCACCATCTGCGCCAAATCGATCGCCGTCTGGCAAACGAATCCCAAGCGCAATCACATTTACACGGAGGCTCAGGTTTGATAGGAGTTGAACTGACACAGCTCAGGCTGCGGTTTCATTAATGTTGCACAGATACATGGTGCATATGAAAGCGCTTGCTTTAGTTTAAAACACTGTGTATTCACGTACACACGCACAAAATATGTGAGGGAATGTGACACAGTTTACTCCAGCTATCCAGTAATGGAATTACCTCCAACTGAGAGTCCAATTACCAAAGCTATAAATGCTAATGGTAGTGCTACTTATAACAACAACATTATGCTTTAAAACTGTTAGCTTGGACACGGTGCTTGGTTTGCCCCGGCAACCGCACAATTACAACTAAACACATAAACCAGGCGATTCCAGCTGATCTAATCTATTATCACTCTCTAGTCATTACTTTCTGCCCCAAAACATGTTTGACAATGTCTCACTCCCCCCCCCCCCCCTTTCTTTTTCTGCTTCTTTGAAAGTCAATTCAAACTTTCTGTATGGATTTTTTTTTTTTAAAAACTGATTTTTTTTTGGACGCCAAAGGCAGTAAAACATGCTGTAAACACAGTAGCTACTGAAATGATGCCTGATTTAGAAACTATGTCAGCAAACAGTTGACAATATAAAGAATACATGAATGAATATGAGTTTTTTTTTTAGCTATTTAGTCCACAACTTGGATTATCTTTGGCTCCAAATTGGTTCCAAACAGGTAAAACTGAACATATGCTTTTTGGTTTATATGATATATGGTTTCCCCCTGACCAATTGCTGCTACGCCATCTCTGGAAACAGCTTCGTTAGAGTAATGACAGTAAGCAAAATCAATAAAGTTATGGGACATAAAAACTAAAACACAGAGTTACAAAACACTGACTCCAAAGAAACTTAACTACAGAGCAGATTGATAACACGGCGAGTCCATTAAACAGCAGTTTTATCCATTGTTAATGTAAAAATATTGATTAGAGCAGCACTAATAATTTACAGGTTCATAACTTTATTTTGGGGGTCTATTAGAATGAGTTAACATGTTCAAATTTTTCTCATGTAATGCAATTCTCCAACACCTCATCTGACCTTCTGCCTTGGAGAAATACTACTCACAGGCCCAAGCTGCTTTGACTGGTCGGCTAGCATTATGCAAGTGTGTTAAAGTGTTGTAAATGTGAGACAGAGAATTGTTCTGGACTGCAGATGACGCATTTCAGTAGCATTGTTCTTTGTAGGACAGAATAACTTCCCTTCGTGCGAACTTTGGGCTTCTAACTTTGCAGCCTTGTTAGTTGAACAAAAAGCTGTCCCGCATCAGGGGAAAGAGATAATTCTCCATTTCCCTTGTATAATCCAGCCATGAGAATGAGAAGATGTGCAGGGGGCTTGCTAGAATAGTGGACATGTGAATATGTTTCCAAAGGCTGAAACACTGGTTGAATTCACATAATCTTCCTCTCTGAGTAGATAGAGAGCTAAAAAAAAAAAAGGTTACCAACTGGGACTCGTAAAATAACCCTTAAACATGTCTGCTACCACAGCAGTCAATTCTCTTCCTTTCACACAGGAACCTGGGGCCTGTGTTATCATATCATAACACACAAGCTGTCACTAGCCATCACACAATGTAAAAAATTAGTACAATCTTAGTAATACAAATGATGGTATCTGGTCATGTGTGGAATCTGGACATCTCTGGCTCACTTTACATCAGTAATAACTGGGTCATTAGTATGAGAGGCACGGTGCTCTCATGAGACACACAAACAACACACGTGTCTTCGGTTGGAGCACTTCAAAGGAGCCCAATAAAACATTTACAACACGGTTAAGCCTTTTTCTTCACCCGCTTCTCTGCCAATCTGCTTCTTTTGGCTTGTTTTTCCATCTTTCCTTCTCCCTCGGTCTCTGCTGTCTCAAATCTGGACTTCTTGTTTCTTTAACTTGGCTCTGTGAATGACCTTGGGTTAAATACATTTAATTAGTGCTCACAAGATCTACACACCCCCTCATCCTGGCAGCTTAAAGATGAGCCCCTGGACCGACCCACCCGGGCTGCATGTGTGCTTGTACTGAGTGTGTGCGGCATGGTGGTAGCTTTGGAGATGATGTCAGATTTCCTCGGGCTTTATAATCACACTGGTTTGAGCTGAGGTCTTGTAGCACTGAAAACAAACAAAAGACTGTGCGAAATAAGCAGCAGTCTTCGGTTTCCAACCTTAAGACCCCTTTTTTATTCCTCAAATTACTTTGAGCTACAGGGAGCGACTTTATTCTAAATGTTCTGCCACTGTCAGGCCTCTGCTATGTGAAGCACAACAGACCATATTCCATATTCCACACGGTGGGGTCAACATATCAGCAAGCACATGGTGGTCTTTCGTGTTTTTGACAGAGTATACAGTTATTTGCAGAGGCACATGTACAGTAAAATGTTTACGAAGAATATTCAAAACATGGAGGCCTGGGGTGCCCATAATCAGCTAATGATCAGCGTACAGAATAGGGATACAGCTCAGACAGGTCCTGGTAGATACAGGAGAGCACAGTGCAGCGGGTTTAAACCTTTAATGATAATAATATGTGCAGCCTTCAAATATGGGGGTGTTTGTGGTAAAGCAGAGGCAGCACTCCTCATTAGGAACGAGTACATGTTCTGTGGTCAAGAGGCGCCCCGGGGATTTTACACATGTAGGTTAATATACTGATTACAAGAAGTACTCCTCTGCCTGTGAAAACAGCTGCATAATGTCTTTTTATTTTCGCTCAAGAGGGGAACGTTTGGATTGGGCCTGAGCCTAAAATTCTTATAAGACATCCTGTGTAACCAACAGTTAATATAAAGAGTAAAATAATGAGCAGTTGGATGGGCAAATATCTTTTTGAAAGAAGAAAAAAAGAGAGAGAAAATATGCTTTCAAGCTGCACTGAGACATCAGATTTTTGGAGATCAACCCTTCTAGGAATTCAAAGTAAGGAAAACCTGGCTCCTACTGCTTTGATTTTCACTCTATTTTCACACTATTTTTTAAGTTAGGAATGACAACATTGTGCCTCATGGTGTCCTTTGTAAGACTCCAACAGGCAGCAGTTTTTTGGGATCACACTGGGGATGTTTTCTTTTACAATCTATTAAAAAAAATAATATTTCTAATGCTGTAAATTGTAAAAAGTGTTTCCAGGAGCAATGTAGAATAAAAGATGTGCCCAAGGGCTACACTCGAGTTAATGAATTGCAAGTAATTGCTACAGTAATTGTGGCCTTCCTTGGAAAGATTATGTCATTACTCTGTATACAACGCCTCCAGAGAAATGGGGACATTGTGTTAAATGAAAAGAAAAACAGAAAGCAATGATTGAAATTAAACTTCTTAAACTGCATATACGATTGAAAATACTTTAAAAAAAAAAAAACACCATTTGCTTTAGTTTTGACAGTTATTTGAGGATGTGCAGTGATTTCCACTACAGAGTCATCTGTTTTAATGCAGTGCTGTCCGAGGGCCCAAAGTTTCAATGCTAATCTTCAGCCTCTAACTGGAGAGCGACTGCTAGCTCGAGCTAATTTCTTTTTGTTTCATCAGTTTCTCACCATGGAGGCAAACTAGCTGTGTATCCCCATCATTAAAGTGGCCAGGACCCGTTCCTCCAATCTTCTACATAGATCTGACGCTGTAGATGGTGTTCCATAGCCAATTCAGTTTGTTTATAATATGTTTTGTAATACAGGACGTTAATATTCAAAATATATAAATCTATTTCAAATATGCATACAGTTCAAAAGGTTTAAGAACACAATCCTCAGTTTCAACAGTTTACATATGGTCTTAGTTCCATTTTCATTTAGTCTGTTTTCGGAATTTAGGTTGAACAAACCAGAGACACAGAGAAGATGGGAAAAATGATACAATAATTAAACAATAATAAGTGGAAGCTTTTAATAGAGCAGTTGTAGCTTTGCTCCTAAGAGTAATCAAGACAAAAACAAGAAATTAGGATGAGCACAAGACACAAAGATGAGCATTCCTCCAACAGTAGCAACAAATTGTGTCTGGAAGGGGGGAAAAAAAATCATCTATAAATCCGAATAGAACTGAAACCCAGTGCTGTGAAACAAATCGCACTCACTTGGTTCTGAAATGAGAAAAGAGCAATTTGCTTGCCAAGATGAGAAAAAAATAAAGCTGTGGCACTCTTTTTAAAGCTGATGCAATTTACTTTACTGTGGAACATCTGGGGAAATAAAAAGGTCACAGAGATTTATATTTAGAGGCCGCAGGGAGAAATATGCTTCTTCACTCTGCTCTGCACCCACAAGCTAACAATGGCGTGCTCCGAAGAGCCAAATTAATGTGGCGTTAATGGCAGCTCACTGTACGGTTAATGGCTGCTAGTTTTGTTTCTCTAAGCAGTCTGACATAAGCAAAAGGTACGCTCTGATAAACTCGACACACATTTGCTTGGATGGAAGGAATCAAATAATGTGTTGTTGAGCTTTAAAAGTGCCATTGTGGCGGTTTTGTTGGATTTACACTGAGCAAGCTCTGTTGGCTGTTTCCTTATACAGCAGGACTTTCTGCTAAGTGGCTACAGTATTTACCATACAGATAAAAGAGCTTTTAATCTTCTTGACAAAAAAAATTGTATTTCCCAAGATGCTTAAGTGCTCTTATAAAACCTTTCATGGAATATAAAAGCTGTTTAAATGTGTTCCACAGCTGCAGTTTTCTTAAATTAAACACATCTAAGGTTTACTCATTAAAGCTACCCAAACACTTTGAGTCCCAGCTTGGCCTTTTTTTTTTTTCTTCTTTAAAATCACTAAGTGTTTAATTTTCTGAATTGTCCATCTTTGATGTAACATTATTACCCTTTACTCAGCAGTTGGAATAATATTCGCTTAGGGACTGATAAGTGGCATTAAAGCCTTGTTTAGCCGTAGGTGAGCTAACATTAGCTATTTGCTGATGGCACTGTCTGGTGTTTATGTCTTTTCCTTGTGCGATGCAAGCTGAGATCTCATCAGTCTTCTTTATGCCTATTTGTGCTGGAAATCTAACTCCCATAGGGACACTCTTATACTTGAGAGTGAGGGAGAATATATAGTAAACATGCAGAATGAGAATGAGACGAACACCGCAGGGACTAGGCTGAGGAGAGAGCCTGGGAACATTTCAGGCAAATACAGGGCTAATTAGAGTGCATAAAAACACCCCAGGGCGCCCACAAGGCCTCACTTTCCTCTTGCGCTTCAAGAGGTCTTCTTTGCCATCTCTTCAACAGGGGCCTTGTCGACAGGCTGTGATTAATACCTAATACTCGCTACTGGGCCTCTTTTCTGCTTAAGATCTGAAAGGGCAAACTTTTAAACTGTGATTGAGCTACGTCGATTCACCTCTAATGAGTCATAGAAGGTATTCCACTTCCCAAGCTCCTCAGGCAAGGTAACACATCAGCTGATATCAGTCACGGGATGCTCGTGGAGCTGTCAAAAACACCATCTGTTGGCTGTCTTTTATAGGGTGGAAGGTATCATCTTACTGGCACCACGGGGTTGAGTGTGAATGTACAGGACCAGCAGAGGAAATTAATCTGTGCCTCAGTATTTGTATACTGCGGTGTGCTGTTTTATATGGACATCTGAGGAGCTGTAGAGGATATGAAACAATGCTAATATGGTTCAGTTCATTCAGTTCAACATCTAGTTTATTATGAAGCACTGCAAAAAAATATATGAAATGAGATTTGTTTTTCCCCCCTAACACATATCTAGGAGACTAAATGTTTATGATATAACAAATCACTTTAATTGAAATAGATGCATCAGTAACAAATCATAGTGTCTTGACATTTTTTTCAATAAAATACATCAACAAATCAGAAGGCTTGATAAGTTAATATCAAAGCAACACTAGATCACGTTTGTGAACCTTAAAACTTTGTGCTTCTGACTCGTTCTGAAGTATATTGACTTTAATTATGCCCATTCCAGGACTGAAACAGCTCTGGAGCACGCAGTCGGTCATGACTTTGGTTTCCAGCCTTGCATCACACCACTTGACTGTCGCATGAAATTTTTGTGGGCTTTTGATGGTGTCTTTGTGGCCTCTTCCACATGGCAATTCATTCATGTGTGTTGGCCATACACGTGCAGGGCTCACACAGAGATTTATTCTCATGACAGTGATGTTACATCCCACAGCTGTAGGAAGAGCCAAATAGCATTAAAAAAAAAAAAAAAAAGCGCCAATTTCTCTTGTGTTTCTTTAAGGCCGTGTCGACACCCATTACATCAATTTCATTACTTTTTTCAATCTGTGTTGCATACATTGATGCGTTACACTCTTAACATCCAACCCAAATAAAGTTTTTTAACAAAGACCTAATAAAGTTAGGTCGCAAAATGGAAAAAAGTCTACCACAGAAGCTTGTCTGCTATACACAAACATCTATAAAGAAAACCTCATGGTGCTCTCCAACCTCAAAACACTGAGGCAACAACGTAAGTATTTATTACAGTGAGTTACATTCGATTGTTGGTTGGTGTCAGTGCCTGGGAGTCATTGCTTCGTGTTAATGCATTTTGATTTAAACAAGCTCAGTGTTAATTCAAGTAAGAATGTTAACAAGCTGTTTAGAAGAAATAAAAGTTATAACAACTTACGGAAACTATCAAATGAGTTTTCTTAACCAGTGACGGCATGTTTCCCCCACTTCAGCATCACTTTTATGTCTGTTTTTGTTTTGAGTTCAAGAAAATCTGATGTTAAAAAGACAAATTTAGTGAAAAAGTTGTTTTGAAAATCATTTTGTTTAATCATCATTATTCTAATATTAATTGATTTTAGATATAACAAAGCAGGCCAAATGTAGGTTGCCTACTAGCCTACCAAACCAAAAACAAAAAAGCAGCTAGATTAACTGATTAAAAAATTATAGTTAACTGCAGCTTACAGCTTGTGAGGTAAGTGAACAAAAGGGGATGTTCCACATTCCCACGTTTAAATTAGATTACATAGTTACTCTATCTGAGAATTAATGCACTCACTAATTAGTTTAAATAGGGTCTTAATCAAGTTAGTAGACTTTGAGCGGCAGTAACTCTTTCAGTGTTAAAACTAGGGATATAAATCACTTTTCGAGAAAGAGGGTTCAGCAGTATAGTGGATTTTCCACTTTATTTGCTTCAACATACAGTTGATCACCAAAGAACAATTTCATCAGTATCTCTTTATCTACCTTTTATAGCTACCAAATTGTCTTTCACTTAACAATTGCCCGATTAATTGTAATTTGTATTTCTAATCTAGAAAAATAAGCCCTTCCTTACGTGTGTGTGTGCAGACAATTTCCATTTCTAAGGACACACATCTGATTTCCCGTGTGTGCCGTCTCTCCTTTATTCAAAGCCCCCAGTCAGCTTTCGCAGACGTACTAAAGAGATGATGCAGTGGTTGCCGTCTGAGTCACGATTCACTGTGTTATGACAATAACACCGACTTTTGGGGATGAACAATGACTTTGTATGGACTTGGCAGATATCTGAAAAGCCTTAGAACAGTACACACAATGAGCTCATCTATGAAGGCGGGTTTTAAAGTGAGTAATGCCAGCCTCCTCAGCCATGCTCATTACAGCCGAATTAGGCCGTATCGTCGCGGTAAGCTCCAGTAATCAGACTACCTTGGCAGCTTGGCTTAATTGGCTCATCGCTCAGCCGACTCTCACTCGATGCACATTAAAACAGACAGGACTTTCGTCATTTCACTAGTGCTTAAAACAGCAGAAACAAAACACCAAGAAATGTTGTGTTCAAGAGTGTGTCTTTCAAGATTCTGAACAAGGTAACAGAGAATCTGGGTCAAAGGGAAACCTGGATGCTGTAGTCAACAAGGACATTATTATACTGCTCATGTATTAATCACAGCTACAGCATACTAAAGTACCCCCAGCAGAAAATGTTCTTCTGTGCTGTAGGAAAGAGGAACCCAAAGACATTTGAGAGTGCTAGTAACCTGAATTCACTGGCTTCATCTAACTCAACCTTGCAGACCTACAAAGACCTCAGATAATTCAGCACTCAGGGAACGGCAGGCAACAAGAAACAGGAAACAGATGAGCAAAGGAGATGAAATCAGACAGACAGACCCTGAGCGGAAATGAATAAACAAGACTGGCGAAAATTAAACACAGGCCAGCAGTTTTTGTTGGCTGGCCCAGAACTCAGTGTGCCAGGCCAGAAGCTCAGATATTCATCAGGTCGGTCTCTCTCTGTTGTACTTGACAATACGTCTATAGAGGGTCCTTCTTAAAATCAAGCCTCTCCTCCTGCTGGCACAGCTCCAGATAAAGGCCTGCTCTGGGGATCCCTCAGCCCTCCAAGGAAATGACCAACACATACAAATGAATGCTTTTGTCTCTGGGAATGGTGAGGGCACGACGGTCAAGGAGACTGACAGAAAGAAAGGAAATAAACAAGGAAGGAGTAAAAGAAGAGGAAATATGCATTAACACACACAAACAGTTTCAGGCAGTGAGCCACAAGCTCGATAGGGGGGGTCCTGTGGGGACCTATTCGACATTTGTTCAATGTGTGCCGTTTGTGCCATGTATCTCAATGCATTCCCTTTCTTCCACGGGCTTGATGGGAGTTTCACACAATGAGTCATGATGTGATAAAGACCTCAAGCGATGTGTTTGGTTAAACAAATACATTTTAGGATCCAAGACATAATTGCGAAACTAAGAGTGAGATCACTTTCAAACTCTGTCACCATTTCCACCTGCGGAGTAAACAAAAAATGAAATAACATGTGATGACTGAATCGGGTAGATCACAGTGCCTTGCAGAAATATTCACTGTTTCTTAACATTTGTCCGATCTTACTGCCTCACAACCTGGAAAAATGTTTTACAATTTAGTGTGTGACTGACCAGTATCATCAGTAATACTGCAGACCGTTGTAATGCTTCAACAGGCATCTTTTAGCTCAGAACACACCTGCATTGGCCCATCTACAGCCTAACTAAGAGGATTAGGAATCAACTGAAAATGAGCCATCTGCATTATACCCACCTTCTTTCCCCAGTTGTCATTGTTTTAATTATGTTAATTCGATCACAACAGGCAGATGACTTCCCTCTTCATTCCGATGTGTCTGACACAGAGATATAATTGACTTTTAGATACAAAGATTAATCTGCATCAGAAGAGGAAACGGAGCCATGTGACCCAACTGTTTGACTTCAGTTATTTAAACCAATTATGAAGAGGTAGACCTGACTAAAGAGACCACAATAAATGCTAACTTTTGAACTAACTTTCACTTTGGATAATCCATCCAAACATTTTCTCCTTCCCATCTGGAAACCCAACATCTTCACCACCTCTTCCAGTGTGTCCCCATCTCCCCAAAAAAAAGAGATAATCTGTCTTTCTGGCTCTCATTCCTTCAGTCACTCGCCCTGGGTCTGCCTAGCGGCCTCCTACTGGTGAGATATCCAAAACATCTCTCCTGGGAGGCATCTGGAAGGCATCCTGACCAGATGCCAAAACCATCTCAACTGCCTCCTGTCGACACCTCAGTAGAGCAGCACCTCTCCTCTGAGCTCCTCCGAGATGACACAGGCCATAAACTTCAGCGTGAACCAAGCCATCATTTAGAGCTTATTTCAGCTGCTTGTATTTACTGCTATTAAGCAATATTAAGCTTTTTCTACCCTCAGTTTATGACCAATGAGTGAGAGTTGGAATTAATATCATATCAAGGTTAAGTCTGAAACAGATCCACCTGTCAGTGAAACAATTTGTGTGATCAAATCTGAAAAGTAAGTTTGTTAACAAGGACATTAAAATAATTTGTTTGACTTTTATCAAGGTGAAGGGGGTTCAAGTCCAATGTTTGGTACCCAGACTGTCATTAAACAAAGATTCCTGACAGGTTCCTAAAGAGATTGCTTCACGGCACCCACATTTAGCACAACCGTGTGGGTGGTTGTGGTGAGCGTGCTTAAAAAGCAAATCAACAAGAGCAACTTCAAATGTGTCTTTGAAACTAACAGATTTTTGTTATTCAGCCATTTTGGAACACTTGTTTGTTCACATCTAAGTTTAAAATACAAGCAAAGAGCCCAAAGTTAGAGTGAAAGCGTTAAAGTAAATGGTTCTCTGTCTTTGTAAAGGGCTCATACAATCTTTGGACATGTGAAGGCTATGCTATACCTGCAATTTGGATAAAATCTTATAATTAGAAGGATGGTTATCCATATCAAAAAGCAAAACACTATTGGATTTACGTTACTGATTTGGGGGTCACTGTGGGAGAAAAATAGCTCTTGCTTGAATGAACGAAACCTGCAACATTTCTGTTTACAGCCACTCTATCCCTGCCTTGTACTTATCAAACGGTTTGGAGCAGCAGTGGAAAGACAATTCGGCATCGCTCATCACATATCTTCCACTATCTCGCTTACAGCAACTTATCGGGAAGCCCTGATTCTTAGATGAGCACTCCTAAGGGATGACAAGACATTTGTGTTGACCAAAGCAAAACAAACCTTCAACTGCGCCACGGTTGCTAAACAGGATAACTGAATATCCACTTGCCTATTTAACAGTAAACCCGGCTCTAGAATTGGTTTGGTTATCTGTTGACGTCAGCCAGCTGACAGCTGGTTATGCCAGAGTAAGTTTTGCAACACAATAGAGAGAATATTCAGCAGCGTTTTCTCCATAAGCCACTTGAGAGTGTTTACTTATCAGTGGGCACACACCCCTATCAACACCCGTGCTCCAATGCACCGCGAGCTGAGAAGTGTCAGAGGAAGAGAAGAGATGAAGGCAGAGAAAGGATGAGGCAGAAAAAAAGCCTCTCTGGAAGGCTTTGATATGTACTCAAAAACATACATGGCTACTTCACTGGCGAATGCTGCACTTCTTGAACACATCTGTGTATGGAATGGGAGGGGGGCGGCTTATGAGCATCAGGGAATAAGTTGCTCACTCTTTCCTGTCCCCTGAGACCCATTCTGCTGTCTGCAGATAAGTGTGGAAATCGGGCTCGGTGGCAGGTGAGCCAGGGTGAAACGGCTGCCACGGCTTAGGCTTAGGCAGTGATAACCGACCGCAGGCCAAGACGGAAGAGTGCCAGTAAGTGCAAACTAAATTGATATTAACATTTGTATGACAGGAGAGGCAGACAACCAGCCACCCATTGTGAACTACGCAGGCCAAATGAAATATATGGGCTCTAAGAATGTCAGGATGATCCAGTGAACTGTGTGGGCTTCATTACTTGTGTTGGCCGAGCCGGCACTAGCGAGATATCCCCCAGCTCCTGAGCACAATGCAGAAAGCACCGCTGACTGCTGTCTCCTCTCTATACATCTCAAACCAAAGCCCAGTCACTTCTAATTAAATCTATAACAAATGGTCCAGGGTGACTCGATGGTACATTGCAAGAGAGTGTGAGTAGTTTAATGGAAAAGGAGACAGATCAACACACATCTAAAAGGATTTGACAACCCTTGTCCCTCAGCGGGTGAGTCCACTGAGGAAGTTGAGACGTTCTGAGAGCAAAAAGTAAGACTGGCTTATTTCCCACACAATTATAAGCCACCTGAAGCAGCACAATAAACTCTTCTTCATTTCTACAGGATGGTTTATATCACATCTCAGCAACAACATAAGCATTATTTCTGTATTTACAGTGAGATACACGACAGAGGGATGATGGACAAAGCACAGAATTCAAGACCTACTAAAAAGACTAAAGGAGTTTTACATAAAGCTGAACAAGAATTAAATTACTGAATACAGCGATAAAGGGAAAAAATGTGAGGCAAAATTGAATATTCTCTGATTCACTTATGTTCCAAAAGACTAAAAATATACCCCTGTTACAGCTGCTTATCGTAGCTCAAATGTGGTCAGGCTGCAAAGAAGATCAATTCAGCATTGACACCACAATGCAGCAGCATAAATCAGAAGGAGAAACCCAAAAAGTTCAGATCTCAAAGGTGTGTCTGACAAAGCATAGTTTACTCCAACTTAAAGGGGTTTTGATACATTCACTACAAGTCTTAGAGCCGTTTTTTTAATTTTGTGCTGGTGCACAAAAGCAATTCTCCATCATTAACTGGTGGGCACCATTATAGGGCTGTTTTAACAGACAAGCCCCTCATCCACTGTCTATTTGATTGTTTCATTGTTTGAATTCAATGACTGGTGTTATTTATGTTGCTACCTCTAACTCATTATGCTTTTTAAAAAACAGGTCAGAAGAACTGCTTTATTCAAAATTCAGTTGTATTGAAATACAATAAATAGTAGTGTCATAATAGTAAATATTCATAGAAAATACAGATGTATTCTTTGTACTACCATTCTGTCCCACATTGAGATTTTTTTTTTTTTGCCACATTGCCAAGCCCTAATATGTTAACTTTCACAGTAGGAACAATGGTGTTGTCATGTAATATACTTATAAACATCTTAACTGTGTGCATGACTGTAATTGGATGCATCATTAAGGCATACAAACGCCTGTATATGCTATACAGATGCATCACCATCCCTTGTGAAGTCTACTATATGACAATGTGTTGCTTTGTTTGAAACAGCTGAGAGCTTAGACACATTATGTCCTAAAAGCAGCACATACTTACACTACAATTACGTTTGGAGTTTAAAAAAAAAAAAAAACGAGGGGGGGGTTATGTTTCTAAAAACTGAAACAATTTAGGTTGAAGGTATCATTGAAATGCTTTTAAATCCTGCTGGATTGTAAACAAATAAATTGCCTCAATGTCTCAGTTCCAGGGCCACCAACATTCCTGAACATTTGTTCCACCGTCCACTTGTGGTTTCACTAAAGTGACTCTGATTTGTGGAATAAACATCAGCTCTCTGCAGGGAAAATGGTGCTTTCACATCCAGCCTCAGCTTGGAAAAAACAGAGCACGGTGAGATCAGATCTGTAGCCTTAATGCTGATGAAAAACAAGGCATTGTGGGAGCAGCCACTGGAGCGGGGTTAACACGGGCGAGAGCAGGGGAGGTGTGTGGGAGGGACTGCATGTTGGTGACGACCCGCAAATGTCGCCACAACCACCTCGACCACTTTGTCTGACTGATGAGTTCAAACAGGACATGGTAATAGCCTGTCTCCAACATTCCTCTAACCATAAATCTCTCCGCAAGAAAAATGGGAAAGCAATCGGGTGGGAAGATGGTTCTCTGCTTGTGTGTGTCAGGGCGTGTGTAAAAGAAAGAAATACGAAATGAAACAAGACAACAATAGTGAGTTCAACATGTGCTTGTGTCTGCAGTCTTTTACAGGTAAATCTATGAATGAGCATCTGCTGTGCAAAGGGATGCAAGATGATGAGCTGGCACTCGAGCACTTGAGATATTGTCTTAGTGTGCATCGAAAAATGATGTGCGGCACTTAATATGATTAAAATGTTAGAGACAATAGAAAGCCTTGGCCTTTTCTTTAAAGTAGTTACAACGTTAAACAGGGCTTATTTTGTGGAGTCTTTTGGCAGGCAGAGTGGGAGGTTAGTGGCCAAGGGTTTTCAGGCTTTACAGTAAGTGAGATGGAGACTGAGAGAGAAAGTTGCAGATATGTTTGAGCCCCGGTATAGTGTGTTTGCATCCATATACTGCAATGTGGGCACACAGGCATGCCCTCGCCATCAGCTACGCATCCACACAGTCGCACACTCAGGCTCTCCAGTGACTAAGATGTAGGGCCTCATCAAAAGCACAATGCAGCCAGTGTACTCTGTGCGCCGCATTCAACCATCAGCCCTGTGCGACAAGGCTGTCAAGTCTGCCAAACAGGCTGCTGCAGCACTGTGGCAAATGAAGTTGGAGTTTATTGAACGGGGAAGGAGGGACTGGCGGGGAGAGGGGCAGCGGAGAGAAAGAGTGTGAGCGGTAGATAGAGAATAAAAAGAAAGGTTCATTATTCACTGGTGTGAGAGAAGAGAGAAAGAAGGTAGAAGAACACACTTTCAACATAGTTTTATGATCTGCACTGGTCATGTGACTTATGGAAGGTGCAGAGCTAGCATCACTACTTTGCAAAAATACAAATACAATATTTATTTAATTTCCAGGCTGTGAGTTGACACCAGGAAATGGTTCAGAAAAAAATGATTATTTGAATTTATTACAATAATATTTAGCTGTGCCAACTGAACTAGCACGGCTGCCTAATTAGGTTTATTTGCACAAAACAGTTCTATGAACTGGAGGGTAACTAAGGACGACAGGAGTTCTCCAAAGAACTAAAAACCTTGAACCTTATCTATCTTTTTTCAGTTTGCATCAGCAGCACTGACAGCAATGTTCCATCCATTGCACAGGCTTGATAAAAGCTTGGAATTCACTGTTTCATTTCTCTGAATTTTGTTCAGTTTTGTTAGGTTACCACCAAAAGTTTAACAAGGATTGCTCAAGTTTCTTTTTAAAGGAGCTGGTTCTGCTTTTATGAAAATTATGGAGAAAATGAAGCAGCAACTAAGTAAACCACAGAAACACACAGACACACACTGTCTTCTTCCACCTCCTCCTCCGCCTCCTCAGCAGGGTCAACACCCTGCCAAAGTCAAAATAGGGGTTGCCATGATCACACCATTTCCAGCAACTGGCGTGGGAGAAAGTGAAGTGGCCTTCAGAGTTATGTTTGTCTGCAAACAGTCCACAGAGAGCAGACCAAACACCCTCCCACCCGCTAGTGTAAGCAACAACCGGACCTCACACAGGAGGACGGAGGGAGGAGAGGGGGGCAGGTAGTGTGTTAGAGCAAGGAAAAGACGTCGGATGGAAGCCACACCTCTGTGATATTAACATCAGGCAAAGAAGCTGCTGCTCTTTGCATTGAGTTTATATGCAAATTTCTGTCTGAGCTGCCTCACCCAAATGAGTGGGAGGAGGTTTATCGTGCACGTGTATCATACACACTAATGCAGCATATATAATTGCCAATGTGTGGGCATGTGAGCAAATGTGTGTGTTAATTGAGGTCTGTTATTTCCACTGTGAACTACAGAGATTGTTAATTTGCCAGCCTCAAAACAAATCCACACATAAAATCCCAAACTACTGCCGTACTGCCTCGAAGAACAAACCCGCACTTCTAGTTTCAGAGGAATGCACTCCTCAGTCCTCAGTGAAGCGGGAGCATCACAGCAGCCTGACATGTTTTCAGGAGCAATCAATTTCAAGCTAAAGGCAAAGCAAAACAACAGAAAAACACTTTAATATCATCTTAAATTATTGAGTCCCCGCAGCAGTAAAAAAGTGACCCGTTGAACCAGCGGTCAGTGAGCCCACAGCGGGAACAATGACTGACTGATGCAGCGTCGCAGGACAGAGCAGAGAGGCAGTGATGATTTTCAGCTGGTAATATTGAAGACGCAACAACTTTCATATCTTATGATTGACAGGTGAGTCAATAAAACACTGTTTGCTGTCAAAATATGATCCAGATTAATCACAGAGATTGTGTTTCATTTACTCCGGCAGAAAGCGCCCCCACCAATACCGCTCAAAGATTAGCACCCAGCTTTGCTCAGGCTGTGGCAATCTCAGCTATTTATCTAATATGAGGCAGGGTTGATTTGATAAGAGGAGTGTAGGTGCTTATTGCTCAGTGTTTCATCACACATGTTGTTTCTCTGAATGGTTGTAGGAATAGGCGTAAAGATGATTCGATACAAATCCGAACTCAATCTTAACATTAAAGATGTAATTACATCAGTATGCAACCCTGAATGGATTTAAATGTACTATAAACTGGTCTAATCCACCACTGACACCTGCAAAAGTCAAGTGGGCCCTAACCATTACCAGTGGGGGCAACATGTGTCCACACCATTTAAACAGCACCCCACACGCTGCACATGGCAGTCAGATTTAGAGGTGAAAAATGAACCAAGAAGCTACAAAGTGATTGTACATTTTTCTGATGATGCAAGGCTGGTTTGCACCCGTTATTCGTGTCCTCCATCTGTTACTCTGTGCTTCTATTGAAATCACAAGGTAAATTATGGAGTTTTGCTATTTTACCAGCAAGGCCAAGTATAATTACATCTAAAATTAGCTCGGCCCTCCTCATTACCGTAGTGTGTGGATTCAGAGGTTCAATCGGTGTCGAAACTAAATGAAAAATGAAAGCTGAAAGGAAAGGAGCAATCTCCAAACGGACGCGAAAAGGACCAGCAATTGATCAGCTGACCTTTCAGTTGAGGGACAACTGCTCCACAGACTGAAAGCTGTCTGCCTCCTGTGTTGTCAGTGTTTGTGTTAAACTTTGTCCCTTTGCAGCGGTGATTAAACAGCATGACGCAAAAAGAGACGAGAGACAACATGTTCTTGAAAATAGCATGTTAGCTTACCCTCTTCATAAAGAAAATGTTGGAGAAAGGAAACACTTTAGGTAAAGTATTTATCTTATTTTCTGTTTTTATTAAAACAAGTAACTGTAAATCTTTCAGATTTGGTTTGCCTGCTTTGTGTTACAACTGGAAGAAAGTGACAAAAGAGTGTGTGTGGTGGTGGTGGTGGTGTGGGGGGGGACTTTGTCACTTGATACCGTTACTGCCTCCCTGCTCAGAAGTCCAGCAACAGTGTCAATGATTAAAGTTTCATGTCACAAAAGAATCATTACAGTTTACAAATTTTCCATCAAAATGTTCTCTTTGAGTTTCTTTTTGACTGCAATGTCCCTCTCCCTCACTGTTCTTTCTCTTTCCATCTCAGCAGATTATGTCCTTTTTGGCAAACAACAGAGGAAGAAAGTGTCTCAACTGAAAGAGGCCCATGAGAAGCGTAACGCTGGCCGTCCCGCCTCTTATTTACATGTGCGCTATAAGTTTGAGAGGCATTTGTGTGCTCAATTGGGCATCATTAATATGCCATGCATGTTCGCTCTGCCAGCCTTCCAGTTCTCACGCCCCACCCAACCTCCCGGACATTTACCCACCACACACACACACATGCACACACACATGCACACAAGTTCATCAGAGGAAGAGGAGAAAGCTTTCTTACCTGGATGAAGTTGGTCATTGTGGATGATGGGAGGTGCAGGGAGGCAGAGAGAGGAGAGAGAGAACACAAGGAGAAAGCTTGATTAGTGTGAGTTAAGTAGCTGCAACCTCTGACTGAGATTTGAGCTGTTCTCTCTTGTTCAGCACAACCAGGTTGATACTAGGAGTGCCTCTACAAATCCAACAGGCGGTCCTCTTGGTAAAACATATTCACTTGTGCTTTTTCTCATTCTCCTCCTTTTCACCGGCTCCCTTTCTTATCAGAGAGGAGACCACATTAAGCTCTTAGCCTCTGAATCCTTCAGTGCTGCTTTTGTGATGTTGTTATTCTCTCCACCTTCTCATTTTCTCCTCTAATCTCATGCTGGACTTCTCTATTTATAACCCCTATTTTCTCTGTGCTCTTCGGCCCCCTATTTTCTGCTGTCTTACCGCTTATACCAAAGAAACAGTGCCAATGGAAAGCCAGGTACTAGTGAAAACTCCAGTTGGAAACGAGTAAAACCAGCAGGTGACAGAGGTGACCCTTTATCACACCTTGTATCATAGCTTTTCCCCCCTGTCGGCTCTGCAGCTTTCCAAAGGAGCACATTTTCTCCTGCTCTTACAACCCACTTGCAGATTTAAAAAAAACCTTGGAGGATGGTGTGGGAGCGTGCTGGTTGGAAAGCTGAGCATGAGCCAAACAGATAAGCTTAAACTTCTGAAATGGTAACATTGGAAATAAAATGGAGTTAAATCCCTTATTTTCCAACTTAGCCCATTCCTTCCTACTGTAAAGAGGGTGTGGCAACATTTCAGTTATATGCTCTAAATCAACCTATTTTCTACCCAATAACCTGGTTTTAGTAGTGCGTGAGCTGGAATAGTGGTTTGCAACATTTTACCACAAAACCTCAGAGATTTCAGCTGGGGAAGCTCGGCCCCAACACCACGTACAGTTGGACATGCACTACACTGCAGTGCAACATACATTTAGCTGAAGGTGCTTTTAAGCATGGGTGCAGGGAAAGGACATGGTAGTGGTCTGATATTTGTACTATAAATGTCATGTGAAATTATAAAAAAAAAAAGGGGAAAAAACATTAGATAATAAGATTCTGGTTAATGATCTTAATACATTCAGTCAGTATACAGTAAAAGTGCCACAGAGTAAAAGTAGCTCATGTATTTGACAAAATTCTGGGAACCGAGGAAAGATTTTATAAAAGTGACTGGCAATCTATGAAAAACTTTGGTGGGGGAGAACATTTTATGTAAATTCATCCTCTGGGGACAATGATTATACATGTTGAGTTTTAGAAGTCATGGAGATGTTTTAGTCAGGACCAAAGGAAGGAACCTATTGCAGCCAAACTGTGCTTCATGCAGCAATATTCTTAGATTATTTCTTACTCCAAATATAACATTATTCAGGTTAAGGTAAACAGAAACTAGTGTCTTTTTCTTAATCAAGTTAATACAGAATATTAATGTTCATGTAAATGTAGACAGTGCCTTGATGCCTGAGGCCTTTAGGTACAATCCGAGAAAAGATATAGACGAATATTGTTATTTTGTGTTCAGGAAATAAATAACATATTCAAATTCTTAGCAACTTTTTTTTAATCAATCTATAGTAAAATCTTTACTTAAGAGTTCTTGCAATGCTATCAATCGGAACAGGTTTGCAATTAAGGCCAGGTATCGTCTGAAAATCATCTCAAAAGGTTTTTCTACAAGCAAAGTAAAGTTGAGACAATAATCTACAAAAGCCCCATTAGCAAATGAAAAAGTTTGGTTTGCTGAGATGAATCTTTCTGTGCAGTAAGACACTTCTCTAAAGGTCAGTCTCAATCAGATCAGAGTAACAAGTTGGCAGTTATGATCAACATTTTTATCTTTTCCATGATTATCTTGAAAGCTTTTTGTTCTTTTTAGTCATATCTCGGAGATCACTTCATTGGACTGATAAATGCATATTTATGCGATGTGCATATAATGAAGTAAAGATAGGGAACATTATGATAATCACTTCATCATATTTGGATTGATCTAATCAAATTATTTTTAAATTTCCCATCCAATGTTGCTGCTCTATTTTTCAGTTCACATGCATTCTTACCATCTCTACATTATTAGTCATTCTCTGTTACTTTCACCCCTCAGAACTGGATCGAGACAGAGTACTGAGGTGTGTCTACATTTTCTTCTCTCATTTGTTTTTCTGACTCCCAAAATTAATTCCAAAAGGAACAAAAGCAATTCCATGAGGAAAAAGTGAAAATATTCAGCCACAGGTGCAGTTAGAAAGAATGATTTATGCAGAATAAGAGATCAAAGGCAGCCCAGTAAAACAAAAACAGCGGCCCAGCCCCTGGGGAGTTAAACTTGTATCAGCTTACTGTAAACTGTGGTTTCAGAGCAATCAGACTAAATGAGCACACAGTGATTGTGAGATAAAAGATCAGAAACTGCTGTTGAAAAGATTCATTTCAGCAACATAAACAGATGGGTGTAACAATAACAGAATTTCTTATTACAACAGCATTACACCTAGCACAGACAAAATGACTGCCGCAAGCAATCTTGCAGACTTCCTGTGAAACAAAATCAAATGACGTAGAACACAGCAGACATTTTCTCTGAAATATCAGTCTCCTTTGTTCAAAGCAAGTAAGATAATAGCTATGATGATATTCTAAAGATCCCAAAATGGTGCACTCAAAATGTTTTACACTGAAACCTCATCATGGTCATATCATAGCTCCTGCTACTTCACACACACACTCACACCCACCCACACACGTATTTTCCAAAACCCTAAGCTGTCTTTCCAGGAAGCAGTCCCTCCTGACTGTAAATATTGCTAAATGTCTTTATGGGACATGGTGTTGGCAATGTCAACCATTTTCTAGAAGAACCCTGAGCCTACCAATTACTGTAAGTTGAGGACACTAAGCAGCAGCCTCAGGTCTGAAAGTCCCTTTTAAGTCAGCCGTTCAGTCAGTCATTCACACAGCCTGCGGCGACGGGAAAATTTCCTGCGGTTAAAACAGGAAGAAAGAGAGTCAGCTTGCTGATGAGGCTAACTCGGCCTCGTGTGGTCCACAGCGAACCATCAGATAACTGGAATAACAGACGCAAGAGAGAAGACGCAGCGTTTTTTTTTTTCCTGCTCTAAGCAAGACGTGTGTGTGTGTGTGTGTGTGTGTGTGTGTGCGTGCATGTTTGGGGCATGGTTTGCAAGAACTGTTGATGCGTGTTGTGTTCAGCAAGCAAGGAAGAAGTTTGCTTTTTCAAAAATGTAAATTTAAGTCTTTTGGTTTAGTTTGCAGAGGTCCTCTGAAAACATCCGAAACTGAAACCAGACTTGCATCACATTTTTTATGATGAATAAATAAGAATTATTGCTAATTCACAGCTGATGTCTCATAAACTTTTAGCTGAATGTAGCTCTAGCACAGAGAGTTTGGAATTTATCACCTTCATAATGACCTAAATGAATCACTTCTAAGGTGTCGTGTCCATGACATAAATAAACCAGCAGGAATAAATCTATATGGCAAGTGAAATAAAGCATTAAGAAAGAATTAGCATTAAGAGACATGAACAAATAGTCATTCATCATCATAATAATAAATACAACAATGATAAAAAGTCACCAGCATTTATTTAAGTTCTACTTAGTATTATTTAGAGAGAATCTAAACATGTGTAATGCAGCTCGTCCACCTCAAAGCTCCACAGTAACAGGACGGTGAGCAAGTGAAATATTCAGTAAGTTGATTACTGCAGCTTCACTATAACACGTCCCTGAATCCTACATGCTGGACCTTTGGATAACATAAGCTGAGTTTCGATTCACTGGCAAAGTAAATCCGAAGGGATTTTTTTTCCCACCGACTTTTTGGGAGAGAATAAACTAGAATGCATGTTGTCGCCAAAGCATGACGGTACAGGCTATGTAGCTAGTGATTGTGACTGTGTAGAAGTAGTTGTCCTAACAGGAAAAACCTTGAGGAGGAAAAATTCAACAAATCGGTGGCATGGTGACTGGTGGCATGAAAGGAGGAAATCTTAACACTACACTATTTAGTGACCTTATTTGCAGGTTCTGATCAGAAAAAGCTCTTAATTTAGTCTTTACCAGGTCAGAGGTGATTTGTAAAGTTGTTCTCATTTCCCTGCTGCCCATCAAGTCCTTGTAACAGACAAATTCAAAGCAATTTTGATGGATGTTTGAGAATCTTTAAAATAATTTGATATATTTTAGAAATATACATTTATCCGAGTGTGAATCAAAAACATCGATGGAAATAAATGAATAAGCAGGAACAATAACCAATATTCGTAAGAAAATTATGAAATGTTCAGAATCACAAGAGGCCAAGAAGTAAATCATCATTCAGTCCCTTAGAAGCCAAAATGTCATGTGCGATAAGTCAAATTTTTGGATTAAACTAGAGGCACCGCTGGCTGCTCCCAACTGCAAGGCACCAAGCCTAAAAACAAATTACACATTATCTCCACTGTGACAACAATTACATGCGACCGGAGCAGTCTTCTGGGTTTTTCCTTCCATAAATCCCTCCAGTGTTGGGAACAGCTGCATCAAACACTAAAAGGTTGAGCAGCACATTCTCCTCCCCCTTTAAGTCTTTGTTAAATGCCACACCACCGAGCGCTGAGCACATAGTAGGAAATTCATGGCCATTAAATAGCAAGCCAGGTTTGTCAGTTAACATGCAGGGAATATATTAGAAGGAGGAAAGCCTAAAGGCGGTCTAATGGGATCCTTAATAGCCATGCTCTTTTGAAATATGCACGTGCTGTGTTTATTAGGCTGTTTGATGACAAGTACAGTGCTGAATGAAGGTACAGAAGTCACAAAAAAGTCACACCAGCAAACCACCTCAAGTTTCCTGAGGCGGAATATTCACCGCCTAAATTTGTGTTGGTGTGAAGAAAAACAGAAAAGAATATGATTTCAAAACAAATAAAGGGCAAAGTGCTTGCTGGAAAGGTTACACAGTTATCACTGAGGTTTCCAACCAGTTTTTGTCAAAGTGTGTGAGGCAGAGAAAGGTTGATAGTTGTCAGGTCCAGGCACAGCCCTCACCCCCCTCAGGTGTTTTGACATTTTAAGTGAATTTAAGCGCGGCAGTCTTCTGCTGCTACCCTACTCCACAGCAGTCTCCATGCCGACAGCAGCACCAGCAGTTGTCTCCCAGAACCAACCCTGACATTTTGTCTTCTTCTCGGCATGAGGTGAGTGCGTCTGCTCTTGTGGTGTGTGTGTGTATCCTCATATATGCCTGTTGAAGAGATGATGTGCTGCTGTGTGCTTCCTTCCACCCACCACTTTCTTTAGATAATGTAACACATGAAACCTGCACACATTCAGGTGTCAAACCGCAGTGGCAAGTTTGCGTGGGCTACAGAGTGAGAGGGAGGAAAGGTAGAGAGAAAACCATCTTCTACATACCAGCCAAGTCTTCCAGTAAATCTCAGAACCAAACTAAAGGAACAGAGAGGATAGAGCCATGCTGTGGGCCAGTTATCAACATAAATGGGTGTTCTCAGAGGCCTGTTAAAGAGCGTTCTTAGGTTTTAAATTAATTACTGTACGAAAACATGCAGCATTATCATATCAGGCTAATATTTCCTTTTGCCACTGAGATACTGTATAATTAGATTAGATTCAGATTATCTTTTTCCACTGATGTTGCAAAACAGCATGGAATTATTTCAATAAACTACTCATGAATGAAGATTCTCTTTATTCAACATAGCTTTCACATGCAGTAAATGATGTCACTCACCCAAAAGGTTACAAGGTATGTGTAGTAGGTGTCGCTCCTGTTTAAGGCACAAGCCGTGCGTTTTCATGAGTTCTAAAATGTGTTCAGGTTTAACTAGCTTTCTAAATATTAGATGAATTTGTAGAGTGAGATTGGGAAAAAGAAGACGGTTAAATGCTATATACCATCTGCCAGGTCATGAATAACAATGTACAATCTTAATGTGTCGATACAACATAAACTGTCACTGTAAATAGAGGAACATCAAGTCACATGAACAGCGATCCAAGTCAGTGGCGCTGATGCTTCAGCTATCCTGCCTGAAACATATCAAACAAAGGTCCAGTACTGAGCTGAGCATTCTGGTATTAAGGTTTCCACAGAGTGGCTTTCTAGCGCTGCCATCAGACGACAATGTGATGATAATTTGTGTCAGAGCTTTGCAACTTTACAGGTTTGTTTATGAGTTGAGCTTCGTTAATTGTGTTGTTTGTGTGTGTTCCTGTGTGGGTATTTTCTCGTTATCTGTGCAGAGAGTTACACTTTGATATCTACAGAGATCTGCCTCAGCTTCGATAACAAGGCTGCCAATTAACTAGACTTCCGTTTAGACAGCACCTAAGACTTCTGGGGCAGACGTACCTCCCATTTCGTCTAAATTGTTGGGCTCATGTGAAACTGCCACATGAAAAGTGTCAACTGCTTTCTTCTTGTTACTTTCTCTTGTGAAGTGGGCCGGGACAACGCCAGCATGTAATTGTTTCCAGAAATGTTCACACACACTCGAAGTTCATATGTAACCTTTGACCTTTTCTAGCATTTCCTCTGCATGGATGCGGTGGTTAATGTAAAGATCAACTGAGGGCATCGCAGGAGCTTTAAAAAAACAACAACCACAACATCCCCCGCTGCGAGATGCTGTTCACAATTGTGGGTTCATGCAAATGTGTAAGTTCCTGTTCTACAGGAGAGGTGTACCTCAACCGGCTTACTGATTAATAGTTACAGAGCAACTAACTCAACATTCCATATAACGTAAAAAAAAAGAAAAAAAGAAGACATTTCAGAACATTTCTGTGGTCTTATCCCTGAGGAAACTGGTTATCACATCCACTTCTTTGTCTCAAAGAGAGTGAATGAGATACAGACAGAGAGTCTGTGTGGTCAGAGGCAGGATTACATTTTCTGCCAGTTCTTTGATGGACAGGATGGAGGAATGTGGTGTAGTGACTACCAGACACATGGATCAGCAGTTGCCAGGGGAACTAGCTACTGCAGAAAATTGTAAAGCAGCTCAATTAAGTTGAAAAAAAAGAAAGTCACAACTTCATTAAAAGAAATAATATTAGCAACAACATCCACAAATGTTAACGTCTTAATAGCCTATGTTACTGTTCATGACTATTTATTGAAAACAAAGTTTATTTACAGGTCTTCTTTTTTTCAAAATGTTTTGTCTCAATATCAGATATTCTTACATTTTTAGAAGATAAACAAAACTGTACAGCACCACCGGAAACAGATATCTAGCACAGCCGGTCCGGAGTTGTACAGACAGGACTATGGAGTGTTTGTGATTGTAAAGCCCATCATGCAAACCTGTGGTGGCCTGTGGGCAGACCAGGCCAGGGCTGGTGAGATGAAATGTTGCACACGAGGTTAGGTATAAACAAACTGCCCACAACTTGCAAACATTATCAAAGCTCTAGCTTCATCATAGTATCCATTTGCATTAGCATGGATGAAGTATTACTTGAGTTAACAGTGAGTTTGTTTTAAACACGATCATTAAATGATGACTCCAGGCACTGATACCAACCAACAATCTGTGTTTTCAGGTCAGGGAGCCCCAGGATGTTTTCCTTTTAGATGTTCCTGCATAGCAGTTGTGCTGCTGTGTTTGGCCTTTTCCATTTTGAGTGCAGAGCACCACTTTTTTTTTTTTTTTTTCTATTTTAGGTGTCTGTTGCAAAGGTTCCTACCCTTTGGAGGATTTGTTGAGGATGAATGTAAATAGAACACTGCATCAACGCACACTAGGCAAATCGACAAAATACCTTATTGATGTTTTTTTTTTTTTTTTTTTTTTACATTGCAAACCTATTGGCCACTGACTATGGCCACATAGCATAAGAACTTCTGAAAAGTGTCACAAGCTAAAGTCTCACAGTTAATGCCGAAGAATGGCAGCCCTGTGGCAAATGTATTCCAGATCTGTTTGCTTATTCAGGAGAAAGCAGAACCAGAGCTACACTGGACGAGCAAAGCTATGATTCCATCTGCTGCAGAATCACGTAAAACATAAAAAGCACCATGAAGTCATTATTTTTCATCTAAGCACAAGTCAGTCCACCACGCTGCACTAACATCTTTCTACAGGAGGATTCAGCTGGTTACAGTATCCATAAATACTATACCCTCCTTTTTTAATGGAAGAAGATTGGAATAGTAATTCAAAAGTAATTTGTATGGTTTTTTAGGTCTGTTTGTGCGTTTCCATCCGTGCGCAGACACAGCCCTACCAGTCCTTATTTATCAGATTTGCTTTTAACTTATGAGCCATCCAGAACTCTCCGGTCTTCAGATAGAGGTCTTTTATTAATTCCTAAGGTTAGATCAAAAACTCATTATTATGCTCCACGCTTGTGGAACAGCCTTCCTGAAGACCTGAGAGCAGCTGCAAGTGTGGACCCACCTTTTTGGCTGGGCTTTTGATTCATTCATTCATTCATAGTTTTATATTCTATCCTTTTAGTTATACATTTAAATTTTCCGTCTGTTTGTGTATTTAGCATATTTATTGTAGAATTTTAGTTGTTGGTGTCTTTGTGATAGTGCACATTTTTTATTCTGGTTTGAATTGAATTGAACTTTTTTTGTTTTAATTTTTATATTCATTTATTTATTTTTTAGTCTTCTATTTATTTATTTGTGTTACTTATTTTTAGCTCCGTTACTTTATCTGGTTTTACCCAGTCTCTGGTGTTTCCTCACTGCAACTCGCTGACAGTAAGACAGCGCTTCAGTCGCCTTGTTCCAGTATGTGTGGCGTGTGTATTTTTGTGTATATCTCTTTTTATGTGTGTATGTGTGTGTATATGTATACTTCTACATGTGTATGTTGGTGTATAATATGGCCTTGGGTTTCATTGCTTTGTTTTATTTGCTTTTATCTTGTAAAGCACTTTGTGCTACATTTTTCTTGTATGAAAAGTGCTATATAAATAAAGTCTGATTGATACCAGGCCTCTCTTGCTACTTTGGAATACAATAGTATGGCAAACAGGAAGTTAAGTTGGGCATTTCCTCCGGTTTATTCAATCACCTACTTCCTTTCCCCTTCAAGTTGTGCATATGTTTTTACCTTTTAGTGTGCATCTGTGTGTTGCCGGCATCCTGTGGGGGTCAGTTAGTTAATTTCATGGTGACATGGGGATCAAACGGCCGCAGCCCACAAACAGCCAACGTCACTGGAGAGAAGAGCGCTGCCACGTAAAGGAGACAAGAATCTGAGGAAGAGCGAGCTTTGCCATGTTAACCTGCCATAGCACCCGCAAAAGACTGTGCAACCACAAGCACCTGAGTCTGTGCATGTGTGTGTGTGTGTGTGTTCTTTGTTCAGCTGTCAGTTCACAAACACCCTAAGAGGGAGAGGCTGGCTAATGTTTTCAAAGCAGAGGCTGGTGTCCATTAAGCTGTTGGAGATGACCTGACCTGGATAGAGACAGCGGGTGAATAAATAAACAAGTCAACCAGACATCCAGAGCCCTCACGTGTCTCTGTGCTTGTGTGTTGGTGTGTGTGTGATGATTATTGATGCAGACACTTTCTATGCATGAACGAGTGCTTGCCAGGTGATGATCGATGTGCATATAAGCACAAAGACAGAGTGTGTGTTTATGTTCCCGCTCAGAGAATAATTGTGTGCCCAACACATATGTGCTGAATCTGTACAGCTGATGTCGGGTCTTCTTGTTTTTGTTGTGCTTGTGTGTGCTGGTGTAGTTAGTCCTGCTACCTTAGGGGCTGGAGGGCTGGTATTAATGAAGCATCTCTCTCTGTGGAGCTCTGTCAGTACAACAAGCCCCTGACGTAATTAATCACCACCTTCCATCCCTTATGAAAGCATGTGCGTGTGTGCATGTGTGTGCAATTTTTAGAGTAAGCGTGTCACATGATGCAATATTTTTTAGGTGCTTGTTAGAGCTTGTCTGATGCATTGATCACCAGCCAATTATGTGACTTGAGATAAATGCAAAAGCACAAGATTGCAGAGAAGCACCGATTAATCAGTCTGTACCACGAGATGGATCATGTGACGTCCACGCAGACACCCTTACATGTCAACAGGGCGGAAAAGTACTGTGTATCAGATACAAAGATCACACATTGTTCAGAAATGCATGGTAAATTTGTGCATGAGATAAATAGTCTGCCAATATATAGAACATTTAAGCCTTGCCTAGGTTTTACAAAGGGCGTGACAATGTGTTTCTCAGTCTCACACACATTTATGGAGAGCTTGTTATCCATTACATAAATAGCTTTCTCTTTGTCATTTACAAATCATGAGCGATGTGGGGTTTAACAGACAATTCAACACGCAAAAGGGCCAGAGAGGAAACCGCCAACCTTCTGACCCTCTAAATAAGTGTGTTTACAAAGAGGAACCTGTTTCTTCAAATCATGAAGTTCACTGCTCTTACTTCTCAGATGTGAAATGACGAGATTGATAACTCAAACCCCGCCTCCCTCAAACTAGGTTAGGGAACAAGCTTCAAGCTGATTTTCATCTAAACAAAGTGTCCCCACAGCTGAACAGATAAAACTGGTCAGTATCTGCAGCTGATTGCAAGACAAGTACCCGAGAACCTCCCAAAAGTACAAAACTGACAACAGATGCATTTAGTCAGAGGAATATGAAAGAGAAAGAAAATCTGAATCTTCCAAAAAATAGGAGTTGGCAGATCATGCTTCAGAATTAGCCAAGTTGATGCATCTCTATTCTGTTATCACACAATTTTGCTTAGAAATGGTCAGAATTTTTGAAAAAGGATGATGTTGTGGGACATTTGAGACACATTTATTATCTTACTTTAATTTTCAGTTCCTAATTCTCACAGAGCTCTGGATTTACAGCTGGGATCAGTTTCATGAGAGGCAAAATGAAGGTCGATGCTTTATCTCATATCCCAGCTTGCACATTTTGCACACCTTGACTACTCTCATCGTGTCGTTGTTCCTCCTTCAAGACAGAGGAGGAGGACAGAGGAGGCTAGGACAGATGCGAGGATAGAGGAGTCGACGTAACAGACACACTTCAAACTGAGAGATTCTCAGAGCATGTGACACAGCTTCATGATCTAACCATTGTTTGGTTGCAGTGCACAGCTGTATTTTATTATTTTTGTCATATGGGCATTAAATGGGTTTTACAACATCTGCATTTATTTGTAACCCAATTTTCTAAGTGATATGAGCGGGTGTATTCTCATTTATAGCTCCTCCAGCAAGCCTCCTCGATCCTCCTGGTGCAATTTAAGAATCGAGATATCCTTTGAAATACTTTGCCAAGATTGATAGACAAATAAGTCCCGAGAGCGTTGGGTGCACAGATTTTGACATTGGACAAACAAATTACTGTCAGAAACAGGCTGAAACTGGCTAATTACAATTATCATACAACACTGCATGTGTCGAATATTAATACTTTCGGCTCATTTGCCCAAAATTTACATCCAATTTTTTTTCTATGCATAATGAAAGAAAGCCAGATAAAGCTGAGGCAGCACATTGTGCCTGTTTTGTTTTCTGTTATAAAATGATAATAATAATCATGAGAAAGAATCACATTTTTCATTCAAACATCAAAACTGGCATTAAAACCCCTGTATGCCCGTAAGCTCTTTTTACGAGTGTGAGCCCAGACAGGCCTTTGAAAAACCCCTCGTCGATGTTAATGAGGAGTATGTCACGGTAACTTCCTGTTTATTGCTGTGTATCCGCCAGCCACACTCAATCGCTTTACTTCAGTGTTGACGCAGGGCGCATCAACGCTTAAAGCTTCCCAAAGCCCAAAAAACATGTGACAGGACAAGACAAGACACCTTGAGGTTTTCAAAATGTGTTTGTGTCCAAGTAGGTAGCTGTAAATGTTGGCGTACATGTGTACCAACATTATCTCCTCAGCTTCTTGCAGGCCTGCTTAGCAAGCTGCTGATCATCCATCTTCATGTCCCATGGTGCCAGCGCTTCTGTACGTGTGTGTGTGTGTGTGTGTGTGTGTCTCTGTTAATAGGGAGACTGAGAGAGAGCAGGATGTGAGATTGAGAAAAAGTGCAGTTGTTTGTGACTGTCCATATCCAACTGTTAAAGAGATCCATTACAAGTCTGACAGGATGACCCCCACTCCTTCTCACCACTTCTGACACCTTTAACTCCCCCTTTCCTCTCCTTCCCTCCTGTGATGAAATTAGATGTTCTACACGCCTGGTTTGCAAGAAGCTATCTGTTGCATTTAATTCACTCCCCCCATATGCCTGTACATTAACTCTCTCAGACATGGGATGCCTCACTGAGCATTTAGCTCTCATCCTGCAACATATCAAACTTCACAGACCACAAGGGCATGATCGGACTGAGTATCAGTGCTGCCAAAAGATAAATGGATCCGCATAAAAATATAAAAACACAAGCAAACACTTGCCAGCAGAGACAAAATCTAATGGACAGGAACCAAGGCACACATCACTAGCTTCCATTTTCATGCCTTATCATACCGCTTTGGACATCTGGCTGCAAAGCTTGCCTCCTTTCATCCCCTTTCTCATCAAAAGGCATCAATCTCTGTTCTTTGTCTAAGACTGCAACATTAACTGTGCCAAATCGTGACTTGTTTGCTTAATTAAAGGCTGTAGAACATTAATGTGTGCGCAGTTTCCTGCTGTAGGTCAAAGTAATCATCCTCATATCCGCCGCAAAAATATCATTTCCCTTTTGACTCTGATGAATCATTTTGGTTGTTGAAACAATTGTCACAGCAGCTCCACAAAACCATACAGAAACACTCTTTGCCCTTTAGTTGATGTTGTTGTTGTTGTAGTACATACTTGTGGATTTCTTTCGAATGTGGACAACCACTCAGAAATGTTCGGGATCAACTGTCAGTGGAGTGTCACACTGAGTTAGTTCAGAGTCACTCATCCAGAAAAAACATTGTTAACAAACCAAAGAGCAGGACAGCAGGAGGAACATATGGCCCACCATGACAGACTGAGATTAGCTTCTACATCTAATCAAATCATTTCAGAGTGGATCTGAGCTCCAAAAATCACTCGGTCGACCAAGTTTTCATCATAATAATCATATTAAAGGTTAAAATAATTTGACTACAGGATATGATTGGAAGACTTTTGTCTTTGTTACTGTTATTAAACCAGAGGACTTTAAATAATAAATTATTATTATTGACTTCAGGAGAACTTGAGGTGGGATTGTTAAAACTTCTTGGAGGAAAAATGTGGCTACATGGTGAAGAAAGAGGACAAACTTTCCTGCATTCTAAATTTAAAAAAAAAATCCTGACATGGTGGCAGATTAAAGGCTTTTTCAGCTTCCCTTAATCTGATCGATTTCAGTTACATTTGAGCTTTGAACATTCCACCCATTCATTTCTATGGGTCATTTTTCTGATAAATTCTTGATTATATTGGAAAACATACAACGCACATACAAGAAAAGTCACAGCAGCTGTGATGTGGACGAGTCGATGACTTTGATGCTTGAACCACATTCCTAAGTTACAGTTTCAATGCTGCAAACCTTATTAGTAAGAATAATAAATATCTAGAGATTTTTTCTTACAACAGCATACTGAGCTTGCACAGTTATCCCACCAACAACGCCCACTGCAGAATGGAATCCGCTGTTTTATGTTTTATTTTACTGTGTTTTAAGTTTCAGGTCAAGCACTTTGTTGCCTTGGTGTTGTCTGTGCTTCAAAAGGATATCTGGCTTGCCATGACATGAACAGTCCTAAACCAAAAGATGCTGTTTATTCCTATAAACAAACATAATAAGTTTTAAAAAACTGCAAACAAACTATTTGTTCTGCTGGATAACAGATAAAAAGTACTGAATTGATCTAATCTACATATTTGTCGTTGTTTTCAGCTCTGTTCACATAAAAATGTTCAACAAATACATTTCAAACAACATTTAAGTTGTTTTAGGTCCAGAAACAGCAAATGAAAAATCAGTTAGGACCAAGCAAAAAAAGAGTCACTGAAGCTTCCAGTCATATGGCATGACTTTTCTTTTTAGATTTAAATCACTACAAATGTCATCAAAATAAGGAAACGGGGCTGACAGTCGATGCCAGCTTTCGTTACCCATCTGTATAACAGATGGAATTTGTTAGATATCACAAGTACATGAGTCCATTACACAAATCTATTCAAAGTAAAAGCAAGAAAAACATCCTTCAGTCAAGACATATTTCCTCAAAAGAGCTAATCTAAAAAAAAAAACCCAATACTGCTGTCAAAGCAAGCAGGAAAATGATAGCTGACACTGACACAGAGATCGCTTTCATCTTGGTTACTTCTCTCCAGGAGCTGATTGGACATTGTGTCTACATTTCATTATGATTAGCATTTGTTTGCTGATTCTGCATCAGCAGAAATAAGAATTATGAGACAACCCATCAGGCTGTGCACAGTCCTGGAGGACCGAGTGACATTCTGCAGCACTGATGCACTGCTGCTTTAGCCTGGCACAGTGAGCCATCAATCTTCATAAATCATTCAGTTTTCCTGTTCTGTCCTCCACACACAACTTGGTCCTGTTCGCAGGCCCCTTTTTCTTCCGCAGTGCTTCAGTATCACTGCAGTTTGAGTAACCACAGGCGCAAGAACAAGATTCAGATGAAGCAGGAGCTAAATGTTTAAAATGTTCTGCTCTTTTTTAGAAGTGGGACCTCTCACAACCTACATTTACAGACTCCATTTGACCATAACCAATGAGCCAAAGCATATTTAGCTGTATTTGATGGGTGAATCCTCAATTGTGCAAATGAATGGGTAAAATAGTTCAACCGAGATAAACGTAATCTGTAAGTTATGACATTTTTAATCCTCGCTGGTCTGAATGTCCATTAAACCTTTACAGTAATAATAAATTTGAAAAAATCATCTGGTGCACACGCAGAGCTATGCATTAAAGTTTCAGTGATAGCTTCAATAATGAAGCTATCACTTACAGCGTGGATTACTGAAGGATTGATGAGGATTCTCAGTCATCCAGGTGGTCATGGTAACCATATGAGCTTAAATGAGAGCAACTGGACTTCTTTTTGGATGTTGAAGACGTTTCACCTCTCATCCAAAAGGCTGAGAAGGCAGAACTGAAGAAGCCATTCAGATGAGAGATGAAATAGAAGATCTAAATAGAAGTCAGTAAAGGGTGTGTGCTTTAATCGTTTTAGCTGAACTCCTTGTGTTACAGCAACAATTGTACCTTGCCTTTGTTATTCTTTTATCAAATTTAAAGTATTTACTGTAAAGTTAGCTAATACAATGCATTTAGTAGTAAAGTACTGAACTGAATTTGCAAGCTAAATTACATTTTCAGCTAAATATAAATTTGGATATTTGGAAGGATGTAACAGGAATGTATCTTTTTTCCTGGTGTGGTAAATCATTCAGACATTTCTCAAGTCAAAACTACAAGTTGAGGGGATACCTGATAAGGATTGTAATTTAGGGAGGAGATTGAAAAGAGCCTGGCAACCCCCACCGGCCCCCCAACACACAGTCAGCCCCCCCCTGTGGTCACCTTGTATTTAAATAACACTGCGGCCCATTGATCTCCAGGGAGAAGTCATGTTGGCTCCGATTAAGACCGCAGAGGAATGCTGGAATGGCTCCGGCTCTGGGGCATCAGCCTGTTTCTGGCCTGATCTTTGACCCCTGTCACCAGGCTAAAGGAGGCGGCGACCACCTGCTCTCCCGTCTGATCTAATGACCTCGGCTCCCAGCTCAACAACAGTCACACACACCAAACCGCATAATCTTGCGTGCTCTGACCCTCGCTGTGCTCCTGCACCAGACTTTGGCCACAAACACATGCACATCAGCTTGTGGACAGAGCCACGGTCTTTGATCGTGGGTAAACACACAAGCAAAGGGCTGACTGCACATGTCAACATACTCTAAGCGGCCTGTCCCAGAGAGCGAATAAACACACAAGCCGGCGCTGAGCACAGAAGAACAGCAACTGGGTGACTCTTGGTGTATTCCAGGATAAAAGCTTTGGAAATCGAGCTCCATGATCAAGCTCCATGCTGTGTGTACATAAGTATGTGGATGTGTGTTCTGGAGCTGACATTTATGCCACTCAACTGGTAGCCACACATAACAGCATTACCCTATCAGCCAGCATCAATGTTAAACTTGGAAGCGTGTTGGCGTGCATGTATATCCTTCATCCACAAACCATTTCCATGTGATTGACTCGTGAGGTAAGAATGCTGGAAAAATCTGCATCATTACATCATCTGGCCTGTGCTAACCTCAACCGCTTGGCATGGCCAAGCAGATGGGAGTGCCAATATAAAGTGAACTTGGAAGCATTTTTAAAAATAAACGTGGAGCAGTAAAACATGAGTGACTAATCGTTGTGGAGGGCTGAGCCGAGCTGTGTGACCAAGTGGGGGGGAAAAAAATTCTGGAGCATGGCCGAAGCTGTCATACTGAAAAGGGCCTTTATGCCTCATGTGGCAAGTCTGTGGAGATATATGCACAGAGGGAGTAATAAAGGGAGGGACACTTTTTAGGTAGAGGCACTGAGAAATGGAACATATATATATATATATATATATATGTGTGAACAGCTGTCATAAACAGTGACAAACACAAGATATATTTATGAGTGGGTGTGTCAGAAGGAGAAAACTGAGAAAGCAACAAGGTACAGAAAAGATATGGCAGAGGAATGGGAGTGACAGTAATGCTGGGAGAGACGGAGTGAGGGGCAAGATGAGAGATGGAGGGATGAAATTAAAGAAGAATGCAGATAAAAATAGAGAAAGTATGTAAGGGTGCAGAGTATACAGGGAGGTGAAGGGTAATTTGAGATGATGACAGTGCTTCGTTTCCCAACTCGAGCTCTGGCATTTCCACCAGAGACAGAGACTGTAATGTTATACCTGGTGAGTTTAGACAACAGGCTGTTTTGGATGTATAGGTTTGTAGGTGTGGTGTGGAGGTGAACTGAGCAGCCTTCGCTGTGCAGATCTGTCAAGAAAAATGCATTTAATTTTAAGAAAACAGCTTGTGATCAGAAACAAAAAAAAAAGAGGTGGATTCTGTTCTCATAGAAACGCACACTCACACACCGGTACACACAGCAGCACCATGTCTGTGAAAGCAGGGGATAAACACGGGGTATTCCCTCATCGCCCCTGGCTCCCTTTTCTGTCGACTGAATGGAAACGGAGAGAGGAAGTCTAAAAAATAAGTGCATGATGGAGAAAATTATAGATCTCTCTGTCACTGTCTGCTTATGTCATGAAAACCACCCGACCACATAGCATTAGCTGTGACGGTTCAGCGCACTCAGACATGGAGACATGGCATTAGCAGCATGCAAAAGGTTTTTTTTTCTTTATTTTGCAGCTATGTCACTGAGTAGGAAAGCCAGGAAGAATGGGGGAAATTCAAACATTCAAACCTAGTTGGAAAAGGGGAAGAGAGGGGAGACTTCCCAAAGATGGCTGTGCAGTCTTTGAGTGTCTTAACCATGCAGTCGCTCCCACTATGGATCAAAGGCAGAGAAGTGGCTCTCAACATTAAGTCACATTAAGAGACTAGACGGAGGCCTGACGCATGCTCCCGCAAATAAAGCTGGTTGGGATTACACTGACAATAGCCCACAGTGAGTCAAACAATGTCAGACCACAGTAAAATAAGCAAAGAGCAGGCAGGAAATAAATAAATGCTCTGGAAAACGGGCTGAGCTGCTTAGCGTGCAGTTATTTTAATTTACTCGCATGTGAAAGGGATTTGATGTTTCTGTAGTCTTCCTTACTTCCTCTGAGATGAAATATTTAAATGCAAGAACCATCTTTCATTGTGGTGACACAAGAAAGAAATTCACCCTTCATACAGCAGGGCGCAAAGAAAAGGTTGTGACGACAGCTGTGCATTTAACCCTCATATTCTGACTTAGAACTTTACCGGTTGGTCTGACACTTGGCTTCTATGGTGGCCATTTGATATGTGCTATTCTTTGCAAATCATCTGTATTTAAATTTTTTTTGATTATCTGTGGATAATATAATAAATATATTTCTCTTTTTATATGCTTATTTCGTTTTATTATTAGATTGTTATATTCTGTTCCTTTTTCATGCTCTTAAATGGGTGCAGCTATAACAAAAGAATTTCCTCCTGGGGACCAATAAAGTATTCTGATTCTGATAACCCTTACTGTACGTTAAAGTTATCACGTTTAACGTTCCTGTCCTGGCTGAGCTGGTGACACCCTGGTTACTAAGGTAACAGCAACTGTGGTTTAACAGGGCAGAAAGTTTTCTTCAAGAACTACTTTGTCACAACTTCAACAAATGAGCATCTGTTGAATCTGTTTTCTTCCAGATGAAATCATGTTGCTTTAATAAAGTTGTCAGTCAACACATGATGCAACTAACGCTCTGGAGTTCGATTCCTTTAAACTTTTTACAAAGCTGAGGACCCTAAGCACTAGAATAAGAATCAGTCTGATACATGTATGAAGCCAAGCCTGTTTTTTTTTTTTTTTGTAGACACACATCTGATGAAAAATGGTGGTCAACTTTAAGCTCTGCACATTTAGTTTCAGGCTCAACAGTCTGCAGTAAATACGGAGGAAGATGTTCATGACATTAGATGACCAACGCAAAAGCATCTTTACAGGTTAGCCAACCATAGAAGGTAAGGCTGGGATTGGGTTGTACAGCACAAACTTTACCCAAGAACTCGCATCATGTCTGTGACTAAATGGTCTGAATTTTATCACCACAAAGTGTTTTCATATTTGCTTTAAAGGAGTCTTTTGAAAGTTGATAGGTGGGAAAAAAAGCAACACTTTGCTTTAAAAACGGCTTTCTGTGAAGGGCTACAGAGGTGCCGACTCCATGAAAAAGCAAGAGACACAAAAGAATGTCGCACTGACTTAAAAAATTGAAAGAAAATGAAAATCTTGCAAAATTACCCCAAAAGACACAAAAATAAAGGTGCCTTTAGTTTCAGCGAGCAGTCAGGACCTGCATTAGATACCCGGAACGGCAAAAAACTGTGTCAGCAGCAACAGCACGTACACAGTCAACCATGGGGAGCACAGACCATGGCTTTAAATATTGGTGTGATGGAAGGGCGAGGCTCCAGGAAAGGATGGAGAGAGACAGAGAGGGAGAGTGCTGAGGGAGGGAACATGGGGAGATCAAAGGGTATTTCAGAGTCAATCCCTTGTTGGACTGTTTGGGAGCTTGTGGCTGTCAGCAAGCATGAGAATAAACACAGACAAATGTGATGCAGGGACCAGTTAACATCCAGAAGCTTTTCTGCTGTACACACACTTCAGAGTGTAAACACGAACAGGAAGAAGGCATTACCACAGAGGAGAATAAAAAAATACATGCTTGGAAAATCTCCACTCCTCGCTGTCTCGCTTTAAATCCATCCGTCTACTGTATTTAATGTTCTATTTCACAAACGCATTGCTGCTTAAGTCCCAAATACCAAATATAGTGTGTTTTATATAAGTGTCTGACGGCACAGTATGCTTTTAGACTAGCTGGCGACTGTGGGAATCACATCCATGTGCCGTGTGGCAGCAGGCTTTTCCTAAGTTACAGCGAGTTTGAAAAAAGCATGAGGTTCATTATCCCTGAACTCGCATTACCAACTCTACTGTAAGAGTGTTTCAAAACACACAAAACTCAAAGATCGCGTTGAGTAATAGACCAAGCACTCAAGTTTAAGCTCGGCAATTTGTGTCTGAACAGCGAAACAACATCAACGAGCACATGATATCAGCAGCATGCCAACCGCTGCCCTGCTTCTGAATAAACTGTAATAATAAGCACAGTAAGCTGCAAACGATAAGCTAAATACGATCAATTGAATTTCAGGTTGCTGACTATCTGTAAGAGGGCTTGTGAACTTCCACCGTGGAGCTCACATCTTTGCCTTCGTTCAAGTCTCCTTTAAGTCTTGTTTTTTTCCTTTGATTTTTTTTCTTGCCTTAAAGCAACAAAACTGATTAGATTTAGGCTGCAAAGCTACTTGGATAAGATTAGGAATGGTTTTAGTGTAAATTACAGCCTGTCAAAACCCTGGGAGACAATGGCATTGTCCGTTTCCATGTCTGAAAAATGTTCTCAGAAACAACTGGGCTGCACTATCTGTGCTTTTATGGATGAACCCACTTTGATGACCTCATGGCACCATAAGCTGCAAACACTCAACATAATGATAGTCTACAGTTGTATGTTGACACACTTAGCGGGCAGGGGGTAACTTTTGGAGGGATTGTTTCCAGTTTCCTGGTGAGCCCGAAAAGCAATCTAATTTTAGCATTGTGTTTATTTCCTTCTCTAGCAATGGAAACTGGGAAGTAAATCAGCACAGAGTAATTGCTGGCTGAATAAACAAACAACTTCTGTGGGTTTATTACAGCAACTGGTCCCTTTAACACTATCTACATCCATTTGATGCATTGATGAGAACAGTTTTAAGCAGCTTGATAGGGCTTTGTTAAGGTTTGAGAAGGCTTGTGCTTCTCGTTAATTACTGAGACAGTCAACACTTACACTTACACACAATTGCATATAAAGAAGTCTTTTAAGAGCAGTATATAAGCATGTAGCAACCAGGGTTACGAGCTGTAGCTTCTAAGTGCAAAATTGTGCTTTTACATTGGTGGATTTCATATCTCACCAATTTAGAGAGGCGAAAACACCGAAATCACTCAAACTCCTACAGAAAAAGGCCTTTTTCTTTTCTTCTTTTTGTTATGTGCTGCATCGTCTCCTTCACTCCAACACCCACACAAATAATCAATCTGAAACCTGACATTTCCAACCTCCCCTGTAGGAAAACATTAGCAGATTGAAGCAATGGATTCAAGAAAGCGGTTTGCAGGGGCCACGAGAGCAGCGATCACCTGTTTTCATTTCGGTTTGGGCTGCTTTCTTTTTTTGTCTTCCCTCTGGCAAAAACATCACCCATTGTTTTGCATTGTCCGTCTCACGCCTTTCAAACCTATGCGACACAGTTTATATGCAGCTGCGTACGTGTTGGGGGAGTTCTATTCTTGTCCAGTGCCCGTTTCCCATTGACTGAACAAATAAGTGACCGCCCAGGTCATTTATCATGAATGCACCACGCAGAGGGGAAAAAAAAAAGGAACAACTGAACAGAAGAGACTGTGAAGCGTTTTTCTTTTTGACCAACAAATAACCTCAGGGGAGAGCAAGTATCTGCCTTCACCTTGTTTTTACCCTCCTCAGAGAACCCGCCACACAGCACAGAAGGAGATGGAGGATGCAGAGACCCGGATGTGTCCTTCCAGGATACTGACCACATGTTTTACTCTCACTGCGACGGACTGGACGCTTTTCCACTGGACGATTAGTTTGTGTGTGTGAAAAGGTTGATGGGATACAAAACAGAAAGCTTTCCTACTGGTTTATAGAAGTCTGGCTTTTTTTTCTTTTTCAGTCTTTTTCAGTCCACTGGGCCCACCAGAGCACAAATGCACCGGCAAACAGAAAGAGTCACACTCACACATACAAGAGCTCAGTCAGCTTTAATGCAGAGACGGCACACATATCAGGTATTTGGCCTCACGCTGTTCAGGTCTGGGAGAAACAGCCGAAAGCAGCGGCGGTTAGCTTC
The DNA here is from genome assembly GCF_036924035.1 of Leuresthes tenuis. NCBI lineage: Eukaryota > Metazoa > Chordata > Actinopteri > Atheriniformes > Atherinopsidae > Leuresthes > Leuresthes tenuis. The sequence continues at coordinate 8,351,880 of NW_027325372.1, read as the reverse complement.
TCTGCAGTTTCCTCTTATGTTTCTCATAAATAAACAAAGTCACAGTGGACAGAAAGAATAAATGTATGTTGCTGAAGGCTTTCTGGTCATGCTCAGAGAATCCTGTATGAAGCGCCATTTAAATCAACTTCAAATGCTCAGCAAAGTTTTACAAAAAGGTCTTTGAAACCACGCTGATCCTGTAAACTCAGGAACTTTTCACCATACTGTCACCTTCATTATGTCCTTATTGTATTTATAATAATATAAAAGCTCTTCTCTTTTTTTAATTTTATTTAATTACTTTTACTGGCAGACAGATGGCTTAAACTGCCAGAATATCATATTTAACAGAGGCAGATATCAGCTAATAATACCAAAGAGGAAGTCAATGGCTCATTACAGATCCCCACAGAGGAGGTCTTCCTGTTTTGTTTATGTAACCAGGCAATTTATTAAATTACAAATCACAATGTGCAGACTGCCTTTCCCATTTAGCATTTTCTGTATTTCCCCTCATGTTGAAATTCAAGGCATGCATGTTTCCTTCTGGGTCACATACAGTTTTAATAAAATGTAATCTAGAACAATCCTTTAAAGCACTATATATGTGGAGTATATTTATAGAAAGAGGACGTCGCCAAAATTTCCCCAGTGAAAATGACAGTGCAAATGTCTGGTAGGGCCAAATCTGAGGGACCCTAATGAGTGTTTGATGAATGCACCATCATTGCACAGAAAACAGGAAATTCACATGAACGGCTCCATCTGCAGAAACCTTTCTGAGTTAATCAGCGCCCAACAATGTGTGTCAATGAAGAGCAAAGCCCCATATGGTGCAACCGTCATCCTAACTACGCATCATCACAGCCACACCTTTTTAGATTTACTCCATCTTTCTCGCAGCAGCAGTAAAACACCCCAGTCTGAGCATTTGCAATTGATCTCCTCTCCCCCTTTGAGAAGGGCTGGCCTGCTGCTTGCAAGACGCTGGGAGATCCAGCAGTCAGCGCGGGCTTTGAGGAATATCCCACGGAGCCGACAAGCCATCAGATCACAAGGCTTCACAGCAAAGTGAGAAGAAGACGGCAGCAGGAATATGGGCCATAAACAGGGCTGGAATGTTGAAGCAGAGACAGAAATGCAAAATGGCGATGGCCCAGAGGTCTGCTTTGACCTTCTTCCTCCTCTTACCCTCAAAGCCCAAACGGGTTTTAATGTAGAAAGTAGCAACAGACGTTTATCATTTGAACATCTCCAGAGATCCATTCCCTCTTCTTAACCTACCAGATATCTATACATTCTGTTCTCGCCCTCCTCCACCACCTGCCTTTGTCGACTCTTCCTCACACCTCTTCCTCCTGACTGCCAGATTCCCTAATGAGGCTCCGTGGGAATGCTCTCTGGCTCCCTCCCCGAACACAAACCTGTTCGCGTTCTGTTGTTTCGGAGGAGCTGCTGGAACGGATTGTCTGCTGTGCGCACCATATGGCCTGGCGGCCCTGGCATCCGTGTAGCGCACACACACACAAACGCACACAGGCAGGTGGGCAATCATGCACGTTATGACGCAAGTTGTCCTGAAGCTAGTATGCACACCCGCACAACTCTCCATGCGTCGATGTACAATAAGAAGGATGAACATATGTGGGGACAATGACAAAAGCACACGCCTGCACACTTTAAACATATGCATTTAAACAACGGAAGCATTGCTTAATACATGAGTGACCCACAGTGGACTCAATCACTCGTGAGACATCCCTCGGCAATTCTTTCCCATTTAAAATATGGCGAAGTGAAAGGCATATGGGAAGCATAAAGCTTTGCTGATTTATTCAGAGCTATAAAACACCATAAACATTTCCTCGGGCTGTGCTCAAGGTGTTCTGCTTTATTCTGTCTAACGCTGCAGCTTGATGCTGGGAATATACTGCCAGCTCAGTTTTTTTCCCCACTTTTAATTAAAAGAAATTCTTTTTCAAGTCCTGCCTGGTGGTAGTTTGCTGAGTCAAAAAAGTACCATGGTTTGTGTTTGTAAATGCATTGTAGCGGTTTTACACACTGTTTGACACGCACTGCCATTTGATCAAGAGCAGATATGTCGCTCCTCTGGAAAGTTGCCGCTGACAGGAAACCGGCTGTTAATCTGGTTAAAATCAGTTGTGAAGAAGCTTACTGTCAGATGCTGTTAAAATTTCCACTCTTTTGACTTTTTACTCCTTTATTTTATTTTCTCTTGGAATAAAATATTCATACTAAAGCTGCAGATAAACTGCAACCTTGGCAGCTTAAAATGACAAATACTGTTCTCATCATTTTGTTTTTGAGGAGCTCAGATCAAGATCAGCAACAGAAAGAGGGCCTCGTGGATCAGAATTCCTATGCAACTTATACTCGAAACAAAAACCCCTTATGATCCGTGTCATGTCTCAGTAACCCTGCACGAACCCTTAGAGTGCGGAGAAAAGTTGGAACATAGTTCTGACAACCCACTGAGAGCAGAACGGAGAGGAGCATTCAACTCCATGCTGAACTAAAATTAACAGTGCAAATCTACTGTTGCAATCATGATAGAGTTTTGTGATAGTGGCACTAATCCTATTCCTTCAGAATACAATGGTACAATAGGTGATGATTACTGTGTGTCAAACATGGCATCATGAAACCGATATTTTTATCTAATCCTTTCCAAAACGATCCGTCTTCAACGTGCAAGAATCCAAGTTCTGCCCTCCTTAAGTTACATCATCCTCTTTGTTAAAGGTGAAGAAAAAAATCTTTAAAAATAGGATACGACACAGAACTTGCACTGAGAATGAAGACTGTAACTACTGACATATGGTCGCCAGCTGTCCCACACATTCCAGAAACATGACATTTGTACATCATTCTGCAATCAATCAAAAACGAATAACAAAAAAATCCTGCCGGTAGCAGCAAACTCTCAGACTCTACGGTCTGAGCAAGGATCAAACTGTGAATTCAAACCTGGACGATAACTTTCTGAGCTAATCAATCAGCATACTGCTGCCAGTAACTCCAGGAGATCTGGACAGGCAGAGGACACGTTCCTCCTCTACTCTTATCCAGTTCCACCCGCTTCACGATGTGCCCCTTTTACCCTCAGACCAACCACTGAATAAGTTGCTGCTGCTGCCGGTGAAGAGCTTAAAGAAAATACTGGCTCTCCTGTTTCTCAACTGAATAGCAAAGACGTTTAGGTGTTCTTTCTTTCCAACAACATCCCAGTAATTGGATAATAAACTCCACCTTGATGGAGAGTTGAGAACATTGTGTTTTTTCTTTTTCAGAGCAGTAAAGGTCTGAGTCTGATGGGCTTCACAGGCTGTTGTTGAGGATATTGAGTGCATCGTGATGGGTCAAATTCTTTCTGTTCTGCTTGCCCTTCACTTTCCTGCCTTCAGGTTCTCCTGCTGCATCCCCGCTCCATCCTTTCCATCTCTCTGCTGTCTGGCTCTCTCCCCTCTCTCTATCTCTGACTCATGCAGTTAGCAAGCAGACTGTTTTGTCCAGGTCTATTTCGGGATGTCATGCTGTGGATGAGAAAAATAAGATTAAAAACAGAAGGGAGATATTTCCCCGCGGCTCATGGATCGAGGAAACTTAAATCGTTTCATCAAAAAAAATTACACTCAGCAAAAAGGACAGTTTGTCACCAAGACACACACACGCCGATGTTAAATAGGACTAAGAATACCATAACCATTCCTCATCTCCTGCACTGAACATCAGGAAACCACTGACTCCATTACACTGAGCCCACAGCTGCTTGCAGTTGGATCGATAACTGAATCTGATAACCATTCAACAAATTGATTTTTGACATGGAGCTTTAAATGGATAAAAGCCTCGGATACATGCAGATATATGTTAGAAAATGAAACCTCGTCAGCCTCGGGTTTGTGTTTCTGTCTCTGTGCAGTTTATCTCCTTTTATCTCTTTGTCATCAGTCTCCTTTCTCCTCCTCTTTCGCTCCCTCTGATCATCCAAATTTTTTGTTGTGGGCCATTAACTACCGCTTTGCCAGCATGGAAGATTTGAGCCTTTTTGTATTTGGAAAACATGACAAATAAACACTCCTAAAGAGGTCATGTTTTCCTGTTGGAGCTGCGTTCTTTTCAATCAAACGGATGACAGCTCATTTTCATTTATTTTTCCGCCTTTTCTTTTTTTTTATTCAAATGTGTGGCTTGACAGTTTGAAAAGAACTCTGTGAGACAGGGGAAAAAGTTCCGAATGAAAGTTCAGCAAGTTAGAAAAAGCTGCCTCTTGGCTGCTTATTGGTGAGTCTTTCGAAGCAGAGTTTTTAAAACCAAACCTCTAAAGTAAACTTAAGACTCAAGTAAGACGCCTCAGTGATGCAGTAACGTCTCAAAAGAAGATCTTGCTGGTATTTTCAACATGGTTTGCGCACTCTCATTCTCGGAAACCTCACTCTAGCTGTCCTCCCCTGGAGGAATGCCGCTTGCTTTGGACCCAACAGAGGCTGTGGAAAGAGAAGAGAGGAGACAGCTCTCCCTCATGGATCTGCGTTCATCAGTCCTCCCCTTAGATCACACTTGACCGAGATCCTCTCATTCATTTTTCCTACAGCACTCTTTTTGTAGGCCACTAAGTTCCCCTGCCTACCTCACTAAAGAGGTCAAGGTAAGTTCAGTTCATCCCTACACTCTCCATGTGTGATCCTCTGTGTGTGTGGGGGGGTAATCCCTCAGTGGACACACACCGCTCTACATTCACTTGAAATCACTAAGGTGTGCCAGTGTGATTTACAGAGATCTGAAAAGGGAGACAAAAGGCAAAATGTGAGAAAAACAGCATTGACCGCACCGTGCTTCTTCTGCCAGGCAGCGAGGCAGGTCTCTGCGGATCAGCAGAAATCCCAAGAATGTGACTTCTCGTACGTCGGCTGGGCTGAGCTCTGAGCTTTGATCCCTGTCTGCAGAGAAAGTCGGATTTTCCGGCGCAGTGAGTGACAGGCCTGCGAACAGGGTTAGTGCTGGGAAATGCCGGGTGGTAACGAAGGCAGGAGGGATTGTGTGAGTGCAGGAGGGAGAGGAGGGGAATCAGGAGAGGGAAAAAAAGCACCACAGTCTCACTTTTCAGCTCCTTTCTTTTACCCCACCACCCTCAAGTCATTTGGCAACTTTAGCCAACTAAGCTTCTTGAGCGAGACAGAGGGGATGCAAAGTCCAAGACTTGTCTACCAGAGGCTGGAGCAGATGGATTCCAGAACAAGCGAGGAACAATGGCAGTGACATGGCATAACTAATCAATACGAGAGAGCTCCAACTCTGGGACAGAGTCAGGGCTCTTGATGTGGCAGGCTCCCATTTCTCCCAGTCTGTTTCACCGTCTCTCTCCAGTCGCACCATCCCTCCACTCACATCATTTCCTTTCTCAGCGGACATCCTTTGAAATGCTAAACAATCAGGGCAAAGTCCACACCTCGAGTTTCCCCTCGAGATGGCTGCTAATTTTTCCCTGGCACCACTGTTCACTCAGACCGCCTGCTTCTCCTGCCCAGAAAGCGAGTGCTGATGGAGGGATAAGAGGCTAAAAGCCAACACGTCGGGGGAAGCATGAAAAATAAACTGACTTTGTTTTCCATTATTTAGACAGGCATCTTGGCATAACTAAATAAAATCATGCAGTTAATGTGCCTATTTGAGGATGCAGCATCCTGTGCCTGGATAAAAGCCATTTTAAATGAAAAGTTTAATATAAAGAATCAAATTATTATACACTCTAATCATGACTAAACAGAAAACAGATTCAAATACATCATCGTCATCATTCAACTAAAAAGGATCCCAAAACCATCTAAATGTTTACACTGGATTCTTTTCAGTGTTGTTTACAGACACAAAGATTTTAAGCTGCTTGATCATGTAAATGTTCATGACATGGTTGGGTTTTTGCCAGGATGGGTCACTTGGAGTCTACTCTGCATGCACCTAATACTCTGATTACCCAGTTAAGACCTTCCTCTGAATAAAACTGCCACACAAACAGCATTTTATGATCACTTTACCCAGAGAGTGGTCATATGCAGAAAAAAACATAGATCAAATTGAGCTCTGTAGAGTATGAAGATATCAATCATATTATGAAGACATTTTAGGGCCTTAATCACTATGTTATGTTCTACTGAAGTTTTCCTGGCATCGTGCGACACATCAGAGGTGAGGAATGCTTTCCAATACAAGCTGAAGGCTCCAGAGTTACCGGTCGACTTATTATGAGCAAAACTGTTTTGTTTTTTTTACGGACATTCGCTTGTTTTGGGCTTGTTTTCATGGACTGGGTTTCTTGTTTCTGTCAAAAGATCTGGCAACCTGGCTCTGGCAGAATTAAGATGAGAACAGGAAGGCTGCGGTGAAGAAAAAAAAAACATCCTTTTGGGTCGAGGGAGAAACCCGAGTAAGCTAAAGCTCAGTGTTGTAAAGGACATGGATATGATTGAGGCTTTGAAATAAAGCAAACATTGTAATTGCATTAGGAGGCGCCTTGATGGGCATGAGTCCTTAATCTGGCTACGCTCTGTGACATGTAAACAGAAACATGAACGGGTTATTCTATCTGTCATCCCATCTGCTCGTGAAGGCCATGCCTTACTTAGACTGAGGTCTATATTCAGAGGGTTGCTACTGATTAAGTTAAGCAGCTTGCTGCTTCTTAAAATTCAAAAGTTATATGTCAAACCAAGCTTTACACAGATTTCAGTCAAAATTGCCTTTGTAGTTCTTGAGCTGCTCCAAAACCAGAACTATATCAGATACTAGCTGTTAAAACCAGCTTGTATCACTTGTTCCTACTCAATAATTCCACTTGTTTTACTTCCTTTGCCCTTGCTGAGGGCACTAGTGCGGTTCTTCATTACCTCACAATGCTGCTCATACAATAGGACCTTCGTATCAACAGCACTCTCCTGAGAAACTCTTAATTAATATGGGCAGAGCAGAGGTGTCTGGCTGGAGTCAGAGAACACCCCAGAGACAGAAAATGCGATGTTAAATGAGGTCTGGGCACAGCGGAGGTTAACGCTGACCACACTGACCAAAGCAGCTGTTTGCCTGTGCTGTGTTGTGGTTTTAAACAAACACGCGTGTGCATACATGCACATTTATGGACCCACAGAGTCCGTCTGCGTTTGGGTCAGGAGGAGGCCGGGCCACTGCGGTCTGCTGGGGTTCGTAACACACATACTCTCCGTTTATGTTGTGCTGGCAGGCATCCTGTGGTCTGCCTCACTCCAGCTTGACACCAGCTGCAATCTGAGCGCACCATTTATCTCCTTCTCAAACCGTTTTCCTGTCTTTGTTCCTCAGATCATTTTAAAATACCACAGCCGTTTCTTTGCATCTTCACTTTAATTTTCCCTGAACTTCACGTGCTTTTGGTCATGCTCGGGTCAAGGGTTGATGGGGAGTTTGTGTTGTTTTTCCCTCTCCGGCTTCATTCTACCCCCCGTCTCTTGCTTAGACTCACATTCTTACTCGTTAATCTCACCCTTTTCCCCCCAGCCGTCACCAAACTCTCTTTCTGGTGCATTTTGAGGTCCATTGTTGGGAGTCAGTGAGTTTATGCAGGAGCCGGCAGGCCTGAAAACACAAACTGTAGTCGGCGTGGGCGCAGTCGAGCGTGACGGATACAATAACCCCTGCAGCGGAAGCACCCATGTGCTAAATTACTGCCACAAATGTTCTTCCATCAGGCTGCAGCAGGACCATCAGAGACACTCAGCTTTCTCTGACTAAGTGACTTTTTCATTCCATTACATAACTGCACCTTGACCAAGTACGTCTAATGAGAAAATCATTACCTAGCAGTAGGATGAAGTTTATAGGAGATTCAGATCGGCGGTACACCCTGAAAAAGATAAACATTCGCTCTGACTGCTCCTGACTTTGGTGCCACAAAAACAAATGCAGTAAAAACTGTTCCCTGGTTCAGCTCCCCTTGAAGGTTATGTGGCCTGGAAACAACATAAGATACTTAAGATGTAAGCAGTAACGGCTTTAAAGGACAGATGCAGGCGTATTAATGAATTCCAACAACAAAATCAGTTTTTTTTTTGGTTTCAAAAAGGACATTCTGAGCATCGGGTCATTGGAAGGTTGATAACAGTCTGTGCTTTCTCATGCCGTTTTTTTCACACATGTATTGCAGCCCTTTACTTTTGGAGACATGATATAGTGGAGCCGTTTCCGAGTCCGACTCTTCTCCAGTACAGAGTCTGTCTGTCGCTGTCTGACGCTCCTGCACATTCCCTCTGAGCCGTTTGACACACGGGAAAACTTTCTCTTCTGTTTCTCCCCACTTCACAGGGGGAGATTCTCTGTGTGAGCCGTGTTCTCACAAATGGAAATAAGAACACGGCCAGGTTAAAAAAGAAAAAAAACGTTTAAAAAGGTGCATGATGCTCCTCGTTTATCCAAACCGACTGTTTTGTGTTGATATCAACGCTGTACATCTGAATGCAACATGCGACTCGCTGCGTTCATCTTCCAGCTCTCGACCAGTGGATTCCTGTGAGAAAGTTAACCGCACAGTTAAATGTTTTGTTTGGACAAAAAGAGCCGCGCTTCCTCTTTCCTTTGGCATTTCACCTCGTCATTCTGTGATTTAAACGTGCTCACCTTCCTGCCAGCGGCCACAAACACCTATTGACCCACCACTTCGCACCTCCCAGTCACATCTCTGCAAACCCATTCATTCAGCTGCGGAGGAACTCCAACCGCACCCACATCGCAGTGGCTTGAAAAGATAGTTTGCAGCTGCCAGTGTCGCAGATCTTGGGAACAGAAATTCAAATGTTTTTCATGCTGGTTGCTTGTTTTGAGAGGAAAATGTGTATCTCTGCTATTCCAGCTTGAGGAAACACTGTTGGTGCTTTTTTTTTTAAACAACTAAACTGACATTAAAGTTTCCGTGTTCCCCAGTTGCCTGTTTAGAGCATAACGGAACACTTAAATGACTTACTGCCACTCAAAAGCCTCCCCTTACCTGCACGAAAGAACACCTCTTTTAACATTAAAAGACATGATCTTTAATTGATCATACTCTGAGAATTATCAGGCTTTGATAAGCCACATTACACTGTGAGAGCTTTGTATTCAATGAGTTCAGTGTTTGTTTAAAATGTTATCCGGTATCGTCACTGATAAGAAGATTAAATGCATCAGGATCTGTCTGACTCATTGCAGCAGGTCAATGACTGATAATGGCGCCGTGCATTTGTTACTGAGCATTAAATCAATGCAGTGCGTAGCAATGTTGGGAAATAATGGAGCTTTCTGGGAGAAGCTTGTGAAGGGTGCACTTTATGTTTAAAACCTGAGTTTATATAAATATCTGCCAGTTAAAGAGACCAATAATCATACTCCAGTTATATAAAAGTCTGGCATCATTGCAAGCTGGTATCTGAAATGATTATTCCATTATTAGGGGAAAGCAGGAAGAAAACACTGTTTTCTCTATTGTTTATAAAGACAAAAAGAATACTTTTAAGATGCCTGCTTCAGTCTGATGAACAGTTCAAATCCCAGTGGGATTCAGTTTGAAACTAAATAAAAAAACAGAAAAGGTTAACTGGCTGTTAAATTAACTGCCAACTAATTTTCGTCCATCAATAAATCAGTGAATCACTTCATGGTTTCAGCTCTAAATGGAGGAAAAATCTTGGGAGTTTTTACACGCTTTGACCTTGTTAACATGTCTCTGCCCAGAAGCACACAGATGGATGGCAAAGCTGGCATTCACGCAGACCACTGCCCTTTTATGCTCTCACTAGCCTCTGATAATGCACTTACTTACTGCCATATTGATTCATAAATGGTGGATGTGCTCCTGCTGGCTATTAACTGAGCCATTAACATAATGTGTTCAGACTATGTTTGCAGGAGTTTGTTTGCCATGATGATACTTTTTAAAAAAAGAAAACGCACCAGAGAAAAGGCTTGATTTACACACAGAGACAGTTTCACAATCATTCACTTTCACTCTGCCAAACGCACCAAACCCTGCGAGAAGCAACGTGATCCAGCATGCAGGCGCACACAGGCAGAGCTCCTCTTCATCAGGAAACACAGCACATCATGATGACAGAACAGTAAATGAGCATGAATTCCACCTGTTGTCGGTGGCCAAACAACAGACAGGCTTATCCATCTGCGAGCAACATCCTCTGTCCAAGTTTATTTAGCGTCTACACACACGTGCATCCATCCATGTCATAACACACTGATAAGGACTGACAGCCTGACACACAGGGCCTCGATAAGGTTATGCTTGGTAATGTTATCTGACAATCGCTAACTAGGCAGTGCCGTTACTACACTACAAGTCTGACCTGAGGCGGAGGCCACGCTGAAGGGTCTGAGGATGACAACAAGCTCGAAGACGCAAAGGCAAAGATGAGGTGAACACCATTTAAAAGTCGTGTGCAAACATCATCACACCTTTTAGCTTCGAAATGACAACACTTACAGCCTTGTCAGTTCAGTCACATTGGCAGCACTTTTGCACACTCCAAACAAATGAAGCACTGGCCCGAGGAGTGTGTTCTCAGGAAAAGCATAGCTGATTCCAAAGCATTTGCTTTGATTTAACGTCTGAAATCTTGTAAAGGACGACTTCTTGTATTTCTGAAGCCCCGCCCGGAGCAATTGCTGTAGTGCATATCAATCTCTTCAAAATGCTGAGTCCAACAAATAAAAAGTCTTTGCTGAAGAGCTTCAGCCTTTCCCAACGCAACACACTCAAATCAGGAGCGTGTACAACCTACACTGAAGAGTTCACTGCAAGTTCAGCACATAAAATATGTATGACAATAAAAGTTTTGTTCTGTTTTCATTTTTTAAGTGTAAAGGTAGGGGGGTGGGACATCCTGAGGCAACACCCCCTGTGGTGATCAAAGATTTAATACCCTGTCACTGAAGAGGGAAGGTGATGCGGACTGCTTCAAAGTCATTAGCAGGACGAGTGGAAGCTAATCCAACCTTTGCTCTGGCTCTGTCACAGCTCCAATGACTCATAGGACTGAAAGGACGACCTGGAACTTTGCCTATGAAGCATTATTTGTTTTGCATCTTGCAGGGACGAGATCCACTTTGTCTCCATTGTCCGTTGTTCTACAATAATAAAAATAGCATCCTGGCACGCATCTAAAAGTAAAACAGCATCATAAATCACTATTCTGTCATTCACTACGGTTACATGCACAGCTGGGTCGAGCTTTGTCTGGAGGTCGGCCCGACCCTTTAACTGGACCACCGTGTTTGTCCCAGTATACGTACAAAGATGAAGGAAAGGCGTGAATGAGAGCAGCTTTATCGGGAGTTCAGCTACATAAATGTACGCTTCACTGTACACTTTACAAACAGAAGCAAAAAGATGGAACTTTGGGCCAAGTGCGAAGATGATGAAAAGATGCACTTTGAGGGAGTTCCGTTTTAGTTTGTGAGTGAAGCGAAGAGAAAGATGAGTCTCACTGTAAGGAAGTAGTCAGATAAGAAGCTTTTTTTTACGATGTGGGAAACTCTAAAGCCTCCAACATGTAATAAAGATGATTGCAGCCTCTTTCTGCTCTTTAGCTGTCCAGCAGATGCACAGTACTGAGGGCAGCAGGCGCAGCGCAGAGACTTCCCAGGTGCTCCCATAAGCTGAACGCCATGTCTGATCAACTGTAACAACGATCAAGCTGCTCCATAAACTCCAGCTGGTCCAGAACGCTGCTGCCCGGATCATCTCCAAAACACCATCCATCAGTCACATCACCCCCGTTCTACACCAACTCCCCTGGCTTCCCATCAAACACCGTATCAACTTCAAAATCCTCCTCTTGACGTTTAAGGCCATCCATAACCTCGCCCCCCCCACACCTCTCTGCCCTCCTATGCATCAGTACCCCCACCCGGTCTCTCAGATGATTGACTGATTGTTGTACGGCGACCTTGAGTGCCATGAAAGGCGCCTAACAAATAAAATGTATTATTATTATTATTATTATTAACCATATTTGTGGTTTTAAATCCCAAAACTGATTATTTTTCAGTAACTTCCCATACAAGTTCAACCAAAAGGCACCTTCTTCGTTCTTGCTTAATAATAGTTTTGTCTACAAATAGGAAGATTATCCATTTATTTAATTTCTGTAAAAGCATCCAATTTGCACGCTGACTTCCTGTTCACAAAAGTGTGATTAAAAACAGAAAAGCAAGTTTTCAGTGTTGTGAGTTAGTGCCGTGAGAACCAAATCATTTCTAAGCTTGTGTTGGTCGCACTTTAACCCCGAAAAAAACCTGTTAAACGTATTAATCCCACAGAGGAAAATAACCTAAAATTGTATTTTTTTTGTTACTTTAGAAAGACCTGAGTGTGTGTGATGGAAGCACTATGCCACAAGATCTTATGCGGTGGGTCGAAGGAGGGAAAAGAACGCGAGTGATGTGCCGGCATTACAGACCTGGTTCAGTCAACAGATAAAATGAGAAAATCTGTTTCCAAAGGTTTTTCTATAGCAGGATTTCGTGATTTATTGAGGACGATTTCAAATGGAAAATACACAGCGGTCCTGGCGGAGATGATGAAGCTAAAGCAAACTCAGTAATGACCGAGCACTTAGATCTGCTTCCCTCAGCCATCCCAAAACAGGGTTATGCAAAGCACTGTGTCTACTTTTTATTTCTATGCTCTCCGTCTGTTCCTGTTCCCAAAGCCCTCCCCTGTGTCCTCCACTAAAAAGTTTATCAGCATCCAGAGCTGCCGTCGGCTTCGTGGCTCATTTGCTCTCGCTTCATACTCCGCATTAAATGCAATTTATTGAATAATGAATCTCCTCTGCTCCTCAGACCATGTGAACTCTGTAAATGCACTCAACACTCACACTCCGTCTGATCACTCCACTCTCACCGATCCTGGCTGAAATTCAAGAGGACTTTCTCCACAAGAAGTCAGAAGCCTGCATGCAGCTTTGTGAAAATATTGTTCAAATCCAGAGGCGGCCTGCACTGCCATGTGCAGACACGCTACTTAATATGAAGAAGTTCTCTCCCCGATACAATATTCATGTTTTATAGCTTCTGGGGGTTCCACAGCTAGAGTTAGCACCAGGTTCTGGCCAAACAAGATGCTGCTCAGTATGTGGGAGGGCCGGTCGGGTGTGTGTGTGGACGGGGATGGAGGAGGCTGAGGAGGAAGGCTGCCTGAAGGCCTGAAAGAAAAACACAGGAAAAAAGATGTGTGGATGGAAAGGCCAACTTCTGAATCAGCACTACTTTGCTAAAGGGAACACGCACAGCTGCCCAGCTGCATGCATGCAGCGGTACACACCACGGGACACACAGCTCAGACTGCTGTGTAAACCTTAACACATACTTGTGTGGATTTCTTTCGGTCCCCTTGCGGGCGCCAGTGCAAACACTATACAGATACTCAGACAGTCCAGTCATCTTCTACTGTCCAGGCCAAACACAGCTACTAGAGAGAGTAGCAATAAATAGCAGCTTTATTCTGATAATACTATCCCATGCCTTCCCTAAGCTCTTGAAACATCAGTAGAGTATATGTGTGTATTTATAGATGCTCAGCTACGTAGCTGTGTGAAATTATACATGATATCATGCTCTGTATATAAATAGTACAACACTACGGTTGTTTTTTTGTTAATGACACAAAAACGTTTGTGGAAGAGCGCCATCCGTCCAGCCTTTCCACTAAAATGAGCCGGGGTTCCACGTGTCAAGTCTCTCATTCCTGGCTGAGCTGTGAGCAAATACTCCCCAGTCACCAGATACTCTGCAAACTCCAGACTGGACCGACCAACAAACAGAAGGGCCTTCCTTTACACAGACAGACTCCCACACGTTTGTCTGAGGCACCTCAAGAGAATGTGACCCACGGCCGGAATCAGTGGAAATTCAGTGTGCACCCAAATCATGTGGCATCTCCAGGAGTTGCCACACCTATAAGAGAAGAGAGTGCGGTGTGTGAAATGCAGACACTAACTAACGCAAACAGACCCATGACAGGGAGGACGGGCCTCTTAGCATCTGAGCTCCTGACCAAGCACTGAGATTTTGCCTCGTCTAAAACAACTAATGAGAATGAAGTATTAATATTGTGTGGATACAGTTTTTTTCTGTTACTTGCTCCTTAAAAATCAGACAAAGACAAAAGACAAATCAGTCCGATAGCAATGTATTCTTTTCAACCGATATGCAATAACATCGTCATTGTGGATGCTCGTGTCCACGATAATGATGTTATAGTGATGAAAAGTTCCTAAAGTCACTACCATAAAATCAATATTGCTGATCGTATATAATATATCTTGCATTATATGACATCAGCTTCAGGCCAAACAATAAAAGCAACAATATTCCAAATGATGTTTTAGACTTGTTTAATTTCCTGTACAACTATACAAGACATTGACTTATGTTGCACTCTGGGGCACATACAAATTTTCCATCCAATTAAACACTTCAGCATAACTGATGTGGAAGGGGGAGGGGGGGCTGCTTGGGCCAGCAGAACTGACCAATAAGAGCGCTGGGATTTTCCAGCTCTCTTCTGTTATAGCACTCTGTTCGCTCTTTCATGGAAGCTTCAAAGCAGGCTCAAAGCTCAAATCATTGTTGAAAGATGCACCTCACGCACATGTGAGCGTCCCGCTTGTGCAGTCCAATACATTATAAACAGAACACAGAGTACATGGGGCTTTTAATCGCTTTGCTTTACAGTCCCACATTTGCAGATGTTAACAGGCAGGAAATCTTAACCCGATGACCTCTCAACAAATCATGGATCATGCACCCCGATTTTGCCACTCAGTACCAAGCATTAACTGGTCGATCGATCTAAAACACACGCTGTTTCCGTCCAACTGTAGGATTCCCATCTTGCATGGGCTGAAGGATCTAAATGTGCTCCTCGAGCTGCTCACCTGTCTCACTTCAGACAGCCAGAGAACACCGTGTCTAGTGTGAGCTGCGCAGGCAAACAAGATGCACACACTTTGAAAACAAAGTGCTGCCGTGTCACAACTTTCGTGGGAATTTAAAACTTCAGTTCAGCTCCACAAATAAAATGAAGCTCTCTTTTCTGCCCCGTCTTATCCTTCTGTTTTTCTCCTCGGTCTTTATTTCAGACAGAGGCTCGGATTCTTGACAAAATCCCCGGCTTTATTCACTTGAGTTTCCTTTCCTTTACATTTTTCTTTCCTTTTTTTGGCTTGCTTCTATGACAGGAATGTGGCAGGGTACACACCACCAGTCAGGATGCATCACGGTACAACAGAAGCCACGGATGAAAGGAAAAGCATTTTATGGTTATATGATACAGCCACAAAAAGTGTGGAGGAAAGTTCCAAAATCAGCTGACACGGAGGACAAATTTCAATCTTTGTGGAGTACTAATGCTACTTGATATACGAGCTTACGGTAATGAAAAGTAATGCATGCATGAGTGCCTTTTCCTCAGTCTGTCCACATATAGCAGAAATGAATACTGTACATCTGTGTGAAGGAGGCCTGGCCAAGCTCATGGATAAACACCACAAACTGCCAAAGCATGAACAGAAAATAAGCAATAAACCTTCGGTTTATTCTGTACTTTCTCTCTGGTCAATCATACATCCACACTCTGTGCACCTATACTCTCCTTGGTGACACTAAATACGTTCCAACCTTGTAAACACCACTTTCTGCTTCCTTGTTAGTTTCAGCTTAGCTGCTCCTATGTTGAGTGTTGTGGAATCTGCCAAAGCAGAGCTCTATTTTCAATGGCTGGAGCTGTGCAAGCACCATTGTTACCAGTTGTCGCTCAGGCTTTAAAAGAGGCTCATAGCAAGAGGAGACTGCAGCCGTAGGAGAGAGCGGCTTGATGGAGTGGAGTAAAACACGAGGCAGTAAAAGGCGACCATATGGGAAGGCTCTGATGTCAACATGGCACAAACGCTGCTTCTAGAAAGAGAGCAAACTCTGGCACAATAGGAGTCCTTTGGGGGCAGCCCCAACTTTTACACCCTGAGAGTGGAAGTCACCCCGAGCCATAAAGCATGATGAAGCAGACGGGGGAAAGAGCCCTTCCATCAGCTTGCCAGGCAGCCAGATCTGCTGCAACAAAACCCTCTTTCTCTCCTGAAGCCTTGGCCCCTTAAACACTGGGCCATGCACACATTCTTCAGTGACATAATGCTTTTTTAAGCTATTGCCCTCTTCAACTCCCCCACATCGCTACCTCCTCCTCCTCTTTGCCCTTGCTCAGATTTCCTCCTTTTGCCAATTACTATTTAAATATGAATGCCAGCGCAGGGGTTAAGTGTTTGTTTTCGTTCTTGTGAAGGAAGGAGATCAGTGTTCAAGTTGACGTCAAACGATCCCCGGTGCTATTGATGTGTCGTTGGTAGGTGTTTGCTGAACGGCCTCTTAGGGCCATAAAAGCTGCCATTCTGCGAGGCCATAAAAACTACCTAGTGCCCCACCATCCCCCGCCCTTTTCCTCAGCAAAGCGGCTGCAACGCCCCCGAGGGAGACGTGGCTCTCACAAAGGGTGAGATCAACAATGCCGATGGACTGCTCTAATCAGAATGCTTCTGTCGCTTTATCTGGGAGGAAATGTTCATCTTATTATTATGAGTTGCGTGTTGCTGGTGTCCACAACAGTCATCACAGATATAAGCTAGTTTCTGTGCACTGCCCCCTTATTGATGAGAAAACAGCTCAACAACCCGTGGACTGCAGGGTTATTCACGAGGGGACAATTCCCCGGGGCAATGAGACCACCAGCAACACCCCCACCCCCTTCAAACAGAGACACACACACTGACCTCAAACGTGCTGAAACACACTACAGTTCAGCAGCAGAAACAACGGTATAACTGCAGCGACATTTACAGTCAGACCCTGATCCAGCTTACATCAGCAAACAGGAGGGAAATGCACAAATGTCTGAATAGAGCCGATTTATTTTGTGCATTTCAGTTTCATTCATAGAAATTTCACTTGGAGGTGGAATTTTGCACAAAAACAACAAGCTTGTGGTAAGTTTGCCTCCTCAAGGCATCCCAACATTGACCTTAAACAGCAACATGTTAGAAAAGAATCACTGATGACGACATCAAGCAGAAATTAAACTCAGATGTTGACTCTCATTTTAACTCAGTTTAGGTCTCCTCCTCCTGAGGCAAATATCTGGCTTTCTTTGTCTGGCTGCTGCTGCTAAATGTTGCTGAGCCTTATCTTCAAAGGACATTTTTTTAAAGCTGGAAACAGATGAACATGATGGTGAATCGAACTATAAAACGGTTTTCTGTGTGGCCAAACCCATTAGAACTCTGCAGAGGCTCATGCAGTCCTACACCCTTACACCACCTTTAGGGTCAGCTGCAGCAAAGCTTTCTGTGCACGGGCAGATCATTGGCTTACAGTAAACTGCAGAGTTGTGGATAGCAACAATCTCCTTAAACAGCTTCCATATATTTATCTTCACCTGGTTGTCATTGGCTACACTCACATTATCAGATTCAAGTGACTCAAATCCAATTTTTTTTTTTGTTGATGTGACTCTTTTCTACTTTCTTCAGGGAAGTCCACAAAATTCTGACTTCTGAAATCTGATTTTCAAATCCAATTTGTGTCACGTCAGTGTGGTCTCTGTATATAGCTTCCACGTAGTGTTGTTGCTCATAGGTACGTTGAGCGTTTTCATCGGAAACCTGCAGCAGAACAAGCAACAGCCACTTAAAGAGAAAAAAACAAGACGTTTCTAGCTTCTCCGGGTTTTCTCAGTCTTTTCCTCTTTAGCTGGAAATGTTTGCGGCTTTCTAAAGCTAAAAGTAAATATCTGGTTTCTGACAGCAGTCGTGACGATGCTCGAGTTAGATGCAAAACAGTCGTAGTTCTGATTGTGATCTGTTTGATCAGAACTGAACAGCATGACTGGTTATGTCCCCGTAGCCTCTGTCTGGTAGGTTGATTTTCTGAATGGAACTTGATCCAGGCACATGCCTAGTAGGTGCACTCAGTAACTCAGACAGTTACAAATGTTTGAGTTGCACTTGGTTGGCTGCAGATGGACCAGCTATACCTCTGCTGATAGTTGAGGATGATGGAATTTAAATCGCACAGCACTCACAATGAGAAAACCGTTAAATTACAAGATGCAGAGAGTCCTTTGTAATCCCTGTCTGCAGATTTATTAGAGCATTAAAAAAGTAATTTAATGTTCTTTGCTATACTATGTGCAACAATTTGCTGGGAACAACTGATATCAGTCCTGGCGAGAAAAGAAAAATCTGATAAGTTTTGCATTTAACACTTTTTAAAAATAAGCAACAGTGTTTTTTTTACCACAGAAAAGTGTAGGTTGATAAAAAAGTGAGATACTGCAGCCAAATGTTTGTCAGCTCCCACAGTTTAATGTTGCATATTCAGAGTTGGTTTTTTTGGAAGCACAAACACACAAGGTTTATGGCAGAAAGCTGCTGCAGATACAAGTGGGAGCAGTAGAATAATGAATGCTGCATCTCAGCATTCCCATTGCCACAAGGGGAAAGCTGAGAATTTATATTTTTTAAACTTAGCCCCCCCCGCAGAAAAAAACGCAGAAGATGCAGAATTCTGCAGCCAGCAGCCATCTCCTCCTCTCATCCCTCCTCAGCAGAGAATTTAATGAGAGCGAATCACACGTCTGTCCTGATCATCACTTTTTGCCTCAGCCAGTCACAGACCTGTCTCGTTTAATTGAGTTCACAAGAGCCCAATGAGGTTCTTTGCCTCGCTATTGTTCCTTTTCTGTTCTGTGCTGTCAGAGCCTTCCAAAAACTGCTCGGCTGCTCACTTTACCTGTCTGCCCGCAAACTTTAACATCATTGTACCAGCACTTGTTAGAGAGATGACTGAAAGAAATGAGGGAGAAGGGAGTGTATTGTGTGCCTGTGTGTCTTATTAATTCAGTCTTCTTAAACACTTCCTGACAGTCCTGGGGAGGGAAGATGTTTGGATGCCTTGTTATTCATCCTCCCCATTTCAATTACTGCAGGCATGGCTCTTTGGAGCAGCTTTTTCTCCAAAGTGGAACGAGCCCTTTTCTATCCACAGAGGAAAGGATTCCAGGGTTCCAGCCCACTGCTGTTCTAATCCGCATCGATTTTTATTTGGGGTTATCTCTCCCAGCCGATCAGGCTCTCAACCCCCGCCCCCCCAGCCAGGAGCTTGTCTGGTAGGGGGTGCTAAATGATGAACTTGGGCTTCACTCTCTGATCATATGTGTGCATGTGTTAGCCGAGTTTGAGTCCTCAACCCCCCTCAATTTCTCTCCCCTCTTGCCTTTTTGGGGGTGGGGGTGGGGGGGCTGTAATCCCTCAGTGAATGTGGGTCAGTGAGCAGGGCTTTGCTTTCGTCATTCAGCAAGGGGACAGACAGCAGGGTCATGACCCTCAGCCATCATGCATGCACACACACACACACTTTCATTTACAGGCCTACAGATGACGACCATGTCTAAACACACACACACACTTTCATTTACAGGCCTACATATGAGGACCATGTCTAAACACACACACACACACACACACAAGCACAGATGAAAACAAGTTGCAAATCCAACCTGAAATCTATTTCAGCAGATCTGAGATGAGTAGCTAACAGCGACTTTAGCTTTTGGTATATTGACAGAAATTTGACAAGAAAAAGAGTCGATAATCAGATAATCTATACACAACATTTTTAAGCCAATAATTCACCTACTTCTGCTTCACAGAAAAGACTCATTTCCAGCATCATCAACACCGGTGTCTGAACATTCAGTCGTTGAAGAACTGGGCTTTTAGGAGTTGAGATTTCTGAGATCTGTGAGACTATTTGCTGGTGGACGAGCGGCAGAGCCAGCGTCACTGGTTGCTGCCTCCAGCCCACCTGTGGAAAACACAATATCCCACTGATGGATGGATGGATGGATGGGTTCACGAAAGACTGTTAGCCTCACTTATCAGCATATTTTTAAAAAAAAAGTCAATAGATAAAGCAGACAACTTGTTCTATGCTCAGCCTAGATCAGAAGCCCTCTGTGTCACTCATTTTCTGACAAACCATGGGCTCATTTGATTTTTTATACCGTTGATTAGTCAGGAAACAAGATTGAAATGAAAACACCCAAAACAGAAAAAAAAACAAAAAGAAGTACAGAATAAACAGGTACATATCTTAACGAATGAACTAGACAAACAGCACCACCACCATTCAAACACTGAATGGTCACATTCACTGCATCTCAATCACACAACGACCGACTTTATTCTGAGTGAGGAACCAGCATATTGAAATGCATTTTTTTCAAATGGCACCCTGACCACATGTGTGTGTGACAAGCTGCAAATTAGTAAAAGTTGGATAAAAAGCTCAGACAAGCTTGTAACCTTTAGATAGGAGACTTTAATTTCTTATCTGTGTCTTGACTGTACTTTGTATGCCAAGAATAATGAGAGCAGGGTTTTCTATGCCTCATTTCAGTGCAAGTTAATAGATTTAACTTTTGTGATAAAATGTTTAAGATTAAAAACTATATTAGATGTTGCGATGGCCATTTTCTTCACCTTTTGACATTTATTAAGTTAAATGATTAGGCAAAAATAACTGTTAGTTACAGACCTACATAAGTCTTAAATATCTATAAGACTGTAAATAAAGTGCGTGACCAGAGCTGGCAGCTTCAGAGGAAGTATCAGCTCTGAGAGAGCCGAGACATTACAGTGACACAGCATATTACAACTCAAATACACCACTGAGGACAGCGATAATGAGAAAAGAGAAAGGCAAAGATAAGGAAAGTTGGAGGGGGATTTGAGATGGATAGGCAGCCTGATAAGATAAAATAACAAACAGAGGTTTTATGTAGTTATAGGCTTAAATCTGTCTCATACGCACATGCACACACCAAAATATCAAAGAGTCCTAATTACACTGCGTCGCATTCAAACTAATTATCCTCCACATCATTAACATTCTCCATCACATGCTTGGTACTTTATCTAAGAGCGAGCAGGCAGTCATGAAATATTCATGATTTATTAATCTGACTACAGAAAAACAAACAATGGCAACCCGGGGAGTGTGACACCCTCTCCTGCCAAACAGCAACGCGACTGTTTGCTATTCGCTTGCTACTCCAAAAATCTCCAACAGGACTCCACTATCAGGCGGCGCTGCCGTGCTGCCATTCAGGTGAGTGCTGCCATTCCCCGCTCGTAATAATGCTGTTTTACTGAGATAAGGTGAAGAGGAAGTGCTGCTGGTTGTCTTCACCAGGTCAAGATCTGCTCCTGCCTCTTACCGCGAAGAGCTGTTACAATATGTCAAATGCCATGTCATAAAAACAAAAACATCACATCAACGTTTCCATGTTGTCTTAAGAGAGAGGAGGAAGGGAGGGGAGAGAGAAAAAGGAAGGACTGCAGTTAAGGGCGAGAGGGAAAGAGGAAGAAAAGGAAAAGAACTGGAGGTGGAGAGGTTAGCCTCTCTCCTCCTTTCTCCCTCTCAGCCACTCGTGCTCTTGAGATGATTTTCTCAAGTGGGGGAAATTTCTGCTGATGACACAGTTGTGAAAAGGAAAATGCCACAGCGCTTGGTTGATTTACTCCTAACGGGGAGAAGAAAAAAATAATAAAAATCACACTATACGAGCAATTCTCTCGACCCTCCCTTCTTACACTCAGACACACTCTGCCCATTGTTACCGCTCAGTCTCATATCCTCTTCTCCTCCATCCTCACCCATTAGAACACAGGCATCTAAAACCAGACACTTTTTCCTGTATCCCCTCTTGACATTCTCATTCTGTGAATCTCTCCTTCTACCCCTCTTCATATCCTTCTTTCACTCTCTCAGCTCTCAAATCCCCTGGGTGACCTTGAGCGGCAGTTGCCTGTAAAGTAGCTAAAGTAAAAAGTCAATACAAGTCAACAAAGCTGGTTAAGTATTAAATGGGGGATGATGACACAGTTGTTAGCCAGAGAAATGCTTAACAGAGAGAGAAAAAAAGGGAAATATGCAGTCAGACTTTAATAGACTCTAAGCTGTAATAATGAAGTACTTTGACTGCCTAACATGTGACACTGGAGAAACTATACTTCTGATCTCTGCAGGATGAGCTGCTTGTCAAAAGAACATTTTACAGCACTAATAGTCGATTCAATGCTGACCTACATATAAGCACATCAGAAATACTGTTCCGCTGGCTGGATGTTAAATATCCATAACTGCAGTGAGGTCTTCCTGAAATGGATAGATGCTATTCTTCATTTTAAAGGGGCGGTTGATTTGGCATAAATAGCAAAGAAACAAAAAAGTATATACATATAAAAAAGGAAGTGTTTCAGAAGAAAAGAGATTTAGTCAGCACAAGGCATAGCATTACTGCCGTCCAACATAAAAATGTTTCAATTGTAGAGCCAGTAATAGCCTTCCACTGTCCTCTCCCAGGATTATTGTCAGCAGCCCTGAAAACTCAGAGGATAATGTAGCAGTGAATGTGCCCTTTCATCAGTGCTTGGCCATGGAAGTGGACCAGAGTGACTCCAATTGAAAGCTATTACAGCTAAGAAAATCAATTGGATAAACGTATGGAGCGTGGTGCCTGTGTGTCTGCGTGCGGTGCGAGTGGGTGGGAGTCCGTTCGGGTACCTATATTAACTTCCAGCGAGATCTCCAGCTGCATTCCTTAGTGGAGCAGCATTCCATCAGAAGGCAACAGGGTCAAAGGACAAGAGGCAAAGATGAGCCTGGATGCAGGAGCAGCAGTAACAATGACCGAGAACACGTGTGTGTGTCTGGGTGCGTGTTAACGCTTAATGTGGATTGATTGCAAACAACTGGACAAAGTGTGCTTTATCACATTCCTTTCAGAGTATGCATCAAGCTGCACAGAAAACAAGCACCCAGGTATGTGCATTTACTCCCTCACTGCCTTGGCAGTGCACCATACTGAACCGCTAACAGCTGCTCTGACACATGTGTGCATTCCTGAGTCGGCACCACAGCGTCCCCACAAGGCATCTCCTGCCCCCCCGAGCCTTTGGAAATGATGCGATGGCAAACACCAGCTGGCCTGCTGCATGTAGATCCACTTACCTGAGAGAGCTACGTCAGGGCACTCCAGCGGTTTTAAATTTGATTAAAGGGAAGGCATCGTTTTAATTACACTTGAACAGGTAGGTTCCTAAACTCATAACAGAAACAAATGCTTTACCTTAAGGGTTACACTTTTTTGCCAAAGCAGCTTAGCCATCTTGTTACAGGTTTCATTTTGCAAAATCTATTCTGACGTGCAAAATGTGTTTCATACAACCAAAAGCAGACTTCATGCTGAACAGTACACCTGTTGTGTAGAAAATTAAATTAGACTTCCTGAATTTTTGTGGGGACAGAAATCAAATGCAGCACGGATGCTGGAAATGAAATGACTAACAGGCAGTAGTATTGATCAAAGTAAATCAACTGTGAAACACAATAGGGTGGAAAGAGTAGGCAGAGAAGACTCAGATTTCCCTGAACTACTGCCATCAGCTGGATCAATGATCTGATTACGGTACCAAGATGTTCCAGAGACAAAGCTACCTCTGGGAAAACAAGGCCTGTTCCGCTGGGAAACAGAGCCACGAGCAGAGCAGAGGTGGGCTGTCCAGGGACGACTGGAATGTCAGATAATGGATGACACATCTCTCCAGGTGACACGGAGCCCAAGGCATCCAGAGGTAGGGAGAGGAGAGAGTGAGTGTGCGTGTTAGAAGGAGCAGGGGAAAAGGGTGACGAATGGACAGACAAGTGCGTGCTTGTGAGGTTTTGTTTGAGCTCTTTCCCACTTTACCAGTTCGTCTGTGAAGAGCTGAAGGTTCTTGAGTTCATTTTAAGTTCAAGGAAAGTCATGTCCCCCCTGAACACAACATGTGTTCGGTGAAAAAGCCCCTCTTGTCTTTCCCTGCAGCTCCCCTCCCCTCATCTTCGGACTGATATCAGTGAAATATGTGCAAGTTCACTTTCCATATGTTGTCCTTTTCCATTAAGCTTAACACAAACACACACCCACAAAGAACAATGACAACGAGTACTGTTATCACATGCCCTGAGTTTATCCAGGCTTTACAAACGCTGGGATCCAGCCCGATAAAAGCAGATCAAACCGATGTCACTCACACAGAAGTGAACCTGACGGTCGGGTTCATGTCGTAATCCAACTGCCTGAGCCTGAGACAACACCGCCCTCTATTTTAAAACATACCAAGCATTTACAGCTGTTGATCCCAAGGGGAATCATTAATTACCACCTTGACAAAACCGAGACTTCCAAAATTGGAGGTAATCAACTGTCCCTGAGGGCAACATGGAGAGAAAGCACTAACTCCTGCAAATTAAAGAGGTAATTAACCCTTTATGACTGATTTATTTGCACTAAATCATTTTTTAATTCAATCAGAGGTGTTACACACAACAGCCTCCATAAACTACACACTGTGCACCTTCAAGTGTGGGAAGCAGCGTTCTGGCAGGAGGTCACTTTAGCAGAGATGATCATTTTATAGCACAACTCCCATGTTCAACTTCCACTTAATTCACACTAAGTACACGGTGCAAATCAAACGTGTCTGTGCGTATCCCAGAAAAGGCTGCAGTGCTCCTATAGAGTGGAACTGGGTGAATTCCTTTATGGGAAAGGAGGGACCGAAGAGGGCAGGGTGTCAGTGGATGTCCAAGGAACTAATAGAAAGGAATTAGTGATCATGACGTTTGGGTATTTGGAAGAGTCAGTTAGACGCAGTGAATAGTTAGCAAACCCTGTTAACTTTTTACACCCAAGTGTAATTCTAAATGTACATTGTGATCCCAACTTTAAAGTGATTAACTTTGCTCAGCGGGAGAAAAAAAAAACGTACGCGCACACATACTGCTTGAATTGTGAGCAAAGCGCGCTTTCTGTATATAGGCGAGATCTTTTTGCGCACGAATGCGTAAAAGTTGGGGAACAAAAAAAAAAAAAAAAAAAGCCAAACTTTCTCTCATCGACCAACTCCAACTTACTTGTCATACTCTGCGTTGTCCTTGTCACACCGCGCGTCCTTGTGCTTCTGCCAGTCCTTGCCGTGCTTGCAGGTGGTGAGCAGCACCACATCCTCTGCGTTATGGACGTGGTATAAGGCATTCCTCGTGTCCGAGCCGATGCCTGTCAGGTAGCGCTTCCCCTTGAACACCAGCATGTACTTTCTAAAAGGCGGGATGGAGTTGTACTTGAGGTACCCCCTGTCTCCCCCGGTCCTCGGGTGCTCCTTGGAGAAGAGGGGGATTGACACATCGAAGTTGGGCCTGAAGTTCTCAGTGCTGATGCTGGCTTTGGCCAACATGGCTTGACCGATATCAAAGCCCAAATCTTCCGTATAGTCCGGCCATGTCCCCGAGTACAAGTTAAATATGAGATGGTTCCTGCCGTCGTTCCAAAGAGGCAGGTTCTGAACCCTGGTTTTCAGGTTGTGGACGTATTGAGGGGACAGCTGGTCCCGGTCCAGAGTGTCCAGACTTAGGACGAACAGACACGCCTGTTCAGGGTCTGAGGTGTAAAACCTCGAGCCCTCAATGGCCGATAAAATATTTTGGTAACTCTCTGATATCTTCTCCCCCTTCTGCTGGGGATAAACATAAACTCTGAATCCGTTTTTTTGACACAGAGAGAAGTCAAAGCATGAATCCATGCGACACCTTTTACCTTTGTAAACACTAGTGTTGACATCCCTCTTTTGCCTCGGAGATATGTGCAGGTTGTACTCCTCAGTGTCCGTCTGATCCCAAGGTAGGAGAGGTTGTAAAGGGTCCGAGTAGTGAGGCCAGGGCTGCTCGGACCGGTACCCATGTCTGCTGCGGTCATGCCGGCTCCTGCTCGCCGCTGGAAGTTGAACCCCTCCGAGGTAGAAGAGAAGCACTAGACATGCACCGGCGGAGAGCAGGATCAGGTAGCGTTTTTTGGCCTGCATGTGTCCTGGGAACAGAGGCGAGTTGCTCAGGAATAAGAAATGTAAAGTGGCCCGAAGTTAGGCTCTCACCATCCCCGGTTACACCGCTCCATCCTCCGGCAGCTTCCAAGGATCCCCAACCCCCCTTCTGCGTATTCGGTTCCCAAATCCAGCAATTGATCCAGTGCATGTGGGCGATTTTAGAAGCGCTGTTCCTTCCCCCCTCTTCTGTAGAGTTTCACCATATCTCACAACGCTTTCAGCGGGGCTGCGGTGCACCTATAAAATCAGCGCTGCCCTCACTCACTCGGACAAAATCATATGCTGCGACTCTTTTCGCCTGTACTTCTTCTTATCCTCATTCAGCCAGGCTGTATGTGGCTATTCAAAAACAAAATTGTCCCGACAGCCGACTGAGAACTCTCTTCGCGGACAAACAGCGGCAGGGGTCCCCGAGGCTCTCCCAGGCTTAAAGGTAAAGCCCGGTTTTGATGTTCAACTCGGTAACACGTTGACCGGGCAGAATAAAACCCGGCGGTGTGACCACCGCGCTCCAACCCGAATGCCTCGGCTTCAATTCGTCTTTTCTCCCCTCTTTTACCTCTCCATGATCCCGCGTGAAGATCCAAAACACCGGCGTACGAGTCGTAGAGCAGGGGCAGCTCAGCGGTACAACTGTAACCTGACGAATCCCTGCATTTCTCTTCTTATTTATTACCTCCCCTCATACACTCAAACGCACGGATATAAAATAAAAACCTCATCGGCGGGTAGCCACGCAGGAGACGAAGTTACCCGGTCTACAGAGGGGTAGAAAACGGTAACCTCCGACTGGGTTAATAACTGAAAAAATGTTCAAAAAGACGGGATTCCTTGATACTAGTGTCCAATTACCGAGTGCTCAGTTGTTCCGATTGTTAGACGGTAACATTCCAATCCCGACACGACGGCAGCTGACGTTACGTCCCACCGAGGCGCACCGAGGCCGCTGATTGGTCAGTCTGTGTGAGCGGAAGAGGCGGGACTTTAGGAATGCACCCATTCATAACCGGAGTCCTCCGCATGTGCAAATTATCTAATTTTAAGTTTATGGAAGCTGATTGGAGAAATGTCTAAGAGTGAAGCACCCTCATTTAAAGAGTTTTGACGCAAAAAAGTTGTGTTCGGACTGAGTTGTTTCACACAAATACATCTGTACCTTTTGAAGCCGAAATAAATAAGAGGGCCTTTTTCTTCAGTTCCCCAGAACGTCTGGGAATGTTTCGTGCGTTTATTTAACCAATTTTTTCCTAATGTATCTATTTCCGTTCATTTTCCATTATCACTTTTTGGCTTGACCTTGAGCTGGTGTTGATTTGTATCAGACATGAACATTCCAATGAATAGAGAAGCAAAATGTTTCTTTTTTTGATCATTTTTTTACTGTCTCTGTTTTCTTTCATTGTTATAATCCACAATGATTGAGTCATGAGTTGCACAGACAGTATCACCTCTGCTTTTTATCTTTCATATTTTTTGGCATTTATTTTCTTTGTTGGATAACTGTATGCAGACATGAAACAGCAAGAGAAACATTTGTGTGCGTGTAGGTCCATGTGTGCGTGTGTATCATTTAACAAAGATCTACAGTTAAGAACAAACCAGGAATGCTGCTGTCACAGGGTGTTATGTCTCAACCACTAGGACAACTCATCCCAGTTTTATTCATTTTGACTCTACTAATTTGACTCTATTTTTCTCAGGAAAGTTTTCATGGAAATCCCAAATCACCAACTTGCAGTCCTGACAGTGCAAAGAAAATCAAAAGTCTCTCAAGTAAGATAAGCCCTGTGCAATTTGCTTGCACAGATATCAGCCAGGGCTCAACTTCTATTCAAATGAATGATTTCACTGTTAATTCGTACAAAGGCATTTAAGGAGAATATGTCAACCTCCGGCTAAAGTTTTACCCTCTAACAGACCAAAGTGACCCAGCAGAGGTGAAGTTAATAGTAGAGGAGTGGTTCTCGCTGAGTGTCACCATGCCTCATAAGCCCGCATAATCCTCCCTGCTGCCATTTGGTGGCACAACACTCGGCTGGGTGAAGAGGCCATCCTCATTTTTTATCGGCCAATTAGCTCAGAAGAGGGGGGCTAATTAGCAGGGCTGGCTGGGAGACAGGCCAGGATCCTGTGGCTGGCCAGGACTCATCATCAGAGTATGCTGGTGATGAAGACACTTGTGTGCTGTTCCAGAGGGCTGCGCCTATCTTTGTGGTCATCCTGCAGAATTCAGTGCAAAATAGTGCATGTGCAAGAAAGTTTTGTTGACCGCCTGAAGGAAAGTGTTTTCCCTGAATTATCTATCAGTGGCTGTTTACACAGTCACAGTTTCTTCTTACAAGAATCTGCACCTTTAAGATGGCACTCAGCTTTCTAACACTTCCTCTCCTGCCTTTGTTTATGCCTCAGGGAGTTTTCTCTTAATTGCTTGCAACTCTAATGGAAATCATGTCTGGTTGTTAAATGACACTTGAAACCAGGATTGTGTTAACCAGAGAAGATGGTGTAATTTGAGAAGGGTTCTCTTCAGAAATGCTTGTGTCTTTTAAATGTATTGTGTGCTCATCATTTAACATTTTTTCTTAATTGCAGGTGAGGAGAGAGCAAATGGCCTAAGAAGAGACTGTTGTGTTAACTGCTGCACCATCAAAGGGACCATATACCCCCAGTTTATCCTCTGTATCCCCACTGTTTTGGAACATTTTGTGGCTGTGTGGTCTCAGCACGATGGTGATGAGAACTGGGAATCGTTCCAGTGAGCTCTGCCGCACTCCACTCCTTCATCCTTCCTTGTGTATACTTCTAATATACACACCACAGGAAAAAAATCCCCTATTCAGTCAGAGTTTGGTCTCCCTCCTTCACAGAAATGTGTTAGAGATGAGACATGAGAGGACAGGAAAGCCTGTGCAGCTGTGAAACCTTAGAAGCTGGACCAAGCAACATATGTCAAACAGTCTTTTTTAATCTTCCAGAATGAAAAAGTTGAAAAAAAAAGAGAAGAGCATCTTTGTGCTTTTGATGTTCCCTTTTGCCAAAATCAAATCCTCAGGTTGGCACGATCATGAGCAGGGAAGAGGAGGAAGCAGCAAAAGTTGGATACAGGGAAAAGTCAATAACATCCACAAGTTTTGAGTCACTGTATTAGTTTAATTTAAAGCTTCTACGGACTGTGCTCATGTTACTGATTCCATGCTAAATGAGTCTTTATTATATTCAAAAAGTTTGAAAACTTTTCTTTTCTCAGTGTGTCTTTGTTTGCCACAGAAATAAGAAAAATCTGAAAAGATCATTCTGTCCATCTATATTAGAAAGTCTTGCAATATGAGAAACACTGGGGATCATCCATCAATTTAAAGCCCATTTTACAGAGAATGCATCACATTTACAATCTTGCACAGTTCACTAAACATGTTAATGGATTCTATAACTTACAATGTTGCTTATCAATGATTTTCCTTATGGAGACCGACATGAGCTTGGTTGACAAGAACTGGGTTCTTTAGCATATTTTATCAGAGTTTTTGTTTGATACAGGAACCCCAAAAAGGATCAAAGTTCACTTTGAGAAATCAATTATTATGAATTCTGGCAACCTGTCCAGGGTGTACCCTGCCTCTTGCCAAATGGAGGCTTGGATAAGCTCCAGCCCCCCTGTAACCTTAATTGGATGAAGCGGGTAAAGAAAATGGATGGATGGATGATTCTGAATCTTTTAGCAAACATTGACAAAGACACAAACCTCCACTCTAAAACACAGCCTAAAAAGCATTAGAGACACCCACCTAACACACATCTCTGGGTAGCTGTGCAGTTTTAAGGCCACATGGGGGTTTTATCTGATAGAAACTGTAGCCTATGAAGATGGCTTCAGAATGGATCAAACAGGTGAAATGGAAAGAACCAGCAGTACAAATTTGTATTCAGTAGCATGTGAAACACAATTGCTGTCGAGGATGATGCACCTTTCCTGACATTTCTAGTGCAGTTTGTTTCTGCTTAGATTTATTCTTATGTAGAAATGATGGAACTTCAAAAAGAGCAAAAGGCTGCTTTCCAGTGAACATGGAAATTGTAAAGAAAGTAGTTCAGCATATGAAGTCATATTGAGGGGTGCCAGAAATGAAAGAAGATGCTTTTTATTTTAGACATCATGGATGTTCAAATGCTAATCTGAATACACATTTCGCACAAGAATTAAATGATAAGATCGTAGCCACTTTTATCCAACAACAAACTCATTTTAATGTTTTAACCTCTGACTGAATGAATAAACGAATGAAGCAGTTGGTTAAACAAACACCTGGATTACTGTCGACTGAAACTCTTCTGGCACAGATACACTGCATGGGAAACACTTCCCCACAGAGACGCACGGCTGCCATGATAAAGACTTGCAAATTCAAGCCGCTGTAAACAAATACGAACGACTGGAAGGTAATCTGTGGGTTCAGTGAGTTTCAGGTAGGAGGAAGACAAAACAGCCTTTGAGAGTCTTCAGGCTTCTGCTGATCAGTTGCTGATAAACTCCTCTCCGGATGATGTAACACGCTGGGCTTCTGCAATGACAAAGGGCATGTGTGTGCGCTTGTATGAAGGTGTGCGAAGGCACTCATGCCCAAAATATTGTATCTCTAGGGTGTGGCATGTGTTTGGGTCCATGCACCAAGCTTATGTACATGCTTGAGACTACATTTTGCCGTTTGGATGTGATGTGAATAACAAGCCACAAATTTAATTGAGTTTCCTTTTAAAGGCCTGTGAATTCCCCTCTAAAACCTGAGAATAGAGTTCCACTGATGTAGTGTGTAGTCTTGCCTACATGGTCTCACAGGGAGTGCACTCCTCCAGTCCAACAATACTGCCTTAATTTTGAAGATTCAGAAGATAATTCAAAGCTTTCAAGATACTCATTCTCAGTTATTTGTCACCTGTGTTGCTTCCTTTTTGTATAAACTTCTCTATGCAAACTTTATGAGTATAAACAAAACGTCATAAAATCTCTGTTTAAAGAGTGGCTGAGCTACTAACCTGAGGCATCAAATGAATAACATATGGTTATCTGCACTTTCAGCTGACAATAGCAAATGACACAGTGGCAAACCGGCCAAAAGTTTAGCGAAAAGAGCAGTATGACTAATGAAGATGTGGCAAGTGAGTGGGAGTCAATCTGGACTTGGACTTTTTGTTCTCAGACTGCCAGCCTTGTGGACTGCTTCAGGCTACTAAATGCTAAATGGTGTAGCCTTGGCTATCTGTTCAAAGTGCTGCTTTCACTGTGTGTGGGATGCCTAGTGATCTCCGCATTGTTTATTTAATTTAAGTGACCTTTTGACTCCTGAGCCAAGATCGCTTTAGGCAAACTGAGCTTGGTTTAAATGTTCAGGGTGTGGGAGGGAGGCCATCGTTTGTTGCTAGGGCCCTCGGTGAACTGCTCTGAAACTCTACAGTTTTAACCCCAGAACTCTTTTGGGAAGTGCTGGCTGGCAGGCAGCAGCAAATGAAGCGTTTCAGGTTAGATGTGGTGATAGGTTTTTGTCCTCATTAAAACAGAAATCCCTGCCACTGCTTCCTCATTTGTATTCCACCGCAATTCATTCGAGGTGGATTTTGATTTAGGGGATTTGGATGGTATAAGGCCACTGAAGCCAAGAGGAAGAGAATGCATCTTGTAATTTCATCTTACGCAAAGCCCTGAAAGAATACTTTCAGAATCTTTACCCTCACTTACTTTGAAACTTTGCAATTAAAGATTAAACCTTTGTCTTGACTGAATAGAAAAAAAGTAGAGTCTAACATACGTCCCATGAAACACCTATTCTTAAGCACACTAAAGAATGAATGTGCCAATCACTTGAAAGATCGGCCCTACTTCAGGGAGCTGAAACATAATGAGAGCTTGTGTCATTAAATATACTGTGCTGATATTAAATCAGTATCATTCAAAGGAGCTCATACTGACATCATTGCTTCAGAAAGTGCTGATGCTGCTGAGGGACCTGCAGGCTACAGTACGAACAGATTTTGCATCCATTCAGAGATTCTTTAATTCCCTAAAGCACTACACTGAAAAGTAATCCACTTAATTTACAATTACCCATGCAAGCCACACTAATATGGAATGATAAATAGGCTCAAGTAATCCAACAAACAGAGCTGATGAGTGCAAAAACCGTATATATTACATGTTATTTTTTTCTATTCTTACATAATTTATTTTTATATATGGAGCATGTTGACATACATATGGAGACTGCTCACAATTTAGCATGCACATATTTACACATGCTGCTCGAGTATCTCCCCTCTGCATACTGCATGAACTTCCTCCCTGCTTTTGAGGAGAGATGCAGGGGTAAAACCTGGCTGTGTGGGGTGAATGTTAATGTTTCCACTCCTCTGCCAAAGATCAGAGCAGAGCATGCTTTCCTCAGCCCTTTGAACTCTAACCCGATTTTCACTGTACCATCCTCTGCTGTCTCTACGTGTGGGTTGTTGTCAGCTGTTGTAAAGTCACTGAAAATGTTTTGTGTGATAGCCCACAGCGGGACACCAGTGGTTCTGTTTTTGTTCCCGGGACCGTAACAGGGCTAATGTGCTAATATAACACGGACCACTTCAGCATGGAGGGAAATTTGAGTTGGGAGGATGATCCATACAGCCAAATTCCCAATGAAGCTACTCGCTTTCACATTTTTGCATCTGTTGTCAGATGGCAAAACAAGTCTGAAGTTGTGACTGGAAAGTAGTCCATTTTTGAAAGAAATTCAAATTGGGTCACTGCACAAGTATTTCAAAACTGTTGCATTGGTTTGCACAGCAAGATTTGTAGCTAACTGCTCGAACAAAAGTTGCTAAGGGTGTCTGAAAAGAATTTCATACTGGTAAACTGATAATGCAGGTATGTCAGTCTCCAAATTTTAGTTTTGAGAAAATAATTATAACAAAAACAGTACTAACAATCCCAAAAGATAAATAAATGAATACTGTTATTCT
Organism: Leuresthes tenuis; assembly: GCF_036924035.1. Classification (NCBI taxonomy): domain Eukaryota; kingdom Metazoa; phylum Chordata; class Actinopteri; order Atheriniformes; family Atherinopsidae; genus Leuresthes; species Leuresthes tenuis. The sequence goes on along the minus strand of NW_027325372.1, from coordinate 8,318,836 downwards.
GTGTTATCATGTCTGAAATGTTGAAATAGCGATGTTTTATTCCTGCTTAAATGCAGTCCCCTCAGAGATGGTGCAGATGCTGACATGGTCTGCATGTTCTGTAAAGGATTAGTCAAGCCTCCTGACAATGTGTCAGGATGTCACCAAGGTGGTCTGATCATGCTACAACATTAGCAACGGTTTCATTTTAGCACAATGTTTTTCTGCAATGATGTGACAAAAATGGAAATTGGACATTGGAAAAACGGTCATTCTACAAAAAACGTTCACTGGAATTATATGAAGGTTCAATTCATCCTACCAACTTCCCCTATAGATCACAGTTTTTGGGAGAGAACATACTGTCCAGTTGTGGTTCACAACAGATATTCAAGTACGTCAGAACGACATGTTAAAGTTCCATTTAGGAATACAACAAATGGAACTTCTTTCATTATGTTTAAAGTCTTTGCTTCTTTTATCTTTGATTAAGGTGCTATTCTGGCTGAATTCAGCAGTTAACTTATTCACAGTGTGGAATTGGAGCAAGTAGATTTCTGAATGTAAAACTGTCCAAGAAAAATCAGTACATGAATAAATAAAACCATTTTTCATCCCACTGACAACAAGAATGTAATCTACTACGATGTATTATCTGAATATCATGGTGCCTGAAGAAAAGTCGAGGGATCAGCCAAAGTAAGAAGGATTCATTCTTCAGGATTAGGGGAATGTCGGTGCAGAATTTCATGCTGATCCCTCAGAGTGCAGAACTGACCTCTGCCAGATACGATAAATCTACAGGTTCTCTGTCTTCTTTTTCTTTTTTACTCCATCTGTGTGATACCTTTGTCATCTTTTCTATTTTGATTCTTCCCATAGGAGTTTTCAGTTTGAGGCAAATTAATCTTTAAATCGTGCCCACTATGTCTTTGTGCACATGGTTGCCATCTGAGATTTGACTCCAGTCTTCTTACAGTTCTCTCACTTTGGTTTCCCTCACACATTTGATTGGTTCTTATTTCAGTTTCTAGAGGGGGACAGACAAATCAATCTCCCTCTTTCACTTTTTAATCACTGTTTCTTGCTCTTTTTCTTGTTTCTTCTTTCTTTCTGACTTAGCCTTTCTGACCCCTTGATTCAGTCAATTGTGCACCCTGAACCTCCCCTCTTTCTCTGCTTTGATTCACAAGTTTTAATTGCCCATGTCCCCATTGCTGGAATTAATTAAATCTTTATGCATACAGAGATTTGTTGAGATTTTGAGGGGTGAGAGAGGAATAATGATAGTCAAGCAAAAAACAAACTATATATTTAGCTTTTTGCTGAGAACAACACATTATTACCCTGTAGCCAAATAGCTCAATCACTCTGTACTAACAGGGAATAAATCACATAAATCAATCTCAACAAACGCAAATGAGAAACACATTTTTCCCCTCTGGTCTGTGTATCATTTGCCGTCCAAAGCCTTTGAGGGAGAGCTGTGAAGGAAACACAGCAGATCAAAGCCTTTTTCTCTCACTCTCTCTCACAGCAAGCCTTATGCAGGGAGCGACAGATGTTGGTGATGAGTTGATGGCGGAGAAAACGATGCAGGGAGAAGGGTTAGAATGACTTGTGGGGACATGTTATGACTGCTGCTTTGACTTGACAGAGTAGGGTTAATTATGGATGGCCTCTGCTGGCGAGGGCAGCAGGGACGACTGAAGCCTAGATGCCTTCTGGCTATGTGTGCACTAGGTCTTCTTATGTTTTATTACTGCTCGAGGATGATTTGGGTTGCTGGAGTTCCACTTAGGATTTTAAATGAGTTTTCTGACATGGTAAGTTAACAACAGTTTCAGTTGATGTTTTATGGCTGACCCATTTTACTTGCAGGTTATTAGGGAGAGGAATTCTCTGGAGAGCTGATATAACTACCTAACCAACCCAACTGAAAAGAGGAATCACGGCCTGATGAAGAAGCACAGCAAGTTCTTTCCTTCCCTTGCAAGATAGAAGTCTTCTTAAGTGCCTGAAGGAAGAATTCAGTATTTAGGAAAAATACTTGTTTGTTCTCCTTACAAACTGAGACGAGAGGAATGGATCTCATTCGCCAACAATTCTTAAAAACTCTTAGATAGGCAGTTTTCATGTTTTGATATTTGGAATTTCCCTCTTAAACACATTTGAGTGGTGATATGTATGTAGTTATTGAGTTTTCCTAAACGCTGCAGTTGTGTAATAGAGTTCAAATTGCAATAAACTTAGCACGATTCACATTTTTTCTGTAATGACTGTTTTCTGCATTTTACAAATTTTATACTTATTTAGGTCTTGAAACTGATGTTTCAACACAATTGGCACAGGAGCTTTCAGATGTGCATTAAAGTAGCCTTCCATATCGTAACCAGAGAGAAACAACCACTCTGGTAATATACAACTCCAACCCAATCTCATTACAGAATATATAATAGGCTTGATAGTCCACAGCACAAAACATTGCAGTTTTAGAATAAATGCAAAAAAAAAATCATACAATTTCTACCCCACACTTACTTCCTTGGTCTTGCTCAGTTCAGAAAGCTTTATTTATGCTGCATTGGCAATTCAGTTTGACAGCCTTCCCAGTTTGCATAGTATGAAATATGAAAATAAATAGATTGATAAACTTATAATAGCAGCACAAAAACATCACATCAGTGGCAGCAGATCAGCATCTGGCTCCCAGAGGAGCCACATATGACCTTATGATGAAAATTAGGTGATAACATCAAGATATAAAGACACAAACCTAAAGACAACTGTCAGCATTAAACAGGCTAATAGCACAAGGAATAAAAGAATTTGAGAAACGATTTGTTCTCCAGGGTGCTTAATAGTGGTGCCCTGAGGGCATCCAAACAAATGCCCTCAGAGAACATAGACTAATAATTCCTTTTGCTTTATGGACCATTAGTTTCTTCCAAAGTGAATACAAGTCTTTTAACTGGAGCAGACTTTAACAATGCTGAATAGACTATTTTTGCACTTCACAGACAACCCGCCGAACCAAAATATGAAGGAAAATATTGAAAGACCTTCAATAAGAGCCTGATTGAAATGACATGAAATATTTATAGAATTACCAAAAGTGTTCAGCTTCCCAATCAAGTGAATTCTTTGTTGTCTTGTTGCCAACAATTCTGTGTTTGCATCAAACTTAAACTGAGAGTAAAACACTGTCATCAGATACTTAAGCCATTGCCATGATGTCATTGTGAGTTTAGGAGAAGTGATGACACAAGACAGTGTCATCACAAAACCATTCACAAAAAAAAACATTGCAGAAATCTGACAGTTAAAAAAATCAGGCTCACCACTCAATAACTGCACACTGTTGATTTGGTCACCTATAAAGGGGAGGGTGCCTTCACACTGATTACTGTCATGCAAGAGACCCCCGGGATCAGGACCCATCCAACACATTAGCCACAGTCCTATAACTTTTCCACTGAGCTCTCACTCACAAATGGTCAGGGTTAAGATTTTAAAACACACGATTATGGGTAGAATTACTGGACGTGGTTAGTCTAAGATGTTACCAGATTCATGGTTAGGGCTGGAAAAACATACATGGTTAGTGCTTGCACGTTCTTATATTCATGCATTGCCATTATAGCAATGTCATGCGGACTAAACATCTCATGATTTTCAACCCTGGATTATGACACTACTACACTTTGGATATATCTACTACGCTTCTCCCAGATCCACCATACGAATGTAAACACAACCAGACTCAGCCAGAAGTCTTGAACACATAGAGCATGTTACTTGTTTAACCAAAACATATTAAACAATGTCATTAAAGTGTGTATTTTCATGCAGAGCTGTTTTTCCTTCTGATCAATCCTACCTCTACCTCACGGCATCTCTTGCCAAATATGTTTGTGGAAATAGATTTTTGGTTTCTGCACAGGCTTGGTGGTATATTGGTGGGTTTTATATTTCGACCCATATGCATGTTAAACAAGATACAGTAAATCAATAAGTTAACTTCAACGATAAGTTTATTTGCTCAGGGTGTGGGGCATGAACCATGTGTAAGTCTTTCCGTTACTACTTATTGTCACTGTTTTCATCCACCTTTTACTGTATACCTGCCCACATGCTGCGGGTAGTAATTTTCACATTGTTCTTTACCTCCGCTCTACAATTTTGCCGACCCACAAGATGAATTGCATTGATTTGTTAAATGAGGTCAGGCTCTGCGGCTGGTAAATGTGTCTCTGCAGGATCTGTTGTGTTCCAGCATCATTGCCGAGGCACTGCAGATTCATACTCATTTGCAAATGCCACAATTATCTTTGTCAGACACACAAGCACGACAAAGCGGTTCAGCCTGAGCGTAAGAGACCTTATTTTGTACCAAAGAGGTATGGACTTGAATAAAGTCATGTCAGCATGCAGCAAAAGCCCAAAGCATTTAATCAATTTACTGCCCTGACCTGGTAAGGCAAACGTTGCTCAAGCCAGAAAAGAACTGGATTATACTCTCTTCAGTCGGGGACATCATTTTCCTGCTGCATCGATGTTTAGGGTAATGGGGAGGTTGTTTTGCTTGCTTCGTCATGGGAAATGTGATGATTCATTCTAAAAGAAGCTTAACATCTGGCCTCATTAATCATTTCTTTTCAAGTCTCGGTTTTCAGGGAATACTTCTCTCTTTTCATCACATTATCGCTCCTTTTCTCTCCCTCACTCCCCCTATCTGCACTCCTTGTCATCTGTTGACATTCTGGCAAGCCTCATCACCCTCATCACTCCTCCCTCCTCATTTGCTCCCTAATTTGTTTAGATCATAGAAGAGAAAAGAGGGACGAAAGTGAAAGTCACCAAGGTTGGGGGAAAGAATGAATGCAGAAAGAGTAGGAGGGGAGGAAGCAAAAAAATGGACAGCTGTAACTCAAGTTTGATTAAATCAGTTTGCATGCTGTTTAACAGTTCCTCATTACTCACTGAACCCTCAGTGAATGCAGTGACACACACATTAATGCCACATGCCACCTTGCCTGAGGCTAAACAGCACAGTGATAAGAACAACATTTTCCATTCACTGTGATGACAAAGCACCCACATGCCACCCGTTAAACATTTACAGGGTTCGGAAATTGTTGCTGTCTGAAAAGTTCCCATGACCGCTGTCATTTTAAATGACATGTTTGCGACTCCTTATTATATTTTATGGCTGAGCTGGCGACCCTGAGGGAAAGTTTTCATAATGTTGACAGAAAGTAATTCATTGTGTACAATACCATCAGTATTAAAACTGCAGCTCAATGTAACACACATTCAAGGCTTCGACTGCGGTGAGGGGGAAGACTGAAACATCCTCTGCATAAGACTATACCACAAGTAACACCGACCATGGCTCCTTGTTCAGATCGGACTGGTCTCCCAAAAAAATAATCATCTAATGTGTGCTAAAGGTTTGAGCATATTACACATTTCTAATAATGAAGGTCTCTTAATAATAAGATCTAATAAGCAAGATTGCCCTAAATAAGTATATTAAGGAGTGTGGGGTTGTGGATATGGTGGAACCCTGCTCACTGCCTGTGTTTTTCTATTTTTCTCTCATTTTGTTTGGGATGTTTCTGTGCTGCAACCTTGGGCATTGTAGACATCAGCCAGTACATAACAGTGAGCAGCCAGGTAACATCTCTGCTTCGCTCCGCTCTATAGTTGTGTCCAAATGTCTGTGTGCCTGTTTCAGTGTGCTGAGATACACACGCACACACAAAAACGCTGCTTGCTAATGATGCTGCTCCTCTTTCACCTTCACTCTCCTCCTAAGCTTGCACGACAACCCTCTTGCCAGAATAAAAGCCTTTCAAAACCCTGCATGTCCCTCGCAGCATCACTATGTGATAAAACGCTGAAATTAACATATTCTGTGGTTCATGGAAATGTAAAGTGGCAATATTTTACTAAGGCAGCTGGACTGAATGTTGCTTCTCTTTCCCTCACTTGTTAAGGCAGGGAAGAGGGCCCGAGATTGAAATTTGAGTTTTTTGAGTTTAGTTTTTCCATGCTGCAGACTCACGTCACAGTGGAGTGTCGGTGTGGTACTCGTTCCAGCGTGATTGTCTTTTCCTGAGTTCTTAAGATTTTCTCCTATCTCAACCCCTTGATGGTTTTCAACTAGGTCAAGGAGAAGAGCACAGGATGAACATGACAGGAGGTCATATTTAGTCAACCAGACCCTAAAATTGTGGCAGTTCTGCTGCTACCTCAATTTGAGCCAAGCAGCTACCATCCTAATGTGCAACAATATTAGCTTTGCACACATGAAAACAGCAAAACACCAGCCTCTACCCAAACCAACAGCAGTACTTTAACATGTTAGATTTTTTTATATTTCCAGAAACCATGCCTCTAAATCCAGAATGTCTTTCCCATAGATTGTAGCTGATATTTTGTATGAACTCTGCAGTAAGTAGAGAGACAATGTTGGAACTCTTTTGTCATCTGGGTCGTTATTTCCACTCCTTAGACACTGTCCTGTTGACTGCCCCGAGTTAAACACACGTCTTACAGAAGAACAACAACTAAAAAAATTTTGGTCCAAAAATAAATCTAAAATAGATGAATATGAGTCACAAATCAGGCAAACAATTAAACTATTTTAACACAAGTTGTTTTTATTCAACTTGAAATGAACAAATGAATTGTAAATAAATTAATATGTGTCAGATAGATTATCAATTTACAAACTATTCTAACAAAGATGTTTTCCTTATTAAAAATTACGTCAACCTGAAATATTGATGATAATAATATTAATGATAACAATAATGGTAATCAGTACAGTACATTTTTACTTATACGTACTCATCATCTTGTTGTGTTTTTGCTTGTGCTGGATTCCAAACATCTCATCACCTGCTCAGTGACCTGCTCCATTTCGGGAGGGTCGGACCTGAGCTGGTGAACAACATTCAGGACGTGCACAACATCAGCTCATCTAAAAGGTTAATGGCTGAGTAATTTAATCACGTCTGTCTGGACATGGCTGCATTCAACATGCTAAAACAGCTCACAACCACATTACCCACAATGCTGCCTTCTTAAAGAGGAAGGCTCAGCTGTTAGAGTACATTTATATGTTGCATATTTGCATTTAAAAATCTTTCAACAGGAAAGAATTGAAAAAGAATTTAGATGTAAGAACATATTTAGAGCAATTACCGTCATAAAGTCCTACATCATAGAGTCAGTTATATCATTGTGTCTCCTATCCCCTTATGTCAAAAGTATTTTAGACAAATCGAAGCTTCCTGATAAAATCAAAATCACATTTCTGAAAAAATCATATACAAATTATTCAATACTGTTGGTAGATGCTGCACTGTGTTTAAATGTTTAGAAGCATTATATTCGAGGGCACAGACATAATATGTCATTTGTTAGTAATTTAGAAGATTTTCTTATTCAAATTGAACAAAGAAAAGCTGTATGACTAACAAAAAATCCTTGACTCCATTGAGAACAAAGGATATGAATGACATCTTGCAGTCATAAAATGGAGAAGAACTGAACTGAAGGCGGGGTAGTACTTTGAAAGTCTTCTTCCAGATGTTTGCCAGGTGGTGAGAAGGTCGAGCTGCAATTGCATAAGCATCCATCTACAGGGAATCATTGATGTAATGATTACTTTGGGTGTTTGTGAAGTAGCCTGACATTATGCATGGGGGGGGATTCTTTGGACTACAGGGCGAACCTGGTGCAAAAAAACCCAGAAGCTTCCACAACAAAGGCTGTAAAAATATTTTGAGATATAATTCCTTTATAATTCGCCTCCATAATAAACACACCACTACTTAGCAGTTATTGAGGAGACGGGTCACTTTCCTGGCTGCTCTGGTGCTTATGGTGCTATCAATCATTACATATAATCATCATTAGCAAATGGACTCTGCCCACTTGTTATAGAAATGCAGATGTTCTAATTTTCCTGAGCACTTTTAGAACCTCTTGTCTACGGGCTAATTCCTAACCTCTTGATATGGCTGATTGCTCCAAAACAATTACAGTACTGAACTGAGGTGAGAATGTGTTTTTGGTCAAGAGTCTTTAACCTCTTGTTGGAGTTATCTTCTGGAACACAGCATGCTTCCACCTTGTCAGTGATCAGATCTAAAAATCCATTTATTTCAATTACCCACACTTTTTGTGCAGGGGTCATCATATCTAATACCAAGAACTCAATTTCTAATGGAAACCTGTTAGGTAACATTTTAATTTGGATGTAACCCTGAAAGAACTGGACAGTTTCACCCTCATGAAGTGCTTACTCACTAGGCACAGCTCCAGATGAAGGTAACGGAAATTCACACCAGACAGACAATACTCTAAGAGAGATGATCAGATACTTTCTATTCACATACTGCAGATGTTGCCATCATTTGTTTTCACTCATGCCAAAACCATATGTTTCATGAAACCTGTCTGGAAGCTATAAAAGAGTGCTCATGTTTCAGGCATGAGAACTGATGCATGTGAAGATGATACAGTCTGTCTGCTGTGGGATGTGGGGAAAACATTTTCCACCGTCAGACAATTTCAGATTTATGTTTGAAAATATGTTTCAATTATTTCTTCGGGTGATGTCAGAATGAAAACCTCCAGAGAGGCAAATTCCTTTTTTAAAAAGCAAAGTTGCAACAAGCATTACTTGTATATAACACAAGTCTGTTTTAGAACATCTTGTTATCAATGAGATGCCAACAGTGAGGCACAGATGTGTCCTTAAGACTGGTTGGGCTTGGCATCTGTGCAGCTCATGATACTGAAATGACATCAAAACAAAGCAGAGATGCAGGCACAAACACACCAATACTCACTGTTACACACTCAACGCACGCAAAGACCTCACAATTAAGTTGCTTCAGTGCCTGTGTGTTGAACAACTGCCCACATCACAGGAATATGTGCACAATGAAGCCATTAGCGCTTACATAACAGCAGAATATCTCTCAGATAAGTTAAAACAAACCCTAGAGTGATGCATTAACTATTACCTCCAGGTCAGAGGAGCTATGTGCCACATGTACATGCCAGCGAGACACATGGTTATAAGCCCTCACTCACTATTTGTTGAAAGTGGTAAATTATGGGGTTTTGTCAAGATTAGATTAGTAGATTTCTTTCTTTGATCTAAACGACAATTCAGAAAATATTTAAAATCATTAAAAAGACTGGATTTAACGATCTTTAAATCTCAGATCTTCAACACATATGAGGCCTTAACCTTTACTGAATTGGCTTATTACTTATTTATAACATGAACCTTACAGAGGTCCTCCCCCAGCGTTGACCAATCACAGCTCAGCAGCTGTAGGCACAGCAGGTTCTTTAACTTTCTGTTTCTCTACATGAAAAAACAAAGGAGTGAAATTGGGTCCTTAAATCTTTTTATATGACACTTGCAAGCTGACAACATTGTTGCAGTTTACCTGATGTATCCTTGATAAAAAAAAAAATCAACTAATCAAATCTAATCAAATTAATGGCAATAATACAGAGGCAGCTGAGTAAAGAATCTGACATTTCGTTTAAGAAATTCTGAATTTGTCATCATTGTATCTGTTAATGTTGCAAGCTATTGGCTTTGGACACAACAACATCACAGTCTCTTGAAGGATAGCCCACTGGCTCCCAACATCTAACTGTTAACTTGGTTTATCGGGGTCTGGAGAAACAAAGACACACAGATCAAGGCTTCTCATGCCAATATCGTTTGAAATCACAAGGTGAAGCTTCGCTAAAACAGAAGATTTTGCAACCACTGGCTGTTTTATGGCAGAATAAATAGAGGGGGTAGTCGCACTGTAAATCAAATGGTCCTCAACTTTCATAAATCTCTGTGGAATCGGGGTTTGTCCAGACCTTGACTTTTGTGGTGCTGTATATCAAAATGCCAAATGAAAATAGAGATGTGAGGAGCAAGAAAAACCAACTGATAATAAAGGATGAAAAAAGACAGAGAGGGTTGAGGGAAGAGGGTAAGACAGAGGAGCAGACGTTTTGTCTGACTGATCCAGTTGATTTCAGCATATGCAGAAGAGTGGATGAGTGAATGAGAGATCATTGTAAATATCATGTGAATGCTTGATTCAGCACCTCCAACATTCAAGTTGCTTCACATTTGGAGGTTGGAGGGGTGGCAGTGAAATTAATTGGCCAGCTTCTGTTCAAGAGACCAGGATTGAGCTCTAGCGTGATACCTTTTAAAAAATATATTAAAAATATATTTTGATCAAATAATTTGATATTACATTTCTGATTTGCCTGGAGAGACACTGTGCCTCATTTTACTCAACCAGATTATCTGCTAACAATAAATGAAATAAAAATATGAACAAACAATCTTATCGTTGTCTTTCTTATTTCTAAGAGAGCACTGTCTCCCTACCTATCCAGTATCTATGGATACGGTTTGCCAATATCTTGGAGGATCATGAATGCAAGTGACTTTTGACTAACTTTTATTTGTTTCCTTGATCAAGTCATTTATTGGCCTTCCATATAATAATTAAATAAAGAAATAATCTAAATCCTTCACACAAAGGAACTGTTTAAAAAGTCCTCTCTGTCCACATAAAACACAAAAACCAAGAGTCCTGTCTGTGAAACAAGCATCTTGGTCTTTTTGCTCATGTGATGGCAGACTGCAGCAACTCAATATAATCACCTCACGCAAACAAAGATGTTGCACATTTTGATGTCAAAAACGTTTTTCCCATCAGCTGCGTAAACCGAGTTAGTGAATATCCTCAATAGGAAACATATATGAGGTACATTTGTTCACATTTTCAAAAAAGTACAGTAGTAGTGTCACAATCCATGGCTGTAAATTGTGAGATGGCAACTTTTTCCCTCAGCTGCTACTGTCTGTCTGATAATATTCACTTGAGAGGATAGGAATTGCAAAACATGTCATATAAAAAATGCAAGCTGTAACAACATACATTTTTTATAACTGTCTCAGTCCTGTATGCTGTAATATGTAGAAATACCATGTACATTCACTCTAAACCAAACTATGTACTTTTAACTACTTACTCCAATCATCTGCAGGTAAGAGCTCAGTCGAAAAGTAAGGAATCGTGAGTTTGAAAAACATTGAATGGGAAGAGTATCAAACCAGCCATCCCTTGTGAGAAGGTCTGTGGATTTGTCTGCCATCCCTTTCTTTCTTTTTTTAAGTGTTTGTGGCAAAGTGAACCCAAGTAAGACACGTGAAGTGAGCATCTTCACTTGCTGACGAATCAAAACCTGTGCTGCATCTGTGCAGGAAACATAATGAGGAAAAGACAGGAATTGTACAATTTATGAGCCTTTATTTTAAATTTGCAACATTTTGCACTCTGAACAAATGTTGGTATTTCAGGTTTTATCATGAAGTTGTCCTGGTTTTTACTTACTTACTCATTTTCAGTGACCCAAAACTGTATTTGTATCCTGAAAAACAACTTCCATCTTAAAAAACATGTGTGTATGTGTGGGAACAGTGCATAGATCCCTCACATAGACCCATCACCTTTTCCTTTCCTCTTTAAAAAAAAAAATCTGTCTAATAAATCTCAGGGAAACCAGTTTCTATCATGTACAGCGATGACAAAAGAGAAAGTCATGCAGGTCTCAACAGGCAAGCTTAGAAAGATGTACAACAGACAATAAATCAGAAAATGAAAATCAAGGAGCATGCAGCGTATCAAAATAAATTTGATCAATAAAAAACTGACAAAATAGATCCCCCACATTAACCTAATGATTAAACAAAGCAAATAAAAAGTAGCTTCATATTCGAGAAAAGATGAATACTTGATATTTATATGGGCCTTACTGCACAGACAACTTTCTGAAACACTCTGTGTGTGCATGACCTTCCGGCTGAAGTATGGTTAAAACTGCTGTGTCTCTTCAGTAAAACTTTTTCTAATGCCTCAGAACTCCGAGCCGTTGTATCCCCAGCCTTTTTCAGAAACTTGCTATTCCTGTTCCTGTCACTGACGGTAATTATGCTACCCCATTGTGCAACGTCATGAAACAAGGCAGTAACGGCTAAAACATTTGTTAGTCATACAAACGTTTATTATTCGGAAAGGTTAATATCGCTGTAATCATGAGATAGATTTGAATCCTCCTCTAATGGTGTGAAAGTAGACATTTGGGCTTGATCAAAACATGATCTGGAGTTTGAATGCAGGATGACTGGTTTTAGTTTTCAGGAAAGTGAAAAGAGTCAAGCACATTCACAGAGATATATTTACCAGAGTGACATGAGAAGGAGATATCTAAGGGTGAGAAAGCTCTGAGAGAAAGAGCTGGAGAGCATTTTGAGAACAGCTGCTTTATGCTGGGTAAACATATAGGCCTGTTAAGACCTTTTTTTCTCTTCGTCTTCCTCCAATATAAGACATGTCATTTTATTTATACTATGGTTGCCAATACAAGCCTGCAAAAAATGTTCTTTTGACTTCTCTGACTGACTTCCCTTCTCTCAATGCTATGAGTTTGAGCTTACTTGGACAGCTTGGCAAGAATCACTTTAATACATTCCATCTACCAACTGCCCTGTAAACTCTATTTCAAGGATCTCCACTCTGATTATTCCCTGACAAATTGTCAAAACTAAAGTAATGTGAGGCAGACACAGCTTTCAATTAAATCTTGTAAATTTATGACAAACTCAAATTAGGGTCATTAGGGTTATTATTCATCTTGAAGCGCAAGCCGCACAGTAAGGGAATTGTAACATGTGTGACATGTGGAACAAATTCTTTCACCATCACGGTTACACTTCAGTGAATCTGCAGGTGAAAGACAGAAATCAGAGCTTCTGCGATCCTAAGAGCAGTCTGCTTTACTGGAGCAGATTCACAGACAACTAGAAAGAAAAACAAGCTGAGAGCCAGAAAGAGAAACAACTGTATCTTTGTTGGAAAGTCCATAATTTTCATTGCGTCTATGCCTGAGGCAGAAGGGGGGATTGCAGTGGGAGAAATGAATCCGAGACTGAACTTGCACTAAATGAGGAAAAACAAACAAAAGCATATTCCAGTTGACTGAAGGTGCAGTAATAAAGTGCAGAGTCGTAACAGAAAGGACAGCAAATGGAGTAATTTCATTCAGTGGCATCCCAAGAAAAACAAGAAAACATATCATGGTAAAACTGGGGAAATCAAATGTAAACTGTGCTTAAATTGTCCAGTAATAAGGTCAATGACCATTATCATGAACTAACTTTATCATTACATAAAAAATGGATTTCAGCAATAAAATCCACATGCCTTGCAGTCATAAGCATTCCAATACTTTTGAAAAGCCATGTTTGCACTTTACCAGCTGAGATATTTAAATTCCAAAAGAGAGTTGATGAGGAATTCTTTTCAAAGCGGATGACTTTTAAATAGCAGATAATCAACCATTCAACCGACACATTCATTTTCATAGAGGTTCCTCGTATCCGATGCTGCTTTTTCTCATAATGAACGCTTATGAAGATATGATCTGTAATCTGAAGACAGAGAAATAGTGTTAGAAGACATACCTGCAACCCACCTGGGAGTTGTTAAAGAACAATTAAATTCATAGCTGTGAGATGATGTGAACACATTATCTGTGGTTTTAGACATCAATTACAGCAAGAAGGTAAAACAATGGGGCTGGGAAGAGTCAGTGCACAACCATTTTCAGGCTTCCACAGAGACAATGTTCTGGGATCAGACCCGTGCTCCATGCACGTCATTAGGAATTGTGACCAAATAGTTTAATCTTTGTTTCATCAGATCAAATCATGGTCTTCTTGGGGTCTGAGTATCATGAAGTGGTTGATTGTAGAAGACCCAAACACAGAACAAACAAGGGAAGAGGCAGCAGGTGAAAAACAAATTAAAATTTTATTAACTCTCAGAGCTGATGCAAAAAACCAAAAGCACTGCAAGAGCAGGAAATCCAACAATCATCCACTTATGTAACGGAATACAAAATGAGGCACAAGAAGTGGGGGACATGACAATGACACATTGATCTGGCAGTTAACAAAGGAGACTGGACATTATATATATATGGAGGAGACGGATGACAAATAACCAAAGGCCTGCAGTGATAAGAGAAGTTAATCTAACTGAGGTATCCAAGGAAGATAAGCTGTATAGAATGAACAGGAAGTAAAACAAACTAGTTGACAGAAGATGGAAATATGGTAAAAAAAACAACTAGACACAGAGTGTAACAACAATAACAATGATCATAATAAAACTATTATTAACCCAATAAACATGACATCAGCAACCAGGACAGCTAAAAAACCTGAACACAGCACCACTGTGCTTGATGTTTAAAGTCTTTCAGGTGCCTGATAGTCAGAATAGTTACATGCTCGGCTGAATCGAGCTACAGTTACAGCCCAACGACCATCACCCTTGTCCCTGTATAGAAGCACGGGAGTGGAATTGTGTAAACACAGGGTGTCCATCGCTGCGTTTATTATTTTGTCACTGTGTGACAAAATGTTTGAGACATTCTGCGTCTTCAAACTGTCTCTGTGGGAGATTATCACAAATTGAACCAAAGATTTTGTTAGAGCAGAGGTATAGTCTGAAAATGCATTAAGCATGGGAGTTTGCTGGTCTGGAGTATTCAGGCGTCTGTTAACATGATGCAGAGGAGGGAGGACATAGAAAATTATCATACAGAAGTAATTCATGTTGCCTTTCAATTAGGGAATTGAATCTTTAAAAAGAACATGGCAGCACAGCTTAGGTTTGTAAAGTTGTATCTTGACAAACAACAAGACTTCTTGAACAATGTTCTTCGGACAGACAAGACCAAAGTGGAGATGTTTGTCCATAATGTACAGCCCCATGTTTGATAAAAATCAAACACAGCAAATTAGCACAAACACCTCACACGGACTGCTAAAAATGGGGTTAGTGGGCTGATGATTTGGATTTATTTTGTAGCCACAGGACCTGGGTAATTTTGTGATCATCGAGGCAATCATGAACTCCTCTGCATACCAAAGTGTTCTAAAATCAGATGTGCTGCCACCTGTCCAACAGCTAAAGCTTAACACAACAGCAAATCTACAGAATTACTAAAAATAGAAATGATCAAAGTGTTGTAATGGTCCAGTCAAAGTCCAGACCTCAACCTGACTGCAACGTTGTGGTGAGACCTTAAGAGAGCTGTGCATAAAAGAAATGCCCATAAAAGAAAAGTCATGTAATGTAATTAGACATTACATGACTGAGAATGCCATACAGAAAGCTTTTATTTCAAATTATTGCTGCTAATGATGGTTCTACAAGTTACGGAAACATGGGGTGTACTTAGTTTTTTTACTCACTGCTTGTACATTTTAGCTTAGATTTTGTAGCTGTGTCATGCTGTATCATGTAAATAAATCAGGTAGTTGTTCATATTTTATGTAATTGTTATGTAATTAAAAAACCCACTGACGGTACAAGAGACAGAAACCACAAACCTCAGGACTCTTCATACTTCTACATCCACTAATGTCTGTAAAAACCTAACAGGAATCCATCCAATTGATGAGATATTTTAGTGGTACTTTTAAAAACTAACTGGGCAACAGTAACCATTGTGGTATGTATTGTTTTATAAGAAAACAAGGTATGAATATTTTTTTAGTTCTAGTGCAAATAAATATTTTGGGACCTGGTCAGACACCAGCTGCAACATCCTGCTGTTTCCCACGGTGAGTAAAGAAGAAAAAGAAGAAAAGTTTTCCATATTTTGGGCACATCAAGGCTTTGCCACATTATAGTTAAGCAGGTACAAGCTGACCTACATGCCGTAAATAGAGTAGTTCTTTGTATCAGCTATTAATCAAAGTGAGTCCTAACAAAGTACTGCTGTTCTGGGGAGTCTGATAAGAGAAGGCTCAAGCAATTACGATAGATGCTGTATGCACCATGTCAGCTTTATATTCCCACTCGGGATTTATCTGAGTGTTAGTTTAGGTAGGCGGGCCCTCACTTTTCTCTGTGCATCACTGCTGAATGTGAAGATAAAGAGACAGGTTCATAAATAATTCTTCATCTCAAACTGTCTACCTGCCTGTCTGTCTTGATAAGGTATCTTCAATCCACTCTATCAATTTACTGCACCTGTCTGTCCACCAGTCAACCCACCTGCTCTCCTGGCTCAGTTTAAACTCGAACAGTGGCTGTCTGCACCTGAAGTGAATTCATCTCAACCACACTGGACTCGTGTCTCTGCGGTTTCATTCCGATACGAGCCGTTGGCTGTGTTGTTGTTTTACAATTTTTTTTGGGACTCGATATGCAATGGTGCATTTGCACAGAGGTTGTCAAAACACGTGAGCAATATATTCAAAGTGAATGCGTGGGTGGAGGTGGGAAAAATGAATACCATTTAGAATGAATTCTGTTGTGTGTGAGTGCATGTCACTGGGACGGAAATCCCTGAAATGCTGCTCTAACCTTGTGCCCCAGATATTTTATTACCTATTCAGCAGAGTTTAATACTGTGAGACTCTGAGCTGTGAAAACAAATCAGAGTGAGATCACATACTGTGATACAATGAGCTCAAGCTGCCATTGGAAATATCTCTCACATTAAGAGATGGAAGAGGAGAGATGTGTCACGATCAAACAACACAAATAGTCACTTTTTGCTTCCTCCTATTGCTTCCTATATTGTTGTGTTCTAACTAATTCGTGTTTTGCCCCTCATGCCAAATAAACACTTTATGACTGAGTGAAAGCAGTGTGATATTTAAGTTGATTTGATCTAATTTAAACAGTTGTCTGTACTCTGACCAATGAGGCACAGTCGGACAGCCAACATAAAAAAACTCAAACATTCTGCTGCTCCTTGATTTACCACCATTAGCCTTCCACCCTTCCTCGGTGGTTTGAGGCTGTCTTTGACCCTTATGACATCAGCCTCCATCTTTCCAAAATTCATGACCTCATTTCTGGCTCCCTGATGCCTAGAAGATTAACCTGTGAAACTTGTGTCTTAAAGACAACACTTATGTCTTAAATCACAACCACAATTCAAAATAATTTGCAACAGTTTTGAGAATGCAAATAAAACTGCATTGATTTTTACATTTAATTATTTCCAGACTGTATAAACCCAAGGTAGTTCATGTTTTTTCAAGTGAACTTAATTTTATTTGTTATTATACACCCATTTTTACATTTCAGCTCAGCAAAGAATTCTAAAAAAAAAGTTGGGATGGGCAATTTGGGTCTTGTAATGAGGTAAAACAATGATGATGTAATTTCAAACAGTTAATGTCAACAGGCGACTGTATTCAGGATTTTCTACAAAAGCAGAATCCATGAAGTCTTTGTGTCCAGTTAGTCAACAAATATGTGAAAAAATGTTCCTCAAAGAAGGATTGGTGGCGGTTTGCATAATTTCTCTTCCACAGTGTATAATATCAGGAAACCATTAAAGCAATCTGGAGGAATTTCAGATTTCACCTGTGATCTCATATCTGTAAGACTATGCTACATCAAGAACTGTGATTCATCAGTAGCTAATACAGCTACATGGGCAAGGGATCACTGTGTAAGATCTTTGTCAAGCATGACGACATGGACTTACATTCTTAAATTCTGCTTAAAACTGTGCTATGCAAAAAAGAAGCTTTATGTCAAGCCTGTCTGGACTTCTCTGGGCTTTGAGGCTTCTGGGATGGATCATCCCACTGTAGAAGTGTCTGTTGTGGTTAGAACAATCAGCATTCAGAATATTTTTTGGATGAAATAGATACAGTGTCCAGTGGACCAAAGATGAAAAGGACCACCCAGACTGTTCTCAGCAACCAGTCCAAAAGCCAGACTCTAATGGCATATAGTTGTATCAGTGCTCTTGGCAAAGGTCATTTACTCTATTGTGATAGCAGCATAAGTTCAGAGTTAAATATGCTGCCTTCAAGTCCACATCTTTTCAAGGAACATCATACATTTTTCAACAAGACGATAGCAAACTATTTTCTGCAAACATTGCAAAGGCATGGATGCAGAAGAAGAGGGCATGTGTACTGAACTGACCTGCCTGCAGTCCTGCCCTGTCACCAACAGAAAATGTGGGAAGAATTTTGAAATGAAAAAGGCAATGCCAACAACCAGAACTGTGTGCAAGAACAGTCCCAGTTTGTAGTATGGTGAGGACCTAAGTGTAGACTCAGACTTCAGAAATCCAAGAAATCCAAAAGAAGAGCAGTAACCTGAACAGAGTTAAACCACATAACTCAGATGGGATATCAGAGAGATCTGGTGAGGGATGAATGTAACCAAGGAATGTCATTATTGAGGGAGCACATGACTAACAAAAGGCAAGTGGTGGTAATTTGCTAAATTAATCCAGCTGTAAAACAAGAACAGGAAGAGGCTTAATAGAAAACACAGTAAAAAAAAACTATAAAACAGGAAACAAGACAAACTAGAATACTGACTAAACTAGAACGTGAGATCTTCAAAATCAGAAAAAAATTAAAAAAACATTTTAAGTGTCCTGAGAGGGAAACATCCAAAAATGATGAAAGCTTTACTGTTACAGTTATTAATTTATTAAATTTAAATGTGTTTCAAGCCTGAAGCGCAAAAATGGATGAATATCAACAAATTAAACTAAGTTGTTGTGACAAAACCTGAAATATTGGGTTCATACTGTCCGCAATGAAAAAAGTCAAAGTAAATGTCAGAAGTAGTTTATTGTTATTAGCATCTTTCATATTGTCCCAATATTTCTTGATTTATGATTTTAGAATAAAGTAGTTGTTTTTTTTATTTTGAGAAAGCTATAATCTGTAATTAGAAATGCAAAGCTACAGAGCCACGTTTTTCATTCAATGTTAATCTGTGCCTTTCTTTTTTATGCTTATTTAACACTAAATACTTTTTTTTATCTCTATAATAGGTAAATTGTTATTTTACCAAAGCAAATTGCGCAGATAATTTCTTCTCTTGTCTGAGTACTTATTCCACCACCCACTGACACTGTAATAAGGGAGTAATTCCACAGGTGGCCAAACTCTGGGAAGAAAAAAGCAGGGTCAATTGCAGATTAAAGCATTTAATGGAAATAAAATGGGTGGTATGGGTGAAAGAATGACTATTAAATATGGAAATAAAGAGCTTCAACTGATCTTGGACTAGCTGAACTTAAACTGTCTGTTTGTCTGGAAAACATCAGATTTAAGCACCATTCTTTCTAAATGTTTCAACTAATTTACCACAAAAACATAGATATTAGTGAATTCTATTCTTTTTCACCATATCTACACATACTAAAGATGGCACAGTTCAGGTTTGGGAATTGTCAGGATTTTTGTCAGGAGTGCTAAATCAAATCACCTAACCCACCATATTAATGACATAAAGTTTCTTGAAATAAACAACAAAAAGGAAAAAAATCCACATTAATCACATGGGATGTTGCAAAATTCTAAGGTCCCGCTTGTAACATGTTCAGTTTCTGAGGTTCGGCTCATAGGAGCTGAATTTCAGCATTTCTTTCAAAGCCCCACCAGTCACTTTTTTTTTTGAGAGGATTAAGTTGAAATTTACTCTGAGCTCTCTGAAGCCACATCCTATCTTTTGCCTGCTGTCCAAACCTGCAACATGCATCGGTGTGTGTGTGTGTGTGAGTTTCGTCTTAGTTGGCACCCAGATCCCAGCTGTCGCAGTGGCAAGAGTTTATGCCAAGCCGGATACCCACGGGGCACACTGAAGCCAGAGGCTGCCAGCTGGCCCACCGCTTTTTCCCCCCAACTCTGCAAAAACTCACATACACAGACACAAATCTTCGGGGTGGGCACACATCCAGGCCTTGGGTTGTTGGAGCTGTAAAGGCGACAGGAGTGTCAACAACATCACACTGCTGATACATAATCCTCTTCATCCCCCCGAGCATGCCTGCACAGGCACACAGCCTTGATCAATAAATCAGTCCCTTTGCTCATCACTTCTTAAGGAAAAAAGGGACAAGGTGGAGCTTTAAGTAATTGCTGCTGGGGCAGAGAATGATGTCATCTTTCGTTTTTGGTATCTCATTTATTATGGAAATGCCAGATCAGAATAGCAGAGATTATGAGGCTGATTTAGTGATAAATGTGAGAGTGTAATCTTTTAGATAGAATGTAGGCCAATAAGACAATCAAGACATTCAGCAGTAGGTGGAGGATAGGAGCTGAGAGTGACTTTTGTTCTTTGAATTGTTGTTTATTCACTGTTTGGTTGCCATAGATCTTAAACTGCCCATTCGTATTGAAACGCTTATTGTTCAGCGCTACTTCAGCCTACGCATTATGTAAATCTCAGCCAAGCCAATCAGCCACAAATGCTCCACAGCGCTGCTTCTTAGAAAATAGAAGAATACTTGTCATTTCATGTTATTGTGAATGCTCAGAGGAAAACTTGGTGTGTCTCACTGTGGGTGTGGACAGGATCTCACCTGTTTTTACTTCAACTGATGCCACTTTGTACCAGTGTGAGAGTTGAAGAGGTTACATGTTTATGATGACACACAAAATCATGCACATCCTGTGCTGACCTGTCCTTATACACAAGCTCTTGATATAAAGAAGAATACTCTT
This sequence comes from Leuresthes tenuis, assembly GCF_036924035.1. Lineage (NCBI taxonomy): Eukaryota > Metazoa > Chordata > Actinopteri > Atheriniformes > Atherinopsidae > Leuresthes > Leuresthes tenuis. The sequence goes on along the minus strand of NW_027325372.1, from coordinate 8,298,222 downwards.
AATTATCCCACACACAGGGAGAGAGACAAGGGAACACAAATACAGACACACAAACTGACTGCACATACAAAACACACCCAGTCTGTCCCAGCAGCTCTGCATTAGTTGAGCACAAAAGTGACTCACATGCTGAGGGCAACATCAGATCATTTAGTGGAACAACAGTTTTGCTGGTCACTTTAACAAGACAAAAAATAAAAACTTACGGGATGTACAAGATACCAATTCAGCAGGTGTGGCATGATGGGATAGGAAATAAGTATTAAGTGTAACATCTTTTTGAAGAACAAATTAGTTCATAGCTGGGACTTTAATAAAATACCTAGTGCTGAACATCACAATGTTTTTGCTTTCTCCCATAAACGACTTAATAGATCAATTGTCTCAGCCTCACAACACATTTAAGTGTTTCTTGATATGGCACCTCTATCATAATGGTAATAACCTTGCACAAGAGCTTGCAACCACATTACTGATACTATGAGGCTTAACTCAAGCAAAGTAGTGTTTTAATTTACTATCAGCATTTGACAGAAATATGATTAATTTTCATCACATGTTCATCTGTGGCAACGGAGCTTAAGCTCTTCGTGTCAGACAAAAGTTTAAGGCTTTAAACTCAATACGAACTTATTTAAGAACACCATGGCACAAACCTCTCATTGCCCTAAAACAGCCTCTGGTCTTTGTCACATAGATGTCTGAAAAATTCCGTTAAGATTGTACTTTTACTGACATGATTGCATCAGATCATTTCTGCAGATTTGCCAACTGCATGTTCACCTTGCCTATCTCCTGTTCCATCACAAGTCAAAGCTGCTGTTCTTGTTTTATGATCTGGTGACCGGGTGGGTCATTGAAGCACACAGTCTTTTAAACTCAACATGGTGAATAATCACTCTGGAAGAAGATAAAAATTAAATGCAGCCTTTTATCACTTTCAACCTTTTGTATTGGGAAGGGGGTGGGGCTAAAGGATATCCAGTGTGTTACAGCCTGATGACGAGGATCTCGACTAGGTCGCATTATGTGACATGATGAGAGTGAGACAGGGCTCAATAAGAGTGTCATCTTAATTTCGTACAATTAATGAATGAAAGAATAAAAATGTCGACCTCTTTGGATGTCTCTGCTCTTAAGAGTATGCAGAATATTCCAGAAACAAACAAACAAAAAAAATTCTGAGCTGCAGATGAAAATGCCTTGTTGATGGAAACCTTTCAAAGAGGAAGGTGTGAATAGCTTTGAGCAGGCAGAACTTAGCCACTTTTTTTACAGCTGTGCTTGCTAAGAAAAGCATCTCAGCACGCACAATAGATCAAACACTTCTGCAATGGCAAGAGATCTCGTCGGGTTCCATTCCAGTCAAAGACAAAAAAACCCCAGTCTGATCTAATCAATCTCAGTTTCAGACGAGGCTACAGATGGTAAAGTCAGAAATTGGTATGACAACAGCATGAATCCGTGGGCCCAATCTGCCTTGGGTCAGCAGTCTAGGCTGCTGCTGCTGCTGCTGCTGCTGCTGCTGCGTTAATGTTTTTCCCAACAATCTTTGTGTCTTATACCTGTTTGAATGTCACAGTTGATTTGACAACAACTTTTTTTTTTTTAATCCAACCAAGGATTTTCTGTGCCTGATGCCTGAACATAACTTAATAAAAATGAACCTTAATACGATGTAATTGATCAGATACTGCTCAAGTTTCTCATGTTCAGACTGTCAGACACAGTTGTAAAATAAGCTTTAGCTTCTCCTTAAATGACACATTTCAAGTTAATTATATCATGCATCATACTTTTTTTCTGACCTGATTTCAGTTAATAATCATTTAGCTTCATGCGCTAAATTTTTCATCTTTGGCAAACTTGTGGCCATTTTGACAGACAAAGGCCTGGTTATACGTAATTTGAAAATAAATGGCATCTAGAGAAATACTTTGGTTGTTTAGAAAGTCCTGTGATGGATGAATGTAGCTGGACACGTAGTTCTATCAAGTGTTAGCTTTAAGAAACCTTTATCGGGGCCTCAGTTGCACTGATCCATCACAAAACGAAGAGAGAGCAGAGGGAATACACTTCTGTCTATTTCTCACAGATAACAGTTGAGCTTCTTTCTGTTTTTTACTACTATATCATTAGTTTCTGCATCAACCATTTTTCAAACATTTACTCCAGAGGCAAAGGAGACGTCAGCATTTCTCGCAATTCATCGTATGAACAATGTAAGGTTCAGAATCGGCTTCCTTACTGCTCCCACATATTATTGATTGTGACTGATTAGTTGTTGGGCTGCACAGTGGTGTGGGTGCCAGCGCTATCACCTCACAGCAAGAAGGACCTGGGTTTGATGGTTCGAGTCTCACATGGGGCCTCTGTGTGGAGTTTCCATTTGCTCCCCAAACCTGGATGAACTTTCTCTGGGTAATCCAGCTTATTCCCACAATCCTAAAATATGCATGTTAGGTTAACTGGTGATTCTAAACTGACAGCAGGAGTGAGTTTGAGCCTGCATCGTTGCCTGGGTTGTTTGTCTCTGTCTTGGCCCTGTGATGAACTGGTAACCTGTGCAGGGTGTAGCCTGGCACAAGTGAAAACTGCTTCGGCCCCCCCTTGACCCTCATACAGTGTGTGCAGGAGTGGAATATGTTGATTTATCGATTAGTTGTTGAAGCCTAAATGATATACTGTAGACTTTATATGGTACAGTACTGCAGTTTTTCTACATTAGGTATGAACTAGGGCTGTCACAGTCAACTTGTTAATCGTGATGCGATTAATTAAAAAAAAATTAACGTTAATTTTTTTTATCGCGGCCTTAGCAATTGGCTTAATAAATAGCAGAAAAGTCACTAAGAGTTCAGAGTTCTGAATCTGATGTGTCTAATGACTGCAGTTTTTCATTCCTTTAACTGTCATTAGGCCTTGTTCTGTTGGTTGTTTGTTGTCTACTACCTCTTCAGTTTTGAGACCACATTGTTGTGGCATTTTATGTGCTGCGTTTTTGAAATAGACATGTCAAGTGGGTCTACTATGCACTTTTTTATTTTGAAGAATAAATAAAAGATAAAAGACATGCTTTTCCTATGAGTGTTTGGAAAAAAAACTCGATGGAACAAATTCAATATCACAAAAACAAAGAAGGCTCTCTTGCTATGATCATGTGGAGAACATATAATCTTTGTTTGATGGCAAAGGTCACAGCAGGATTCCCCCACATGACAGTCATCCAAGTTGACAGTTTTTTGTTTTTTTTTGTCTGGACACAAATTTAGCATTGACTGACATTAAGGATAACTAACTGCTAAAACTAAATGAAAATGAGTCAGATAGGTGCTGGGTCATCAGACTTGCATAATGCTATAAGAATAACTGCATAAGAATTTATAGATTTTCATCAGATTCATAGTAAATCAAAACCCACAAGGTTGCACAAGAATGTGGAGGAGTGCCTCTGTTTGCTCCATTCATGTATTCCCATAAGCTTCAGTGAATTTAGCATTAAAAGGTTGCATAAAGTGCAACTAGAAAATAGAAAGCAATTGTATAAGAGAGGATAGAAGACAACAAAACGGTCTGAGTAACTGGATGGAAATGTCCCTCACATAGTGAATTTATTTGGGTTGTTGCTGCTGACTGTAAATGTCAACTTTATTGATCATTAACCTGGAAGAGAAATATGACCATGGCAAACTCACAGCTTCTGTCTCAATAACGGAGCAGGTCAGAACACTGATGTTAATCATTCACTTAGACACTGGAAATACCCTGACAACAAATACCTCCTGCACGGGTGGGGAAAATGTAGAACAAAAAGCCTGTAGATTAATATTGACTCATAGATACAATGATTAAAAGCAAGGATGCCACCAAATAGGTCTTTACCTTAAACCCTTTTGGATATCAGCACCATGTACCACACACTTTACTGCAACACTTCTGTGTGCCAGTGAAAACAAGAACAGTGCATTTCTCATTAAAAACAGCATGTTGCATCATTTCTCTTGCCTGTTTTTTTCTTTTTCTTTTTTCTACTACATGGTATCATTCCACTGAGTAGCCGTCAAACCAGTCACTCACAAACCGATAAATCAAGGCACAGCAGTGTGAAATGTGTCGGCCATTTTGGCTCCGTTAGAGCTGGTGGCACACAGAGCAACTGCTCATTAGAAGGCAAGTGTGACAAGCCTCTCTCTACAACACCAGACGGGTTCAACTTCCTCACCCAAACAGAGGGGGAGAGCAGAGTGTGGGGAGGAGACAGGCAGATGGTGTGGGGAAAGAAAGTGGAGGCAAAGCTGGAGTGGGATGAAGGCTCAAAGGGGGTGTGGGGTAAAAAATGAGAAAGATGGGAGTCAGGGCAGGGAATGAAGGCTGGAGAAAGGGAACGTGCCGGCAGATATCATTAAGGTCGAGCGCAGGGCTGTTTAATGAGCGAGCTCACAGCACCACTCCATCCTCAGTGGCGCCTGCTAGCTGGAGGCCCTCAGGTTCTGGCTTCACAGTAGGGGTTCTGGCATGTTCCATCACTGTGAACGAGAGGGGGTGAGGATGGGAATTTATTTCCCTCTCACTACCTGTGGAGCACATTTGCACAGATACATGGGCAATCTTATAAAAATCAAGAAATACTCAGGATCACACTAAAACTTATCCTCAGGGTAGAAAGGTTTACCACATGCAAGTTCTCTTTTTCCCTCCTCATGTCACAAGTTTAATTGACACTGCTTGAGACATTAAAATGGTTGTAATAACCCTGGCCTCCACGTGATGTCACGTTGCAGAGTACACAGCTGTGTGAGGAGCTGGGAAAAGTCACCAGGCAGCAGGAATCTGCTGGTTTGTATCATCCCTGCAGTCGCCTGATCAAGTATGTGACTGTGGTGCCGCCATGGGAGATTGACCAGAAAACATATCCCTGTTGAACTGGAGGAATATGGTATTTGCGATTGTGTAGCTTGTGGTTGAAAGTTGAGAGTAATTCAACTTTTTCAAGCATCAGCAGAGTAACCAGCCAACCGAATCGCATGCATAATCGTGTGTCTGATCTCGTGACTGATTATTGTTATAATTCCAAGCATCAGGCCCGCCCACCATTGAGTGTTAAATCATCACTTCCATGTGACTCATGCCCAATAAGGCCTCTGTGTGGGCACTGAATTTGATTTTAGTCAATCACGCACTATCTAGTAGAACTATTTTGCTTGTGTAATTCAACTATAAATGAACAACTCACACTTGTGTATTGTAGAATATTTTCTGAACAACTGGGGCTCCTCTTTTAATTTTTGTAGGCTTGATGAATAAAGAATAAGTGGAATAATTGTTTTGCAAGGAGCCAAGTTGAAGGCCTCCCCTACTAATGTTAGAGGAATTGAGTTACAACAGTGGTAGTAATGAATGTAAGTTGCCTTGTGTGCTTAACTTGATATTGTTAAGATAGTCCACTAAAGTGACAAACATGTTTAGTTTTTAAATGCTTTTCCACAATTAAGCACTTCAAAGATTGGTGACAGAGAAGCATAATGTTAAAGTCTAAGGCAAAATGCAGCCCTGTTCGGTAGCCCTAAAGCCTACTTCACTCTCTGTTGTAATCTAAAGGGGTAAACCCTTTCACACTACGTCTGAGTTGACCCTTAGTTTACTTACAAGTCTAAATTTGTGCAGCTCTAACCCATTTTGACCTGATGTGTTTTTTTCCAATGGGACCTTCACAATTTTCAGGCTTGTCATTCCCTCTGGCTGCTATGTTCGTCAAGTTGACCATATTTTGCGGTGAATAAAACATTCAAACTTTAAAATGTGGCAAGAATAAAGTGCATGTTATCTTCTGCAGTGCTGATTTTAGTCTCGGCAAACCTGGCAAGTTATTGCCACATGAAAAAGTGGCTGTCTGAAATGAGACCATAGCCACAGAAAGTGAAGACTGGATGATGTCAGTTTGATCTTAACAGAATCAACGCAAAGCAATGTTTGATAAGAAGGCTTAACCCCCTTTCTGTGTGGAGAAACTCTCCTGATGCCCACAGACAAGAGTGCACAGCTTAGTGAAGGTATGTTCATACAGACACATTTATGTTTTCACTTGCAGATAGCGGCACATGTAGAGATAATGATGCACACAGAGACACAGACACAGATACGTGCAGCAGACTGAGCTCCAGCCTGGTCCTCAACACACTGCGCAACATCAATTGCTTTGAAAGGTTTCCACACCAGTCATATTGACAAGATCAATGAGAACAGGATAAAGTGGGGAAAGGAGAGAACGAGGATGGCTAGGGGAGGAGTGGGTGGGATATGGATGAAAGACAACATGAGGATGAAAAGCAAACTGATCAAAAGCAAAAGAAGTAAAAAGTTGTAATGAAAGAGAAAAAAATAACAATTTGACACAAACCACTGGTTGAAATCAGAATGCACTGAGAAATCAAAGGACATGAGTAAAAATAATGGATGGGGAGAGAGAAGGAGAGCATAGAAAAGAGTGCTCGCCTTGTCAAAGGGTTCTTGCTCCTTCTCCCCTCCAACAATAAAACAAGAAAGAAAGCAGATGTGATAACCCCTGCTGCTTAGTGTGATGCAGTGTCAAGCACCGAGTACCGCACACACACTCAGACAAACACTCATGGTGTGTGGTCAGAGTCCCCTATCTCAGAACCAGCGCTCATCCTGACACTCCAAAGGGGCTCAATGTGTGCACTGTCTAAGATGTTTAATTCATACGGCCGCCTGCTAGCGCTCGGCAGGAATGTGTTACAGAAGAAGATGGGAATGCAAAGTGTTGTGTGCAACAGCCAGAGTGAGATGATGCATATACACAAGAGAGGGAAGCTATATAAACAATGAAAAAGAGCAAGAATACTGGTGTGTGAATAAGAATAAATAAATAAATCAAAGTCAAGACTGAAGCAGTAAATTGATGGGGGAGGGGGGGGTGAATAGACAGGAAAGCACATGTTTCATATAGATTCTTAGATTCTGGTACACACAGAATGAGTGATAGATTGAATCAGAGCAGCAAAAGTGAAAGTGAGAAAACAGTGGAGAGAAATTTCACATATAAACCAAGCAAACAGAAAACTTTGGGAATCTCTTCTGGGCAGAAGGAGAGAGCCCTGAGTGCTCAGAGTGTTTGCTGCAAGTCTCAGCAGGGGCAGGTGGGGGACTGACTGCTAGCGATTTTCTGTCATATCTCTTTTTCTCTTCATCCCTCACGCCTGCTCTCCACCTAATCCTCCCTCAGCTCACATCTTCCACACATATGGCCCTGCTTAAAAACTTAATAGCATGTGCAGAACATAGTGGTCAACAGTTTTGGTTTGTCCGAAAATTGGAGCACCTTGAAATTATTAGTTTTTCCAAATTAAGCCATGTTTCCGATGTAATGTGTTTTACTCTGTCGCTTATCTTAACCTGTGTTGCACTGGAACAAGACTGTGTTCATATCCTAAAGCAAACATGCAGATTTATGCTGCTATTTTTCATAAAAGTTAGTGTATTAATCAATAATCAATAAATCGGTTATCCAGGAAGCACAGGTTAAACTAACAGTAGCTTCTTGCCTGCCTATGGTAAGCTAAAAACTTCATTGTTCTCAAGTCAGGGGAGTTTTCATTTGATCTGAATGCAAACTTTGAGTTGCATCGGGCTCTTTACAGAATGTTCATAATTGGATGTAATTTGGCAATTCTGAATATATCAATAAGAGAATGTTCCTAGAACATCAGATGAAGAACATAAGTGTTGGACCAGCACTATTGTAATTAAATAATTTCATTATCAAAGGCTGCAGATATAACTCCACGTAGCTTTTGGGATATGGCCATTTCTTCATCCCTTTATAAGGCTGTAGTTACAGTGGGTGGTAAATTGCAGAAAATAAATACAAGTTTCCCTGCCACCTTTAAGATACTTGGCAAGAAATTTTGGTTCAAAAAGAACATTCCACTGACTAATCAGGAAAGTTTTTCTCATGTCAGTGTTGCATATTACTGCATGTTTACACAGGTCTATTATTCTGATTTTGGGCAACCTTTACAGAACGTTCCCCTTCGAAGGAACAATCCCCCAAAGTTTGCTTTGGTTGCTTTATGCTTCAGTTCCAGTCAGTTTTTAGTCATATAGCACCAAATCACAACAAATATCATCTCAAGGCACTTAGGAAAGTGCGTAAAAGTCATGTTACGCTAGTTTTCAGCTATTATTGCTGTAGCTCCTGAATCATACGATCGTTTATATTTCCACTAGCATTACAATGTTAATTTTTACAATGTAATAACACATCTATTAGCCAGATATTTGTGAGTAGTCCTTCTATATATCTACAAATAAGAACAATATAATACAAGGTGCTTTCTTAATCCCCATGATTTGACTTGACCTTGCACAGTCAAAATACATTAGAGGTCTGAATTATTTTGTTCAACCCCTTAACCTGGGAAATAATAGCAATTTGAGTGGATATATTTCATGTTGCAAAGACTTACAATGGTGGCAGAGACTCAGGGATATTGAAATACTCATCTCAAGCAATTTCAAGCAAGAAAAGTGCTGACTCCCAATTACATCCCAATACCAAATTCAGCAAAATGCTGAGATTCAACCTCCCTCTACAATTTATTAACATTTATTCAAGCATCTTCTTTCTGTCAAAGAATTACATACATCTTTGGACTCCTTTCAAAAAACAAAATGTAAAATACCAGCTTGTCCACATTATTAGAATTCACTTTGAATTTCACACACGAAAGTGAAAAAAAAAACTGTCCATCAAATATATACATTTGTCTTTATTCTGAACATCTTTTAGACTGATTTAAATCTTAAGTAAGACCAATCTTTAAGGTCTTTATGTCAGCCTTGAGTGTTGAAATTTGTTTGAAATAAGTTTGAAAACACTGAGCTTTGAGAGAAATGAATTTACACCAGCAACAGTAGTTGTATTTTACTCCCCAGGGGACAAATAAAGTTGACTGAATTGAACCAAATAGTCAATAATGATAAGTAAATAACCAAACAGTATCAAGCAGGTGTAATTTAGTAAAACTGTAGAAAAGGGTAAAACTGTGGGACCTTGCCACCCAGAGCCGTGCATGTGTGGGCTCTGATTTATAAAATAGTTTCAGGGCCTTTAAAAACTGTGTACAAAACAGCTGCCCTGACCTATAAGAAATGATTTGTGAAGTTTGATTTCCAGCCAATCAAAAACTAGTAGAATGTGGGAAACTTTGTATGTAAAAATGTTTATAAAAAATGAATTTGCAGACTTCACTATGTATCTTCTATGTGTTTGCAAGAAGTGAGAAAGAACATAAAACATAACAAATATGACCTTTGTTTTTCCCAGATGTGAGACCCAACATGTCCTTTATGATTGAGTGCATTCACAATTAATGACTACAGTAGATGTAAACACCCACACACACGCACATGCACACACAATCACACACACATTATACTGTGTTTTGGCCACAGATCAAGTCATGACAGAATAAATGAGTCAGAATACATTAAGATTGATTTTATTATTTATATACATTATATATATATACATCGATATATATATATATATATATATCGATATACATACATATCAATCAGTGAGCAGTATAATTATCAGTATCCATCGTTAGGCACCATATATGTACATAGATGGGGAGGAGAGCGTTTTTCTGCATGCCTCTTCAAAAAACAACAGAACTGAAACATGCTGTCAAAATGGCAGAAAAAAATCTTTGTCCTCTGTTTACACGTGTTTGAGATGTCACATGATCACGTGTTTATGCATATCTAATGTGAAACATGTCAGCAGCTACCAGTGTGTATATGTCTATATGTGTGTGCGCTTGTGAAATTATAAATTACTCACAAGATCTAAGTTTGTGCGCATTTCACATGCAACCCAGTGTCTGTCAAAGTTCTTGTGCGATAATGATGAGTGAGATTTGACTCTTGTGTTATTGAACACTGTGTGGCAGCGTCGAGGAGTACGTGCCAAGCGTCTTACTGATACGAGAAGACTGTGAGTCCAGCCTGTTGAGGCAAGTCCCTGAACACCTTGGCACAGAAGCCACATCTCGAGCTGGTTATACCTGGATGTCAGAGCCAGAAACGTTGTAGAAATGTTTCCCTCATGCCTCTCTGCAAGGAAAGAATACACTTTCCCAAGAGCTGTATTTTCCTGCCTACACCCTTGATTAGTATAACTTTGCAACCTATGATATAGGTTACTAAAACACAGTGCCATATGTATTGTGTGGAGGAATTTTAAAGAGCAAATATAGGTTTTGATCCAAAAATTTTGTAAACTAGAAAAAAAATAATTTTAAAGACACTTTGAGGGAGAAAGAAAACATTCTGTTACGAACACTGAATAATTCTTTACAGCCACACTGAAGTGCAGCATTGGAAGTGACCAGTGGAATATTACTGGAAGCCAGCTTTGTATTTTCTTTCCCTCTAGGTTTCAGGAATGCATGGGTATTAATTCTGTCAGGCTCTACAGTATGTGTAAATATTAATCCTTATAACAGCAGGTGCTGCTTAATCAAAAGGAAGGATAACAGCTGTTTCTAGGACACCACCTCATAAATCTCATTGAAGGACCGTTCTGATGTTAAGGATCCTTCGAAGAACACAGTCCTTCAGTCAAGGAAATTTTATGGACATATCATTGTATCCTCTGCATTCTCAAAGTGCACACGGACGCAATCTGGCACAGACAGAGGAATAAACATGTTTTAATTCAAGTTTATTTTTAACATAAGTGTTCTCGTCATAAAGTACAAATCACCATTTGTAATGCATTCTACCAAAGGACAACCAAGATTAAATTGCCAATATAAATGTCTGTAGCCAGCTTACAGCTACTATATGACAATAATAGTAATTTTTCAACTGTTTTGTGTGTCAAGCGTAATCTGATGTGGAACTATTGCCTTGACCTATGTCTACTTGTTGAGACAATGTACTTGTTGTTACATTTTTTAATCCAAGGAAGGAGTCTGTACAACCCAAAGAAGGACATGACTTGGAAAGATCCATACTTGTGAGTGATCCTCTTTGACTTTTAGAAGTGCCTCATATCTGTAAAACTTTTTTTTCTTTCCTGTAGAGAGTAGGATGAATACCCCTCCCACTGCACTAGGAGACACAGTTATAGCTTACCCATGCAAAATGCTTGGAAATAGGGAAAGAACTGTGCACCTTTGTATAACCAAAGCAAATTCTCTTATTTGCTAAAGCTATTGCGTTGTACCTCATTTTTTGTTCATCTTTGAACATTTGTATGGATTATATGACTGAGGAGCTGGTAGATGGATTTTCAAGGTACTGACCTTTACATATATCAGACAGAATCTGTGTGGAAATAAATTATATTGATGTAATCATCCAATGCTCACCACTTCTTACCATTTTCCAGCCTTTATGCTGAGTTAAGATAACTGATGCCTCACTTTAGTTTTCATACCTGGCGATAAAGATTATAAGTGCTTTAACTTTAAAGCCAATATGAGGTTAAAGTGGAAATCCAAAAGATTTCAGTCCTGATGGATTCAGCAATATATGGTCTTGCTCTTTGGAACACAAACCTTAAGCAATGGTTTAATGAAAAAAGGTACTGGTGCAGGCTGTCCACAAGTCAAAATGTTGGAGGTTTGATCCCCAGCATGCATGTCAAGATACTGACGTCTTAAAATGCCCACAGTGATTCCACAATTATAAAGAAATGTATAGAATAAAATACATTATTGTCATGGCTCTGGCTGTACCTGGTATTCTGCATTCCTTGGTTGGAATGAGTGCTTATTTGAGTTACTTTTGCCTTCCTATCATCTCGAAACAGTCGGCCCATTCTCCTCTGACCTCTCACATCAACATTTTAACTTCAGCAGGTTGTCTTGACCACCTCAACATGCCTAAATGCATTGAGTTGTGGCCATGCCATTGGCTGATAAGCTATTTGTGTTAACAAGCGATTGAACAGGTGTACCTATTAAAGTAGCCGGTGAGCGTACATCGTTCTTCAACCACAGTTCGAGACATGAATTAACCACCGTGGTAGCTATATCAAGGACACTGTGCTCTGTTTTGCCTTGCTATATATATATATTTTACATTCATTTTCTTCTCCTGTGCTTAGAATCCCCATTTGTTTGCCACCCCGTTCTGTCTGGATTGCTTCCTTCCCTGCCTGATCTACTCTCCAGCCTCAGCAGCTACTGCCCCATCATGCCTGCCAGTTTACAAGTGATGGCTTCCACCTAAAAATGGCAATACATTTTTCAGAAACTCAACCCATTCGAGTCATTTGTGTTCCGTTTTGGGTCTAGTTGTTTCCTTGTACATGAAAGAGTGAATGTGGCTTTGAGTGGTCAATAACACCAATAAGAGCTACAGTATATAACTGCAGTCCATTTACAGGTCACAAATTATGGGGGCAGCAGTAAAAAATATATTTGTCATTTTAATGATAAAGTCAGGCAACAATTGGTCTTTTTTTTCCCCCATCATTCTGTAAGCAACCATGATATTATTGACAGCATGAGTCTGTGAACAGCAGGGGACAGTGAAAGGAGTCAATTACCTCCCTGAGTATTTGGAGGTCTACAGCATGTCACTTCACCGTGGCTGCTTTTTTTTGTGTTGCCACTCGCAATATTTTCTAACTGAGCTGCTGTTGAAAAATGTAGAAAATTATGACTTATTTATGTTTGATGAAGTGTACAAAGGTGGTACTTCATGATAACAGCAAACTGTTGTCTTGCCAGTTAAAGTTGTACCAGTAACCTAAACTGCAACATAATGAGTAACTTATTAATGCATTTTTCCAGTAAATATTGCCACAGACAATCAGTTTGTATGTATATTGAATATTTAGTGACATGCGTTTTGATTTATCAAAATCAAAATCTGTTTATATGTGAAAAAGTGATTTCCACTTCGAATTGAAGTCCTTTTAATTATATTTGCATAAACTAAACCAGGTCTCACACTCTGCAGCCTTGTACCTTACAATCTTGATCTTCCAGTTAAATTTGAGACATTTTCCAATATGAAGTCAAGAAGTGGAGAAATCCCAGACTAAACAGAAGCTTCAGCCTTCCTCTTGTTCCTGTGGCCTTGACAGACATGGACACGGCATCTCCACCCAACCATGAAATAAGCACTTGTGTTTTAGCCTGAACAACTCCATTTCTATGTGACTGTCAACACACACACTCCTTGAGAATTTTGCAATCCTGGAGGGCCAACTGTATATGTCCTGCAGAACTGATCAATACAATTCAATCTGCTTGCAGCTCTTTGTTGCACAAGGCCGCGGCTGCTTTCCAAACAATGAATGGCTGGACACAGAGGGACCTGTGTACAAATGGAATCCCATTAAAACGCAGTGTCTCTCGGGGGCTGATGCTGACCCCTGCTTTTCCCCTTCTCCCCAAACTGCAGCAGCTACTTTATGCACCAGTAACTGACAGCTCCCTGCCAGGAAAGAGAAGATGTTGTTACCGTGACAACAGCTCATGCTACATCAGCGTGGATAAGAGGTTCTGATAAATATCTTTTCAGTCCATTGAAATACGTAGCTGACATTGAGAGGTCAGTATACTGGCTACAGGTCTTATAATGTATTTACACTGATAGACATATAGTGGTGAAGATGGTCCAATTAACAGCTGTATTGTTTCATTACAGACACATGTGCTTGTAAGTGGAGTTAAAATGTCTATAATATCAACAGTGACTGGCCATTATTCACATTTACAGCAGAGATTTAAGTTTTCCATCACACATAAATAGTATATGATGTAATGTCCTGACGTAAGTGACAGACAACATTTTTATGATGAGCTTCTCCTCACGGCACGTCAACACTTTTTGAATATAAGTTTTCTAAAAATAGTTTCAAGCAGTGAGATGCAAAGCAGACAAAACAATACAAGGGACAGGCGATGAAAAGGCTATTCTTTTGTCATCTACAGTGTCTTTTCTTCTTTTTCTCTCCTCATTAGAATTAAAAAGTTCCAAGTCTAAACATATTCTGTTCACAGAGCCCTTCTCCCTCTTTTGTCTTTCAGCTGTCAACCCTTTGGGTTGCTAAATTATTTTTCCTACAAGGACCTTGGTTTCAGGGACACCGAAGGGAATTTCCTCCTTGCTTCTCATTTCCTCCAGATAGTTTTTCTCAGCAATATTATTCATTTCAGGGAGCTACATTAGCTTTACTTTATGTGATGCTCGGTTCAGTCTTCATTCCCCTATCTACTGGTTGTTTTCACAGTGAAATTCCTTCGGGCTTACTGTGTACCCTATGAGGACAATACACAGTAAGGGGAGGGTAAAAAGAGAGTAGAGATATGGATACTTCTCTAAGTGTCGTCTAACACTTTTTATCTGGTCTATTCACAGAATAACAGAGAGAAAGAGCACAAACACACATGGTTGTATAAAATGTGTCAACCTCTTGTGGTTATGGGAATACAGTCTGAGGATAAAGAGCAAGAGAAGAGAAAGGGAAAATATATGGTAGTGGACTTTGAATGGCCTTTTATTCTGTCCTCAGTTGGACAGAACCAGGCTCAGCAGTGTATGCATGGGAGGAAACACAGAGAGCTACGATGAAGAGGCTAACATGCCTCAGACAAGAGATCAGCCCTTTTCACACAGCAATCGTACCATAATGCTGCAGAAAAAGACACCAAGACGTACTGTTCCCCTTTTGGTTATTCATACAGATCAAATGTATCATGTTTACACCAGAAGTAACATGTTTTAACAGGTTTTTATTAAATGTGGATACACCTGCTAAAACAAGCCAATTTAAGCCTTTCCCAGCGTGTGTAGCAGCAGATGTATTATCAGTTCTCCAACAGCTACAGCTTACCTGTTCCTCTACCTACTGAAGGACAGGCGTGTAACTCAACAACATGAAAGGGTGGCATTACACTGCATCCTGCAGGTTGTGTTTCTGACAGTCACACCTCTAAGATAATCAGGCAAGTTTACTACTTTTGACTGGACCGGAAATGTAATCACTACAGGGGGACAGTTTACAACGGCGTTGTTGGTAAGAGTGGGTAGCGACGCCAAGTCATCTTCCACTTAACACATTTTGGCTCCCCAATTGCAAGCTTAGAGGTGTATCAGTGATGCATCTACTTCATGCTCCCTATCCAGCTCTGTACCGGACATTGATGCACAACAAAAGCGCATCAGGCTCACCTTGAACTGTCTGTGTGAAAAGGGCTTATGTTTGAGTGACAGAATGACAGTGTGGATTATACAGTAACTGTCAGTGTTTACTGTAAAAGCAGGGTGGTGCTCTAGGTTGAGATTCTTAAAAGCACATAAGCACACACATCAATGGTGCAAAAAAAAATCCTTTGTGTTTAATTGCTTTTAGAAAACCGGCTGAGCAAATATTCTGACTTTGCGGATCTTGAGGGAATAAATGACTGAATGAGGGAAGTGTGGGAGCTATAGCATCAGAGGTCTGATGCAGGTTTGGCTGTAGAGGTACGAAATGAGTGGTGATGGGAAGTCTGCCATGGAAACTATTGGTCATATTACAGGAAGCTGTGACAATTATTTGACCTGCGAGGAAACGGCGAGTCAGAACTCAGAGATTTTCGGGTGTGGCTGGGAAGAAGTTGTGTTTTTTTCCAGTTTAGTCTTTGGAAAAGTCGAGGAGAGAGACCAAAGGTTTGAGACGGAGAGACGTGATTGGTCCAGGAAGAAATCTAGGTGGATGTTTGCAAGGCGGCCGCGTGTCTCCACGCCCTTCTGTGACTGGGTAGTCCTGCTCCATCAAGCTAAGGTGAAGACGGAGTGCACTCCAGAGAGGCTGCAGAGAGAGAAAAGAAAAAGAACAAAAGATGAATACACTGGAAAAGATTTTGAGATGAATTGTCGGGCAGAGGGTGTGAAATGGAGGGGAAACAGTGACACTGGAAAGAGGAAGATGTTAACAAAAAAGACAAGAAGGAGGAAAATGTTGTAAAAACAAAAGAAAAATGGTGACGAGCATTACAGGAGGAATAGGGAAGGAGGTTCCAAAATGAATCCAAGCAGAGTGACGTAAATGAGAAAGGAAATTAAGAAGTCGAGATCAAACAGGGGGTAGGGGCCAAGATAATGAGCTTGGGCACAGTGAGGCATAAAAATGGATCGGGGGGATGGAATTAGAAAAATAGAGGTGGTGGTGGGGGGGGGTAGATAACAGAGACAGGATAAAAGAGAGAATGAAAGAAAGGGGGTCAAATAAAAAAAAAGAGACATAATTATAAAATAGCATAAGAAAATCAATGAAGAGGCTTTCATTGTGCTTGCAGCCATATGAAGAGGATGGAGAGCACCAGTGTGTCCATCAAGCGCTTACACACCAGCACATGTCAGTGTGACACACACAAGCACTTCAAATGCAGACTGAAGACAACAAGGATGAGTCAAACAGATGAAGCGGAGAGAGACAACTGACATTTAGAGTTCAATTGGAGCATGTGATGACAAGGCACAAAGAAACACGCCAACCCCATCCCTGACAACAGCTTGAGAGCATCTGTGTGTGTGTGTGTGTGTTTATGAATGTGTATCTGTGTGGATGACGAGCTTGGTGCTTGACATTTGTGACTTTATACAGTTTTATTTATTCAACAACAGGCTCTGAAATTTAGGGCAGAGAACCAACACGGAGCTAAGAATTCACATTAATGTTTTGAAACTTAGGGATAAAATAAAAGAAGTGCAAGTGTGAGAATCTGACATACAAAACTTAAATAAGTCTAAAAAAAACTGGAGACGTGAACAGTGAATTACAGATATGGGAGTGAAGTTTGATGTTAATATTTCTGCTGATCCAAGTAACTGCCTATCTTTGTCAGGACACTCTAGGAAAAGAGATCCTAAATCTCAAGAGTTTCTATTTCCTGGTTGAATAAAGGTTCAATTAAACATTCTTACAGCACTGATTTTAAGGAAGGAACATTAAGGAAGTTCATGTTTATTGGCGCACCTTGTGGATTACAAATTTGATGCCAAGACCTGTTTTCATTAAACTTCAAGTCACATAAAGCAGGATATTCCCAAAAACAGAATATACAGAGTCATTAAAGTCATTTCTCTAAATCATGTCAGGCGTGTATTTAATAAATGTATCACATATATTTCAAAGAGAAGTATGTAGGATTTAGTGACCTCTCACTTCATTTCCCTAATGGGAAACTTAGTTTGCAGACCAGTCCTCAAAAAGAAAACATTACAACCATAAGCAATAAAAAACTTCACTCATATCCAGCATCACACATCATGGAAAAACATGACTCTCTGGTAACCTAGCATCAAAGTCGCAGTCTACAACTGACTTGATAACTGTTTGCTCCACATTTCCCTCCTGAGTGTCTCAGTGACTCTACTGTGATTATAAAAGATGTGACTGGACTGCTGTAGAACAAGAGTTTGGTTTGTGCGCGATCAAACACAAATTAAATCACAGTTATCAAAATTATATTGCATTACTGTCAATAGTGTCCCCCAAACACAAACACTGGAACCTGAAGGCAGAACCTTTATGAAAAACATCAAGAGAGACAATAAAATTCATTTTACACTTCGTGTCAGCCTAGTCTCTCAAGAAAATGAGTCACGGCACATTTGCCCACATGTCAAAACTACTATTAGTGTCACAATAAAGGTACAGAAACTGTGAGATGGGTTTCAACAACAAAACATCACTTCCACAGCCACTTTCCACCAGATTCTATCTCCTATAACTCTTGTTGAACATGCTGTAGTTAATGAAATATCACTTTTGTGATAAAATAAAGGTATGTAGCTATTTGTTTAAAAAAAATTTAGGCATTTAGAGACTACTAGAGCCTTGAAATTGTAGGAGCTTTAACCAGTTTTGTTCAGGAAAGACCACTTTGCATAATGGAAAATGCAATCATGTTACGATATTTAAAAGCAAACTCAGGTATCTTATGTCTTTGGAGCCCAGAAAATGAACATTACACAGACATGGAATGAAACTGCCTGGCAACTGTAGAGGACGTAGAATTTCAGAATGAAAAGGAAACTCTTTAGTCGTTTAGCAATAAAAACTACCCTAAAAGGACAAGAAATTGAGCAAATTGTCCTGTATTAATTAAATTTCAAGACTGTGCTTTTTTGGTTTAATTTGTTTACAAGTACACACAGATGAGCAAACTCAAATTTCTTAATTTCATTGTCACTATTATGACACTGAGGCATCACGATTTTTTAGCTCAGAAGCATATAAACACCATGTCAGCCCTGGGGCGCACACTCCTGGTTTACTGTATTAGTACCAGAGCTTATCAGAGCAGGGACCACACACCAGAAAAAGACTGAAATTCATTACAGTCGTAGGAGGGCCCTGACAAGCTGCCAGTCTGTTTGGAAAATTCTTCAAATCCCCATCCCTCTCTGTCTTCACAGGACGGTGAGAATACGCAAAGCTCCTCACACACACACACACACGCACACGCACACACAGACACACACAGACACACACACACACACACACACACACGCACGCACACACACACACACACACACACACACACACACACACACACACACACACACACACACACAGGAACAACTCCTGGTCTACATCTTAATTTCAAGGATAGTTTGCACTGTCACACCCACAAGCAAAGAGCTGCATTTACACAAAAAAACTCTTCTCTGAATCTTAATTTCATGGGTAGTTTACACTGACTCTCTCCATCACACACATACTCCATCACATGTATGCATGCATACATGCATACATACATGTATCATCCTAATATTGAACAGAGAACTGGCCCAGAGGTGCACTTGAATGACACACTTTGTATTTGGCTTCTTTTGTCTGCTACGACACATAAACAAATCCTTTCTCACTCCTACCCTCACTTACACAAACACGTAATAAACACTGCTCTGCATCTTAATCTAAAGGATAGTTTGTTGTTGTGACTGGGGTTTTTAAGACATTAAAAGAAATCAGACGATCAAAGAAATTTCTGCTGCCATAAAACCATGCAAAACAAACATACCCACTCTGCTTCACACCCTTGGTTTGAAAATGGCTTCAAATGGGTTGAATTCTTAAAAAGCAGTGTTAAATTTAAAAAAGTTTGTTCATCCCTCGGCTGGTACTGTTTCAGTCTCCAAGGACAGAAAAGGTCAAAGCACTCTGGAAAGTCTTTTCTTTAATTACCATAATTTGACAAACTTAAATTAAACAGATCAGCATGTGAATGCCTCTCTGATATAAGTGTTGTTGTGTGTGTGCATGTGTGTGCGTGTGTGTGGGTGTGTGTGTGCGTTTGCTCCAGCGTCTGACAGAAAATTACAATTTTGTAATTTTCTGCTGTGTGTAAAAGCAAACGAGAGGCAGAGAACACTCCGTTTGTCTCCAGTTATTAAACAAACCAATTACAAAGCCCACTCATCACATTTATGTCCCAAAAAAGGGGCTGTTGATCTATTATTAATGTGCTGTTTCACAGTGTAATTCACAAAGATTCAATCTCATACTTTCAAGCATAAATGACTCTATGAAGATAACATGCACACACAAAACGTGCTCCAATATCCTACAGAAAGCGTTTCTTCTGTGCAACCTACATACATGCGTTTTATAGACATGGACTCAAATGTCAAGATCATCAAATTCACTCTTTCCTTCGTCATGTCATAGTGTCATCTCCGTCTATTGCCTTCTGTTCTTCTACAGCTCCTCCCCACACATTTGTAATCAGAGCTGTGCCGCCTGGTAAATCAAAGTGTGTGCAGCCACATTTTGCTCCACTACCCTGTGTTCCAAGTCTGGATGTGCAGCAGTAAACTAGGATAGTTGCAATGACTGGGTGAAACCAACTCTGTGTTAGAGGCTGGATGTCCTCTCAAAGAAAAAAAAGGCTTCTATCAGGTCTGTGTAGGACTGATAAGATACCGATCTTATTCCATTTGTGCTACTGAGCAGTTTCAGGAAGTCTGTAAAGTTCCTGCTTTGTAGAAAGAAGTTTTATGGAGGGTAGTTAAATCATCATCAGTCCACATGGAGTGTTCAAATGAACCAGTTTTTAAATTGCAATTCAGTACAGTATCACAGAAACAAGTTAATTCAAAAGTTGCTCTTGGTTTTCCACTTTTTAAGAAATTGAAGTATTTCTATAATATTTCATTTGGTGTCTTCACTGTTATTTAATCTTAATGTAATGAATAAATGTATGATGATGAATGTACGCTCAAAAGTCATCAGTTTATTCTACGCTATGGTTAGGATTTAGCATCTTGATTATAATAAAGATGATTGCTACAGTCACAACTCTCCATTCCAAATGAGCTTGTTCTTTAACATAAGAAAAAAACAATAAAAGCCATTATTAGAATAACAATAGAAACCAGAACTTAAAGCATCACCACAATGACCCACAAAACACACTGCCCAGAAGTAATTTGTTAATGATCATCCTGTTCTGACCCAGCAAGACATTTTCTGCAGTGGTTCAATAATTAGTTTCTGAAAGTGTCCCACAGATGTACAGTAAACACGGCTGTGATCTGGACTATTACAAATATAGATGGTACTGAATGGAAGAGGTGCATTCTTCTCATAGAAAAAAAAGTTTGTTATTGATCTTTATATTGACATTACATAATATCTACTGTTCATTTGACTCATAGACTTCCAGAAAGGGCTTTCAAAAATGACCGAGTCCAAATACATCTCATCTGCTGCATGCTTTTAATTTAAGAGGAATTTGTGCCAGCTCACTGAGCACCACTGATTGATATATCACACACAGGCTAGCATATATTCATAAATGTAGACTTGCTTAGATAAGGTTTAGAGAGCTTTGTCTTCCGCACACGTTCAAAATAGGTCATCTTATTTTGCAACTCCAGCAAGCACGGCTGCTTCTTTTCCTGTCCTGATTTCAAACACACAAACAAGTGACGGGAAGTTTTCCCCTCTCCTTCTCACCATGTATCTCGCTTAAGCAGATCTCCTCATCAGTGTAACCTAGTGAGGTTTCTGTAAGTAAATATGTCTATTTCAAGAACAGCAAAGACAGGCTGGTAGTTCTGTATTTTAGCAGTCTTACTTGTGTCAAGGTGGATTTGTTTGCTCCTGGACCTTTTTCAGCGTCACCTGCCAACACATACGCTGACACACACACATGCATTTGCACACTCACAGACTTTGCCTCTATGGTTCAGTATCCTTTAGCTGTTCAGCAGGAGACTGTCAAATTCCAATGCAGCATTTTTTAAAATTTATTTATTTTTTACTGTGCTGCTCTATCATGCAGCATATCGCTTCCGACACAGGGCTCCATGGCCTTCAGGGCTTAAAGATGGCGATGCAAGAAGCAAAAAGTAGAACAGGGGGAAAAAAAGCTCCTTAGCTATAGTTACAACGTGTGAGCTGACTTGCATGAATCTATATTTGTGAGCATGCTTGTATGTGTGGAAGTCTGCGTGAATGATTCATGGTGCTAAACAAAAAAAGTACAATATGCTCATTTTGCTGTGATGGCATGACTGGTGTTAAATGCCAGGCCCTCCAGCAACGTCCCTGCTGTTTACAAAACATGGCTGAGGTCAGAGCATCTTCACAATGAACATGTGCAACCCTCCACACAGCAATACTGAACAGTCTTTTTTTAACTGAGAAAACGTATTAAATGTTTGCGTCAGCATTTTGAAAATCTCTGTTACTCATATTCATGCCTGCTGGATTATCAATAACAGCACTGCAGGACCTCGATTGATCTGGTTATGTAACAGCACAATATAAAAAAAGGTGTTTTTACATGCTGGTGTGTTGGTGCATTTATTGATCAGCCAAACAAAGAAACATTTAGATTTGTTCATCACAATCTAAGCAGTTTTTATTGTTTTAACCTTAACAGGTAGATGCTGCATCCTTGTTTGCACTTCCAGCAAACCATGCTGCATACGGTCAGGTATCCATTCCTTTTTTTATATGTTGTAAAGGTTTCTACGTCCACTTGTGCCAGAAGCCCGTGTGACACAAATTTAATCCTTTCCACCCAACTGTGAGCATGTGTCTTAATCTATTCAATAAAAAAACAGATACTAGAAAAAAGAAGGCTATGAGTGCTATAATAACACGATTGCTTGCTTTGATGGGAGACTTTGTAGGAGAAGCACCACTGTCCCCACCTCTACAAAGAAGTGTCGACCAACTGCATGTCCACACATGGTAAGCTTCAGCACAGCTGACCAAAAAAATGTGTTCATAGAACAATTTGAGCCCAATGAATCCTGACATTGTCATCTTGGAATATATACAAGTGCCATTAGGGAAGAAAAAAATCTATTGACCGAAAAAAACCTCATCATTCAAGTAGTCAGCTGACCTCATTTTTGGCCACATAGCGTTGCTCTATCATAACACTACATCTCTATCATAACACTACATCTCTATCATAACACTACATCTCTATCATAACACTACATCTCTATCATAACACTACATTTGTTATTATAAGCACCAGCCATGACGGGTGCAGCAGCTCAATTGCTACTCTTTTTTATCCTGATGTGCCTTGGGAGCAGGATAAATCTGGACATATCAGACCACACGGTGCTTTTCCTGTTGCTTCAAAATTCATTCTTTATGCTTCCAAATCATAATTTATTCATGTTTCACATTGTGGCCTTTTTGGGTAATGCAGTTGCAAAAAAAATGATCCATGTTGCTTCTACATACATTGTCCTTATAATATCTGGTGTATTCTTGCTTTCTTGTGTGATTTACACAATAAACACCCACTAAGAAAAGAGTAAAAAGGACACAGCTGTAATATAGACTGAAATAGCAAAAGCTAAAGATAGGTGAGGGAGAGAAGTGTGTACAACCCAGAGTTCACAGGTTTCTGCTGACACAGATAAAAATTTAAAGAATGGGACACAGTCGAGAGATTGGCTACACCGTCATTAACCTTGTAAAACCGCAGCCTGTACAGGTGATTAACGATACCTAATTATGTGCTATTAAAGAGCACCTGAGGACACTCTCTACTTGCAAACCAACATGACATAATGCAGCTACAGCACAGGGGCTACAGCTTCTCAGAGAAACTCTCACTGGGCTTGACAACATTCTCCCACAGGGACCAGACCTTCACAATACACACAGGCTAAAAAAGATTGTTGGCAACTTAAAGAATGACCCTCTGTGGTCTAATATTTTCTGACTGCTGCTTCTTTGCATGCCACTTACATATTTCCCCTCCCTGTCCTGTTCAAAGGTCTGTTTTTGTTTATTACAATAGAACACAGTGGAGTCCCTGCAGAGGGCTCAGTGAAAAGCAAAATACTCCGACACAGAACAGAGGCTTTTACCATATGAAAGGCAGGGGAGAAAAGAAAGAGAAAAAAGAAGAGAGAAATGGGAAACGGATCAAGTGAGAAAAGATAGAGGTGCAGGGATGGGGTGGAAATGTGGGGGGTAGCGGGTGTGTTGTGTGTGTGTGAGAGGGATGAGAGAGTGTGGTGAGCGGGAGGAGAAGATAAAGGCAGAGCTGTATTCCCTGATGTGGCTTCTGTGCTCTTCGCAGCTCCTGCTCCAAGGATTACTGCATTTACACTTCAGCTTAAAAATAGCCCCCGTGATAATTTATTTAGCTGGAGCACGCCATCCCGCATTGTGTTTCCAGAGAATAGTTCTTCCTCTGTCTGAATCTCTATGAGATTTTTCCTTTCTCTTGTTTTCTCTTATCATATTCTAACATATATAATCTTTATCTTCCATTCCATAACAAAGTCACCATCTCCAAATGCAGAAGCTATGTTTACCTGCACAAAAAATGCAACTGATTACATGTCTGTCATAATCCTTTTTTGGGTTGTCAAGCTGGTTACATGAACTTCTGATAGCCTCTGACTCAGTCAAGTGAACTACATGTAAAATAATCCAACACATGACTTTTAACAACAACTTTTATTTGCTTTCCTGTTTGCAGATGATGCAGCTCTGTTGGGCTCATTAAGTGGACATCTTCAGCGCACACTGTGGTTTACAGCTGAGTGTGAAACAGCTGGGATGACAATTAGCACCTCCAAAACTGAGGTCATGTCCTCAGTGTGAAAACAACGGACTGCCCACTCTGGGTTGGGAGTGAGTTGCTGCCTCAAGTTGAGGTGTGCCCAATGTGAAGTAGTTTCACAAACCTAAAACAAAAATTGTGAAATGACAGTGTCACATGAAAGGATCCACGAATAGTGAGTTCTAAACTGAGCAGTCCATGATATACATCATTTTCTAACCCTAACCATATAATCTTTGATATCTATACTTAAGCGTGAACATTAATTCTGATCCTAACCATTATGGGCTGGAGCAAAGTAGAAAAGAAAGTGAAAAGTGAATACAGAAAAGTTTGTGAAAGACAGATTTTGAACCACAAATCTCTCATTTGAAGGTCAGAGGTTTAATGACACTTCCCAACCCCTCCATCCCCCTAATGTGGCATGTTTTTCCTCGCCAAGATTGGTGACCGTCAACATCATTACCTTGTGAGTGTCAAGCGTCAGTAGCAGGATGGAGCTGTATTGCAGTAGAGAACTGAGGAACAAAAGTGTAGCTATTCTACAAATTTTGATCTTTTATTGTAAAATTGCCAAGCTTTTTTTCCCATATGCCAATCTTTATATTTTAAGATCTGTCATGAGATAGCATTGGAAAGAATAAAATTTCCATTACAAGTAGCAAAAATGAGCTTCCTCTGCATCAAAAGACTCAGTAGAGGTGGTTTAGGCATCTGGTCAGTATGCCTTCAGGACATTTACCAGGGGAGTTGTTTCGGGCATGTCTCACCAGAAGAAGGCCTCGGGGTAGACCAAGGATCTGCCGGAGAAAATATGCCTCTCGGCTGGCTTGGGCTATATCTCTATACCCTGGAAGAGCTAGAAGAAGCGGCAGGGGAGAGGGAAGCCTGTGGATCTCTGCTGAGAATGCTGCCCTCGAGACCCAGATATGTGGCTGGGAATGGATGAATGGAATGGATAGTTGGATCAATGGATAGAACTTTTTGTTAAGTGCTCCAGAAACTCCAATGTGCTTATTTTAGGCAATAATAATTCATTCATCATGTACCTCTAAACCATCAGCAGAGAAAGCTAAATCATCATGTGACAATATATGGACTATAGTAAAGAAAATGGAAAAGTGCGCAAACCCATGCAAGGAAAACGTTTCCTAAAATATCAGTAGAATTAAATTAACCCATTAATCCAAAGAAATAATGTCTCTTTTCTGATATGCATTTAATTTCCACTACATTTTTTTAAAACTCAGCCTGTGAGGGGTGCACATTCTAAATTTTTAACTGGGTGATAACATACAAACTTTTTTCTACAGGCAGCCCAATGTATCACAGTGTATGCTTAGATTGCTTATTCCAACCATGTTCATCACATTCAGAAGTGTAGTTATTAAAAAAAAAAACTCTCCATGGAGCGTAACCAAAGCCACCAGACAAGAGTGAAATCAGCATTACCACAACACTCCTAATTCTAGGACAAGTGCCTGAGCTGATGATATACTGCCAAAGTGAAAAAAGCAAGACTATTATCACAGTTCTCTCCAATTTGCCCTTGGGATATGCCTGTTGAATGTACTCACTTGAAGAGAATGATCCCCCTCAAGTTTCTCAGCTGATTCGGCAGCCAATCTAGACTCAAACAGGCCATGTTCAAAGTCAATAGCACTTAAGCATTAGATATGAGAGGCCTTCAAATGACACAAGACAAAAAAGGACTTGGTTGCTATTTTAGAGCAGAGAAAGTGCTTTAGTTGCTGAGGTTAAAGGAGATCATCTGTCATCGTGGTACAGCAAATCTCATTTTCCACAGAAATGTGATGACTCGACAACAGGGCGGACAGCAGTGATGTATGTGGTGGGTGTGGGGAAGTGGAGCTCACAACAAGGAAAAGATAGCGATCCCACGCAGAGTTTTCTGTCTTCTGTCTCATATTCTGTGTCTCTCACAACAGAAACCCTGAGAGCTGTAGGTGAATGATGATGACCTCATCTCATCATGGCTCAGAAACACTGACTCTTATTTCCCTTTGTTAGTGTAGCAATGGGATCTTATCTTTGTCTATCAGGTTTCTACTCTACTGCCAAGTGTGAGCAGTTCTGTGGTCAGAGGGTGGCACTGAGTGTTCAAACTCTAAAATAATTCCTCACAAAATTTAAGTAACAGATCTAATGTACATGTTTTGTTTCCACAAAATCATGTAGTGCTTAAAGCTTCTTGAATGCTTTATTGTTTCTCAGGATCATTAGTTTTTCTCTGCTGCATTGCTGTCATAGTATTCTCTTATGGCACATACAGTCGTGACAAAAAACAGTTACATCCTCAATCAATTCTAAGCTTTTATGTATCACAACATCCTAATAAAATTGTCTAGTCATCACCAGCTCTTAAAATTAGGTAACAATAACCTCAGATGAGCCACATAATGTGACATTTACACGTAGCTTGTTGAAGCATTTTTAGCAGCAATAACTAATTGTTCTCAGTATGAGAACAATTGTTCTCAGTATGAGGTCCCACCACAGCATTAGGACTCTTAAGGTCCCACCACAGCATTTCAGGTCTGGACTTTGACTGGAATATTGCAACACCTTGATTGCTTTCTTTTTCAGCCATTCTGTTGTAGATTTGCTCCTTTTCTTGGGATCATTGTCCTGTTGAATGACCCAGATTCAGCTGTCAGACATATGGTCTCATATTTGACTCTAGAATACATTGGTATACAGAAGAGTTCATGGTTGAGTCAATGACTGCAGGGTGCCCAGGTCCTGTGGCTGCAGAATAAGCCAAAGTCATCAGCCCTCCACCACCGTGCTTCATGTATGAGGTGTTTGTGCTGATATGCTGTTTGATTTTTAAAAAACATGCTGCTGTGCATAATGACCAAACATCTTCACTTTGGTCTCATCTCTCCAAAGGACATTGTCCTGAAAGTCTTGTAACTTTGCAACAGAAGTTGTGCTGCCATGTCCTTTTAGGAAAGAAAAGGCTTTCTCCTGCAGCCCTTCCAAACTAGTCATGCTTTCTCAGTCCTATCAACTGTACTTTAAGTAAGTGTGACAAGTTTCTAGTGATCTGCACCTCGTTACTAATTTTAGTGTGTTATACTTTTCTAGAGTATAGAGCATAATGACACAGAGTAATATGTCATGTGTTGTTGTCCTCCTGAGATTGTATTAACCTAATTTTAGGACCTGACCTTCAATTGGAAGTCTTTTTCACATGACTGTAGATAGATGCACTGTTTTAGCTCTAAAATGGCTCCCTTATATCAAACATAGCTATACAAATTCTATAGTACACAGATGGTTAGCCAGACATAATTACGATTGCAGCTTACTAACAGCACAGCAGATTTTTGTGAATTTAAATCAACAATTTCTTTTTATTTGTTGCTATGTAAATGAAAGCCGAAATATGCCCTAAATGCCAGTTGTAATGCCAGTCGAACCAGTTGGAAAAGCTGTCAAAAATTATTGGTTATGGATCATTCTTTTTAAAACCCGAGGAAAAATTTAAAATGTTTGTGTGGCTTTCTTAAACTCCAAAAGTACACAAAGGAGTCTGAAATGGTATAATCACCGTAATCTCAAGTATAGTCACTTTTATAATGACATACATGCCGTTAT
This sequence comes from Leuresthes tenuis, assembly GCF_036924035.1. Taxonomy (NCBI): domain Eukaryota; kingdom Metazoa; phylum Chordata; class Actinopteri; order Atheriniformes; family Atherinopsidae; genus Leuresthes; species Leuresthes tenuis. The sequence continues at coordinate 8,270,503 of NW_027325372.1, read as the reverse complement.
CTAAGCAAACTGCTGAAAAACACATCCAGAGATATTTATTTAGTGTATTCCTAAATTCCCATTTAATCTGACTTCTGCATCCATTCTGTCTCTGAAGGCACCTTTTGCTACTGATGACTTCATTATCCTCCGTCACTTAGTGACACCTTACATGAAAAGCTCTATGCATTAAAGATGCAGTAATCAGAGACGTACACACGAAAATATATATATTCTCGCTTCAATTTAGTCAGTATAAGAGATGAATTAAAGAAGTGATGAAGCTCTCATAGTTCTCTTTAGGGAGATGTTGTTTATATTGTGGAAAGAGGAATCTGAGTGGAAGTGCAATAAAGTGCTCCTCTCAACGACATAACCAATCACCATGAAAGAAAATTTCGTTTTCTTCTCCACTGAAAACTTTTGGAAGCACTTTAATTCCCCTTGAGTGGTTCTGGGGTTTCAAGTTTAAACTAATTTGCTTGTCTGGTAATTAAATAAGAAATCAATTCAACAAACAATTAGTTCCTCTGGTGCATACAAGCCAGTAGTAGCAGTGTGGAAGTGCTAGTGTATATGCATCCAATATGTGTTCAGGAGAACAAGGAAAATGCAAGAATACCCTCAGATGTTGGTAAGAGCTTTACAAACAGTATGATTACTTCAGTGAAACTCGATAAAACAAAATTTTAAACACTTTTAGTCTAAAAAATGGACACAGCTCATAATGCCTGCTTCTGCTTGAACATTATTTGCAAGCAACTTACTCATTTATAAAAGTAAATAGCAGAGAAAATGAATCCGTTGAGTCAACACCCTGAAGCTGCAAGTTTAAAAGTGAGGAATTTTCTATAACCACAATGAAAATATCAAGCTTTTTATTCTTGAAGGAAAATAAGTTTGATCATTTGAAACCTTTGGGGTTTAGAAAAATTACTATACTAGAGACACATATGGCCTGCAATGTTAAGTGCTTCCTGTTGGTTATTTAGGAAGACTCAAAATTAATCCAACCACCTCATCTAGCCACACTTTTCTTCTGTGCAACAATACCCAGATGGCATAGACTTGGTTAATTCTGTTTGTGTTTAACTAGTATGAAATACACATCGCATATACATCGTATTTAACTCAAACAGAAGGACTATTTCATGGGAAAAATTAGAATGAACAAAAAATGAACAGAAAAGAATATAATAGAAAAGTAAATAAAATCAGGAAAGTGGCAGAAATTAGTAGCAGTGCTGAGATCTTTGTGTGCAATTTATTAACCTTAACATGACAAATCTGCAAAACCTGCAATCTTTAATGTTGCACCAATCAATAATTTCATATGATTAGAAGGATTATGTAATACACGCTGTACATTACACGCCAAACAACGAATTCAGACACTGAATTCCAACAACTACCAGGAAAGCTGAGCACTTAACTGAGGGAAAGACAGATAGTTCTCTCTCAGGCATAAAACGTATTCATGACTGAATGCTTTCAGTCAGTGATGCCCAACACGACATATATAAACAATGCTGGAGCCTATCCCAGCTGTCATTGGGCAAGAGGCAGGGTACACCCTGGACAGGTCGCCAATACATCACAATGAGACAAACAACCATCCACACTTACTCCTAGGGTCAATTTAGAGTCAACAATAACCTGACGTGCTTGTGTTTGGGTGGTGGGGGTGTAACAGGAGAGAACCCTCACATACATGGGAGAACTCCTCACAGAAAGGCCCAGCTGGGATTCGAACCAGGATCGCTGTGAGGCGATGGTGTAAACCATCACACCACCGTGCAGCCCCACATTGAAATGAGTCCAGTGTTTATTATCAAACCCAGAAATAATAGAAAAATAAAGAAAAATATGGCTAAAACCTCTGGAAAATCTGCTTCTTATTCAACTCCTGTCAGTCAACTTTTCTTTTTCTCCCAGTGTAAAGCCTTTGTATGCTGACAATGAAAATCCCACCACCGGTCTCTCAGACCTTCGCTGCTACGAAGTAAACCTCCTGAAGTGATTATGTATTCACTGTGCGCTGCCTGCCCCTGTTGAGTCTGTAGCACTGAACGTATATTTACCAGCTTGGGGTCTGAATATATACGACAAAATGCCTGGTATCCCTGCGGGACCATACCTGCCACCATGACACCTCATCGCCCTTGAGCCAGACACCTTAACCTTAGAACAGAACACAGACAAGTATGCATCACGTCAAGGCAGCTGTGTGAATGCATATAATATTAGAGTCAGAGTGTGAAGGTCCCAGCGGGTATAGAGGGGCATCTGCAGGCAATGGAGTGGGAATATGATGAATATTAATCATAATATGTGCAATAGACCTGGGGAGAGATTCTGGAGAATGTTGTAAAGTAATATCTGGAGGGGGGGTGGGGAATCTACTAGTTTTATTACCTATCAATACCTTATACCTACAATCAATCATATCTGCTGCTGCAATAAGTTGCTGTGTCCCAGCATGCCTTCCAGCCAGACAACTGTGCTTTGAACTTTATGCATGTGTGTCAAAATTTCATGCATATTGCACTGTGCGTGAACAGTGCTCCTCCTGTGCAACAAGCTACTGCTGCTCTCAGGTGTGCATCTCGACATAGAACACACATCTCTTGATAACACTCCAGTGCTTACCTGTAGGTTTATAATATGTCTGGGTCAACAGACATTGGGAACACAGAGGGAGGTTAATGTAAAGCAGATAGTATCTTTGCTTCACTACTGGCAAGCATCAGAGCTGCTGCTGCTACTGCTTTAGACACACTTGCTGAACAGCAAGAGTTAAACTGAAAATACCTTTTTGAATAATGTTTTAGGAAATTTAAGACTCTTAAGGTTTGATCTGACACTTTAACAACAATTCTGGAAGCGGCTTTTATACTGTCAAGAATCCTACACTACAATTTTGTCTCTTCTCACAGGTCAGAGTGTGTCAAACATAAGCTGGGTTTCTGTTGCCTTTTTTGATTTGCATTTAGAAGATGTGAATGATAAAAGGTGAATGGAAATGATAACAATAAAAGCACTTCCACTAATGTGCAAAAATGTTACAGCTGTATGCTTGCTTGTGGTGGTTGTTGCCTGGCATTTGTTTTTTGAGGCTTTTCAAAAGATTGCTTCAGATTTGCTTAGCTATAGATTGGAAATCTGGCTACACACAGAATATAGGAGAATCTATAAAAAGGCTCTTCATTGTGAGCCTGGCTCCAGATCTATTCATTACCACCTTTTTTTCCAACAAGTTTAAAAAAAACTTCTGTTGAACTCATTAGTAGTGGAAGTCCCGGACAGAAAAAGAATGAGCAAATCAAAGGCTCAAAGGTCAGAATAAAAATGAGGATGTCGTTTTCCTTGCGAGCCTTGTAGCATCTGTTAGGATGCTCTGTCTTAGGAAAATCAGATGCTGTTGACCCAGGTTATACGTCTATCTTTTTTGGGCGGCCTTTTTCATTATCTGGACGAGAAAGAGTGGTCGCCTTGTGTTTCCGGCAAAGTACAGTTTATTCCCTGACACCTTTGTGGTATTTCAAAGAGCAAGGCAAAGCAACACATCTCCTGCAGCAGAAAGAGACTCTTAAGAATGACTGAACATTCTTTCAAAATTCTGTGCAACACCAGTATCCTTTATACAACCCTCAAAAACATACATAAACATGGTACACACAGACTTCTGCTGCTCTGAGTTTTTACTCGAGGGGGATGTCTTTTTAGTACAGTAATTCTCAATGGTTAGTTTTCAAATGTACAAAAGAACAAATGCTGTTCAACTTAGAAAGTCCCGGACAGAAAAAGAATGAGCAAATCAAAGGCTCAAAGGTCAGAATAAAAATGAGGATGTCGTTTTCCTTGCGAGCCTTGTAGCATCTGTTAGGATGCTCTGTCTTAGGAAAATCAGATGCTGTTGACCCAGGTTATACGTCTATCTTTTTTGGGCGGCCTTTTTCATTATCTGGACGAGAAAGAGTGGTCGCCTTGTGTTTCCGGCAAAGTACAGTTTATTCCCTGACACCTTTGTGGTATTTCAAAGAGCAAGGCAAAGCAACACATCTCCTGCAGCAGAAAGAGACTCTTAAGAATGACTGAACATTCTTTCAAAATTCTGTGCAACACCAGTATCCTTTATACAACCCTCAAAAACATACATAAACATGGTACACACAGACTTCTGCTGCTCTGAGTTTTTACTCGAGGGGGATGTCTTTTTAGTACAGTAATTCTCAATGGTTAGTTTTCAAATGTACAAAAGAACAAATGCTGTTCAACTTAGAAAGATGACCATTATAATGCAACCAAAAAAAAAACAATCACTGTAAGGTGATACAATTTTGGAGTTGTTTGACACCAAGTGATGTTGGATAGGACAACACAGACACATACACTGAAGCTCAATACTCCAAGAGTGTTTTCAGAAAAATAAATTGCCCCAGAAGAGAGCTGCTCATATTCAGAGATGGTGGATGAACTGATGCCATAAAAATACTTTTGACCTATTAAATGAAGATAGATTTTAACAAGGTCTAGAAGGCAGTAGAACTTGTTCTGTACAGATGTAGGCATGAGTGTAGCAGAACAGAGTAATTCAGTGAGCATTAAGTATTCCATGATTACGGCATTAACAGAGAAACGGATGTGCTTAAACATTATTCTTGCTGCTGTTCCATAAAGGCCAGATATGGAGTGAGATAGGGTTCATCTTCATTTTTCTACTGAATGAAAGTTATGTATTTTATGTAAATGCATAACTGCAGTGAAGTTGTACAGTGGAGTCTACAGATAAAGCTGACTGCTCATGCTTCAAGTACTTAAATACAATGTGCTGCAACTGATTTTGATTTTTAAACTAAAACTGGTCTCTTATGGCAAGTGAAGAGAGGGAACATTCACACAAAATAATGACTAAAGCCTTGTTCGCACACGCCCCGCAAATAAATGTGTCACCTGCTTTCACCGCCCACTTGACACTGAGTAATCACACAGTGAGAGACATCTGCCATGTTACTGGAATGTAGTGCTGTATCCTGCCTCCATCCCAATGAGAAAATAAGTGGCACAGGAAGTACTGTGGGATCAGGAGTGAAGCATCAATGTGCAGGAAGCTTCGGGTGCAAACAATGCAACAAAGTATCTCAGCTTACTACTGACAGATCATTGATCCATTTTTTCTGCATTTCACCTCATTAGGACTAAAAATAAGAGATTATCCTCAAAACAGCTTTCCTTTTCATGTTTTAACCTGTTGCTTATTAGCATTTTTACTGCTATGGGCGTAAACCGTTTGTCAAGCAGCTAGAGAGAGGAGGAGCAAAAGAGCTTTGGAAACAAAAACGACATCAGGACAAAGAATTGCAAAGGAACAGTGCTGCAAATGGAAGCAAAGATAAAAATGAACTTTGCAGAGGCAGAGGGTGGGGAAGTGAAAGAACGTATGGACAGAACAGAGTGTCAAAAGCTAAGTGAGAGGCACAAAAAAGGCAGACTGGTTCAGTTAATATGTGTTCCAGATGGTTCAGCTAAAATTAACCAAAAAAAAATATTTTGGCTTATATGTTTTTTTGGTGTGGTAGTATGAAATAAACAGTAAAATATTTAAAGGTTCTATTTGATTGAAATTCAGGAGTTCTGGATGTAGGCCAGTACTATTATGAAGGGCTTCTTCTCATATACACTTCTGTTAACAACCCTGGCTTTTCGGCTTTTGAAGTGGAAGGGCAAATCTGGGGAGAGCTAAGTAAAATACTGACAAAAATGCTAATCAGCTTTATTCTCAAGCACTGACTGGTCGATAATCATTCCCTCTACAAATGATGAGAAGATTTGAGACGATCTGAGGATGTTTAATCCCAACCTGAGAATGAATATAACTACATTCTTGAGGCCAGGGGCACAAGTGTCTTACAGATTACAGCGTTATATATCATGAATATACAATTTAATACAGTCATTGTTCACCTTTTTTAAATACTTAGGGGTAAGTTGTTAAGACAACATTTACACATCCTAAAGTGGATACACTGAACATTTTAACAAACAGCTGCTTGAATATTAGGAAAATACAATATGTTAAGTCAAATATTCACTCCCTTTTAGCTCTAGTTTGATTTTTGCAGTCAATAAATAAGATAACTGACTCTACAACTGGTCCATGCTGTGCTATGCTTATAAGTTAGTTGCCTTAGCGCCTTCAACAGATCCAAAACTTTCCAATAACCTGGAAGCAGCTGAACAAGTTGGTGTCATGTGTGAATGGGCACTCTGGTGCTTTTCTGTGACAATGATCTGACCTCGTAAAATATACATTTTACTTTAAACAATGCACTTTCCTATTCTGCTGTTTTCCCTTCAGCAACATTTTAACAGTGTTTGAGCCAAATGAATGAGAGAAAACTGCTTCAGTGTGTTTCTGTAGCAGCTGAAGCTTAAGGTGTATCTGATTTAATATCAATATTGCCAACTGCTCCCATCAACCACCGTTTTGTTTAACTCAATGCAATGAAGTAAATTAATATTTTTCTCGAGTTGACTTCTCCAGTTAAACCCTCACAAATATAAAACTCTCCGTTCAAAAATCTTTAACATGTAGAAAAGTGACATTTTCAGCTCCCTCCATCCACTGCCACTAAGTCCTTCACAACCACCTGCAACCTGAGACCCGCTACTATGAGTGGTGATGGCATAATGTTTAAAAACTATTACTGTATTTGCACCTAATGTATGTTACCATTTTATATTTCTAGAGAAAACAAATACATTCGATCTCCATTGATTAATATATCCTAATCTGATTTAAGTGGAATTTAAAGAAGCAAGGGGGCTGCAGAGACAGGTTTGCATGCACGCCTAAAAAAATCAAACAGTGCATCTCTCATCACTATGTGTATGTCTAAAGCACAACAGAGTTCACCGCACAGAGGAAGACGAGTGAAAAACAAAAAAGAATCAGAGGCATGAAAGTGAAGCACAAAGTCAAAAAGCAGTTCCATTTAAAACCATGACTTCTGATTTTTTCTGAGACAACACTCGGCAAAGGGACAAACAGCAGGGGCCAGATGCATAAAACTGCTTCATGACTAAAGCTGTGTTTATGCACAAAATCCTAAACACAGCTTTAGTCATAAACACGGCTTAGAAATCTCAATCATCCAGGAACCATATGCACATGCACAGACATTTTGCTTTATGGTAAATTATGGAGGCTCTTTTTCCATTTCAACCTCATATCAGGATTGATTTACAATTAAAATGCATAGTCGGAACAATGCACGAGGTGTGTATAGTCTCATTGCACTTTTGTCCTTTTTAAATATCAGTTTGGGACCAGGATAAGGCGCACACATTGGTTTTTATGCGTCCGGTTCCAGGACACACAAACATCGTAGCACAAACAGATTGTCCTGCAGCTTTCTGGTCCCCAAAGGGCAGCAAAGGGTTACAACAGGTAGGCATGGGTGCCAAAACTATACGTAGCTATGATGCAGAACGAATGCAGAACCATTAACAAGGCACTCACTTTAGTATCCATGCAAGTGGGTTTGTAGAGATGCTAATAAAAAGGTTTTTACACTGGTGCTGAAAACCAGACTAACTTAAGGCTATAGACTTAAGACTCAGTCGATACACTCAAGTCATACCAGTAATGTATGAATGAATGAATAGATAAATAAACAAATTAAAAATTTGCTGGAGAAAGATCTAAAATACTCCTAAAACCACAGGTGGAAATGAAATAGTATAAATGTATTACTTTGTTTCAATCACCCTTTTTTCTACTAAAAGTTTAATTTGGTTTAAGTTTAATAAACCTGAGAATTTTATTTGTTTGTTGATGAACTCTGAATTAATCTAATGAAAAAGGAAGAAATAGAACATCTGGTTTCAATCTACAAGATGTAAGACACTTAATGTGGCGGAAGGACATAATTAGGCTACATCTTGTAATTTGCACTGCTAATCACCAGGAACAGAAAAATACAAGCAACTGCATGTCAGTAGGAGCCCTGCAATAACTATAAGGTATATATTCTATATCTGTAAGCATTCCTGTTGATCACCCAAATCAAATCTCTCCTACACTTTCTGAATGCACGTTTTCCCCAAGAACATTAGGTGAATTGTTTCAATTATCTTGGAAAACAAAAGTTTTCCATGATGTGAAAAGTTGTGGATTTAATAGCTTCAGTCTTCTCATTTTAATCCCTGGCCGACACAATGACATGCAGGTTTGCACTGCTGGATGCATTTCAAAACCAATCAGACTTCTCCCTAATGGTACGAATCTAAATACCAGATGTGCCTCAAACTTTTGCACAGAGATCAACATTTCTGGAGCTACCCATGTGCATGAGCATCTTACTCTGTGAGTCTGCGTGTCTAGCAGCCACGATCAAAGGCAGCTAGCTAACGATGTATGCCTGAATGCCTGAATGCCTCTTTAAATTAATAATCTGTCTCACTGTGAGACTGTGGTACTTCAAAGAAATCCACTTGACCTGCTCTAAGTGCAGGCAGAAGTAAAGACAATTGTGCGCTAAGCCCACTGCTGTTTGACAAAAGGATTTCATTCTTCATTACCAGTGGAGGAGAAAATTAGTTTGTCTTTATGGATCAGTGGTCATGAGACAAGCAGGTAGCATGCAAACCACCTGGCACCTTGTTCCAATAACCAAATCCCAGCGGTTTCAGAATCAAACCAAATAAGACAACGATCCTACGTGGAACAGGGCCATCGCTGCCAAGCTAACAGTGATTCAGATAGTTAGTCAGTCACATGGAGTTGATCGACAAATAAGCATCACAGCCTTCGCCTCTGTATCTTCTTGTTCTGTGTGAGACTGCGTTTGGGTGATTGATGGCTGAATGCAGGCCTTAATTTGGAGGAGGTGAAAAGATGGGAGCAACAATGCCTGACAAAACACTAACAAAGGAAGAGGATATATAGATGGACGACAGGCAGAAAATGGAGATGTTAAGATCCATTGTTAATCTTTCAGAGGAGATAGGTTGACATTTGTTAGAGTAGGAGAACACTGAAGTCTGTTTAAGACTGCAGCACATATATTGTATATTTAGTGGCATTTTCACAAAGTTCTTTACCCCCCATTTTACAGCCTGTCAAAAGAAGCTAATATTTTAAATGAATGCATGCACATTAAGGGCTGACCCAATTGCTTGTTGCCATGGTAATCAATGCAAAAATTTCCTTTCAGCTGTTCCCTTTTATTGTTTTAGATCAGGAATCACTGCTTGATATATGATGTTTTACTCAGTACTCCAGGTTTTGGATAGTGAGTATTAAGCTTTTGTGGATGTCTATATCAGTACATAGTGGTTTTATTTTTCTGTATTTCTGCATAAATGGCCTGAAAGATCTTAAAGTCTTGGAAAACATCCTGTGATGACATCAATAAATCTAAAGTAAACAAATGAGAAGTACTACAGCAGTAACTTTAACTTAAAGATTTGGAGGGATTTTGGTCTGAAACATAACTTACTCTTGTTGTTGTCTTACCAGTTTTGAATAACTTTGCTTCAGTTTATTGAGGTTGACACTCATTTGTTTATGCACAGGTAGATGTCTGGACTTTAACTCGACCATTGAAACACTTTGATTTTTTTTTTTTTCAGGCATTCTGTTGCTGTGTTTGGGATCATTGTCTTGTTGAATAACCCAGTTTCATCCAGACAGATGGCCTCATATTTGACTCTACAATACTTTGGGATACAGAAGAGTTTGACTCAATGACTGCAAGGTGTCCGGGTCCCGTTACTGCAAAACAAGCCCAGCCATCCACCACCGTGCTTGGTATGGACTGTTTTTCACTTGTGAATAATCTTTCTTACTGCAGAATGATGAACTGCTTATCTTTCCTTTTGAGCATTGTGTTAATACACACCTGAATGCTCAAGACCAGCACACTGCCAAAACCTCTACTTATATAGAGGTAGTCATACTTGCTGATGATCAATTAATCGCGTTAATTTAACTAGCAGCACCTGGCTGCTTTTTTGGTTTAGGTGTTGAATGATTAATGACTTTGTGTAATATGTCATGTGTCTTTGATCAGCTTACATTGTTTTTGGAAATTATTACAGTCCTTGCTGTTGAATAGATCTTTGTTGTTTGGCCAGTACTGGGGAGATTAATGATGGTCTTGAATTTCCTCTACTTTGGAAATTGATTAAAATTTGAAAGTGATTTCACCTTCAAATTAACTGCTAATCTTCGAGGTTGACACCATTCACCATTCAGACAAGTAATATTTGATCCTTTCCCTCAATAATGGAGTGAATATCACATTTTTGTCCCATTTGCTAAATTGTATTTCTTTATCTACATATTTAATAGTAGTTATTTAAAAAAGAAGTCATCTCAGTGATGTTATTAATTTGTGTATAATTGGCATTGTCTTGCGAGGACTTATAAGTCTTAGTATGGAGAAATAGCCTTGTTAGAGGAGACTTGCTTTGGATTTTAACTAAACAAAGTCATCAGCAGCCATTTCTTCTAAAAGTCTTCCTCCTCCAATCCCTCACAACTTCCATGACGCTCTGTTTCCTGTTCCTGTTTCCCACCTTCATCAAAGTAGTTTTATTTCCTCACCCCCTGTTCTCTGTTGCTTCTTGTTTCCTCCTTAAGCTCCCACCTTCCTTCCCTTAATTGCATTTAAGTAGCTGACAGGTAATTATCGTCACCTAAAGATCTTTTTCACAGTGAAAACGGGATAGAGTTACAAGTCTATGTGACCGCTTTAAGATCATTTACTGCACACTTGTCACGACTCAAGTGCGAAGTCAACTTTGAAAGGGATTATTTACATAAATGTCTGTGTTCGTTGTGCAGAAAAACTCTTTAACAGATGCACTTTGCTTCAACCTACAATTACAGAAGCAGCCACAATAAACTAAGGTGTTTACATCATCAAATTGCTGCCACTCTTCCTGGAGAAAAGAAGTGAGGAAATTACTGTCGTCTTCCACATGTCAAGATTAAAGAACGCTGTCTTAAGAACATGCCTCTGTTTCATGTGATATGGCTGGAGCCCCTCTTTACTTAAGGCATGTTACCATGTGTAAACAAGTGAAGTGGGGAAACACTCAGTAAGTGTCTTCTCAGGAAAAAGCAGCACAGTTTGGCTTGTTTAACATGATAGTTCTGCAGAGACAGAAAAGAGGGAGACGCAACTTAGGAACTTCTCTGTGCAGCAGTGTGGAAAAATAGATGAGACAAACTGCAGATTATATTATGCTCAGCGATACATCACCTTAAAGTCATGCAAGAAAAGAACAGTGCCATATGTATGAAGGACATGCTATAAGATGTTTTCTGTTTAGTTATAAAGTATGAGGCTAATAAACTGTGCCTAGTGCATTTTCATTTTTCCCTCAGACTGAAAACAGGCATTCTGGTGCATTGGCCTGTTGGCATTCCTGTTTCGATTACAACTATCTAAATATATGTAATTTCTAATTTATAACAAATAGTGATGGTTTCCTGACAGTGTAGTAAAAATGCATACTAATTTGAGTTTTTACTCATGTCACATGGTCTTTCTCACTAGAAAGACTTTGCTTGGTTGTCATGAATATGAATGTTCAGATACTTTATGTGAACAGTGAGGAAAACTTCATAAGAGAATGGAAAATATTGGATTTTAACATCTATACTCGGTGTGAGCAGAGATAGACAGCTTCCAGCACTCCAGCCACTCTCTAAACGTTCCCTGGAAGTTCTGTTCTGACTACAAACAGGTGAGCATTTTTGGCTGTTATCTGATATCTGTTATTTGATATAATTTTAAGGGATAAAATAAAGTTACAGGGATCTGGCAAAAGCAAGAGGTGCAGTTAGAGAGTGCCAAATGGATTGGAGCGACAAAGAAATATGTATGTTTTCAATGCACCGTGAGCAGCCAGTTGTTGGCACAATGGAACATGCCACAGTTCAGATTTAGGGACATTACAGCAGACCTCAGAATGGATAGTCTGACCCTGGGGCGCAAATTGTGTCAAATATGTCAAGACAACTGCAATAATTTCCTTGGTTCCTGATCTGATTCGTGTGCTTCTTAGGGACCGCAGGCTTTTACCCTGAAAACTGCTGTCTGGTTTCTGGGTTGCAGCATTAGCCCCAACTCATGTCACCAGTGATTATCCTCATTCTGTGGGTTGGGTTGGTTGATATGTTTGCTCTCAGCACAAGATTTAGAACTTCGGGAAATTGCAAATCTACACACATAAGTGTTCAGAACTGGATTTCAAGGAAGTTTTCCAAGCAAAATCTGGGAGGGACGTAAAATTGAGGTAGTTGCAGTCTTGGAGCTATTTGATCACATTTTGCAATTCCATTAAAATCTTATGTAATTATGATATACCGAAACAAAGAGGGAAGATTGTTTAGTCTTTTGATTTTTACATTTGGGCAGTGAGCACAATGTATTATATGCTATCCATATACTACCAAATAATTGCCTGTTTTCAAAATTACAAAATGAAGTTTTCTTTGGGTTCTGTTCCCTTTTTTTAAATAAATGCTATGTGCACCCTCTTCAACTTGTTGCTGACTGTCTTTGCCTGCTATTTAGTGCTTTGAAGGTAGTACATTCTGTGTGAAAACAACAACCACCTACAGCTGCTGCAGATTTTGCTGATGTGAGCTGTAAGAGTGAACTAATAATATTACAATCTGAGGACACCCACAGAACTAGGTGGGAATCCTCCGAGTTAATCACTACAATACACTCTTTTTTAAGAAACTTTAACCACCTTTTGACATCATGAAATTGCAGTTAATAATATAAGGAGATGTGTGCCTTGCACAGGTCACCATTCATTGCAATTGAAAAATATGCACTTGCATGTCTCATACCCCTCATACCTCATATTTAGTCAAATTCAAAAGGATAAATGTAAATGTAAATTACAACACTACTACAGTCAACCCTCGCAACAGCTGATGATTACTAAAAATACAACCAACTGAGACAGAAAGAATCTTACAGTCGCCAGCAAAATGAGTCAAACCCCATACAATACAACCCCATGGGGGCTGCTTAATTTTGCCACCAACTGTACAGGCATTCAAGCTTAAGTACATTTATTCCCCAGGAGGTAGTGTGCCAATGTCTCATGACACTGACAGTTTATAATCTCTCCCAGGAATAAACTACTAATAAAAATGAGATGCACTATGATTGATAACCCTAAAACTATATGCACACCGTGAACTTAAGCAAAATGGCAACAATATGGATGCAAGTAAACAATGACAGTTTAGCAATCTCAGTTCCTGGGGTGCAGTCAGCCACAACATGGGGTAGCCATATTCTATGAAATACAATTTTCAGCAAGCCTGTATTCCAAGAGTTCTGGTTATGATGTAGACCTTCCTCCAAAACTGAATTGCAAATAAACTGGATTCATAGAGGTGTGCAAAAGAGTCAGTGTTTTCATATGTGTGCTTGCTTCCAGGCTGGATACTGTGTGTTTGTGTGTGATACCTGCCTGCCTCCTTCACTATTTTCCATCAGGCTGCGTGCTGTCAAGCAGTGTTGTATAGCTGAGCCATTTGATCAATCTCAGGGAATTGGATGCGTGTCTGCAGCATGGCGGATGGCCACCACCCCTCTCCCAGGAGCCAGTTCACTTTAATTGAAGCTTCACTGAAACACACGCCTGGGTACTGTAGCTCACATAGCACTATTATCTCCAGCATCTCCGTCTCCCATCGAAATTAGTCTGACAGCCACTGGCCTGCAGAGTTGCAGTGTGACTGACTAAAAGGAATAGATGTGCACATATATTTATTCACACACATCTATGAAAAAAAATTGCTGTCTGTCAAACACAAATGCACAGACAAAACGGCACATACACAGTAACAGAGACAAGGATGCAACCACATACACACAAAGACAGCGAGCTAAAGTGGCTCTGGCTCTCCATCAACCAAGAAGTCGCATACTGGTCGGCTCTATATTCGTCTGAGGTGAGAGAAAGGAGGAGGATGGAAAAGAAGAGGATCAATTGAAGAAGACTGAGTGATGAGAATGAAATAAGAGAGCGAAAACAGGGAAGAAATATGCTTGGAAGAGGACAAGGAGATGAGAAAAAGGGAGAAGAGGGTGTGTGTGTGGACAGAAAATTAATAGTTACCTTCTCTGTGGTTTTCACTCTAGTTCCTCCTATGAGCTGGGCTAAGGCAGGGGGTTAAGAGCTAATGGTTGTTTAAGTTTGTGGACAATGAAAGGATGCCATGATAATTTCTAATACTGTATAAATAACTGATTACATAAACCAGCATGCTGTCAGGAAGAAGCTTAAATCAGATCCGTCTGGGCATGAGTGACTTCCTCCAGAGGTTGTGCATGCTCAATAAAAATGTCTTCACTGGGAGAGATATGAACTCTAAAATATAGTATTTGACAAATTAATTCAGTGAAAGTGATTACAAGTTAAAAAACTGATACCTTAAACAAAGGCGTGACTAAAGTTCTTTTCAGACACGAGATACGCAACATTACTGGCTTTATCAGTCAGAGCGACGGCATTCAGTCACTCAGACAGTTCATGTTTTTCACGCTTCATTCAGACACACCTATGACAGTGAAGGAGAAAGTCAAGGTGTTACCAACATTGCACTATATATCAAGTGAGTGTGACATCAAAGACCTTATAGAGTCATAGTTTTCTCACAATTTGTCATTACAATTCAAATTGGTTCGTCAAGCACTCCGTGGTTGTGTTAAACCTACCAATGAGAACAGCTAAAAATACTTTTCAGTACTTGCATTTTGCATTACGTTTAACTTGAACAGTTGGTGTTATCAAAAAAACTGACCGCTTCTATCCAATGACCTATTAATTACACTTATAATAATGAGCATAACTTATAACAGTTCAAGAAAAACGTTATAATTAGCTTCACCTGGTGACACTCTCGCCACTGTTTCTGCTGTGTGTGAGATAAGATGCTGCAGGAAAACCACAGGAATTTCCTTATAGATTTAGACTCCAGTTACCTGTTCTTTTTCCATATAAATTCAATTCATATCAATCTCATAAGCATTGTCCCAAGACAAATAGCAATGGGTGGAAGAGGCTAAAGTGGTATTACATAATAAGATTGAGGGCAGAAGCTACAGCTGCAGCTTAACTATGTGATTAGGTGTTTTTTTCTCATTCATTAAGCTCAGATGTTGTGAGGAAAAGAAAAAGTTATGTACTGCAGATTATCATGCAATAGAAACTCATGGAGTAGTAAAGTCAAGATGGCGCTGTTAGGTATTTATTTAGTAACCCTCCCTTTAACAGCTGATCGTGTACCAAATCAACTAACTGCTACTTTGCAGTAGCCCTCTACTATGACTCTAAAACCAATGCAGCATCTTTTGTGTTTTGTGTCTTTTGCAGCAAATTTGGTAGAGCTGCAGTAGAGGATTGACATAATTTACTCACTAATTTACAGTTTTGATTAAGCAGGAGAATAAATGTCAGTTTTAAAGAACTTTGGCCTGATGATAAGGATTAGGAGGGCTCCTGCTCTCCCAAGTTCCTCTAAAAAGCTAAAAAGCACAAGGTTGTTCTGGTTGGTCTAACAATGACTAACTGAGGATATTTCTCTGGTGAAAATTTTAAAAAATAGCCACAAGCTTAAGTATGTGATGGTATATAAATGTGGCAGACGCAACAGAATCTTGGATTTTATAGTAAAAGCGTTTACTGACTGACAAATACAATCAGGTAAAAATAAATAATAATATAATATAATAAATAATAAAAAAGCAAGAATTTGTTTCTGTTGCATACTATTATAAATCAAATACTTTTACTTCTCCCAGTGGATGAAAATTTTTTGCCGACTCATTTTTACTTTCAATCCATCACATGCTGCGGCTTGTGTCAGTTTTCAACACCCTAGAAACCCCTTTACTGTCATTTTCTGATACACAGGGACCTGCTCTACAGCTGCATATCTCCTGTTATACATCTGCAACAGAAATCGACACACTAGCTGCAATAGGAAAAGGTCATTCTACTGGGCTTACTTATCTGCATAAGGGCTCAGAGGGCAGTCAAACATTGTAGAGCCTTGATATGGATCTTGACATGTGTAAACATGTTACCAACACAAAAAACCCTGCATGTCCAAAAGTTACATACCCTGTGCATCCAAAGCAGATGCATCAGGCTCCATCAGTATTACACATCAGTATTACACAAAATGCTCAATCACTGGATAAAAAAATGGTTATTTGCAATTTATATCATATTTGAATGTGTAGATTTCATGAAGAAAACATTGGTGAAATATGATTCTCTATTTGACAAAGCACATAACAAATCTCATCCACAGTGTCTAAATATGTTTTAGAGGTGTGGGCAGCTTTTGGCTCATAGCAAATCAGCTCTTGTTGATTTGTAATGCCTTTTGATTTCACACATAAATCGAATGCAACATACAGAAGCACTGAATTATATATTATTGATCAGCCGCCAAACCTACTGGCATTCCCCCTGTTCCACACCAAGATTAGAGCATCTGCAATCATGGTCACAGTAGAAGACTTTGAGTGTACTTAATCACTATCCGCTAATTTACAATTTCACACCGTTTGCTAATGTATTCCCACCATTAAGGCCTGCATAATGAGTGGCAGGGCACTGTTTAGCATTCAGTAAAACACCTGCTTGGCCCCAAATCATATTTCACCGTTTCTCATTGTCAGCAACTCTTGCAGTGGAAGGTGTGGGGGCTGCGGTGGAGAGGACAGTGAGTGCAAAAGGGGCTATTTGTATTCTGCTAATCCTTCAGTATAGTGCTGCAGAGGGTAAGAGGGGTTAACGGGACCTTAATTCAAACACACACTGAGCTTGCTGCTCTCAGTAAGTTTCTTGGGGGTCAGAAGACGGTGCACGTCCAGAAATAAACCCCTCCATCGACCTGTTCACCTGAGACTGGGGTTATGGAAGTGTGTGTGGGGAGCAGGAGTAGACAGCGGATGCTAGGAGGGAAAGAGTGAAATTACAGTGGTGGCAAAGGTGCATGGTTGTTACGGTAAGGCATAATTGTGTTATCAATGTCAGCATGACACTTTTGCAAAGCTATGGTAGGACACACACACACAGTTTAGTGCTCTGTGCTAATTTTAGAAACTTCTTTAGAAAGAAACTGTTTTTAGTCTTTAGATGTCTTCATTAAACTGTTCCTAAATATTTACTGGACATGTTTCCTACAGTTCCTTAAATGAGCGATGATAAATGGTCAGCATTCATACAGTGCCTTCAACTGTATCCAAAAATGATAAAGGTTTAATATGTGTTTCTCATTTACTCTTGGACACAAACAAGCATACTACTACAACTGTGCTATCCACTATATATAGTAGTCCATATATGTAACCCTTGTTTTTCCTATCAGAAAGCACTGATGAGAATATTGGGGGCAATGTGGGGTTCAGTGTCTCTCTTAGGAACACTATTAAACATGAAGGGGCTGTGGATCAAAGCATCTGAACCTGAAGGACTGCAACCTTTCTAGACATACACTTCCAAACCATGCAGGGGTGAAGTGGTGTAATGTTGCCCTGGGAACTGGGCCGGCAGAGCTTGACAGCATTATCACAGGCTGCAGTGTGCCACATTACTGTGTGTTGGTTGTAACATCTGTTCACACAACAAGGTAAAGAACATCTTCAACGTTGCCATCTATGTTATATCTGGCTCATTCAGATTGTTTATTTATTCACAGGATTGAAAAAAAAATTCTGGAAAGATTTGTTAAATGAATGACTAATGTGGTGACTGGAAACTGACACCATGGTTTGTGATCAGGGCAGGAAGCAAAACTAACTGTCAAGACTTTGACAAAACAAAATGGGAAGTGAACTATAGAGTAAAGACTCATGACATGTGAAACAGAAGTAGACAAATATAATAAATATAATAAGAACAAGACTAATCTAAGAAACTTGCAGACATTAACAGAACATTAATCGATCGAAGAAATCAAGAAACACAACAAAACCCTAAGACCATGCCAAACTATATTTAGACTAAAGTTTGTTGCTTTCATGCAGTTTAGAGTTATATGTATTATTTTCACATTTTTATTTAACAGTATTTGTATTTAACTGTATAAAACGGGGCAGTCAAATCATTAGCAACATCCACATGTTGCTACACAACATTTAAGAAAGCACGAAGTGGGCAAAGGGAGGAGGTCTTGGTCAAAAGTCAACACTGTTTTTTTTCCTAACCTTAACCACAAAGTTACTTTTAACCCAGACCACAATAATTTTCTTAAATCCAAATCAAACCCCCTATATGTGGCTGCACAAAACATACAAAGTACTGTAACTGTGCTGTTAGTGCATTTGCATTGCAAGTATTAAATACTCCAAATGCGTCTTCTATCATAGCTCATCTGTTGTTTAGGGGCTTTCCATCCTATCCCAGTGCACATATTTACATGGCAAATTTTCACTGAACCATGTATCCACTCATTCACTGTCTATGTTTATAAGCACAGAGACTTAGAGTCTTTCTCAGCATGTGCAGAGAATAAGGGGCGTGACACCGTGGACAGAAAACTCACATCTTCAGGCATGAGAGGAGTCATTACAATAAAGACATGTAGAGAAGAAAGAAAAAATCTCTATATATTCATGTATGTTTCAGAACGCATTGCTTTCACCACAGACTGAAACAAAGATATATTGGTGTTTTACAAAAAAATATCTGCATCTACATTAGTTAGTTATTGATTCAGAATGTAAATAACATCCTTGCCCAAAATAATATATTAGTATTACATGATCTGCAGATTGCATTCACTGATCATGCAGTAGTGTTATATTATGAATTCAGTGTGAGAAAAGATGTGACCTGAGGCTAGCAGTGTAACCATCAGGCTCATAAAAACAACATTATCTCCAGGAGAACACCAAGTACCAACGCTTTGACTGAAAGGCTTAAATTCTTTATAGATAAAGTTTTCACATTTTTACATGTAGTCAAGATTATTTTAGGTTTTTTAAGCTGAAAACTTAAATTTTCATGATAATAATACAGCACTACTTGCACTAATAAACTGCACTGTTCAATGTCAAGAATATATCTCTAAATCAGTCATTTAATGACAGACACCAACACAGAAAACTGAAACTGACAAAGGTTGTGGATTTTATCTCATATCTGGGAAAAAAGCAGAATCCAGGGTAATAATGGGGAAGTGGTGGTACAAATCACTTTTAAATCCACAGTGTCCAATGAATGTGGGAGGGAAGGTGGCACTCTGAGAACTGCAGGACCACACTTCAGGCGCCGATGTGTGTAAGCATTCACTCTGCTGAAGTGTCCTTGAGCAAAACAGTGAATGCCTGCTCGCTTCTGGTTGCAATGTGACCCTGCGCTCACTTCAGTGTGGAGTGAAAATAAAACAAGGTCTGACATCACTTCATTTTTAGAAATAATTTTATTTCACCGTAAGTTGCTTTCAACAAAAGTGTGACAAAATGTACAGTACTGAGTTAAAGTCTTGAGCCACCCCTCATTTCATTATATTTAACTTCTAAGCAGCCAGACTTTCTTGAAATCTTTTAAAGTTGTCCTGAGCAATAGTTCTCCTGGCTTTGTTTTTTCCTTTAGACACTGGCTGCCTTTCACTTATTTTCAGACCAGCCCTTGTACCTGACCTTTTTGTTACTTTGTTATCACTTTCTTGGCAGAAAACTTAATGGAGGAAACTGCACAAGTGGAGGACAAAAGAAAAGTGGCCAAAAACCAGCAGGTGAACAGTAATCTGAAAGTGATGTCCTTAAGAAATGGGAAAAAAATCCAGCAACGACCTGACACAGGACCTGAGAGATGCATCTGGACCTTCATCTGACCATCTACTGTTTACTGAAGCCTCATCAGTTGTCAACATGTACAGTGGAGCTTAGGAGGCATGTACAGCAGTGACAAAACATTGTGGAGCTTTTGTCATGCTTTGGAGCCTAATTTCAGCCAATGGTGATGGGGATCTTGTTAAAATCGATGGAATTATGAACACAGAAAGTTACGATCAGGTGTTAATCCATCATTCAAGTCCATCTGGAAAGTATCTGACTGGCAATGACTTAATTTTTCAGCATCACAAGGATACCAAACATATGGCCAATGCAGTAAAAGCATACCTGGATAGAAAAAAAACAAAACACACACAGTTATGGATTGGCCTCCCCAGTTATGGTTAGGGTTAAACGATACTCCTTCACACTTTTCACAACATATTATAAATCTCCACTGCCTGGGTGAAGGGTGCCAGAGATGTTTTGTATGCACTTCTAAACAAGGCCGGTAGCCGTACTGATTTTTAAAACATAAGAGCTTGCACAAACAACCTTTGGTGTTGTTTTTACACAAAGAATGATCTATTAATCTGTCTATCAGCAAGATTATGCGAAAACTACACTGAATTTCATGAAACCTGTTTGCCCCTGTGCGCTGTCGAATGGACCAGAGGCCAGAGGTGACTCCTGGACTATTCAGGCTGCCATCCTCAAATAAAAACAAAACTGCTGGAAAAAAACAATTATTAATGCTTGAGGCAAATTCTAAATCTTAACTGACATTTCATTGCATTGCGTTAAGAGTTGTTTCTGGCAGTGACAGGTTAGTCAGGTTAGACAGATTTAGGATGAATACTTAAAAAAAAAGAAAGAAATGTTGGCACCAAATGTTGCATTTTTATAAAAAGGTGTCATTTTATTGGCAGAATGTTTGACCAGAGGGATTATTGCTCTGTTCAAGGGGTACAGCTTAAAGAGACATATTTCAACTATTTCAACTATGGTACGAACTCGTCATTGCAGGAAACAACAGTTACTTACGAGGTGTCACACAAGCTTTATCTAATGGTGAATTTTTGAGAGGCTATATAATACGTGGCTGGCATAACCCATGTCTCTAATGTCAATGTGAACTTTTTATTACTTTAACTACTTAGATCTTCTGGAGAAAAACGAAGTTGCCCACCTCTGCTCTAGAGAGAAATATCACTGGTCTTTAAAGGTGCAAAACAACCATTATTAAAGAAAGAAGCACATTTAAGATCCTCTTTGTAGCGATCCCTCACTGTGCAAAAGCTCACCACTGAAGCAATTAGAGTTCAAAGTAATATTAGCAGTTCTGACCTGCCTTTTCTTAGATTTGATAAGTTTACACTTCAGTGACCCCATATTATACCTGAGACAGAATTTAATTTCCCAAACCTATCATTTAGTTCTCAAATGGCTTTTCAGTTGAAACATTTAAAATTTAAATCAGACTGTTTAAAAGATTAACAATATATTAGCAAAGGAGTCAAATAACTGTGGTTATGTTAGATTAAAAGGCTGATGAAAAATGTTTTCTTTATCATAGTCATGTTGTGACTAAGTATACAACTATAATGAGAGCTCTTTTTTACATTTAGACTATGAAGTGCTGAATTCTTAGACTGGTTTTAAACAAGCTTCTGAATTGTGTTTCATAATTTGATTAGTTATGGAGACACTACATTGAAAACTAACTCGAAATGAGAAGCCCAATCAACATCTGTCTAAAAATCAAGGATCTATAGATGGCATATTCATTTCTCTTGATTATTAAGAATTATTATCTTTTGTAAACAAGAGTCTAATCTCACCAAACCCACAATAAAGAAATTAAGTATTTACTATTACTATTTTCCGCTGGTGCTTCACTGCTGTGACAATGGACAGGTAAAGTACTGTAAGGGCAAAAGTAGACTTCAAAAGTTTGGTGGAAAGGTTACTACTTCAAAAAAAAAAATCAAGAAAACAAAATGGATTTTGCTCAAAAAGACATCAAAAGACCAGAAACTAGCCTCACAGATGAATAGCACAATATTTAAAAGACTGACTGAACGCCCTTATGGAGCACTTTATTTTTACTTTCTGCCACAGAGAATGCTGACAACACCTAAGTTTTGCAGGTATTCTCCCCAATGCCTCATGATCCTGATTCATCTTCTTCACTAAACCCGCTTCTATCTTGTGAAACCCTTAAGGTGCACAAAAGTAGTTCAGCGTCAGACAGTTTCCCCAACGAGCTTATGAAACCACCCATAGATGTTTCTATCTGCAGAAGAAAAATCTTCATGACTTTGTCAGATAAAGATCCAAACCTTTCTCAAACTTTACTTTCTAGAGGCAAGACAAGATGCCAATTTATGTGTATCCTTTCTCCCTCTCCTTTTCCCGACCTCATACATGGGGGCTATTTTGTCTACCAAGGACGCATCAGTAGAAGGTCACCTGTGAGCCTTTTAGAGGAGGTGTAGAGGTAAAGGTCAGACAAGATGATAAGCATCTCACTCGCCCTCAACATTGTCCCTCCTGAGCTCTAGAGACTCAACACATTCAAACTGTGTTTGCCTGCTCTGCCTGGCTGCATGGCCTCTCCTTCCAATAAGTCAGTGTTAATGCCTTTTTTGTACTTTATATAAAATCTGGCTCTACCTGGGCACCAAGCAGGCTCAGAAATAGCAAGGGATCTGCACTCAATATCTTTGTCAGATAGTATTGTAATTGTGTGGGGCTAAGGTGGCAGGAGCAGAGCGCCTTGGTTTGGATATTGCCTGGTTAGATTTCCCACGAGCCTGATGCAAGGTAAGTAGTCTCTCCTGGTCTCTCCCTCACACATACATCCGTCCCCTCCTCTCTCCTCATTCGTATCTCAGACTACTTCTTGCTGTCTCATCTATTGCACCAAATCTCACCTTCATCTCTCACACGTCACAGAGCATTTTTAACACAAGAAAACGAATGCGCTCGCAAAAAGACACACACCGTCCCAACATGCAGTCAGGTATTAAACTGCCTGTGTTTGCAAATACCTTAAAAAAATCACACCATAGATAAACTGATTTGTGATCTTCTGACAACCTGGCAACAAGCTTGTCAAGGTTAGACAAAAGAATGAAAACAAACCCAGTTACAAACTTGAGAAAGAGATATAACTTGAGTTTGTCACTGGCTGCCTAACTTTCTACTTTTTCCAAAATCACATAAATGATCATTTTTATAAATAATACATTTACCTTAGAAATTTGGTTTAAAAAACAGGTTGCTGGGCAACCTCAGAGTGCCAACAGGCTTGCATTTCCCATGAGCTGTAGAAATGTTAGAAGTCAGATTTTCTTCAGATTGGATTGCCCAAATGTAGTCAATGGCAGGGATCAAAAAAGAATATAGAAATGGAATATAAAGGAACAAAAGGGTGAGACATCCACTGTGTGAAGGTTATGATGCAGGCAGTGGAAATCTGATTCAGGGACAGATCTGTAACCACTTTAATCAATTCCCTCTCACACCTTCATTTTTCTGTACGCCTGGGCTTCTCTCCCCTTCCTTCTGTCTCCCTGTATGCTTATCCGTTCGTTTACACTTGGCCAGAAAACAAACAGCTCGGCCTTAATTCTGCTGCTGCAGCCTGGACAAGTTGGCCAAAGAAACAGGGCCATTTCAAGAAATAGGATTAAAGGGGGGAAGGTTCAAAAGTACAGGGGAGAAATAAGACAGCAAGTGACAGCGAGAGAGACACAGCAGAGAAAAAAGGGATTGTGAAAAGAAGACAGAATGTGTGGGAAGGGGTTTGACACGTCATCTCGTGTTCTTTTGCAGAAGGTGAAAAATGTTCTGCAAAGATGGCAGAGTCAGACAGATTGGCTTTAAGTCGCTTCTCTGCCTGCTGCCTGGACTGCGAATATGGAGGTGATGAATAAGTCAGTGTTATTGGCCGCTAGTCAGAATTAAACTATGCAGTTGCATATTTCAGTTTTGACAGAGAATGGATATTTGAAAAGGTCACTTTTTGATGGACTAAAGGTTTCAACTGACTTAGAACTATTTCTCGGAAAGTAAAGTCTAGCCAAAGTAGCCACACAGCATGTGCAGCAGAGTTGGTCTTTTCACACATGGCACAATGCATGCAGGCGTGTGTCTGTGTATGTGCACATAAATAACAACCTCTCGTCACGAAAGGGTTCACTGTGATGAACACTAAGGTATCTATGTGATATTTTCCCCGAGTTCCCATGTGATGGTAAACAAGGATTGATAGCATCCAGAGCTGAACATAATAACAGCTGATGATCATCATCATTTCTCTTTGTGTTGTGTGAGAGAAGTGTCGTGCCATTTGTCACACAGATTGTGTTCCTTTCCTGGTAAATAGCACTGAAAACAGTTTGCAAGCTATCTCAGCTGAGACTGTATCTAATAAAAAGGAAAGAGATATATTTCAGTGACAAAACCCTAATTAAAAAAAAATAATTAATCCATGCATAAAAACAAAATAAGAACATGAATTATATTTGAACATCCAGATGATACTTCTATACCTGCAAGATTAAAAAAAAACTTTGTTCTCAAAGTTTTCCTGCAGAAGAAAGCACTGTAAGAAAGTGATATTATTCAGTTCACCTATCAGTTAATGTTATGCTGAGCTAATTTGCACTTCAAGAGATTGCCAACAACTGTGTATATGAGTGCTTGAGATTCGTCATTTGAGAAAATGACCCAGCTGCACACCTGTAATAGAACCAAAACAAGTTGTACATCATTCATACTCATAACTACACAGTTCCAAATGTTTTAGATATTTTGTATTTTTGTCCAGCACCAAATTATGACCCCATTGGTGGTTCAATTATTAAAGGTAGGAATTATGTTTGAAAAATGTGCCTCTAGTGGCTTTGATAAGAACTGCATGGGAATTACAAAAAATGGCATCCATGTAGGCTACAGTCTTGTTGTAAAAAAAAAGTATTTTAGTCCTAACTATGATTGTTTTCTAACCCTAGTAGTTTTTATCTCCAACCAAAACTGAGAGAAGTTATTTGTGCTCTTTGTGAGTCACACAGATGTACGGTATAAAGAAACAGACCTGAAAGCACACTCTTCCCTCCAGCGCTTCCTGTTTTTCAACATGCAACTTGTGCAATGCTTGGAAAAAATAAATAAAAGAAGAACAGAGATTATGGGTTACACCACATTGGAAACATTAATTCACTCCTGCAGTGATATTAATGAGGTATTTTCCTATTTCACTGTGGCGCGTAAAGAATAATGTTACTGCCTTTCTTCCCTACTTTCTTTTGATTAATTCTCAATTCTTTTATTTCTCCTTTTAAATGTATTTATCTATTGTAGTCAGATCAAAAGATCCCTGTTCAGTCAGAAGAAAAAAAAACTAATTCAGAGGTCTACTTTCTGAATTTACCTTTTAATTTCGAGTTTAGTTTCGAGTCAGACCAAGTACTCAGTAGTCTTGTTAACCACTTGAAGAGCTTTAGAAGATTTGTGCCAGATGTCTTCATCTGTGTTAGAGATGTGTTGTTCAGCAGCTTATCAACACCCAAAGCCCATTCACCAGCCACAGTATTTTAGGACACCTTTTAAGATACAGCTGGGCAAAGATAAAATCCAATGTAGCCTCTGATGAGACGAGCATCTGCTCTAAAACTGCATACTTTAATTTTGAATCACAATAAACCTGTCTGCAAGTCTCACCTTTTAATAACCTGGCAAATTATGACTGAAGGAATCATAACCAGCTCCTCAGTCCAATTCTTTAATTACAGCAGCTCTGCTTTTTCATTGTGTGTGTGTGTGTATGTGTGTGTGCCTGGAGGACACATATGCACAGACACACATGCAAAAAGAAGGCCACCAGACATTCATCAAGTGGTGTGTTTGAAGTGTGTAAGAACTGCTGCTGTGGTATGACATATGGTGAAGAGTGGGGCTTTTGTTTATCGGATGTGAACACTATTTAATCTAATAAACATAAATACATTTACAGCCAACAGTCAGGAATCGAAAATGTATGAGGAATTCTCAGCAGAGGCACCATCATGGTGGCAAACCACACACATTGTGTCCATTTAAGTTTTGACACATCATCTTGTGTCAAAACTTAAACTCAAGGAATGCAAGAGCAGGGAGACTGATACATTTATCATACTCTAACAGCGAGCCATGATAGAGATATAAAAATGTTGAAATTGTTCAATTCTAATAGAAATTAGATTGTGGGGAGCAAGTAGAGCACATGGTACTTTGTGGCTTTGGTTTGGAACCTGAAGTGACTGTCACTTCTAAGAGCTTAAAAGGAAACGTTTGATGCTAGAAAATACATTTTAAGCTTTTTTTTTTTTCAAAGCCAGAATCAACTGTTTGAATTAAAAGCTACTTTTGTTGATATAAGATCCCCGAAACTTAAAATAGGATCAGAACCTGCTATCGCTCCATACTTACGGACAGCTCTTGAAGGGCTGCCATAGATAATACCTACTTTGCTGTTAGTGTTTCTCCAATATCAAAATTATGCTTAATTATGGTTGAGAAGCACTCAAATGGGGCCCATATCTGAGGGGCCTATCAGCAGAATTTACATTGAGACAAAATGGTCATTCACACATTATTCACAATCCAATAGGCAGGATATACATGAATATCAAAGTGTGGGAAACAAGGTCAATGATCTGAGATGAAGGTTCTTATTCTGGAAAGCTGAAAGTCTAGTCCTTCGGGTCCACAGTCCAAATGAGCATGCATGGATCAACTATGTGCTCAACAGAGTAAACAGTGACTCACTCACACCCACATATTCGTTAACTTTGTTCTGACATGTTCCTGTGTGACAGGAAGGTTTTGTTGCTTCAAAGTAAGTTTTAGCTCTGTGAGGGTTATGAAGTGTGATGTAGGTGTAAAAACAGATGAGGCGCAGCAGTGAAGCTTGTCAAACATTTAGCTAACAAAGCACTTCATATCCCAATTGATATGAAACATTCAGTGATTTAACTGTTGTCAAAATTTATTCACTGTATGCAGCGAGATTAGCAGAGAACATTCCACTTGCTTCTGCTCCTTATATGGGAACAACAAGGCTCGAGTGTAAGAGATAAAAGTCAAAATATTTCTCTGAATGGTCTTAACTGTAATCGCTGCTATTTTGATGATGCAGATATTGTTTCTGTTCCTGTTGCTCTCTCAAACAGTCGAAGACAAGAACCAGAAAGTCCCATAAAATATCCCATAGCAGTGAAAGAGCACAAAAGAGCTGCATTTTTTCCCTTGGTACTGGTTAAGCTGCAATCTGTAATGTGTCTGCTCGAGTTAAGATAACGCTAGAGTTAAAGGCGCTCAGAAGTGAACGACTTCCAAGTCACTGCGGTCATGGACAAATAAAAGTCTAAAGAAAAAGCAGGAGTTCTTGCAAATGTTTTCAGGCTCCAGGATAGAATCACACAAATGAAAAAAGAAAATAATATATTAGTATTGCAACTGATGATATGTGCTGATATTTAATATGTCCATAATGAAAAATAATATACGGTATCCTTCATAAATATCCACTGGGTAGATTTGTTGTCATGTGCCCCAAGTGTGCACTGTATCATGATATTGCCGTGCTGCGTGGTAAATGGCTGGCATAGCAGAGCACAGCCGAGCACAGCCTTCCTGCTTCATTCCGCGTCTTGTGGTTTCCCAGTGCTCATTTTATACTGGAGCTCTTAAAACAGTGACATGCCATAATTCTACACTTTCAGCAGCCAAAAGTTGTAACATTGATAGAGTAGAAAACATGGAGCTGAGGAAAGTGCATGGAAAAAGGTGAAATGTGTGTGTGTGTGCGCGCACATGTGTTGTACATTTGTTTTACATCCAAATGCCTTTGTTATGAGTCATTGCCCGAAGCGGAACAAATTACTGTAAATAGTACTATTAGTGAAACATGGAGGCTGAATGGAGGAATTCAAATTAGATTGCTGCTTTCTAGCCACTTACTTTGTCTCCATCTGCATAATTATGCTAAGGACACCAAGCACTTGTGTATGTATGCGTGTTGGCATCTGGGTGTGTGTGTTTGTACATGATCAAACGTGTGAGGTCACAGAGGTTTCCTTTGATGTGTCAAGGTTATAAACGCCAAACGTGTTGCCCCGGTAATCAGTATGCTTACTATGAGCCGTTTTAATTATATAGAGTTTGTGTACACAGCAGATGAGCCGGGAAGGTGCGCTGATATGTCTCTACAAATAGAAACCAGCCACTTCGTCATGTGTAATACCTTGTTCATACACATGCACACCTATATTCAGGTGTAGAAACTACAGCTCATCTGCTACAATGTGTTACACTCTGCATCTGGAAAAAAAAATGCATTCTGATGGAGGTATGAAGCCAGAGCCTTGAAAATGTATGCATTGTTTTCTGAGGGGAATATAAGAAATAATGCATGCAGCAGTCAGCCTTTGTTATCAAATATATGCACATATAAACAGCTTGTCTTGTGTGCCTCCACTCATATGATCAATGTTCAAGAAAGCAAACACACCTCAGCAAACGCACAATTAAGTTCAACCTTCAGCAGATGCAACTTGAGACCTCATTTACTCTATATGAATACCATTCTACATTGGAGGGAACATATACTGTATAATTTCTTGGCATCTGGTGCACTAATGATGTCACAGTCCACTACTTTGACACTTTAAGTCAGTTACTTCAAAGGAAAATGCTTTGATCGACAACAGTGGATCACTGCGTGTGACAGAGGGATGGCTGATGTTTCAGAATGGTTAGACAAGATGTAATGAAAAGAATCCTCCATGTTCAATAACCCTCTCTGTGTCTATTCTTGATTCTACAGCAAGAGGATGAATCGCTTATAGTGGACCTGAGGTGCAAAACACAACAGCAAAATAAAAACTGAGGATTTCCACCTCAGTAACCCAACATGTAAGCATGGCATGCCTCCCTACTTATCATGTTATGTGTGTACTGCAATCATGTTTGCATTCTTTGTTTCAGATTGTGTGATATTTCATGCTTTAATGTCACATTAGTTATTGAGTGCAATGTTGAATGTGGCGTGGTGGTAAAACCACTTCCCATATAAAACATTATACACTCATCACAACATCCTGGCAAGGTACATGCTGCTATTTAGCATCAGCCTGCTTGTCTGCAAAAGACCCAAGGGTAGGTACAACCGTTGTAGAGTAAACTTCATTATTTAGTGTTTCCTAATATACAGGAACACAGCCGCAGGTATGAAGTGAGTAAAGAACAATAAATCAAGAAGCCAGCAGTTGAAAACACAAGGCGTCCCTCATTAGCTGGTGCAGATGAAGCAGCTGGCAGACTGATGCTGTGTCAGGGCCAGGCCATCCTGGGGTCAGTATGGATGATAATCAAAAGCCAGATTCACATCAGGAATGCCCCTCAAGCACAATGACAGTCAGGAGCAAAAGATGGCTGGCCAGTATCAGACAGTAAACATGAAAGATAAACAGAGAGAAGCAATGACAAAGAAAAAGGAAAAAGATATAGAAAGGAATGCATCAAAGAAAAGATGAGAAAAATAGCTTCAAGAAAGCACAGAACCCCGAGCAGCTGCTGGACAAAAGTGCTATTCTTTTTATGATGGAAAAGTCATTAGATCTGCAATAGAAGGACAAAGGTAGGGAGACAAAAAAGATGTAAGGCACAGGCATGTAAACATAAGCTAATATCAAGAAAGAAGAAGAGACAAGAAAAGCAGCTTGGCATTCTTAGCTAGCAATGAAGGAGCAGTGGGGGTAGAGGGTCAAAGGTGGATGAAGATCAATCATCTGGAATCACAAAAAAGACCTTTCAACAAATGGGCTTTAATCTTTCGACATCGCAACAAACTGGTTTTGATTTGAAACTTCTTCCCAAGGAGCAGGGGCCCTGCCTCTAATAGCTCTCCTCTGTTAACATACTAAATCTTTGATGGAGGCCAAGTTCTGCCCTAAAACTCTCTCCTGATGCGAGCACATAACACATAAAAAGGTGTGGAAAAAATGGAAGAAAATGATGCCCATTAAGAGGAGAGCTTAGTAAAAAGACACTGATTATGGCAAAGCTGGGGAAATTGCAGATATCTTGTATTTAAACTGCATACAGTACTTTGCACCTATTCATACTCAGCAACTTAAGTGAACTCATCACAGTGAGAAAAATGAATGTGCTGAGAGTTACATCATGAGCTAGTAGCGCTTATAAAAAAAAGGCTCATTTATATTTCATCCTTTTGGCAACCCTCGCCTCTAAATATTTATTAAGTAATTAAAATAAGAATTAAAAATCCTCTGAAGCTTGTGATCCTGTGGTGGTGTTGTGGATAAAGCAAGCCTCAGTTACCATTAATTCTGTTTAAAACCAGAAGCTTCAACAGCCTCAAACACATTTGAGGAGTAAAAACATCATAGGGTGAAAGAACAGTTTTACTCTAATGCAAACATGGTCAGAGGGCACCTTAAACTAATGAACTATCTATAAAATAACAACCTGAACTTACTTAAATACTTTTCCATTTATAGATCCAGTAAGCTGTCACTCAGAGGTCCTCTGAAGCCAAAGTTTATTCAGAGGTGTTTTCTGTAATTTCTTGAAAATAACTGAAATATCCCATTTACATAAGTATTCAGACTCTTTGTGGTGACACAACTAGCCTTGCTGTACCCTTCCTTTTATGAGTGGTCTTTGATGAATAATAATTAATAAATAAATAATGAATTAATAATTAATTAATAAGTAATGCACATACCTCACTGCATACGTTCTCATCTAGATGAAGATGCATATCTGTAAAAATCAAGCCATGACATCCACAGAATCAGGGGAACACAAGAAAAAGTCTCTTTTACCAAAAGTGCCCAAAACTACATTATCCTCCATCATTATAGTTTGGGGTTTGGAACCACAAACAGACTTTCCACATCTGGTTGCCCAGCCAAACTAAGCAATTAGGTATGATCAGAGTGCCAGTTTGAATTCAGATGAAGAAATGTCAGTACAACACTCCTTAAACCAGGCAATGACAGCCGGGTAGAAGTCATTCCTCATTATAAGGTGGATGACAGCCTGTTGGGATGTTACCAAAAGGCAAATGAGCAAAGTACTCTAATCTTATAAGTGAAAGTTTGAAGCATTTCGTTAATACCATCCCTTCAGTCCAACATAGGGATGGCAGCATCATTCTATGGGCATGTCAACTGTGGGACTAATCACAACAGAATAGATAGATACAGATAAATCCTGAGTGAAACTATTTTCCAGAGTATTCAAAATCTCAGGCTGGAACAAAGGTTTAGATTTCATAAAGTGAACAACAACCTGAGGCATATGTCAAGAAAATACAAGAGTGGATGGAAACAGTTTTGCATGTTATCTGCTGCAACAAAATGATCATTATAAGCTATTATAAAATCATCTAATCTAATAAACAGCTGTTCAGATATTTCTGGTTGAAGCAGTGTTGACCTAACTGTTGCATACATACCTTAAAAACTATATTAGGTCAGGCTTCATCTCTCCAAAACAAACTGGAAAAGGAGCCAATACAAAACACTGTATATGTATATGTATGTATACAAATAATACCCCAACTTTTCTTATTTACATCTTCTAGATGTGAATCAGAAACAACAAAGGATCCCTATTTGCTGGTTTAGGTCAGCAGCACCCATGGCTGCCTGTTTGCTGGCACACTGATACTGCATGAATCCACACTGGTCTGCTAAAATGACAAAGGGTTGAAAGTAAGCCATTAAACATCAATAAAAAATAGACTCACTTCCTGCACGTCATAAAATCCTGTTTGTGTGCAACAGAAAACGCCCCCTTAACATATTTATTCATAGACTGTAAATAGTTGTGTTTATTGCTCTGTCATTGGTTTCAGAGCACTCTGCATGCTTTGCTGAAAGGCTGATTTTCCACCAGGTTCAATAAAGTGTAGAGCGTGACTCATACAGGACACAGTGTTATTTTTCTGTCATGTTTAATTGCTTTCATCATGACCTAGACAGCAGGTGCCGTGCACCGTGCAGGACATGGTGCCTGTGCTCACCAAAAGCTTCACAGTTACTGCTTCTCAGATCTTTCAAATGTACCTAAAAACATTTTGTTTTTCCATTGTTTTTTTATTTTCTAAAAGTCTCCCACCAGGCACTGAAATCAAGTAGCCTACACAATCATTTTTAATTACTGACAGTTCGGTAAAGGAGAAAAAATATGACAAGGGGAAATAGATAGGTTGGCATTTTGGCAAGCAATCAAGCATACAAAGACTAATGGCACCAATTACAAGTGATGCAGAGTGGGTGGATCAACGTTCCTTATACGACGCCATTGGTTGTTTTAACTGTGTTTTAAAGTAAGTTACTCTCATTTATACCTATATCATTTTATAGGGTTAAATATTGTACAATAGTAGAATCACATTAACAAGCAGAGACCTGCAACTGCACTGAGCAGTTTTGCACTTACTTTGACTCTATAGAGTCAGATCAGACATTTTTAGACAGTATAGTGCTGTCCGATGACTTCCATGTTCCCTTGATCTCTTTCTTGAAGTAATAAGTTGCCAAATTATTATTTTTTTCCGATGACATCTGATTGCAAGCACCACTTTTTAAATTGCTTTGTGTCACTTTTGTGGTAATAACAATTTCAACAAAACTCATTAACAGCTCCCCATCCATCATGCCTGCCCCCCAAAGTGAGAGATGTTACAATAATAATAGGTGATCAGGTGTGGTGCTGTACAGTTGCTAAGTGTGCTGCCATAAATCTTGGACACACAAACCAAGATTCTACACTGGCATATTATACATCATTTCCTTTTATGTACCTGCTCGTTGCACCCTATTTCCCTCAAAATGTCCTTGGTATCCATTTTTGTACTCGACACCTTTTGTTTTTACTCCTTTATGCTTGACTTTATGCATATATGGAACTCAAAAATCTGCTTGTGGTTTACTTAATAGACAGCAATGAGATATCAAGGGTCCTCAAATGATTGGAGGAATCACTGTTTCAGACTCTGTATGAGAAACCTTTTCAGTAAAATTGTAGACTTCTATTACTTCAAATGAAATATAGAGAAGTTATTATCTGTATGACATATAATATGTGTGCTGGTAGATGGACTGCAATTAAATAGTGCCTTTTTACCTGAGCAGCTGCTAATGAACTCATTAATACAAATACAGCCATATAAGATTCAAAATTTCAAGTAATGTGCAATGCAGTAAGCAGGTTGGAGGCTTTCAGCAATGTCCTATGAATGACCAATTTCAATTAAAGATCCATGGAAGAATAACACATTAAACACATTATGTTTTCTGTCATGATTATGCATTAACTCAGGGGCTTAGCGCCACACTACTTCAAAGCATAATGGTTGCCTTGATAAACAGCGAGCAAAACAACTTCTCAAGTGCCATTGTTCCATTACACATAGTAGGTCTGGAGCCAATACTTGGGTATGTTTATGGGGTAATGGATTGTCTAGAGTATAGTAAGTGTCCTCTGCCTATCGATCCAGGTTAGTAAGATCATGTGTGAATGCTGGGAAGCTGAAGGTGTGTACTCAGGATTCTGGTCTATTCTGCCTGGGCTCCTTGATGTCCGGAGGTGGTCAGAGAGGCTGGAGACGGCAGCAGACTGAGTGGAACCAGCTATGCTGCCAGGCGACTGATACAATGACTTCTTAATGTCTTCTCATTTTGCCATAAACTAATGAAAGTGGCTCTGCAGTGAAACCTTACCCATCACTTCTGGTTTAAAAAGGCATTAAAATAAACCACAGAGCGTTTGGTATTCATCGACTGGTGAAGTTGTTTTCATAAGGACTTTAGGTTGGGATTTCCTACCAGAAAACTAATGCAAGATGCATGAATTCCGTCCAGTTTCCACGACTGTTGGCATACAGACTCTGCTGAGACTTGGCCTTTGTGCTGCGAGATCATGTCTATACAAATAGTATATTGACAGTTGAGCTCTCTGAGAATTTTCCTTTATTGCAGTCACATTATAGGCCACTAGCTACAGTAATGCTTCATGCCCTGCTGTACATTTGGCAGCCAAGGACTCTCAGGAGACTCTGGCAAAAGTGCCGAACATCTCATGCGATGTCAGTGGACCTGTCAAAGCAATCTGTTTTCCTCCGCCATGGGTTAGAGGCCAGGATGCTGAGAAAAGCATGCAGGCACACACAGACACACACATCACATATGACAAGTGTTGATTCTGTGCCTCGGGCCATTCCACCTGTACTCCTTCTCCATTTCTTCCTCTGCCTCACTGTTTATATTTCTTGATTATCTCTCTATTCCTTTCCATTTGCTCTCCGTTTCATCTGTTTCCTCACATTGCTTTGAATTCCAAAGGTGCCCTCTTTTCTTCAGCCTCATTAAGAGATCTCTGCACGTGTTGTTCATACTTGGCTGCGTCCAGCTCCAGCGTCCTTGAGAGCCAGAGTTGGAGTAGGTTTGTTGTACTTGTGCATTACTCGCTTCTCCCTGGGCACAACTAGATGAAATGTGTTTTGCCTAACCTTGATGACTCTCCACTCTCCATCTGACTGGCAGTCCAGCGTGAAGTTGTGGCAAAAAGTGAAAAATATGGTATGCCTGAGACGGGAGATTCCTCTGCATGTCAAGGATAATCGTAGCTTAAGGGTTATAAAAAGTATTTCTTGGAACAGCATTCTTTTCAATATGCTTCAATATCCTTCCCCCTAGTAATTCAAAATACAACTGGACTCTATTTGCTTTATGGTTTCTGTTGTACCTTCATGACAAAGGCCATTTTCATGTTGTGCCTTAATAAAAGAAGCCTAGCTCTCTCAAAATGGGAAGCAATTACTCTGTATTCCATAACATTATTACCATCTAAGGTGTGTAGTCAATGTCTACGTTCAGGCTTTGACTCCCTCAGAGACCCACTGAGTTAATGAGCGAGGTTAAGGCACGCTGTGTTGTCTGAGCAGTGAAACCATTTGCTACTAAATTACATTTTCTTTGTGACTATGCCTATAATAGTTTCTAATGTGGAGTCACCAAAGGCATTCACATCGTGTTTGAATTCAAACAGTGAAAAAGATACTGTGGGAGAGTTTATTAAGTGCAATATTACAATAAACTCCCTACATAGAATGAGGGAAAACCATTATTCACTTAGACACAGGTATTTCCCTTTGTCTTAACCTTAATCACATCTTTCAGGAACTGAGTTATAGATGGGAGTCTCACTGGGAGGAATCCCGCTGACGGGAAATTATGAAAAAAAGATTCATTTGACCTTCACTAGCAGTAAGAAAAAGAGATGGAGATGAAGAATGAAAGAGGATGGAGGGGATGTTTAAGGAGGTAGTGCATCCACAGAGGTCAGTAGCCTGAGGAGACAACTCAGATAATGAGAGCTCTCAGCTCCCCACACACGCGAGAAAGACATCTGATTCACCAAGAAGCCCAAAGGAAGGACAGTAGTCACCCTGAGCTTCCTACGCCTTTAGAGTGAATAGTTTCAAAAAGTAAAGACACTGTACTCACTCTTAATGGCTCACTGAACATCCTCAGTTTGTCATCCCTCACCAAAGAGTGGTTAAGTTAATGCATCAAGGTCAAAATGACTGGATTCAAATGTTGAGTTCAACAGAATAAGAGATCAAATTCACCATAAATGTTACATTAGATTAACATTATTGAATCCATCTTTTGAAGGAAGCTTGCTAATGAAACAACAAGCGCTTTTTTTGCTAACAATTGATATTGATATTCCTTGTTGTCGAGCTTGATTGTAAACTTTCACTTTAACTATTATAATCTGTGTTTTAATGTTTGAACCTTATGAAGTCAGAAAACGTTCAGAATCCAGTCATTATTTGGTCCTCCTATAACAATAGATTTCAAAGACAAGTTGGGTTATTGTTCTATAAGTAGTTACTGTATGCTATTTGCCATTTTTTTACTCTAAAAAATGGATAGCGGTTTCTGATGCTGTGTAAAGTGTGAATACAAATAACGCAATGATTTTCAAATCTAATAAACAAAGATTTTCTTCACAATAGTGAATAGAAAACATATCAGATGTTTACAGCTGAGACAGGGCCACGCTTACCAGTGTAGCAACCGCTCCTCTTTTAACATCTGGGAACTGAGGAGACCAGTTGCTAGGTCTTTGGGAGAGGAATGTTATCCCATTCTTGTCTTGTGTAGGAATCTACCTGCTCAACAGTTCTGAGTCTTCTTTGTTGTATTCTGTGTTTCATAATGAGGCAAATGTTTTGATAACAAGCCGAATGGTCCCTCTCCTCTTTATTCTGAAGGACACAATGTCCGTGATTTCAAATTTGAATTTGTCTGACCATGGAACGGTTTTACTCTTTCCCTCAGTGAATATTAATTGATCTTCATTGATCTTATAGTAAGACTTACTTCCTCAGCCTTAAGAACTTTAAAGGTGGGGACAGGAGCGACAAAATGTTGCTGCTATCATACTCAAGATGAGATCATTTTTCATGAAAGACACTGTCTCAAAAAAAATGTCTCACATTCAACATCAGATATGTTTTTATGTTCTATTGTGAACTGAATGTTGGTTTATGAGATTTTGAATTCACTATATCAAAAGGAAGCCAATGTCTACTGAAGCACAAGAGGGAGATTCCTTCATTTATCGTCACAGATCTCTACAAAAGCTGTCATAAAAGGGCCCAAATGACCAACTTAGACTACTGTGTCTGAGATTCAGTCTAAGAAAATGAGGCTCTTGTTATCTGGAAAACTATTTTAATCATAAACGAAAAAATATATATAGTCGTTCCACACCTTTTCATCTATTTACCCAATTCTAAATGGTGCCTTTCTATCTGTGTGTGTGTGTGTGTGTGTGTGTGGTGGTGGTGGGGGGGTTCTTGGACTGAAGTAAAGAAACTCACCAATTTGGAAAAATAAAAAAAAATAAAAAACACATAACAACTCCAGCACAAATGTACAAACTGAGGGTAAGTGAAACTGTAAAGCTTCACTGTCTAATTTCTTCAAAGTTGTCTTCATCTAGTCTTTTAAATAAGATTCTGTTACAGCAAATGAAGCACAAGCAGCGAGCCTGTGTCTGCATTCACAGATTAGCACCATGTTTTCAGAAAACCACTTTCATAGAGCTCTGTCAGCTGTGTAATTCAAGTTTCTTTTAAGTGATGATCTCACAAGCCAGTAATAGCATATTTACCGACATAAGGTTGTTACTGAAAACTCTGAAATGATTATAAGCATGAAAGTGACTACAGAAGACAGGGGGGCATCTTTTAAATAGGAGGGGAGAAACACAATGGTTTAACAGCTTTCCATCCTCATAGAGGAAGATTTAGACATTCAGTGCCACTGCAGGTGTTCACACACAACACATGGCACAGGCACACGTTTCTGCCTTCCAGCACCTTAGAGCTGATTTTTTATGCTGTCAGGTGGGTTAACACAAGTCATTCAAGTTAACAAGAAGAAAGCCAGATGTGCTCGTTTACATAATTTAGAAATATATCAACTATATATGAAGCATGTTGGGCTCAGTTGGGACACTGACAAGAAAAAAATGAGTAGAAGGAAGGGAACTAGGCTAGTAATTAGGCTAGTATTCAGTCCAATATCTCGCTGTCCTGCCACTTGATGCAGTGTCCTACCTGAAAATACTGCTTACATGAAGCTATGACTGGCAAAGTTGAATATTTCTAATACAATGTTGTGACAAATGATATCTTAGTGTTTGTGTTTTACAGTAAACTGCATCAGATCTTCAAACTAGACCTAAATCTAAATGATCAGTCAATGTATTGAAGCAAAAAAGTTTTTTGCCCCCTTAGTCACCAAATCAAAAAATGACGCAACTGCATTGATGAGCGCTTTCAACAAGACTAAACACACACTGGACAGATGACTACCAGCGCTCTTCAATTTAAAGAGACCAGCAAGAGAAATTAAGGTGGATAAAGGATGTAACCAGCAGCACACTTTGTTAAAAATCAGAAGATGGATTCAGAATAATCACAAAGCAAGTTTTAAGGCTCTAGGACTGAACAGAGTCAACAAATTTTCTTCAGTTGAAGAAACCTCACTAACCTCTCAAAGAGCCCAGTGATGACTCATCAGGAAGACACCAAGAATAACGTTCAAGGAACTCCAGGCTTCTTATACCTCACTGAATAACAATGTTTTTGGCTGCACAATTTGAAGGATGCTGGGTAAAACGGGCGTCGCCAGCCTCCGTTGCAAGATGGAAACCACTGTTAAAGCAAGAAGAACGTTAAGGCTCGTCTGTTACACACCTTGGTGAATCGTCTGTTACACACCTTGGTGACTCGTCTGTTACACACCTTGGTGACTCGTCTGTTACACACCTTGGTGACTCGTAAGTTACACACCTTGGTGACTCGTCTGTTACACACCTTGGTGACTCGTCTGTTACACACCTTGGTGACTCGTCTGTTACACACCTTGGTGACTCGTCTGTTACACACCTTGGTGACTCGTCTGTTACACACCTTGGTGACTCGTCTGTTACACACCTTGGTGACTCGTCTGTTACACACCTTGGTGAATCGTCTGTTACACACCTTGATGAATCGTCTGTTACACACCTTGGTGACTCGTAAGTTACACACCTTGGTGACTCGTCTGTTACACACCTTGGTGACTCGTCTGTTACACACCTTGGTGAATCGTCTGTTACACACCTTGGTGACTCGTCTGTTACACACCTTGGTGACTCGTCTGTTACACACCTTGGTGACTCGTCTGTTACACACCTTGGTGACTCGTCTGTTACACACCTTGGTGACTCGTCTGTTACACACCTTGGTGACTCGTCTGTTACACACCTTGGTGACTCGTCTGTTACACACCTTGGTGACTCGTCTGTTACACACCTTGGTGACTCGTAAGTTACACACCTTGGTTAATCGTCTGTTACACACCTTGGTGACTCGTCTGTTACACACCTTGGTGAATCGTCTGTTACACACCTTGGTGAATCGTCTGTTACACACCTTGGTGACCTTCGAGATGTGTTGCGTTACTGACTTTACTGCTTTGGGTAACCATAATTAGTAAGGGAAGTAAGGGAAACCAGATAATACTTAAGGAAGATAACAAGAGTACTGGTAAGAGCACACATTTGAAAAGAATTACACTTTCTCTTTTGAAGTGGCACCCTGACCTGCCGCAGCAGGGTTTTTGACAGAATCATTAACTAAAGTCGCATCATAAAACTCAGTTTTATTAGGTTCCTTCTGTGTATTCATATTTTATTAAATGTCTTCCTTGTGAGTCCTCTTCATATTCGATTTGTTTATATGTGTTGATGTTTTATAAAAGCCTCTCCGCTGATTCTATCTTTTGTTCATTTCCTCTCTACCAAAGAACGGAGAGAAGCCACACTTGACAAGTTTTCTCTTACTGACAAAAAAACGTATAGAGCTTGAACAATGTTCTGAAAACACTATGACTAAAATTCTGATGAGTCTCCCAGAGTTCAAACTTCACCTGAAGGAGGGAATGTTCCTTTCTCATCTCACGAAAGAGTTCTTCTTTGCAGCATCAGAAATTAGGGAGACTGTGCAAAACCTTTTTTTAGATTTTTTAGATTTTTTTAATTTTCCCAGAAAAATAAAACTTCTACAAGACTTGCAGCAACTGAACAAACATTCCTACTGTGAATGTACTGTTGTTGCACAACATAAATTATATTCTTTTTGAGGCAGTATAGTTTTTATTTTCTAATTTGGAACTTATGTCACACCACCACTGCATTTTCTGTGTGCCATCATGCCAGCAATGTGTTGTAGATATCAGCACATCAGGCCATTCTTTTTTAAACCATGCTTACTCCAACAAGGCTTTACATTCTGCACCGTGAGGACTTTGTTGTTTAAATATCACTTTCTATTTGGAGGGCCTGAGCCTGCCTCTGATAACTGTAAGCAATAAGTGATTATGAGACTCTGCTGTCCCCATAGAAAAGACAGAGGGAGGGGGGAGAGATCTAATTATTTCCCTCCCATGGCCCAGCAAGCCTTAAAGGTTAATCACTGTCCATTGAGCTAATTCTGGCTGGGTACACTGCAGTAATTACAACACCTCTTTCTCTCCTTTTCCCCCTTTTTTGTATTTTCTCACCCTAGCACTCCCTCCCTTTTTATACAGATAGATGTATCTCTGCTTCTCTCTGGTGGCCCTTTTCCTCTGCTCACCACATGTTCCTCCAACACCGACCTACAGCCTACATTTAAAATACAGCCTTCAGTAAATATCGTGCCCTAAGTTGATACAATGTCCTGAGGTCTTAATGAAATGTCTGCGACATAATTTGGTCAAAAATAATGCAGAGAGACAGTGCAGTAACTCCTTTCTTCCATTAATTTACACCTGAATTCAAGCAAGTGATTTTAGGGCATGGAGTGACCCTTTGGACAACTGTCATCCTGTCATGTTCAGAAATACACGTTTCAGATATACGGAGCACTATACAGAAAGTGATTTTTTTTCACAAAATATCTCCCCTTCCCCTTTAATTTCAAGCAGATACATATCAGTGAACAGCCCATAGTTTTACCCTGACGAGTTAAGTGAAGTACAGACTTGCAACCCCTCCCCGTTTGACCCTGACCACACTACTGTCCGTTCATAGTTAACGTAGGAACTCAGCTGTGTCTCCAACAGTTCGTGGCAATTTTTAGACACTCCGTCATGAAATTTCCATCCATGAAAGATCTAGTTTCTTGATCTGTTTACTTCTTCTGAAGTTGCTTAGCAAAAGAGGTTCAAAGAGTTGTGTATGACGTTCCCTGTCTTTAAATCTGACTTTAGATCTGACTTTGGCTTGTGATGAAGGGGGGAGGCTTTTATGTGTACATTTTGAGGCCAAACAGTGGCGTATTTGGATGCATCTGATAGAGCCTCGTTCCACATAAAGATCACGGCCTTCTTGAATATTGCAAAATCTTACACCATACATAAACTAGCAGGTCTGGCAATCGATTTTCAGAGGAAGAAGTCCAACTAGCTCATTCTTAGTTTGAATCTGACTTTTTGCTTTTCATGTTATTCATTTGAATATTTTACTGCTATTTATAAATTGCTCTCACATGTGTTGTTATTTTATTCTTTCAATCTTTCATACCTCACTCTATGTCTTTGCTTTTGCTCTGGAAAACACTTTGAGTTGCATTTGAGTTGGAAAAATGCTATATATCTATTTTCTTTACTATAACTGTATCCCGAGCACTTGGCACCATTTGAACACTCCATGGTGGGACTGGATGGTAATTGGCCCTTGGAAGCTTCATGTTGAATTTTTTCAAGCCATCTCGAGATAATTTGCACCCTTTTATTTCCGTGTGTTTTGTAACCTCGCTGACAATTTCATATAAAACATTTCATTGACTGGTGGTCATGTCTCAGTGATTTAGCTATTTCACAAGACGTGCATCTGTCTGACAGGCATTTCACAATATTTTTTCCATACTTCAATCTCTTTTTTGGCCTATTTTCCTGAAGTAATAAAACTGCTTTGAAATAACATACACTCAATATGTGAGTTAAAACGAATCAAAATTAAAAAATCCCACTGAGCAATCAAGTTTATATGGTTTGGAGTAAAGAAAAATATGCATTAAAACAGCAATTAGACAGAAAATCCATCCATACACAGATAAAGAAACATGTTTGCTTTTCTCACCTATTCTCCTTCTCACAGCATGTCTTACCTTCTCTTCCTCATCTTACCTCATTGGCACCTATTTCACTCCCTCTTCACTATTCTCACCATTCCTCCTCCTCCTCTCTTTCTCTTCATCATCTCATCACCACTCGCCCATTGCCATTTTCTCACTTCATTTGTCTCCCTCTGGCTCGACCTCCTGCCGGGTACAGCTGTATCTCTCTTTGTAGAAACAGTTCAAAGAAGTGCCCCTTGGGCCAAAAAAACATCTCTTCCATCTAATTTTTTCACTCCTCACAGCTTAGGAACACCCCCCCCCCCCCCCCCCCCCCCCCCCCCCCAA
This sequence comes from Leuresthes tenuis, assembly GCF_036924035.1. NCBI lineage: Eukaryota > Metazoa > Chordata > Actinopteri > Atheriniformes > Atherinopsidae > Leuresthes > Leuresthes tenuis. Next base: position 8,228,590 of record NW_027325372.1, on the reverse strand, counting down.
CACATACATGACAGTCAGTGATGTAGCCTGTAAATTCAACTCTCCATTCAACCCCTCTCATCTCGAAGCATTGTATATATCCTGATGAGGCCATGTCCTCACACTTACACGCCTCTAAAATTAAAAAAATTTGTTGTAGCTTTTTCATTTTCTTTCATGTCATCTTGACTCCATGTCTTCCATTTCCACTCTCCATCCATCAAACCTTCCTGTCCTTTCACCCCAGGGCACACATAGGCCCCTCTAAAAGGCTGCTTCCTGCTGAGACTGGTGAGCTGTTAGTTACCATATCGTCAATACAGATGAGAGGAAAAGATGAGACAAATCGCAAGAGGAAAAAAGGCACGGGATGCTGAGGGTAGCCCTTAGCAAAGTGTCATCACTCAGCTAAACGTTCTCGACTGCATTCTCTCTTTCTATTTTCAACTTGCTAAGGGACCAAAACAGAGGCGGGAGAGAAAGCCTGCTTCATTACACTCCAAATGTTTTCTAAGAATTTTTATCCCTAGAATTTGTTTCTTGGCCCTTGTGGCAAAGCCACTTGTGTGAGTCTACGCAGATGGGTGTGAAAGAAATAGTGGTGATTCAGACTGCTGCTGGTAGCTGGCAAAGAGAAGCTGCTACATTTACTGAGGAAGAGACACATCACAGGGTGAGAAGGAGAACACAAGGAGAAGATGGAGAACAACAGCACCTGCCTGTTATCCTGAAACATGCAACATGAGATGCTTTCTGCAAAATGAGAAAAGGTGTTTGGTGTGAAACAAAACAAGTGGATGAGGAAAGACAAGTTATTGGTCACTGTGTTCTAAAATAGGTCAGGCATTGGAAATTATGGACAGGAGGGCAAAGTTTCCAAATTTGCCCCCTCAACCACAGCCAGCACAGAACCACCACAATCCAGTTTGTTGATCCCAAATAAGATCTTGAGCATTGGCTGTGTAGCAAAACGAAGTCTGAGATGCATCCAGAGCAAGCTCTGTTTGCAAACTTACTGAGGTTAAATGAGACTGTGATAAATAAAATCTTAGTCAACAAAAGTATCTACTATAACTTACAGTGTTACTTATAGTATGACAACATCTGTTTTCATCGGTCGACTATCTGGACATTTAATACGGGCAGCTCTAAAGTTGCTGGACTCCTTAAGAACATAACTATTTTATTGACTATGAATTAAAGCTTTCTGTGTAGAAAAGCTTTTAGTTTGGCTATGTGTGAAATTACAATAAAATCAATTACTGCAGCTTTGCTCGATTCTTGATTTGTTATCAGGACCTCTAAATTTGCAGACTGTATTGATCCTGCTTCTGCGTTATGTTACGGTTGTATAACAAAGTCAAAGTAAAGACAGCACATGTGTACAATTTTCACAGTAAAACTGGAGGAGTGGTACGTGTTACCAAAAACTACATTCATATGAAAATAAACGGATTGTACTCTAAGTGATATGTCACCTTTACGCAGCTAAAATGTGAATCTAGAGAAAATTAACCAAAGTAAATTGATACAAACACTGTTTGATCCTGGAGAAAACAAACACAGGCATGTGCGTGAACCCCACATAAAAAATGAACCAGGAACCTGTGTGCTGTAAGGAGTAAGTGCTAATCACCAAACTATACCTATGTGCTGCTCTCACTTTATGCTTTCTAAGTAGATTTTTAGGACAAAGGCTATTTCTTAAAAACATATGCTACATGATTGAAACTCTACATTCTTTAATTACAGATGCAATCACAACCTTGGAGAAGTCATTTCCACTTACAACAAAAAAATGATGTCTTTCCCCTTCTGAGTAAGACCAATCCACACATTGCCAGCCAAACAAAGGTATTTTTCCTTTGTCAGCACACCAGCTTTGATTACACTTTTACACCAAAAAGTTCAGACTCATTACTCTACAGCTTTCCTTAATTATGATGTGAAACAACCTTACAGTATGGTATCCTTGTACTGTATTGGGACTGTATTAGCAGTTCTGTTGTCTAATAATTCTAAAAGTAGAATTTTAAGCCAAATTCAAAAACAAGATGGTCCATAAGCTGAATGCTAAATGGGTAGTCCTAGGGCTGGTGAACTGCTAAACCTGGCCAGCTCAGTGGTCAAGACAGCATGACTGGGTAAGCATTGGTCTCTTCATTTTCTATCTAAAATTACCTTCATTTGCACCTCAAAGCGTTTTCTCACTGGCTTAACATTTCAGACCATTTTCTATGTCACAGCTGTGGTCAAACTTTGCTATCATCATTTCTGGTAGCTCTGTTAGCCTTTATTACACAGTGCACAAAGGAGAAATAGAAAGAAAACATTGGAAGAAAGAGCAGGGAAAAAGATTGCTGCCAAGTGCATTTATCCCCAGTGATATGCATTCTAACAACTCAGCCATCATGAAATCCCCAATTTCAAGGTGTGCACTGATTAATCTTAACTGTTGGAGTGAATCCTCTGATTCTGATTGTGGTAGAAATTCTAAACATGTAGCTTGTACTGGTAAATATGTTGTGAGATGTAACTGCACTCTGTAACACTGACAGGTCATAATTTTTGGACCTGCACAATCCGTGATAACAATAAACCAAAATAGAGGATTGATAGATGCATGACTCTATTGTTGCATAATCATTTCTGATTCATCACTTCCTGCAGGCTTTGAATCATACAGCGATTGCCATGACAACAGGTGTCATGGCAATAAATTCTGCACCGTGAATGTTTTGTATTTTTAAAAAAATAATAATTTGCCGGGTTTACTGCAAAAAATCCCCCAGAAGAAATATCAATGCAGTGTGCGTTCTAAAAACCCAGATTATGGTTGTGAATAACATTATTCCAGTCCAATCCGTGCAATAGAGTGTAAACTTCAGGGTGTACGGTAATAATAAAGTGGCCTGCTGAAGAGTCTACCTTGTGTGAGAAGTTGAAGAGTCCTGACTTCCTCTCGGACACGAAGCTGCAGGACCTGCTGGAGGATGTGCTGCCTCTGGGCTTCATGAATGATACCCATTCTTTCCAGCTTTCTGTCTGTCAATCTCATCAGTGCCCGTCCTGAGCAGAAAAAAAAAGAGCATTCAGAGACAGAAGGCAAACCAGTGGGGATTTAGGCTGCACGATGGGAGACAAAGTAAAAGGATAGATATAAAGCATTTATGTCAGTGGAAGATCAGAGACAAACTATGGTGAGAGGATTATGCACAAATCGCGTTTGGCATGTGTAAATTCCTGTAGGTTTTCAAGGCTGCAACACTAGCCTCACAAAAACAAACAGTTCAAAGAGTCTTTCCCTGTTATGTGAGCGTCAGTCTGAAATTTCTAATTAAGCCCAGCACAAGTCTGTGTGAAGCAGATTCTTTTTGCATAAATATCACTATAGTACATCCCTTGAGCAAGAATCCCTCACACTTCTTTCCTTAATTGCCAATCCTTGTATAAAATCCATAATTTAATCATCCAATCTGCTTCTGTGAAGGGAATTTAGGCTACTAATAAAAAGGCATGTGGAGTATTGTGTAATTATTAATGCTTATTATGAGTGCCTTGTAACACGTGGGATAGTAAACAGACAGGATAATGTAGGGTAATTACAAGGCATTAGGTCAGTACCCAACAGCTCCTTTGGCTCATTTGCCCTAATGGCTGCCTGGGCAAGAAACTGATGCTGATTGGTTTTACAGTGGGGTGAAGAACAGTCCTGACAGGCTTGTGGAGGTTAATCTGTCATGTTCTTCTTTTCCTATTTCTTTGCCCTTGTTTTATCTTCTCTCATCCTCTCACTTAAGAAGCATCATTCATCAATTATACAAGACTGAAGCTGGTTTTATATGTAAACCGGTGCACTTGCTCCAAGTCAAAGCTTCTAACAACAGCTGAAATAATGGCTCTATAGTTCTGTGCGTCTTGATTTCTTCAGACAATCTACTGTGGCTTGTTGGAGCGCACCAAGCCCCATGCTAAAACTTTGTTACTACAGCTGGAGGAGCTAAGTGTAAGCCAAGTGTTCGTTGTAAGATGTTGACATGTTCTCGTGCCTTATCAAAGGAGGCTCTTCACTCAGCACCACATCCAAATGGAAGTAATATGCCGAACATAGTTAGGATGTCTTAATGTAAAATGACACTGAAAGTAGACATTACATAAACACAAAGAAGCTAAGTAGAGTCAAAAGGGCTCTGAAGTAAGAGGAGCATTTTAAATAGGAAAATGGAGAGACGGAGCTTAGCGAGGCGGAAAGGGAAAGCAGGCTCAAGAATCGACAGCAGGGCAGAGGGTGGAAAGTTGGGGAGAAAAGAGACATACAAATTGACAGATGAAGACTGACTTGCACATAAGGCGTGCTGTTATGAGTCTATAAATATTGACCAACCATCACTTGGCACCTGATTCTGAAACCAAAGATAGATCGGCATGGCAACAGGGGTTCACTTTTTCAGTGGTTCAGTAAAAACTGGCTTCAATAACAGCAGATACAAGAGATACAACAAGACACTCTATAGAAAATGGCTCAGCATCTTCGCCACTAGAACACAATGTACAAACCATTCAGTCATTTTGTTGGACAACCATTCATTCAGAGCAGCTCAATAAGCAGTGTCTTTACTTCATCATCTAACCTGCTAAACTTCACTTTTCGACTCTAACAGCATTATTTGTTCTCACTAATGTTGAGAGCAGATGCATCTTAAAGACATCTGAGATCATATCACAGACATAATGTGGGCTGACAGCATAGTTGAGAATGACATTTTTTAAATTTCTTGTTTCAGAAACCCTGGAGACAAACAGAGCTCCGTTCCCTAAGTGCTTGCATTTCCACTGCAGGATGCAGGGACTAAGCAAATTCTATGTAATATATTTAACTCTCCAAAAATGGTTCAGGTCGAGTGGCAGTAATATCGAGAATACACAGTGCTATCAGGAGAAACCAATCTAAAAATGATCTTTCTTTTGAAAAATGGAAAATGATGGTTAATACATACTAAAAAAAAAAGGAAAGGTATGTGTGCGAGTAATAAAAAGAATCATAAAGTTTAATAGTGACATGACATGTATGCTAGGAGCAGCGATTTTCCAATCATTACAATCATTAAATATATATATTTATTCAAACCAGATTGTTATCATCTAATTAGGTGGGCAAAGTGTTGCAATCCCTGCAATATCAGAGTATCAGAGATTATAATGCAAAAACTGTCAGTTTTCCAAGGTGGATGTCAATGTGCCACTCCCTCCAGTCAGCTTCAGTGGGATGGAAACGCTTCAGTAAGGAGGCCAAGTTTTCACTCTCTGTTCCTGCAGTTCTGCGTCATTGGCATTGACAATCCCACCATGTCTCAGTTGAGAATTTTTCATACCGCTGTTAATGCACTGTGCAGTGTTGCATGGCCAGGATGAGAGTAGGAGGAAGAGAGAAGAGGAAAGTGGTCCAGAAGAAATAAATGCTGAATGTCTGATAGTGACAGAAACATAACAAACCGGCTGTAAAACGCCACAAAAAAAAATAGAAATGAGGGCAAAAATTAAAAACAAAGACTATAACTGTGTAGTCAAGGGTATAAACTAAATCTAATGTCAGTCTCGTGTTTTGCTGCTCAGTCACATCGCTACAGAGCCATGACAAAGCATAGTATCCGCTCATTTAGCAAACCAATACATAAAGATGATGGTGAAAGGAAGACATGGCACAAAACCATCTTTTGACCTAAAAAATTTACTTTACATGCACATTCTCACCATCCTTTCCTTACTTAACAGCAGGGGATTTGGGCATCAGTCTTGTTCTGAACATGTGTCTAATGATTTGCCTGTCAGTTGAGGTAACAAAGACCTTAACTTTCACTTTGGCTGCAATGCCATCAGCACAGCCTGCTCTGTTGACTATGTATCAGAGAAAAATGTCATTCTTCTCTAACACCTGACAATGTTTTTCATTTTTCTCCTCCATTCTATTTCTGCTGAAATGCCATTTTGGTTCAGAAAGGTAAAATGTCACTCAGTATCTTTTTCCATCAGCAACATTAATGCAAATAGCTCACAGGATAAGTTGGAACATTTTGCTCTCTGTAGTGATACCACAGGTCAAATAAATATTTGTTTTATAAAACTTCCCCACCAAATTTAAAAAAATGTTTTTCATTTATTTCCAATAAAAGGTGAATCTGTGATGAAGAAATTTAAAATATAGGAACCATGAGGAATTATTTATAAAGTTGTAGCTACTTTTACAGAAGGTTAGTCAGATTTCCTATTCATTTAAGGAAAGGGTTTAAAGGGAGCCTGAAATGTTTCATGTCCATCATTTCACTTATCAGAACAGATATGTACTTGGTGTAAAGAGCTCTAGTAAATCCGGGAACATTTCATCAGGTTTCTTCTTCATTCAAACAGATGAGGTAGAAATGTTAAGAAAAACTAAAAAAAGAGCCAAAAAAACACAAGTTCAAATTGTGTGTTTGTTACATTTATGGTTGCTAAATATTACTCAGTTCAAGAGACAGTAACTTGTACAGACTGCAGCCTCAGGTGGTCAAAATTAAAATGTTTTAAAGCACTTCATGTCTGCTACTTCATGACTCAATACATTCTTATTGGTGTAATGTGTTTTTGTGATTGGCCTTTGTCTTAGGTTTGAAGCACTGCCTTCCTATTTTAAATCAACTGTGTCTTTGCATTTCAAGTAATATTGACAGACAGGTTTTCTTAATCAATTACTTTTCCTCACAGCTACTAGTCTATGCATTAGTCTATGTATTCAACAAGAGAGATTACGAGCATTTATTGCAGATTTCTACAAAGTCCTTGCTCACAGCAAATTAGGTGCATTAAAACAGAGCCTTTTGACTCTATTTCTATGTAAGACTTAATACTTGAAGCTTTGCATTTATCTGATAAGCTTGATTCAGGTTGTTCATCAATATCTTCTATAGCAAAAGAATTCAGGCTGTGAGGGAAAATGTAGTAAAGTAAAACAAATTTAACGTTTGTTATTGCCGTGTTTTAGTGCTGTAGTTCATAGAAATGCAACGTGAAAGCACATCATAAAAAGTTTTTTTTTGCAGACTTAACTGTTACAGATGTTCATATATATTTGTTCTTACATTCTTACCTTTGTGGGAATCTAGCCAATGTTCTGGTTTAGCCAGATAGAGGCTGGTTTGTAAAGATGGCTCAAAAATAAAAAGTCTAAATGTGGGAGCGCCACAACGAACACAAACTTATGTTATAATGAAGAAAAAAAAATGTATACAATGAATTAATTAAATCTGATTAAAATAAAATCTTTTTTATGGTTGTAAATACCCTGTTTATCAAAGCATAGGTTCTACATAAATGCATTCCAATTTTTACTTAACAAAGCACTTAAGGACATAAGATCAGATTACTTTTCACAATTAACATCCAGTAACAACCATGATACAAACAGGACACTATGTGAGGTAATTAATACTGTAAATAATAGATCCTCATTTTATCAAGATGTTGAACTGCCCTGATTATTCCTAATTCATTCTATAAATAACACGGAAAATATCAGAGCTTAAACCCATACTAATTTTCTCAGAATTTCCATTCCATTTGTTAATTATGTCTCATTTTACAGATTTTCAACAGATTTCCCTTCCAGAGTTAGAACATACAGTCTCCCATATAACCTGCTGATATTATTTCCACTAGTCTGCTTAATGAAGCATTCCCTACAGTCAGTCCTGTCACGTTTTCAGTTATGTTTTGTTATGTTTTCAGGCTCTCGGTTCATCCTTGTCATGTTTTTTCCCCTGTCACGTTAAGTTTCACTCACGTCACCTGTTTCTGTTCCACAGCTGCACGTCATCACTAATCACCTTGTCTTGCTTTGTTTGCCCACAGTTTAGATTTTTTATATCCGGCTCAGCAGCGTTTTTTGTTCTTGCCCTTTGTTCTTGGAATAAACCTTGTTTCGCTTTGAAGTCTGCATCTGGATCCTCCCTTCTCGCACCACAAATCTTGACACAGTCCAGTTATCTGAAAACAATCTAATGTCTCAAATTTAAACAAGCTGTTGTTCATCCATTGCCAAAGAAACCTCATTTGGACCCCTTAAATAACACTTTAAATAACAACAGACCAATCTCCAAACTGTTTTATTTAATACAAGTTTTTGGAGAAAGTCACCACTGCACAGTCAATATCATTTATGAGTGATAACTATGTTTTAAACAGCTTCCAGTCGGGCTTTAGACCATTTCACAGTTCAGAGACAGCACTTGTTGAGGTGACCAATGAGTTATTGCTGAGTGCAGACAGAGAAGACTGTTTAAATTTAGTTAGTTTAGATTTAAGCGCCTTTTTGATAGTATGGATCACAACATCCTCATGCATCGTTTAGAGTTCTCGGTTGGAATGAAGGACTTGGCTCTTGGTTTACTATGCTCGTACCACATGGCTCAGTCCTTGGTCCCCTTCTGTTTACATGCTACCTCTTCACCAGCTTATCTAAGACCTCAGTGTACATTACCATTTTTCCTTTAATGAAACTCAGCTGTACACGCTGATAACACCCACAGATCACAGCAGCCTTGCTAATCCTACAGATTGTATTTCTGGCATTAACTCCTCGATGGCCCAAAATGTCCTTGGATTCAATGATGATCAGTCAGAAGTCATTCTGTTTGGTGCTGCAGCTTGACTTATTTACAGGACAAAAGGCACGAGCATATTATTCCTGTACTTGCCTCCCTGCACTGGCTCTTTGTCTGTATCAATTTAAATATCTTACTGCTCCCCTTCAAAGCCATAGATAACCCCTAAATACATCACTGACTTATGAACCAGGTATGTTCCCTCCAGAGATCCCCAGATATGTCCCTACTAAATATTCCCAGATTACAGTTTGTGACAAAGCTTAATCAAGCCTTTTTGTCCACTAAACTCAGGTACACCAAGTCTTTACCTACATTCAAGTCCCTCCTTAAAACCTTTCTCTTTGAGAAAGAAATATGACAATTTCTGACCAACTCATCACACATTTTTGTGTTTTAGTGAGCATACATCTGAAATTACTATCTTAGTCCCCTCTTTTAAAGCACTATTATCATTGCTGTTGCTGTTGAAAATGGTTAAGTTGTCAAATACCACTGTATTTATTATATTTATGTTATCAACTATTTTAAAAGGAGACACGACCGTACAATTTGTCCTCAGCTTTGTCTCTTCTTCCTCGTTGTCTTTATACTCTGTCCGACCTTTCAGGTTCAATTCCCATTTGAAACACTAGAAAATGTTGAATAATTTGTCTTTTTATGAGGAGCTTAAAATTCCAAACTGCAGGCACTCTCCTGTTTTCACTGCACAGAGAAAATATTCAAAGCGCAGTGCTAAATGCATTTTTTATTTATTTTCCCTTTGATTGATATCCAAGAAATTCTATTTTATGAGAAAGGAGGTAAATTACGGACATACAAAAACATTTTCATGGTACATATTGTGCAGGATTTTTTTCTTATACACAAACTAAATATGTGCACACATTTTGTACACACATACATGTGCACACAAACACATTGTCCCGAGAATTGGATTAATGAGTGGTGGGTGAGGAGTCGTGTTGAGTTGGAGCAGATTAATCTGCAGCTCCAGCATGGCACAGTCAACTACAGCTTTGATGAATGTGGGCTTAAAGTGCATCTGTACACACACATATGAACACAAAGTACACACGCATACAGTTATCCTGCAGGTGTCCACTTCATTTTGCAGGTGGAGCTAAAACATCTTGCTAATTATGGCTGTGTGTGGGGCAGCCATGAGTAAAGACAGGAGCAAAAAGGTTGTTTATTAACACAGCTGCCTGCTAAAACATCAAAAGTTGTCATTTTTTATTTGGTGCAAGAATGCCCGCTTCTCCTCAGGTAAATCTTCCACACTAGTCACACATAATTCTCAACTATGTCGCACATCTGTGTGCCCATAAGTATGTCCTCTGGGGACAAATGTCACTGAGCTGCATCTGGCGAAGTGCCATCCAAGCCTGCACTACACTCTGCTAAGCACATAGTAACAAGCAATTCAAGTAATGAGTGCTGGGTAGTAAACATTTCTTTCAGGATGAAAGCATTGGATTCAACCAGCTGACAACAGCAAAACTCCTGAAGCAGTGCGCATATCTTTCACTAGTATTCATTGTGATGTGGCACAGCTTGAAGTTTTTAAAGTAAATAGTGATGGATTGTCTCAGTCATACAGCTGCTTGTAGCCCTGAAGCTAAAACGTTAGAACAGCCACTGAGCACCTGTTATCCAATGCTAAAGCTATAAGCTAACTATACAAGAAGAAGCCAGTTAGGCTATGAGCATGAAGAAGACCAGGACCGGTGTATGTAATGAGAGACACACCCACGCGGAGTTAACAAGCTGTCTCAATCCACCACTTGTCACAGCGACTGCAGCTTCGTGCTGATTATATCACTACTGATGTATTTCAGTTTGCTGATCATTATATGGCATCTCTGCTGGGTAGCCACAGTTAACAACCTGCAGATAGCTAAACTCAGTAGAGAGGGACTTGCAACGCTGTGGAGTTTGTATAAATGATCTAAATCACTTAAAGGTTTGACGTGGAGCTAACTAGTTGTGTATCCATGACCAATATGGAAGGACTTACCAAAATGACTGTTATGAAGGTGATTGCAGTGACTGAATGGATTCACATGCTGTATTATTATATATTATCGACTTGGAATTTACTACGAACCTTGATTATACTATAAATAACTGGAACAGTTTTGCAATAATTGAGTTTAATTTATAATCAACTTAAAGCAGAATTTTTTTTAGGGTGATATTGTGATAATATAATTTTTCATGTTGCTGTTAAGAATTTGGCTGTTCTCCCAAGTTGATTTATCCTTTTTTATACTGCATCCATACTCAGATTGGGGAAATTCTGAAATTGTCTTTTAAGGAGACACACATTTTGTAAATCCTCATGTTATTAATTATTTAATCTGAGTGAAAGTTAATCAGTTAATCATGAAGACTAAACTAATTTGACTAATATGTACAAACCATGAAAATGTTTAGTATTGGAAATATATAAAAACAAGTTTGAATTAAATGGTTGAAATCAATGCAAGAGTAATCTTTAGCTTAGAGAGTCCATATCATGCTCATTTACAGGTTTTTAATTTCTAATTTAACAATCCACTAGAAAAAGATTTACTTACAAAAACAAAATTCCCACTTTTCATTCAATTCTCTGTCTAAAATGCTAAAAAGTCCCAGTCTGGCCTGATTCTTCAGCTAATTGGTTAAAAACTCTTTAGTTAAATTAGTTTCAGGGGTTCTAAACAAGCCACTTGTTAGGTATTATGAGAATGTGTTTCACGATGATGATGTTAAACATAGAAAGGAAAGCTTCTAAAGAAAAAGCACTGATGAGGTGTTGTTGTCCACTATGGAGCTGTCTTCTGTGGGATCTTTCGCATGTGAAAAATGCTGTACAACACTCTAAGGCGAAATGAATACCTAAAAGGGATGACATGACCTTTTCAATCAAAATAAACTTAAAGCTCTAACCATAATCCATCAGTTACCATAACAATTCTATGAATTTCTATCAAATGCAGAACGCTGCTAAATGTCTGCATGATTTTCAAGTAACATAGCCCGAATAATTTCCTCCGTCTCTATCAACTAACCATGTTGCCTAGCCCCAATTATCACAGTCCCATGCAACAGCTCTGAAAGCAATTTGGTCACAGGTAATTGTCATGCAGGCAATCGTTTCCTACTGTTGGATAATTAGAAAGATAAAGAAAGCTGGATTTACCCTGTCTGTCTGGCTAAAAGCAGCAGCAGCAGCCGCTGAGTATTAAGGCAGCGAAATCCCAAAAATAAATCATACATAACAAAAGGTTTCACTGAGACTGCCTAGGCCTCTCGTCCTTCTTTTCTGGAGTGCCGCTGCTAAATCATAGCAGAGTTGAAACTGTAATCATGTGAGCGTATAGTGGCAATGACATAAAATGACTAAATCTCTCATTTTCTTGTAATGATCATTACAGCGGCTTCGCTGGGGAAAAAGGGGCTTTTTCTTGGCAGGTTCAACTTTTTCTTCTTTAAAGTACCCTTCTCTGTAAAATATAAATCGAGCCACGAGTACACTTCTTTGTATACTCTTTAATAAACTATGTATATTAACTGTTCCGTGTAATGTCTTTCACAATCTCTGAAGAATAATTTCCAAACTTTCTATATGGAAACGCAGGAATTTTAAAACAAGCAACTGACAGAACAGGAATTACTCTTATATTACACATTGCTATATAATTAACTTGCAAATAACATCATTAACCATGATTTCTTCTGCCTGTGGATCAAACTGTCTTCAAAACGGCTCAGCAGCTATGAGATCTTCATAATCCTCTTTAGAAAATTACAAAAAAACAATAGCCTGCTGTTTTGCTGCTTTCAAATTCATAGGCAGACATGTGACTGTCCTCCCTTTGACCAGTTCCCTATACGCCAGTTTCTCTATTAAACAGCAGCATTTTTATGACAGCAGCCTGTGGCGCCTGGAGAATTCATTGTGTCCTCGCTCAAGGGTTGTTTAGGCCTGTTGCTTTGCGTCGTCAACCATTTTTGAAATGCAGTTTGTCACCTTTCATCCTTCTCTGCAGCTCGTCAAATATGCATTTTGTATCCAGAGTGAGACCCTACAGTGGTCAAAGCGATCACAGCCAGAACTATATCGGCTGCTGTTATTTTCAAAGTGAAAAGATGATGGATCTGACAAGCAGAGCGGGTGGAACACGGAGCTTTAAAAGAAGTCAAGTGTGAGCTGCAGGAAACAGGCCACTCTTCATTAAACTACTAATATTACAGGCTATTAATTATTTAGAGTAAGGCCTTATGATGCCATACATCAATGGGTATTGGGAGGCTGGTTATTACATTTTCCCAGACTGTAAGAGTGGTTTTATTATCAGTATGCTTGGCTCCCAAATCATTGTTTTACAGGCATGAAAAGATCTAGAATTTTGAGATTAACCAACGAAGTGGATGTCATATTTGTGTCATCACTTTAAGCATTGCTTACCTGCTCATATGTAGAAACAGCAGGACTTTTTGTATATCGGCTTCCAAGAACTCACTATATTGTAATATATTCAAATCTGTCCACTGGTTATCAGAAATAGATGCTTTTTTATCATATTTAAACATTTAAAAATGGTATATAAAGAAAAAACAAACAACAACAACAAAAATAAAAAAACTGTCATCGCCTGGGCCAGAATTGAAGTGGATTTCAACATCACACTCTGATTTCAGAGTAGAGATGTCCAGTCTCCTCATCTTTTCATGTCCACATGAAAAGTAGGAAATCAAATCTCAAAGCAACTGCTTTGCCGTTAACAGCAAATTTTCATCAGCAGTTAAAAAATTCACTGAACTCGAAAGAAAGAGAAATAAGATGTCAATGCTCTTTCTGTCTGGTTTCTGTCAAAGGATTACAACAAAAAGTGATTACAACAGGGACTGTCTGTGGCTGAACTGCAAACAAGGAAAATGTAAGTATTTGATAATAAAATTGTCAGTAAAGTTTATGAGTGAAGTTTGTATGTCAATTTCCATGCTATTTACTCTATGCTCTGTCAAATAGTAATCATGTGCTTCAAGGGTTACTCAGTACTGCCGATCTCAAAAGAGGCAGACTCTGTAGAGGAGAGGGGTAGGAAAAGGTGGAATCAGGGGGTCATTCTATGCCCTCAAACAGGTCAGTGTAATTACTGGTGGAAAAGGAACTGTTGTGCTGTTTTTACAGCTGTATTTTGATGAAAGCATGTCACGCGCATTTCATCAAGACCTCAGGAAATTGAGGCATGTTGTGCCACCTGAGGTTAAACTGGCATTTCATTATATCACTGAATAATGAAAATGTGATATAACTAATGATATGGCTTGTGATTGCTAAAGCTTTGAATATAAGTATTCACACATCTTCAAATATTCTACACTAATGTAGAGGGACCCCCTGCTGCCAGGCTCAAAAGCTGCCTCTGATTCAGACATTACATGCACTCTGAACTATCACACTGTAACATATTGGTCTTCTCTGACATAAAATAAATCCAAATATGGTAATTCTACCTTTTTCCTTCTTCGACCCACATGCTTTTGATTAAAATACCATCATACCTTTCATGCTGATTATATCTTAAGTATCGGAAACTGTGCGTTTGATTAATCGTGCCAAGCTATTCTCTCAACTAAAAAGCTTTGTCTTTGTAATTACAGCGGATTAGGGACTAATATCTAATTATGCCTTAATATGCTTTAATGCATTTTTAATGGCAGCTGAGTGTTAAAGTTACATTCACCGCTGTCTCTCTTGGGGGTAGAAGGTGAAGATTGAGGAAGGGGTTTCTTGGCAATGGAGGCTGAAGGGAGGATAGGAAACATTGATTTCTTTGGCAGAGGTTACAGGAGCCTAGGAGGGAGGCAGCTGCTGCATACTGAAGTCATTCAGTGCTAAAATGTTGCACCCGCACATGACACACAGCAAAATGCATTTCCCTCACCGCTGTTTTATGTCAAAAGAGGGAGGACACAAGTGCCTGTTTGAATTATGATCTAGAATAGAAACCGTTTATTGATTTGTTACTTCATGAAGGGATGACTGCACTGCCAAGACAAGTGAGATTGAGTACTGCTGGCAGCAGAAAAGAGGGCCGAGTATTCAGTTATAGACGGACTAGAGGGAGTATTGTGCAGAAGTGCTACAGTCAGAGAATCCAATGCTAGAAGACCAAATCTCTGGCTTATTCATGCACACACACACATAATTTTAAAGGGCGTCAAGTGTCTAACAAGCACACTGAACTGATAATCTCAGATGCACGACTGCATTCGCTTTTAAATGTATTCATAGTCACTGTTTGTTTGTCTACACATGACTGTTTTCCTCAATATTCCATTTGTTTGCCTTGTTTATTCTAATAGGGTGCTGGAACAGAAATATATCTGCATAATACTTCAAAGATTGATTGGGATGCAAATTGCCCTGTGAGCCCAATTGGTGTGGCTTGGCCCGTTTTAATTGGCTTCTGTTAATTAAAGCCCAATGAGAAGACAAACTGAATTACTTTCAGATTTTGTGCATGTCATTATCTCCTAATTGTAGCAGCTGAAAAGCATGCATGTATGTGTGCTGTAAGCACGAGAGAGCGCATGCATATTTGCTTAACGCTTTCCTCACTTGCACTATCCCATAAAAAAGCCTCACACCTTAAACAGCTTACACAGGTCATCAAGTTAATATAACAATAGGCAGCTAAGTTCTAATGTTTTAATGAAGTGAAAGACTGATAAAAGAAAATATGTATTTAGACTAACAAAATCCATTACGATTGTCAGGAACACAGAGGAATCTTAAACTTCTAGAAAAATTACCTTAATAACCTGCTTTGACACAATTTCTTTCTTAAGTAAGAACTGCATAGATTTGAAAAGAGGTGTTTTCAGTGGTTGCTTTTGAGTCCTTTGTGTGTAAGTGTCCTTGATTTTATCTAAATCATTACAGCAAATTATCGTTTCTGCACACAAGACTCAAATCAATCAGCCATTAAAGAAGTTACAAATCATGTTTTAAAGGTAATTCATCAATGCATTACAGCTTGTACGTTGACTGAAAAGAAAAACGAATTAAAACCTTCTGAACTGCTTCTCCTTGGAGATGGATTTGAAATGTAGCAGCGGCTCAGCAAATATGCAATGAACTGTGGGCCATCTCTTGGGCCCTTTTCGCTGTTGATGAGATATTTGTGCAACTTGTGGTGCAAAGCAGTAAGATTCATATTTTCAGACCATTAAACAGAGGATGCTAAATCTCCATGTAGACTTATAACAGTCAAAATGCATTAAAGGGTAAAATGGCAGCGCAAGTCATTACACCGCTCATCATGGCCACCAAGTGATTTATCCCACCAGCCAGTCACCGTAATAATAAACATATTAATGTGATCAGTTGTGCTTCTGAGAAAGAAGAGCACATAGCAAATTAATGGTCGTCTGTTGCTATGCGGACCGGAGAGTCATTAGAGTGACCTTGAAAAGCGTCGTTAAAAGAGTGATTGACGTGGCAACTGTTACCGGTGGTTACACTGACAGTGGGAAGGGCGGGATGGACAGAAGGGTAAGCCGGGTGGCAGGGATGCAGGTGGTAGGCAGTGGGTGTGGAGTTCACCTGGGATGTTATAAATGAAATCTGGCTTCATCAAGACAACATGTGCCAAATGGAGCAGAGTTTAAAGCGAGCGGTGAGCTCTGTTTCCCAAGATTTTATTTTTGAATGTTCAATGAAACTCAGAGAGACAATGAACAATCCAACCGAAAAAATGTCACAATAACAGAATGTTGTTCCACAAACCATTTACAAAGTAATACAGTCCATCAATACAGCAGCGTGTTTAAGAAATGAGTAAATGTAAAGAAATCTGGATAGCAATTAAAAACAAAGTGTAAATAAAAGTGTCAACTTCAGAGAGTGTTTACTACGACACCGACTGATTATCCTCAATGGCAACCACTGCTGAGGTGTTAAAATGTACCTGTGATGTCGTGCTGTTTGAAAGAGTCGCTGTAGATCTGATGCTGATTTGGACAGTGCTTTTTCAGCCACTTGCAAACATCCTGTTGGGTCCACAGAGCCACTGGCTTGGACAGCTTCACGTATCCGGTCTGCATGAGAGAAACAAACCCAATAAAAATTCTGAAAGCATTCTTTTACAAACCTGCTGCATCATCCGGAGCAGTTAGTAAAATATGAATATATCATGTATGGTAAACCCGCTTTTGTATTTTTGGTGAGAACATGTCTATTATAAGCTGCTAAAGAATTGCTGTTCTCTGTTGGTGTTTTTTAATGACTGATGACATTGCAGTCATATCTCTTTTACATAGTTTATCACTTTGGGAATCTGTTTTTATCATGTTAAATCATGTTAAATGGCTTCTGTGTGACATTTCATCATAAAGATGAATAGAACATTAACCTCATATGCTACCAAGAAGCGACAACTCATAAAATCAGCTATAGTTTAAATACTTAAAACGGAAACAATGAAACATTATTTTAATATTATCAGTTTCACATAGCATTCATTACAAACGTCGAATCAGTTGTTGACATTAGAAGATGCAAAGTTTTCAACCATAGCTAATATAAAGTACTTTTCACGTAAAACTTATGTAGTTTTCTATTTTGCTGATAGCAATTTACTTGTGGATTCAATCAACTTGAAAAACTGCATTCATTTGTTTGTCTCTAGTTGTAGCCATTCATTTCAGTTGGTTCTTATTTTAGTGTAATCAGTCTGGCTTTGCACAGTTCTACTCTGGCTGAAAAAATTAAATAAAAAAAAGAATAAAATGAGTTCATTTTTGAAAAGAAAAAAAAGGGGTATGAAATATGGAATTAAAATCAAGCAAATCCACATAGCATTTTCCAGATGCCTTTCCAGATGTTTTACAGACAAAAACAACATTTTTGTTTGGTAAACTGTCTTACATAAAAATGGTGTTTTGCAATGTAAGAATTCATAAGGACTGTGATGATTTGCAAACCATGTAAGGTCTATATTATTTTAGAAATAGTAAAAACGTGAATAGTTGAAAGTGAGAAATGTTACAAAACTGTGTTGCCAGCAACTTTAAAAGTTGGTACAGGGACTTTATTGGCACCTTGTTGCATCACATCTTCTTTTACATTTTGAAGCTCAAGAGACCAGATGCTGTAGTTCTTGCTTGATTTAGCTGCTTAGTCATTTGGTTTTTCTTGGGTAAATGTTTAAACAATTTAACAATAACATTGCACATCATATAATTTGAACATCTGTAAACAAAGGACAGAGATGAAGATCTATACTAAATTGCTGTGATCCTTAGCTCCCCGGCTCATATGTGTAAGCAAGTGAGTATGTGTATATAAAAGCTATTATACAAAACTCTCTTTAGGAATCAAAATTAGAGCATTTAAAGTTTAAAGCTTTTATCCATATGTGAGGAAAGGTTGCTATAGATACCTGACTACAGCAGTTATGAATTGCATATCTCTTAGAGTCCAGCAATAGATGACCAATAACATCCAAGCCATTATTCCTTCCCAAAAAGTATGCCAAATGTATCTGTCTTCAAATGATCTCTCATTTATAGTATTGATATTTGTGGTTTCACTCAAAACCACAGATGTGGGCAACAAGTAAAAATGTGTTATTCCATCCAATAGTTGTTGCAACACATGCAGTAGATTTATACAAAAGTGATGGGCCTGCCTCAAGACAATCAATAAAACCCCACTCATTGTCTGCATTTCTGTCCTGTGGAAATATATACCACTAATGGAGCCAATAGAGGCCAAAAATTGCACCAATGCATTTGTAACCATTGTGAAAAAAGAAGCTGAAAATCAACTTCCCAAAATATGACCCGTGTAAAATAGATTAGATGAGAGTGCATAACAGACCATGCATACACACAAATGTACAAGCACATATTCATTCTGAACTGTGCTCGAGTTGCAAGATGGATCTCTAATTTGAATACTTGAACAGCAGGTAATGCCTCAGCTTGCCAAAGGATCGTTCTTGAAAGTGTTCACAATGCTTTTGATTTTGATTGAGGGGCTACTAAAAATTACGAACACAGAGAGGTGATTAAAATTTCACATCCACTCCCCTCCACTTCAGCTTGCTCTCTGGCGGCCGTGTGGTGTGGCATAGCAATGGAGGACCCTCTCTTCCTTCAGCCAGAGTGAGCCAAATAACAGGTACTGGCAGCTTTTCCTCAGCTCTGCCTTCTCGCGCCTTCCGTCACGTCTCATCTCTGCCCCGAATTCAATCTCCCGCGGTCCCTCTTAGATCCATCGCATTGTCTTCCACACTGCCTTTTACACAGCTCTTACCTGCTTCTTATTACATCCCTCTATCTCCCACCTTTTCTGCTCTCACTCACCCTATATCTGGCATCCTAAAGAGATAAAAATTGGGGGGAGATACATGCTGTTTTGGGCATATGGTCTGTGTCTCCTGCAGGTAGGTAAGGTGACAGATAGTCAAAGTAAGAAGACAGGTGTGTAAGGACGTAGGCGAGGCTTGGATAGTTGCTGAATGTACAGAGAGGGGACAGGATGCTATCACAGAAAAAAAAAACACATTAACCATTAAACACGACTCCGTTCAGTGCTAATTAATCCTGACTAGGAGCCTGAGGCGACAGAAAGGAGAGGGAGGCCAAGATGGAGAAAGAGTGAGACATAGAAAGGATAGAAGAGGGAGACGAGTGTGTCGGCTGAAAGGAGTGCCAAGGATGGCTGGACTGACAGATGAGCCAGAGGAATAAAAAGCTAGAGCTGCACAGTGGACTCATCAGAGTTTGACATGGGAGACTCTCATTTTCCATGAACCCATTTGTGAGTCAATGGCCATCTGCGTTTTACATTCTGCACTGATTTGGCCCATAGCTGTGTTCCCGGGGACGGTACAATAGGTGAGCTGGTGCCTTCTTGCACACCAGCCAGCCAGCAGAGCCAAAGGGTGAAGAGAAAACAGCAGAGAAAGGATAACAGAACAATCACGCTCAAAGAGCTGTGTTCAAGAGACTCTGAGCCAATTAGTGATTTGAGTGACAGCACAGGGGCAAAAGGAGAAGCCTGCTTCACTTCTAAGTGGAATACATGTGAGAACAGACACACACATATCCACATGTGTATCCCAGACACACAAACAAATCTGCACTGGAGGAGACGTACATAAATGCAATGTATGGACACATGAAGCACACACACACAAACCATCTATTTGCCAACTGTGCAAACATGTGCTCAGTGTTACAGTCCTTGGCTTTAATTGACTGTAGGCCCAGTTCAAGCTCCCGGTATATTCTTCACGTTACCTTAGCAACAGAGCAAGGGCGACCTCAAAAATTAAAGAAGAGGAGAAAAGCCTTTGGGAAAATGCACAACCTTAGCATGACCCCAAGTCGGGGATAAACATCCACACATTAACAACCAGATTAGGCAAACTATTATATACATAATGAAGCATGTAATCGCACTAACTCTAATAAGCATTTAAAGATTCAATATAAAAGTATTCAGCTAAATTAATCAAGAGGCAATCCCATGGCT
Source organism: Leuresthes tenuis (assembly GCF_036924035.1). Classification (NCBI taxonomy): domain Eukaryota; kingdom Metazoa; phylum Chordata; class Actinopteri; order Atheriniformes; family Atherinopsidae; genus Leuresthes; species Leuresthes tenuis. The sequence continues at coordinate 8,208,433 of NW_027325372.1, read as the reverse complement.
CCTTTGTGATAGAAGAACACAAAAAAGAGCTGGGAATTGAAAACACTGAGATGATTTCCAGAGACAGACGCAATGTGACAGAGATTTGATAGAGGTATCTTGTAGCAACTATTTCTTCTAAGGCCTGGGAGCCTGAGAGTTCTACCCAGTGTTTTGAATGTCCTTAGGACTGCAGTCTTCTGGACAAAGACTTTCAATGTTGTTAAAGATTTGTTAAGCCACTTAATTATGATCAATGAATCCTTCAAGCAGAAAAAATGTACTTCACTCAAGAGATGAAACAGTGTTGTGTCAACACATAAAACACACATAATCTATTCAAAGGGAACTGGACTGTAGGACAAAAGCAGTGGCAAGTCTAAAAAGAAACTATCTACAGCAGATAAACTGTGTCTGAAAGTGATGTCCTTGAGAAACAGGAAAGAAATCCAACAAAGACCTGATATAAGACCTGATGGATGCGTCTGATCCATATGGGGTTTTTTTTAGAGCTAAATTAAACATAGCTGCAGTCGGCAGTTATTAACAGTCAACAGCACAAACACATACAGCCCTTTGAGTTGAATAAACCTCTCTTTCAATGAAGCTCCATTCGTTTCAGCTTGGCAAACCTAAAAGAAAAAAAGACTGATGCTTGAATGAGTTAATAAAGTGTTACCATGGTATAGCTTTCACTGAGTTTACTCTTAAATCTTTTTAATCTAATTTGTTAGTATGAAAAATTAAAGTCCCACACAGAAGTTAACTTCTGATCTGAGTTACTACCCTGCATTACTTACACCAGTTACTACAAGAAAATGCAAGGTTGCATTACACTTTGTGAACCAAACCGTGCTGAGCTTATTTTATACCATTTGGATTCCCTGTTACATACTACCCTCTAGTGTCACAACTAAACACTGTACCTGGGTTTGAGTGAGGACAGAGCAGCACTAAGACAAGCAGGGCCTCTGCCATTAATGTCATGTTGACTGAGTGAATGGCTGTTTGAGACACGAAGCCCTGTGTCGTCTGCCCTATCTCCACTGCACAGCTAATTAACAGCTCTGGCATGCTCTCCCCAGCTCGCCTTTCTTTCTTTCTGTCTCACTTGATTTCTTTTGGCCAGAGCTGGCAGGAGATGAAAATTCCCTCTATTAATTAATCTGTAACACACAGGAATGAGGATGAGACCGTGGTATTTTTGAGTGTGTCTGAGTGTGTGCTTGGAGAGGGTAAAGATGAGTCCAGAGAGCTGTGGATGGTTGACAGAATAACACACTATGCTGGATGAATTATTGAGCCTTCATAAGGAGCCTCTGTTTTAAATTGGATTTACAGGCAATACCTACTTTACTAAGGAACATCAAAGTACACAAGACCCCTTCACAGTCCCTGACCTTGGGATTTGGCAGGGTCCATAAAGCATAGCAGGGTATTTTAACACCAAACAAGATCTATTCACCTTGGGATTGATATTGATTACCACTGAGATGTGGTGATTTGCTATGGATGTTATACCCATCCACTGAGTCTAAAAGGCTGTTTTATGCATCTTGTTTAATCTATGGCCAAGCTCTGACTCCATTACAAATCCAAGTGGGCACATGAGTCATATTAAATCCAATATGTAAAAACGAACACCGCTGACATCACAAACGGAAAATTTTCCAACGGTTTGCCTTCCAAGAGACGAGCAAGGTATCTACATTTATTATGTATTCCCATTTATTCAGCACTAAATGAGGGATGATCAAAATAAGGAGTCTGTGCATGGAGAGCACCTGAATGAGCTTCTATGTCTTATATTTTTCTGCACAAAACAATTTCAAGCAATATCAGAAAATGTGGGTATGTTTCTGTGGTATTAGCTGAGATATGTCTTCTTAATTAAATACTGAAAACTTTCAAGCCCTGAAAGCTGTTATCAGATTAAACCCCAGCCAACAGTCCTTCGGGCTGTGGGGTGGGTTCAAGCTCTGTCTTAATTCAAAGCAAGACTATTCAAAGTTTTGGCTATATTTCATTTCTATGTTTTTTTTGTGTGTGTGTTTTGCACAAAAAAAAAAAAAGATACTTCTCCAGGCAAGGTCTTAAACTCAAGGTGCAGTTGAACTCCTTTATAAACAAATCTTCAATTCAATTTCTGTTATTTTACAGAGACAGATTAATCACAAAGCTCCCACTGAAATATCAGATAATGTGAACCTCAAGCTGCAAAATAAAGAGGTCCACTCTTGACATATACACTATTTAACATTAGAGACTTTATAACGTACCACAAAACAAAGTGGGGAGATTAATAATTTAGGGTAAAATTGTAGTTTGTGATAAAACTGGATTTGAAGTCATATTTTAAAATGAAGCCACACATTCTAGACTTTAATTGATGTTAACATGCTAACACCCAGGTTCCCTCGGATTCTGTGAGTAGTAGTGAATGCTACCTGTCACATGGCTCTGTCGCTTAATGAGACAAATTACCATTATCTAGCACTATGTGCTCCTGACTCTTTTTGAAGTACACTAACATTCATTACACTCATTCCTAGGCCTGAAACACTGTGCTGGAGCGCTCGGGGGCTGAGATATTGCAGTTTATAACTTTCCTGCCTGGCAAATATCTCGCAAGAATTACATTTTGCCACCATGTCACATGATAACAAGGCACTTTTGCCATAAACTTATGTCACGCTTTTGTCAAAATGTGCGCCACACTATAGCAGATGAAGCAAATAGAACTGAGACAACAAGATCAGAGAAAGCAATAAAAAGAAAGAGAAAGAAATAAGACAAGAGTAAACATCAGACTGACTTCTATTTATTGGAGAGAGCTCAGAAAAAGAAAATAAACCAGAATCCAAGAATGATGCAGACTTATAATGCAGCTATTGGTAAGTAGTGAACAATTAGCTCACTAGTCTGTGATGTGTTGCCTTTTCTCTGCTTGGCTTTTTTGGTAAAGTAGTCAACATGTGGGTTCATTTAAGAAAAGATTACAATAATTTTGAAAGCCTTTCAGACACCATCTAAAAATCTAATGTTTAGATTGGTAACTTTGCACATAAATTGCAGCATATATTCCCCTTTTTTCCAAGAAATCAAATATTTTTAAGGTGAGTTTTGTTCGCTTTGCTGCCCTCGCCTACATATGTTTTAGTCAGGCGATAGTTTAGCAGCATATTGTGTCTGCTTCAGTTCCTGTTGGATTATCATGACACCATTCTGCATAAACTGTGAATCAGATGAGGTTGATGCAGGGGCTGATTCCTATGATAAAATAATAGAAGGAAACAAAGTTATTCTGTTAATTCATATAATTTCTAAGCAAATGCTGCATTGAAATGTGTTCATTTACTCCAGGCATTTGTTTTTGGGCACTGCATCATGGCAAATACACATTATGATAGCAGTGTGTTCATCCCTGATATCTCGTTTATCAGAGATTGAAACATCAGTTATAACCATCATTTGGTCAGATTTCACAAATCTCATGCCAAAATCTAGGATGTTTACAGTCCTCCAAAAGTGTATCTGCTTATTTGCAAGACATAGCACTGTGATATATGCAAATTATGTTGCACACGTATTGATTTCCCACACACACTACTTTCAAATGCTTCAAAAATGTAAATCAGAAAAAGCCCGCTGTTTGTTTTTCTGTGTTTTTGTAGTGTTAGTTATCACAGTCAATTCAAATATATAGCCTGATTCCTGTGAGTCCCTGTCACATCACTGTACCTTGATCATTTTGGTGGCTTGTGACAGAGATTTGATTTTGCAACAATGGTCTTACATCCCACAACTGCAGGGAAAGCTCTGAATGCACTTTATCTAATGAAGTCTCCACAGGAAGTCAACATCAAATCCACTACAGACACAGGACACTGAAGACTCCAAGCTCAGTTAGTTAAATTAATTCAACAACCTCTTCAAGGTAATGCAGTTCAGATCTGTCGCTGCTTCAGAAAGAATAATATTGAGTTTTATATGTTAACAGACACTGTTTTCACCATATATTAACTGGCAGAAGATGAGGGCATCACCACACTCTATTTCTTTTGCTGTGTGTGTATTAACTGAACCTGGGCTCAGTCTGAGGGCTCATCCTGGGTTTACATATTGGACCGGTCGACTTAAAGTACTTCCATTTGCTTCGATTGACAGGAGCAAATCAAAGATTTTACACAGCGAAATGAGAAGATGAGAGTGTATCCACATCACAAGCGATCACCCCTGTCTCCTCCCACTGTCCCAGCCACAGGCTATTTCTGGACAGGAAATAAGGCATTATTTTTGCACTGCTGATAAAGGGTCCTTTGATGTATTATCAGGAACACTGAGGAAGACTTGCAACACAAGCTCGCAACAATAGCTCGTATTTTCTTGTTCACTGCCTGTTAAAGCTGGGGTTTGTACCTAAAATGTAGATATAAACAGAGGGGATTGCTTTATTTAAGTAAAGAGCAGGAAGAAATCAGTGCAACAGACATAATGTCATTTTTCTACATGTTCTGTAATTTGACCACAATGACCACAGTTAATACAGTGCTAAGTAAAAGTACAATAAATGTAAAGAGAGAAAAACAGTACATGCCAAGTCTCAGCGTGAATTTACTCACCGAGTTTACTGGCTACAGCCATGTTAGCAGTCTACAGAAGGCTAAATCTCAGTGGACACGAACACAATTTAAAAATGCTAATGTTTATCGAGTACTTGATTTAGCCAGAACAAAAAATATTTCTTAAATTAGCATTAAGAAAAACATCAGCTGCACATAAATGGACATTTGAATCGTTTTTGGGTTTTTTTCTCAGGGTATATTGCACAATGCCAGTGCATGTATATTTACCTCTGATGAGAATATTATGTTGTTGGTCTATTTTATTTGCTTGTTTGTTATCCAAGACGTTACAAACAGATTTGCATGAATGTTTTACAACATGTGGGACATAGCCTAAGTGATTAACTTTTGATGTCAGCCAGAATCTGATCCAAGTTGTTTACAGGTTATATTTCACATCAATCCTCTACTGCTGTAGTCAGTAATATGATGTAGTAGTAATATGATTTAAAAAATATGTATATCTTTTTACATCAGTGGAAAGACTTCCTCAGTTGCAGAGCCTGCAATTATTTTTAGCTTCCTACTTATCACATGCCTATATGTCGGTTCACAGCTGATCTTTGGGATATTTGATATTTAAGTTGCTAAATTCCAGTATTTGTGTCAAAGTCTATTGAATATCAAACTGTTTATCCAATCACTGTTTGTATTTTAGTACTTATTGTTTATATCTCAACACTAATTATTAGGAGGCAATGTACAGATGTTAAAACATGGTCGGATGATTATGTGACCGACCTCTCCAGGCGTTTTTTTTGTCTGATGTTCGCACTTGAAACGTCACTGTGAGGTGGTACTCATGGAGAATCCAACCTAAAATGGGAGCTTTAGGTTTTGCACAATCAAAATATCAAATTCAATCAAATTCAATGAAATATTTTCTAATATTCTCATAAAACACCTTTTAAACCAAAATTGTCTTTCACGCAGTGTAGTGTGTGACATACATCACACAGCAGGCAAAGTTAGCTAAATGCAAGCAAAATATAATGGACCACTGAGAATTTAACCGGATATCTGTGTCCAAATTTGATGGAAGCTAAAAAAAGAGGTAAAGGAGTCAAACTTTTTGAACAGTGTAAAGCTACTGTCAGTAATGTTAATGTTAATGTCTGATTTCTTAGCTTTCAATGTTAGCCTTAACTCTATCATCAGTGCAGCTGCGCTCCTCAGTTGCCACCAAACTGGAAGAGCTGCACAGGATTGGCCTGTATCACAGCAAAGATCCTTTGGCACAGATCCTAATTGAGCACTCATGCCAGACATCACATGCCACCACAAGACTTCCTGTGTCCATATCCTAAGGAGTAAGAGACGTTTTGGTGGCACTCTCCACAATTTTAGGCAGATAGTTTCAACGGTAAGGCTGATCAGAGAATATTAATGAGTTGTAAATGCTAAAGAAAGTGTGGCAGGATATAGTTTATATAATCTGTTTATCTAAGACATAACTGTCAGTAATATACTGAAGCTTGAACATAATTAAAAGGCAGCCCATTCCTGTTCTTTAGGTTTATCACTGCAGGTGTCTGATGCCTGATGAATTGGGGTGCTCTAATATTCAATATAAGACACCATAGAATTCCCTCTAATGAACTGAAGACTTATGCAAATGTGCAGTTTGACATAAACTCTAATACATACTGACAAATTGACCAGTGATGTTGCAATACCTTTGTCATGGATTATCCATTTTAAATTACAACTACACTTTTCTCATCTGCTAAAAACGACTGAATGTAACATTAACCATTAGATTCTGAAGATACTCTGGTGTCTTTATCCAGTTTTGTCTCACATTTACCATGTAGAGAGACTCAGAAATGCTGACTCTTGCGCCTCACAGTGGTAACATCATAAAAGACATAGCAGACAGCAGTACTTTCTGCTGGTATGAGGAGAGGAATCATTTGATTTATTCTAAACCGAAATTACATACTTGGTAAAAAAAAATTAAAATACACAACTAATATATCAAAGTAAGTATTGGAAAATACTAATGCTTTTACATGAAGAAGTTTTAAGAAAAGCTAGTTTTTATATCAGAATCTTAGAAATAAAATGATTCACATTTAAACCAACACCACTCCTGTGTAGTGTGTTTTCAGACCGGCTCTTACCTGGGTTAGTTCAGACTCAGAGACAGAGCGGTGCGGCGGGGAGCGGCGATGGTACATGGGGGGGCTGATGTCCTGGTAGCTCGGGCTGTCGTCGTCCAGCAGCACGGCCCCAGCGTCCACCGACTCCTCCTCCTCCAGCTGAGACGTCATGTCCTCGGGACACATTTGATGGTCAATGCCATTCTGGCTCAAGTTGCAGTGAACAGCTGAATGGGTCAGAAAATAATAACTATGTAAGCATTGTATAGGCGGAGACATTTTCTTAAAGGATGAACAACTAAAAGGCAAATGAAAGTATTTTTTCAATATCCAGAAGTGTTGTGCTTAAAATGCAAAAAATTCGAATAACACAGGCTAAATGTCATTATGCCATCTATATGTCATTTGATAGTTGTATTAAAGTTGTACTGTACAGTTGATTAACTTAATCATGTGTGCTACATTATATTTTTGCCTTAGTCTGTTTGATTATAGAAGGAATTGATATATTATTACTGAATCTTCTCATGAAATTAAATCGTGAGCAGTGAATCACAGATTGAATGTTAAACTGTATAAAATACACCAGATGGCAGCAGATAGCTAGCCGCAGTCTGTTAGTTTACTGTGTGATACAGTACTGTGTGATACTTGCACACAGTGATTAATTCAGTAAAACACAAGCAAACATATGACTCAATGTGTTTACTGATCAAGTGACAGCAAATACAGAGCCATATAAAATCTGTAGATACATTTGGATTATTGTACAGTAGATGTGCAGCATTGTCAGGGATGTTGTTTCTGCAGGATGATAACTCCAAGCTTAAAAGAGGACTCAGAGAGCTAACTACTCCAACAGCAAAGATCTGTTGCAGGGGAGTCGTACAAAAGATCCTCACACAGCCTTTATCTCAGCATCATGGAATCAATCTGACTTTAAATGAAGGAAAGTTCACAAAAAAACCTAATTCAAGGGAGGATCCTGTGTTGGATCTACGCAGATCATCCAACTTGGCGAAGAACCAATTCTATATGGTGTCGTAAGGCACTTTGTTACAAGCAGCCGGTCACAAATACATGTAATTTGCACTTAGTTGCGTTAATGAAAAATGACAAATATAACAAAGACTGATAGAATTAAAAATGTATTTTAGCCCCAACATGATCTTTTCATGGAGCTTTTAATCAAAATGCTGGCATATCTCAGCATGGTGTGCTGATGAAACTGCACAAGTAAAATATCCACATCAGCTGAACAGTATCTGAAAGCAATGTTCTTAAGAAATAAGAAAAAAAGAAAGAAAGAAAGAAAGAAATGTCAGAAAGCTTGTCTAAGCAGGTTCAGGCTGTGCTGAAGAATGAAGGTGCTCAGACCAAATATTGACTTTCAGGCTTGTTATAAATGCATTCAGTCTTTGTTTAATATATTGTATTTTCATCTATGTTTGCACATGTTTAAATCAATGTCTGTATCTATTTTCTGTTTTTCTGGCTATATATAAAGAAAGTGTGGCATGGATAAAGACTTTTGCACTGTACTGTACACCTCTGTATGAGCAGAATACACAGATACACAGTAGAGTAAAGACTTTGTAGTGTGTTGACTTGTTTGACCTGTCTAAAGTTTGCTGTAAAAATCATAACCCCAAAAGTTTTGCTTAAAATGTACTTAAAAGCATAAGTGCCAACACAAATAGAACAAATCTAAAAAATGTCTTCCTGAACTCTCTACTGTGTACTGTAAACCAAGAATAAGAAATAAGCAGGTTTTTGTCTTCAACTAAGTGATTCCTGTTGTGTTGTGTAAAAGAATAAGTCCAAAGCCACCACTGAGGCTTGAGAGATCAATTTCTTCAACAGCTATAAATCCACAAAAACCGTCACTCAAGCTCAAGTTTCAGCCAGACGACTTGAAAAGTGAGATGTTGAAGGCAAATCCACTGAGCTGACACTCATTTCCATGTATGTATAAATGTGTTTCAGGGGAGGCAGTACACTGCAGACTGAAAACGAAGGACAAACGTTGTATATCAGCAGCAGGCTCGTATTACTTTGTAGAAACTTGTATTATACTATTTTTTCATTTCCTCCATGAAGTGGATTTATTTTTAGACTCATTCCTCACAGGAAGTGTCAGGCTAGAGCACTATTTTAGTCTCATTAGGCAGTGAGGTGGGCACAGCAGTGACAGCCTGGAGTGAGTTGTTAGGCATCATCTGTCTTCATACAACCGGCCCGCTTGTTCTAAAAACACAGCGGGCCCATTTTGTGGAAGCCAAAAATTATTTCATCACACCTGAAGGCTGCTTCGGCTTGTGCCACATCTCTGGATTAAAGGTCAAAGCAACGTTCTCCAAAATCTGTACATCCTGCTTCAACAAACAGGCCAAATAAGCGAGCGAATGAACAGGGAGACAGAAGATGCATTGTATGGTCTTAACAAAACACTAAGTGATGGCAATGAACCATATGATTGCCCACTATAAATTACTATGTAGGAAGACAAACTGGCATGGCTGAGATTATAAAAATGACAGCTAAACTGCACACTTGCCAAACACTAAAGTCGGTCTGCTTACTGGCAAAGCAGAACGTCCAGGAAAACAGCCAATTGGAGACTTTTTTCAGACCACTGCCACCAAGCAATTACAACAAGTCCGACACAATCATTGTGTATAACAAGAGCAGGAGTGTGGAATCCACTATGGGTGGTCCTGTTTAATTATACTGTGCACATCTGGAGCCCAATATGTGAGAATCATCCTTCCCACTTCTCGTGCTTGAGTCTTGTACTATTCTTAACAATGAAAATATTTCTGTGTAAATTTGAACAAAAACAGACAACTGTAGCCATTTGTTGCCAGTATATTCAGCAACTATCCAAGTGTTCATCATACATCCCTGTCACCTTCAATTTTCATAGTAAAAAACAAAGGAAATGCAAGACTTTTTATTTGATTGTACAGATTTTTCATTCTGAAGCTGCCCTGCAAAGATCATGTCACATGTAATAAATATTGTCATAAGTGGCGGCATGGGAGAGATGGAAATCAGTTGTGCTTTAGGAGGAGTGTGAGTTAAGACAGGGATCATAATCATAACAACAAAGCAGTTTATTAGAGATATAACATTTTCTCATGTAATGTGATTTCTTTCTAAAGCACCTAAAGCACCTTGTGGTTTGGCCTTGTGGTTCAACTTAGTCATAGGGTAAATAACTTGTGGAGCATCTAACTGAAACTGTAAGGTGTCTTTGCACAAGTTCTTACTGTTTTTTTTGTAGGAGGGATTATTACGTGTAATTCTTTTCCTTGGGAGCTTAATATGGACCCTGACTTTGATCATTTTAGCTTAAAACTAAATCATTATTTTAAGATCAACCAGCCATTTAGTCGTGAATGATCTGCCATTTGTGTGATGTTATTACTTTGTTTGATGTGTCCTGTATTGTCTGGTCTTGACAGATGTTATATTTCTATGTAACTATTGTGCATTTGTATTTCAATTCGATCGGATTTGTATGTACTTTATATTACTGAAAGGCCCTTGTGGGGACAGATGTCATATATTAGCTACAGTGTGTAGTGTTTGCCAATGCTAAACATTTGTAAAAATAAACCTTTGCACAACCCTGAAGGAAAAGTGTCTCATGTCCAGATTTTTGTAAATTCAGTTTCATTATGTAGGTTGTGGCCATACCGCTGTATCCTGATGTACTAGTGCCTCCAACCTAAGGCAAGGCAAGGCAATTTTATTTATATAGCACCATTAATACACAAGGCAATTCAATGTGCATTACAAGAGAAATACATTAAAGGAACAATAGATCATTAAAAACAAAAGCTAAAAGAAAGAAAAAAAGTGCAGAAAATGCATTTAAAAAGCAAACAACCTAAAAGACCTTTATATCATGGTGGAAACAACCACAGTCTGAAAGAAACTGAGTTCCATGAAAATGGAGGTTAAATACTGAAATGTGTTTTTCTGTTTGTTGAAAGACTCTGCAAATGATGCCAAACTTTATGAAACATGCTGGAGAGGTGAATTGTGAATAAAACTATCAAGCCCATTGATTTGTGGAGTGGATCCAGTTCACTTTCTTTAAATTGTAAAAAGGACATTGGCCCCGGCAGGGAATATGCTCCCAGAGCCCACCTTGTTATATATACTGTCACAGAGCTCCCCTGGACAAATTTCTGTTTGATGACTAACTCTGGACACACAACAATTTATGTTTCTGAATATATTGCAAGTCAACGGTCTCAAGGCCCGAAAATAGAGTACAGTGTTCTGCAGCAGAGGGGCTGAAAAGGTTTGAGGCTCTACTTTTTTTTTTGCAAAGAAAAGTAAAAGTCTCTAATAATCCACAAAAAGCCACAATAGAAGTCATGAAATTGCTTTCAGTGGTTGTAGTACATTCTCATTATTTTCTCCCCTTCTCATCCAATTAAGTATTGATCAATAATAATGATCAATTATTATCATTATTAAGAATTATGACATGACCTGAATTATCTAAAAAGCGGTCCAGTAGTAACAGCAGTAAAATCCTGCTCCTGTACTGATGCATTATAACAAAAATCTAGAGTTGGATATGATATTGCATCAGTCAAAGGGGACCATTTCCTACATTTGGATTAATTTACATGGTCTTTTTTAACAGATCCCTTCATTGTTTTTATTGCAGTACTTCAGTTTATCTAAATATTTATTTGTGCTGAACTTGAATAAACTATATGAATATTCCTTTCAACATGGTCCAGCAATTTCCTTACATTTGCATTTTTTGGGAGAAATTAACATTTAGGATAACTAATGACATTTAGTATTTGGTATAATAAATAAATATTCGTGACACCTATGAAGTTTGTTGAAGGTATGAGATAGTCTGATAAAAGTAATAGATTTATAGAGCCAGTATGTAAATGAAGCCCAGTTGTACTTCACATAAGACACCTAAATGAACAAGACTGCCTTCCATCCAAAAACAACCTCCTGAGTCATTTGATCATGCAAACAATTTTCTTCAAAGTATGTGACCTCTAGTGGTCATGAGAGCAACTGCATATTCAGTATATCAATAGTATCATTGATGCCAAAATGGTGACGGTGGTATAGATAAAGCAAAATTTGATTTCAAACTCTAAACGTTTTCATAACCCAACCAGAAAATGTCTAAAGGTCCAGTAATTTTCGGACCACCACAGTTATTTTATTTTTTGTCATGTGCCATGTAAATGTGATTATTGACAAACAACACTCATATATGCATGAATGGACCATAACTTTCTATCACTGACAAATAATAAAAACATATATGCTGTTTTTAGCCCTGATTAAAAAGCAGAGAATTAGGATGGCCTGTTTAGACTATTGATAGAATATCCGTGAGAAGGCCATGTTTTAAACAAACCCAACTTGAGATGCGGTGCACGAAGCATTGCTCCCTCTCACTGCTTCTTTATTCCTCTCTTCCCCCTCTACTCTTCCCTCTGACTCAATGTGCAACGTCTCTAGTTGAGAAATGAATTATACATCCTCTGCTAAGAGCATCTGAACAATAGTACAAGCAGACTAAAGGGATAGGTGGATGACAAGATGATGCAAGGGGTTTGGCAGAGGGAAGAACGCTTTAAAGAGAGGAAGGACAGTGGCAATGTTCTTCATTCTTTCAGGGGGAAAAGGATGGGCACATAGGGGGCTAGGAGATAGAGAAATGTTTTTCTTTTTTTTTTTAACGGCAACAGTTACTAAAAATAGCGCCATTACATTCTTCTCTCTGTCCTCCCTGACATGCGCCGTGAAAGAATCGTGAGGGAAGAGACAGATGAGGGCGGATGTCTGCCTCCATTCTCCCATGGCTTTCTTTTTCATAAATGAGATTTAGAGAAAAAGGAATGACTGAAGTTAGGAAATTATCCCTTTTTAAAAAAGACTTCCATCACTGCATAGCTGAATGGCTTCTTATGATCTACATGATGATTAAGATTAAGAAATAATTACCGTAGGTTGACAAAAAAAAAATAACTGGAGAATTTCCAGCTGATAAAACCACATGCATACAAGCATATGTAAGCATATAAAAATATCATAACTAATTGTTTATACTGTATCATTAAACGAGATCTCCGCACCAAAAGAGTGTTTCCAAAAAGCTGCACCGGTTTTGATATTTTGGACATTTAGAATAAGAACACCTTGAAGAAATATCTTAAGGTTAATGGTTTGGTTTTGAAAGGTTATGTAACAGAGCTGCACTAAATAGTCCAAACTGCTGAAATGAAAAGAAAAATAAAAGTATTAAAAGTAGTGCATGCATATTAAGTCATCCTCCTGTGCTGCTGTATGAAGCCTTTTATCAGGATCAGGTGATGCCAGATACTTTCTGATATAACTTATTTAGCTAAATCAAGTCCATGGAAGTATTCAGTCAGTGTCACATGATTTCAGTTTACACACACCTGATGTGAAAGGCCCCAGAATCTGCAACACCACCGTAACAGCACGGTTCACAGAACATGATTCTAAGCACTATTTGCATATTAAAATCAGATTTTGGAAATTAATATTCCAGATTTTAGGCATGTCTGCTTTTGACTGACGTTCATCGATTGTGAACACTTAAGAAACGTTTCATGTGAAGTTCTTGAACATGTCCCAGACTCAGACTCAGACTAGCATGCTAGATTCTGCATCTAGCATGCTAGATATTTGACATAAGAAATGTGACAAATTTATGAAGCATATCCTGACAGACTTGCAGAGAAAAATGAAGAGAATTGCTGCTAAAAGGAGATCCACGCTGTACTAAGTTTGGATGGGGAATACTTACTGTATGCACATGGAAGTTTTCTGTTTTGGGGTAATAATTCTTCTTTGTTTCACATTCAAAAATATTTTGTGGCCTCAAAGAGGTCAGGCTGTTGCTATTTGTTAGCTTTAGTCAGACCAGAAGCTTTCTGCTCTCTGACAAAAGTCTTGTATCAGTAAAACCACTGATATGCTGCCACTTCACGACTCCTTTGAAGCACTTAAGGGTTTAGAGTCCTGTGTGAGGAAGCGTCACTAAAATAACTTTCCATCCAGATTTGAATGATGTCATGATAAATGTTATCATAAACTTTCTTCATCTGTATGATTTTATCAGCAAACTGACATTTTCAGGTGTGTCAGTCTGAGAGAGTAGATGGCTCAGACACAGTAAAGGGTTACAGTGTTTGCTGTGCTGGAAAAAATCCTGCAAATGTCTAAATAGTTGGCTCTTCTCTCTCCGCCTGGTGATTATCAGTGCTCAAGATACTCAACGCTTGGAATCTAAATTGTAGATAATGGCACTGTTTCACAGCACGAGCTGGTTCAAAGAAAAAACAGTAGTGGGTCCATAATCAAAAGTGAAGTTTGCTCTGTGTGGCTACCCAGACTCATAGTGATCTCTTTCTTGTTGGCTGCCTCCCAGAGTGGAGCAGAATTAATTGTTCCTGAGTAAAATAAACTGTTTTGACCCAGAAACAAAGTCTAGAGAAGGAGGCCAGGGTAAGCCAGATGACTGTGGAGATTAACCAAGTTATGAGGCCTTTTGTTCGTTGCCTGCTTCAGCAAAAGGTGAAGTCAATCACAATCTGCTGATAGGCATGAACACAGGACTGGAAGGATGTGGGTGTAATCATTCCAAACCAACAGAGCCAACAGAGGCTCTTGGGAATTTGAAGAGGTGGTCTGGCACAGATCCACACAG